>NC_035108.1:280315106-280951071 GCF_002204515.2 Aedes aegypti | reverse complement strand
AGTGGGACTCTTATGCGTAGAAATTTCCCCAAAACGCGGTATTTCTAGGCATAACCTTCCCACTTTGAATTTCATAGCAAAATTCAAATTCTTTCGCAGAATCCAATTCTTGACTATAAAAAACACCCATTGCCTCATATTATTATGAAGAAATTATTCAAATTTGTCATAACCTTAACCAATACGGAGCATAAAATTGCGAAAATCTTTAAAGGCGTTTTTCTCGGTTTCATATTTTGAAACATGGGACATGTTTGAGCAACGCATCTATATGCACATCAACCCTATCCTATTGTATCACACACCACTATGAGAGACTAAATAAACGAACAGTAGAATCTATACCTCCGCCATGGCAGGACGGTCCAAAACAAGGTCGTTTTATTTCAATTAATTACAAGAAACACAACGTAGGATCAAAACTATTCCCGTGCGCGATCAGGACATTTAGGGCCTATTCACAAATTTCATTACGCTGAAGGGGGTGGGTGGGTGTCCAAACGATGTTACGGCCCATACAAAAATTTAATAATATTCATACAAAAAGCGTTACAAGGGGGTGGGTGGGTGTCCGAAATGACCAATTTCAGCGTTATGAAATAAATGAATGAGCCCTTATGCGTATAACGGCAGTATATTTCGTTGCAATACCATATGTCCTTCCTTGCGCGATTTGACCCAGTAGCTGGTTATGTGCCACAATAAGAAAGTTTGAAGTACAACAACGGAGACAGTCACGAATAGCTATCGGTTTCTATCGGTACTGCACATAACGGAGACAGAATGACAAATTCTGTTTTATGGCGTCACACGGTAGGTACATGTGGAAAATTGTGGTGATTTATTTATCACAGAATGCGATCGTATATCAAACTATTGAAGGGGAATTTTCCTCATCAACGTTGGTTTCGTTGCTTTCGGGATATACAGTTTATGTTGTAGTTTTCGAAGTTTGTAAGATTGTTTTCCAACCGTTCGAATGTTTCACTCTTGATAGTATATTTTGTATTCCGGGTAGTGCTGAATTTGTCAAATCAAGTATTGCTATATTTGAATATGCGATTCCATACTTTTGGCAGGAAGTGTAGTTGCAATTTTTGCATTAAAACATCGTTTTGCAGGCACGATGATACTTTTTGCCCAGGGAGGTCAAGTGAGTTCCCATAACTAAAAGATCTTGGACCGTCTGGGGATTATCTGGATCAGTCAACCTTTACCATGGCTTTGAAATGACTGAAAATTACCACTAAATATACTAAGGAAGACCCTGATAGTGGCATGCATAGAATCAATAAAAATTAATTGGGAAATTAACAAAAGGAGCTCTTTATTTGCTTTGATTTACTTGAGAATTGAGTACATTTGTAGTGAATCAGTTTGACAATTGCTATAACATATACACAAGCATACCTATTTTTCTAGCAGTAATGTTTTCCATAAGCTTCAACAATATTAAATAGATGAAGATTGATATTGTTAATACTTCACTATTATAGCAGTTAAATTTATCAACATAGCACCTCACACCGGGAAGCTCTTGGTTCCCGTTTAATGGTGATTTCCCAGGGGTTCATCATATGCACCGTCTTTTCAGTACCGCTTCAAGACATACTCTTTTTCTCAAGCGGTTCGACTACGCATAGCAAAGCAACATAAGTAGCCAGCTTCATCATTAATATCGTCAAGGCTGGTCATACCGTTGTGATTGTTTTTCCGACTACACAAGGTAACTACGAGAATACAGCCTCTTTAATAAAGACGTAACGCTAATTGCAGCTGCAGATTTTTGTCCGGTTTTGAAATTTATACAACCTTGGCATTTCCATTTTTCCCAAAAAATATTTTATCTGAAAACATTTCTTCAATATACCAACTCAAAATGATTTGCTTCTTTTTGGAGTTTCTTTGATGAGGATGTTAAAAATTCCATCATTGACAAGAGCTTCATTTTTTTCAAAATTCCAAACTACTTGATTTTAAATTGAACTATGACTGTAGTTTTCTCCAAATTTGTTCTGATAATGTTTTGGTAATCACAATAGTTTTACTAAAACTCCATGAATACTCAACGATTCCAAATATTTTCTCATGGCCTTGAAGCTGATTTTGTTGTTTTCAAACTGTTTATACAACACATTTGACTGGAGAAAAGTTTTGACTTAGTTATTTTACAAAAAAAAACTTCACAAAAACACGTTATTTTTGAAAAAAAAAAAATGCCGATTATTTCAAATTTTCGCCGTTAAAACCAAACTGAAAATGGTTGTTGTTAAACATTTGAAAAGGTCTTGAAACAGTTTTTAAATCATTTTGAAAAAAAATATATTTTTGCATCTATTAAAATATAGATACATTATTCAACTCGTATTTATGACAAGATGCTTTCTTATCTTCAATTTTATAGTTTACATATTGTTTCCAGCGATAAATTCTAAATAATTCACATAAATTTTGCCATTACAAAACGCTTTGTTTTTTTAGTAATTTTTATTAAATAAATAAGTCAAAACAAATTTTTAGTTAAACATGATGTATACACAGTTTGAAAACAACAAAATTAGCTTCAAAGCATGCCAAAAGATAAGGAATTGGTTGAGAAGTCACCACCTCTAAATCTTAATATTTACAGCTCAAACCTAGAGGTTTCTTGTTTCTGTGATCTGAACTCAGAAGAGCACACGATTTTCTGGTTTTAAGAACTTTCGAAAAATAAGCCGCACTCTATTCCACAGGCACCTGCGGCACTGAGCGAGGTTCTGGAATTCTTATGGAAATATCATCGGACATCGAACATAAGATTTTGGTTTTTCCAATGCTTAAAATATTATTAGGATCACTCACACTGTTGAAGTGAACTAAATGGTGTTCTAGACCTTTTTCATTGTGATTATTTGGGCTTCCAAAATACAATTGAATCTTTTATTTATTTTTCGATCCGCCGTTTTGGAAGAACTTTCAAAACGACCATGATCAAATGTTTAGTTATGTCGCATAAATGTTTAGTTTTATCGTGAACATAAATGTGCTTCTTCTCTTCTAGATGTTTGAGAAGTAGTTTTGAGTTTTAAGGTTTTACGACAAAACGCGGCAGTCTCCATTCTTTGCGATTTGGTGGGAAACCTTGATTTCCTTGATGGAATTCAAGATCTTCTGCCTAAGTTTTCAGAATTCAGAAAAACTGTTCACAATTTACTTCATTCTTCGTTTCCTCAATTGAATTAGAGCATGTACAGGCTGCTTTCATTTGCTATTAGGAATATGTTTCTTAAGTATCTAACTAAAGCCAAATTGCGACCATTAATTTGATCTATTGTGGTATACCCTGTTCCTTTTCGCATATTCTCAGGACGACAAGTTGCTATTTAGAGCACTGATAGTGCGACGTACCCCAATCTGGTATGATTCTCAGGCTACTGTGCTATCCGCAAAACAAAAGTTTAATGCTCACTAGTGCCGTTTGGTGGAAACATCTCGAAACTTTTGGCTCAAATAATATTAGCCTTTGTGCAACCGAACACGCCGAAGACGCCATCTTTCTTACTGAGCTATCCGCAAAAGGAAAATTCGATGCTCACTTGCGCCGCTGGTGGTGTAATTCTGTATCATAATAACCACCGCATGTCATCCCTCGAGCTACTGAACAACTCTTCTGAAGACACTAACCTTCCAAAACATCAGGATCTTGAAATATGGCAGCGTTCATTTATTATGTAACGCTTTTTGTATGAAATTTTTCAAATTTTTGTATGAGCCGTAACGCTGGAGCCTACTCCCCCCTAGATCGTTACGTAATTTGTGAACGGCGCCTATCATATGTTACAAATTTAGCTTTCCTATCCCTCATGGTTCATATAGTGCAAGCCAGAGAAAGCACCCCTACCTGTCAAGTTCTCAACTAAAAGGACGATCCTCAACTCCTGAATGTAGATCGTATACTGAGTGCTGAATCTCTGCCGAAGACAGTACTCTGCTATCACTGAACGCATATGAGATATTTATTCAGCAACACCCCTAAAATTATGAAATCCCTAAGCCCTGGGTCTCCCATTACGTGGATTCCTATAACGCCCCTCAACCATGTGTCTAATAGGTGACCTGACTGTATCTTCTTTAACAGATATCTAGCCGGGCAATGTGGGTGGTAAATGACTGGACAATGCGTACCATTGGTACTTCACGTACCTGCAGGTATAAAATAGACCCCATTTGTGGTCCTTAGCCTCTTATGCAGTAACTCCTATCCCTACTTCCCCGTGGTGCCGCCTGGGGTACGAGTAACCGTAACGGGTAACCAACCCTGGTGGGACCTTGGTCGTATGCTGACAGGGAAGGGGGGATCCTCTCTTCTGAATGTGTAGCTTATCAGAGCGTCTGTTCTCCATGATAGGGGCGGCTCAAAACAGCGTCTGTTTACCATGTTAGGAGCGGCTGATCATCATCCTAGTGCCAGCGTGGGACTCTAAACAGTGCTGTGCACGATGATTCTCCGGCGAAACAGGGGGTTGGTGCAGGCCTTACAAGCCAGCAGTAAAAATCATCAGTACAGGAAGCATACAATGTAAATTCGAACCGGAACAATCGGCATAGACGCAGGCATCGAAAACGGACTAACGATTGGAAACTCGGATCATGGAACTGTAAGTCTCTCAATTTCATCTTTGGTAAGTAGGCTTTGACCGGGTTACCGGTATTGTTTCTGCGCTTGTCAATTTTTTTCCATTTTTCAGGTGGATTTCATTTCCAAGCAATTGGTTTCGAAGGTGGACATTTTACGATCTGGAACATCGAGGATTTGCATGAGACGAACTGTACTGACAAGTTTGGTGCTTGTGGAAAAAAAAAGGTGTTTGGCTGTTTGGCTGTTTGGCCGTGTGCTGGTGGTGTGAATTCGAATTTGAAGGAAGAAACTCGAACAAGCTGATATCGTCAAGGATTTGATGAAATAGAAACGAACTTAAAAAATCAAGCTTCAACTAATCAAGTTTACTTTTGTGCTGGTGAAAATACTTGGTTGGCATCGACGATCTCAAGTCGTTGTATCAGATTGAAGTTCCTTAAGTATAATTTTATTTATTTTATTATTCTAATTATTATTACTCGTATACATTATCAATATTATTATTATATTTGTTTATTTTTTATAATTACCCCGTCAATTTTCCATTATGGAGACTGACGGGGATGGGACATCCGGTGAAAATAGTGAATTATCTTCTACCAAACGTTTTCGTATTAAAACTTATCCCTCCAGTTTTTTAGGTCCTTTTGTTGTTTATTTTCGCAAAAAGGAAAAACCTATAAATGTTCTTTTAATATCTTCGGAAATTTATAAATTGTATAAATCTGTCAAGGAAATTAAAAAAAATTCTCTTGACAAATTGAGGGTTATTTTCGGATCTCGTGATGACGCAAATTCATTACTAGAATCTAAACTATTTTGTAATTCATATCGAGTTTACGCACCTTGTGACTCGTGTGAAATTAACGGGATCATTTATGATGAAGATTTGGATTGTAATGATATTGTTAATTTCGGTTCTGGCAAATTTAAAAATAAAGCTATTCCACCTGTGAAAATTTTAGATTGCATGCGATTATCGAAATTAACATTTTCTGATAAAAAATCATCATACATGCATTCCAATTGCATAAAAATTACATTTGAAGGATCTGTTCTACCAGATTATGTAGATATAGACAATGTTATTTTTCAAGTTAGACTTTATTATCCGAAGATTATGCATTGCGATCGTTGCCTTCTTTTCGGTCATACATCGCAATTTTGTTCGAACAAATTAAAATGTTCTAAATGTGGTGAAGGTCATTCATCTGTTGATTGTAACAAATCTTCAGATATTTGTATTTATTGTGGTAAAAAACATAATTTCTTAAAAGAATGTTCTGTTTATATTGCACACCAAACACAATCGAATCATAAAATTAAAAATAGAAGCAAATTATCATACTCTGAAGTAACTAAAACAATTTCTGATTTACCCTCAACGAATATGTTTGCTCCTCTTTTACAGAATGTTGATAATGAAGTATCAAATGATGATCACGAACATTTTGTATATAAACCTCCCAATAAAAGAAAAAGAATTATAAAATCAATTATAAAAAATGATGATTTTACAAATCCTCAACCATTAACATCATTTGATACCAATTTTCCTCCTCTTAGTTCTCCTACTTCTCGAGTTATTCCTGGTTTTCAGAAAAATATGACTTATTCTGAAGAAAACTCTAAAGAAAAAAATAACAATTCTAATTCTACTTTTCAAAAAACTGAAAATTCAGGTGAAGATAATTCTATTTTACATATTTTGGAAGAATTGATTGAGTTTCTAGGTTTAAATGAGTTTTGGAAAAAAAAATTAAGATAATTTTACCTTTTTTGGCCTCCATTTTTGAAAAATTGAATTCAATTGGACCCCTCATTTGCTCTTTATTTTCTTCGTAATGGCTTCATCCAAAAATTATAATTTAAACATTTTGCAGTGGAACTGTCGAAGCATAATTCCCAAAATTGATAGATTAAAAGTGTTAGTTGTTAATTGTGATGTAGATATATTTTGTTTAAATGAAACGTGGTTAGAGGAAACTAAATCGTTTCGAATTCCATCTTTCAACATTGTCCGGAAAGATCGCAACACTGCATATGGTGGTGTGCTTATTGGGATTCGAGAAAATATTGAGTTTAAATATTTGGATTTTACAATAGATTCAGAAATTGAATATGTTGCTGTTTCTATTAAACATAATGGTTTGGAATTTTCAATTATTTGCATATATATTCCTCCCCAAACTAAATTTTCATTATTGGAGCTTAAAACAATTTTAAATAATATTCCATCCCCTTTCTATATACTAGGCGATTTGAATGCTCATAACTTGGCTTGGGGTAGCCATAAAACTGATGGTAGGGGTTCACTTATAATGGATGTAATTGATGACTTAAATTTAAATATTCTTAATGATGGTTCTTTCACCAGGATTGTTGTACCTCCTGGTCGCCATTCTTGTATTGATTTATCTATTTGTTCCAATTGTTTATCCATGAATTCTTCTTGGGAAACTGTTGAAGATGCAAATGGAAGTGACCATCTTCCTATATTGATTAGTATTTATAATCCTAATTTCAATCAAAATAATCTAGAACATTGTGTTCCTGATTTGACAAAAAATGTAGATTGGGTTAAATTTTCTGATTTAGTTTCCCTTGCATTACTCAGTTTTGATAATTCACTTTCCACAATTGAAAGTTATGATAATTTTTCAAAATTATTAGTTGAATGTTTAAAAAAATCACAAACCAAAAAAATAATGCAATCTACTTCTAAGAAAAAACACTCTTCATTTTGGTGGGATGAGGATTGCACCATTGCTTTGAAAAATAAATCTAATGCCTTTAAATTATTCAGGCGTTCAGGATCTAGGGAGCATTATATTTTGTATTGCAAAACAGAAGCTCAATTTACCAGAGTTACAAAATTTAAGAAAAGGAACTATTGGAGAAATTTCATTGAAAATCTTGATTCTGATACATCTTTATCAAAATTGTGGACTGTTGCTCGTAACATGAGAAATTATAATGTTTCTAATATACCAGTTTTGGAATACTCGGAAGATTGGATTGATCAATTTGCTTCTAAAATATGTCCTGATTTTACACCATTAGATATAAAATATAAAAATTCTTCATCATATAATTATTTCCCTAATCTTTGTACTGAATTTTCTATTGAAGAAATGGATCTGGCATTATCAATTACGAAAAACACTGCACCTGGTATTGATAATATAAAATTTATAGTGTTGAAAAATTTACCAATTGATGGGAAGTTACATTTACTTTCAATATATAATAATTTTTTATTTCAAAATATTTTTCCAATGGAATGGCGTTTTGTAAAAGTTGTAAGTATTTTAAAACCTGGTAAAAATCCTTCTCTAGTTGAAAGTAGAAGACCAATTAGTTTATTATCCTGTCTTCGTAAATTAATGGAAAGGATGATTTTAAATCGGCTTGAATTATGGGCTGAAAAAAACAACATTTTTTCTTCGTCTCAATTTGGTTTTAGAAAAGGTCGAGGTACACGTGATTGTGTAGCTCTTTTAAATTCACATATTGAGTTATCATTTAACAAGAAACAAGATGTAGTTTCCACATTTCTTGATGTTTCTGGTGCATATGATTCTGTTCTGATAGATTTGCTCTATAATAAAATGATCGATTGTAAACTTCCCTTAATTATTGCAAATTTTTTGTGCAATTTATTTTCTTTTAAAATTATGCATTTTTTTCATAATGGTGCAACAAAAATGATTCGGTATAGTTATTTTCGTCTTCCACAGGGGTCTTGTTTAAGTCCATTTTTATATAATTTATTCACTAGAGATATTGTTTCTATTATTCCTAATGGATGTTATTTCATTCAATTTGCTGATGATAAGGTTATTTCCATCAGTGGTAAGAATAGAGAAGTTATTCGTCATTTTATGCAAAGTTGTTTAGACAACATTGATACATGGGCGCATAATAATGGTTTTACTTTTTCAGTGCAAAAAACTAAATTTATTATTTTTTCTCGAAAGCACTCTCCAATTGATATTGACTTGTATTTAAATAATCACCATATTGATCAAGTTTTTGAATATAAATATTTAGGAATATGGTTTGATCCTAAATTAACATGGAATAATCATATTCAATATATTCAAACCGTTTGTTCCAAGAGGATTAATTTTCTTCGAACGATCACTGGTACTTGGTGGGGAGCTCATCCCAGTGATTTAATTACACTTTATAAAACAACTATTCGTTCTGTAATGGAGTATGGTTGTTTTTCTTTTGGTAGTGCTGTTCAATCGCATTTTTCTAAACTGGAAAAAATTCAATTTCGTTGTTTAAGAATTTGTTTGAAATTAATGAATTCAACCCATACTAAATCTGTTGAAGTTTTAGCTGGTATTACTCCTCTCCGAATTCGTTTCGATGAATTAAATTGTAAGTTTTTATTTCAATGTTTTTCAAACAATCATCCAATAATAAATATATTGAAATCTTTGTATGAAATTAATCCTTCCAGTAAAATATTGAGCTCATTTATTTATTGTTCTGCTCATAATGTCATGTTAGATACATCTCCTGGTTTTCATGAATACAGCATGAATGTTCACTCATTTCGACCTCATATTGATTTTACCTTACATGAAGAATTGAAAAATATTCATCCAAATGCTCGTGCTTCTTTTGCTAATTTATTATTTCAGCGTAAATTTATTGGAGTTGAACCCAAACAAATTTATTTTACAGATGGATCTTTGATAAATAATGTTGCAGGTTTTGGAGTATTTAACTTTCACATAGCACATTTTTTCAAATTAGAAACTCCTTGTTCCATTTACATAGCTGAGTTAACAGCTCTTCATTTTGCTTGCTGCTTGATCAAAAATTGTGCCCCAAACATTTATATGGTGTGCTCTGATAGTTTTAGCAGTCTTCATGCTTTTAATACTATCAATTTTAATTTCAAAACAAGTAATATTATTTTATCTATTAAAGAAATATTAAATGATTTGTTTTGCAGAGGATTTATCATAAAATTTGTTTGGGTTCCAGCACATTGTAATATTTACGGTAATGAACAAGCTGATTCTTTAGCAAAAGTAGGTGTTTCTCGTGGAATAATTTATAATCGTGTAATTTATCCATCCGAATACTTTTCTAAATTGAAACAACATTCTATGGACAATTGGCAAAATACTTGGAACGCAAGTGATAAAGGGCGTTATTGTTATTCTATTTGTCCAAAGGTAAAGTGTTTGCCTTGGTTTGATCAATTATCACTTGGACGTAATTTTATTTGTTTCTATTCTAGACTTATGTCTAATCATTATATATGCAACAGTCATTTATATCGCATAAATATCAAAGATTCAAATCTTTGTGAATGCGGTGAGTCATATGAAGATATAGATCATATTGTCTTTAATTGCACTCGTTTTAGTTTGCCAAGAAAGGCTATTTTCGAAAAAATTACAAAATTGGGTCACAATATACCAAATTCTATCCGAGATATTCTGGCGTGTAAAAATTTGAATATTTTAAAAATTTTATATGGGTAATTTAATGAGATTTCTTATTTTAGTTGATACGTTTTTTATATATTTTCAGATAGTGGACCTTCCGTATAATTTGTTTTTCTTCGGAGATTTTACCTGTTTCAGTTCCAGTCACTTGGATACAAAAGGACCCTCATGATGATTACGACGGCTCCGATATGGATCAATTCCGGATGAGCCTTTAGTTCTTAAGTTTTCTTTTTGTAATGATTTCAGAAAAGATAAAGAGGTTTTGTGCCTTTTTGAGAAAGATTCCAAAGTGAAATCACTCAAAGGGGTTTTTCCCTCTTTCAAAATTGAAGTTAAAAATAAATAAATAAATAAATAAATAAATAAGTCTCTCAATTTCTTGGGAAATGCTCGCATTCTTTCCGAATTATTGAGGGTCCGCAAGTTCGACATCGTAGCGCTGCAGGAGGTTTGCTGGAAAGGGTCGACGGTACATACGTATAGGGATGATTATACTATCTACCAGAGCTGCGGCAATAGACATGAGCTAGGCACAGCTTTTATCGTGATGGGCGAAATGCAGGCGCGTGATTGGGTGGTGGCCAATCGACAACAGAATGTGCAAGTTGAGGATCAAAGGCCGTTTCTTCAATATCAGCATAATCAACGTGCACAGCCGTCACCTAGCAAGTGACGATGACGATAAGGACGCTTTCTACGCGCAGCTGGAACGTGAATACGACGGCTGCCCAAGCCATGATGTCAAAATCGTTATCGGAGATCTCAACGCTCAGGTTGGCCAGGAGGAGGAATTTAGACCGATTATAGGGGAGTTCAGCGCTCACCAGCTCACGAACGAAAACGGCCTTAGCTGATTGATTTCGCCGCTTCCAAGAACATGGCCATACGTAGTACCTACTTCCAGCACGGCCTCCCGTATCGGTACACCTGGAGATCACCCCAACAAACTGAATCGCAAATCGACCACGTTTTGATTGATGGAAGACACTTCTCGGACATTATCGACGTCAGAACCTATCGCGGCGCAAACATCGATTCGGACCACTACCTTGTGACGGTTCAAGTGCGCCAACGACTCTCCGTTGTGAACAACATTCGGTACCGACGCCCGCCTGGAAAGACTCAAGCTACCCGAAGTCGCAACTGAATACGCGCAAAGCCTTGAGGCAGCGTTGCCGGAAGAGGGAGAAGCCCACCGAAGCCCCTCTTGAGGACTGCTGGAGTAGTGTCAAAGCAGCCATTAACAACGCAGCGGAAGGTGCCATTGGGTTCGTGGAAGGAAATCGACGGAACGGTTGGTTCGACGAGGAGTGTCTGATGGTTTTGGACGAGAAGAATGCAGCGCGGGCGATGATGCCTTAGCAAGGCACCCGTCAAAACGTGGAACGCTACAAACAGAAGCGAAGACAGCAAACCCATCTATTCCGGGATAAAAAGCGCCGCCTGGAAGAGTTGGAGTGCGAAGAGATGTAGCAGTTGTATCGTTCTCAAGAAACGCGTAAGTTCTACAAGAAACTCATTGCATCCCGCAAAGGCTTCGTGCCGCGAGCCGAAATGGGCCGGGATAAGGATGGAGGTACGGACCGAACGTGAGGTGATTGAAAGGTGGTAGCAGCACTACGATGAACACCTAAACGGCGCAGAGGAGGAAGATCAAGACAGCAGGAGGAATGGTTTCATCAGTACGGCGGATGAGGGAGACGTGCCAACTCCCACATTAGGTGAAGTTAAGGATGCTATCAAACAGCTCAAGAACAACAAAGCAGCTGGAAAGGATGATATTGGAGCAGAACTTATTAAAATGGGCCCGGACAGGTTGGCCACTTGTCTGCATCGATTGATAGCCAGGATCTGGGATACAGAACAGCTACCGGAGGGGTGGAAGGAGGGAATAATATACCGAATGTACAAAAAGGGTGACAAGTTAGAATGTGAGAGCTATCGAGCGATAACCATTCTTAGAGCAGCCTATAAAGTGCTTTCCCAGATCATCTTCCGCCGTCTATCGCCACTGGCAAGCAGATTTGTGGGAAGTTATCAAGCCGGTTTTGTGGATAGGTGATCGACGACAGACCAAATCTTTATGTTGCGGCAGATCCTCCAAAAGTGTCGCGAATATCAAGTCCCTACGCACCACCTATTCATCGATTTCAAAGCGGCCTATGATACCATCGACCGCGAAGAGCTATGGAAGATTAAGGACGAGAATGGTTTTCCCGGGAAACTGACTAGACTGATCAAAGCAACGATGGACAGTGTGCAGTGCTGTGTGAAGATATCGGGTGCATTGTCCGACCCGTTTGAAACACGCAAAGGACTTCGACAAGGCGATGGTCTTCCTGCCTCCTGTTCAATATTGCGCTAGAAGGTGTTATGAAACGGGCGGGCTTCAACATGCGGGGCACGATCTTTAATCAATCCAGGCAGTTCATCTACTTAGCTGACGTGGACATTGTCGGAAGAACGTTCCAGGCGGTTTTTGATCAGGTTAGATTAAATGTAAATACGTCGAAGACGAAATATCTGCTGGCTGGAGGAACCGAGCGCGATAGAGCTCGTATTGGCAGACGCGTGATGATCGACGGGGATGAGTTCGAGGTGGTGGACGAATTTGTCTACCTCGGATCATTGATAACGTCGGATAACAACTGCATCAGAGAAATTCGAAGACGTATCATTGCCGGAAGTCGTGCTTATTACGGACTCCACAAGACCTTGCGGTCTAGTGTACCATGTACAATACGCTGATAAGACCGGTAGTCCTCTACGGGCATGAGACGTGGACAATGCTCGAAGAGGACCTGCAAGCGCTAGAAGTTTTTGAACGACGTGTGCTTAGGACGATCTTCGGCGGAGTATGTGAGAACGGCGTATGGAGGAGAAGAATGAACCACGAGCTTACTCAACTTTACGGTGAACCCAGTATACAGAAAGTCGCCAAAGCTGGAAGGGTACGATGGGCGGGACATTTTGTGAGAATGCCGGACAACAATCCCGCAAAAATGGTGTTCACCTCAAATCCGGCCGGTACAAGACGAAGGGGAGCGCAACGAGCTAGGTGGTTTGACCAAGTGGAGCAGGATCTTGGAAGTCTGGGGCGATCGAGAAATTGGAGGTTAGCAGCCATGGACCGAGTTAATTGGCGTAACATTGTGGCGCAGGTCATGTGAAGGACGTAAAGCCAGCAAAAGTAAAGTAAGTAAGCCGGGCAATGTTCTGTAAGTAGTCCAATCACTATGCAGAGTGATTTTTGTATTTAAAATTAAAAGTTTTTCTGTAATTTGTTTATTTGGAATTATAAAGAGTTTAGACTGCCTTGATGTATTTTTACCAATACAGCTTCACTGTATCAATTTCCTTATCTATATTTGTGGCATGTAGCTTTTTAATTATGGAAACCACAGCCGGTTGCCACTTACGCATGAACAAATCTTAATTTTTGCAAATGGTTTTATTTTTATTAGCTTATGAATATAAGAAATAGAGGCACCATTCATGCATTGAAAATATTCCTCCGTTTTACGTTGAACTTAGCACTTTATATATTATTTCAACATATCAGACACGTTGCAAATAATATATGTATCTCAGAAAGATTTCCACATGTTGAAGATTGATTGTTGCTGTTCGTTTAGGCTGAGGATGGATCTGAGCCTACCGTAGTTACTATCCAAATTAGGGTTAAGCTTTTTACAATTTCAGCACCAAGTACATCATCAGCGAAATGAGCAGATTGGTATCTGCTAAAAGTCGCCAAAGACAAAAAAGCACATAATACACTGTGTAAGAAGCAGAATTGTGTATATATGTGATAATTTATAGTTAACTTTATGGATACGTAAGAGTAAGCCTGTAATGTAGTTCTTAGCACCTCAAACAACACTGCAAACTGTGCATCTCAGAAACATTTCCACTTACTGAGTCCGTCCAAAATTTGAGCAGAAACGGTACCGATTGATGTTGATAACGTTGTTCGATCGAACGTGCAGCAATTCCAGTGGGGAGAAACGATTTTTATCCTTTCCCAGCTTGTCATTTGGAACCTGTCGGTGTGGCATTTGATGAACGTCGTTTGCAGTGGTTGAAATCAATAAATATGTTAAAGACTTTCAACAAACAACCAAACAAACCACCGAAGAAGCACCGAGCGGAAACCAGAGTGATGTATTTGCACGTTTGTTTGGGGTACATCTGTGGGGATCCTGACTAGAAGATATCCCCTCGTGCACACCGAGTGCATTTCAATAATAATAGGGTAGAGTTTTCTAAACTGTGTCAAAATTAGCATATCAAGAGGGGTGTACTCTCGTCTACTTGGTATATCCGCACAAGCATCGATAACAACGCCAACACGGTTCAAAATGGCGAGGTGAGATGAAATAGCAAGCACTGCTGATATCTTCGTCAACTGCTCCGGAAAGTGCAATCAGCAAGAGGTTGGTAAGGATGTTTTTCACGCGGTTTTGTGTGCACAGCATTTATGCTGCCGCGTTGGTGTGCAAATAGCTATTCTAGATTGGCAATATTATCGACACTTCAAGCAAGTAGCTCAATAGCTACGTTCCGCTGGAGGGGGAGTAAAAATTAAATCTAGTGCAAATCATAAGGGTACGCGAGTCTTTGGGACACATAGTGAGTATGAGTCTCTCAATGAGGATCAAACATGTCGCGCGTCGATCGAGTAAAGTGAAAAAGTGCCGCTTTCGATTAGTTCTTTTTGATCTTCCGACGTTGACGCTTGCTCCTGGGCAGTGCGTCAAGAAAGCCCGAGCAGTCGTCAGTTGTTTTCCCTCACGGGTTGCACGCCTATTTTCTCTGAGTGCTTTTATATAGCCTATTAAACGAGTGAAGTTCAAAGAGGATTGTTGCTGCTCAAGGATGACGGATCAATTGGTGAGCTCGTTTTATGCTACTGTTTCTAATCTATAAAATATGTATGATTGCACCCTTAATCGTTACAACGGTGAGACGTAAATATGATTTTTCAAAAAATATTTTTTTTTTATTCAAAACACTTTCTTTTTTTACCTTTATTTTTGTAATTAAAAAAAAACTTTGAATGGTTCGACACTTCAAGTGTAGACTTCCAAAAGGTTCACTTTATTCAACAAACTTTGAAACGTTCGTCACATCAAGTGTCGGCATATTCTTCCTCTACATAGATGTTGTTCATATCAAATGAAAATATTATATTTACATATAAGCATGTTTATATCTCACAAATAATTATTTATCATGGTCTAATCGCTTATCAAAGTGAATCCTGTGACCCAACGATCCTTCCCATTAACAAACATCCCTCCCAGTAACCTTTGTGGAGATGCAGAGGCAAACACGGTCTCCAAATAGCAAAGATTACACACTAACATTCCTTCCCTCAATCCCACCTGACTGCAAGGACGTGGCCGGCGCCGTTATTGATCATGTATAAATAGAGGCACTGAATTATGCACACTGAAGAAGATTATGGCCAATCCCAGCCGAACTTCTAGTTTATTCTTTGTGCATTTTCACTGACTTCGGTCAATCACGGAATAGCAACCATTGATATGTGTAGTCAGTCTAAGCTAAGCTAAGCTAAGCATAGTGAGTATGAGTCTCTCAAGGACTTGTGACATTGTTGGTCGACTAGATTGCAAGAGAATCTCAAAAGAGGGTGATCGCGGTTAAACAACAAGCACTCGTTTTTTAACTACGTGGCCTAATTTTAGTGGATGGGTGGGTGTACCATTAGAAAACATTTTTTACAGATCATTCAAAATTTGTAACTATTGTCAATTCGATAATCGATAACTTCATGTTTACCAGGAGAAATATAAGAACTGGTCAGAAACTTTGTTTTTGTATTGAAAATAAGGATGGCGAATAGGGATATATATTTTTTAGCATATTTATATCTCATATTATGATTTAATAAATTATCAGAGTGAATTGTGTGATCCAACGAATCTCCCCATTAACAAACATCCCTCCCAGTAACCTTTGTGAAGATGCAGATCTCTTAACAGCAAAGGTTACTCACTAATGTTCCTTCCCATTTTGCCAACCTGGAGCGTATGTACTCCATGTTATGAGCGGCTTGCAACAGCGTCTGTCCCCCATGTTAGGGGAGGCTGATCATCGTCCGAGTGCCAAAGAATGACTCCAAGCTAAACTGTGCACTATGGCCTTCTGAACATCCAGGAAGAATGGTCTTCTGGAAATCTAGGAGATTGTGCTCTGCAAGCCAATCATAAAAAAACATCAGCACAGGAGCGTCAACGAGAGAATACGGACCAGAACAATCGACAAAAATCATCGTGACGGAAATGAACTAGCGGTTAGAAACTCGGTACCGTAATCCGGGATAACATTGATCAGCGGGGTAACATTGATCGGTATGATCCTTCTCGTAAAAAGTTCGAATCATCATTTATTGATGTAATTTTTTCAAAGCATGAATGGTGCGTCTCTTTCTTACATTCATATACTAATGAAAATTTAAATTTTTGTGAAAATTGCGTTTCGTCAACTTTTTGAATCAATGATTTTTATCAATACGGATGACACTACCGAAGATTCGTGTCTCACACGAGTTCTGCAAATGGTATGAGCAAGAAAATGTGATTGTTACTAAAAAAAGGCATCGCCGAAAACGATTCCGTTGTTAAATTTTGCATAAGTTCATTCAATTAAGCAATATTAACGAACTACTATTAAGAATGCAGAATTTCCTTAGGAAATTGCCTACCTTTAGGCGTTTTCCGCGATTCAAAGTGATTTTATTTTTGACTAGTGGTCCCGGCCTGGGAGGGAGAAACCAATACGAAATTTATGTACGTCAAGGTGAGCCGAGATTCTGCTGTCACGAACTGTCACTGTGAGCCCAGTTCTAAAACAATGGACATATATGATAAAGCGCGTAATTGATTAAAACGTATTTTTGCATTTTATCAAAGGTGACAAAAAATCGATTGAAAAGCTTTTCATGATTATTCAAAAGTAATGTCACAATAGCACCTTTTATCCTGATTGAATATAGAGTGCATTATTTTACTTTTTCCAATAAAAACGAAAATTAAATGCACAGAATACTTTGGCCCTTTTTCCATGTTTGTCCAGAACGATCGAAGGAACACAAAAAAATAAAACTAACGATTTTCTTCAAGTCTCCCTTGAGTGTCGTTGGCAAGCTGGAGTTTTCTTGCAATTCTAAATAACTTTGTGTCATATTTCGTGTGTAATATCGGTGCCTCGCTCCCAGGTCCCGGCAAACTTCGTCTTGCCAACAAGTAGGCTGTTGAAAAACGCTATGCAAGTCCCGTGTAGAAAATGTCAGATTAGTTTTCTCCCGTTTTACCCACTATTCCGAAGACTTTCTTAATTAAGTTCTTCTCACTAACACGTCGGAGCTCTGGACAAATTCAACAGTGAAAGAACCATGTAAGTCCAATCACCCGTTCTCAAGTCATTTCGTGACATACAAACATCATTCCATTTTATATAGATATTTATATATCCATTTATATAGATAAATATAACTCAAAACTAAATGACTTGTAAGAGTTTGCTCTTCATGTTCGGCTTCACGAGCCATGATTCAAGTAAGCAATGACATTTTCAATATTACCGAACGTTGTTTACATGGGTGATCAATTCACATTAGACCGAATCGACAATTTAGCCGGAAAAAAAGTTTTTTCTCTGTTCTCGTTGATTTTAGACGTTCGATGTCTTCAGAGAAGTTATTCGTTATTGAGTTTTGCATCTTTTGAGAAAAAAGTTGAATAGGGTGGCTCTTATTTAAGTTAAAATTTTGACTCAAACTTTTTTGTTTGATGAAATTTGTGGCTGCGCTCTTCTGCAAACTTTTAGAAAATGTTATTTTGAGCAACTTTGTCGAAGACACTTTTGATCTAACTCTCCATTTGAGCTAAGTAAATTGATTTTGAAAGTTTTAACTTAAGGTGGACCGAAAAAATCAGTTATTTTGATCTAACTTTTTTATTTTCAGTTTTACGCGAATGTGGTCTTCAGAAGAGTTGCAGAGGAAGTAAAGATACATATTTTTGCTGAACATCGCAAGTTTGTAATTCTTGTGCAACGTTTCTAAAGGACCTATCTAACATTGAGAGGCTCTCTTTGTTTACTTTCTCTTTCATTAATAACTGAGTCACATTAACCTCTTCTGTTGCGTTTTTTGTGTGAAACGCTAGTCATGGAAATTGCCTTTCGATGTATAGTGAAAAACTTCCCAAAATCTTTAGTATTCCACTGTTATAATCGAAAGAGAACGAGAGAGGAGAGAATCTCTCATTTGTACATAGGTCCTTTAGTAATGTTGCGCGAGATTTCAATTAGTTGAAAACACTAGCGAAATATTAGCGATTGAATGATTTAACACTTTTTTCAATCATTCACCTTGGAATGGCTGCTCGAAAACGGTCATAGTGGAGAGACAAAAACAGTCAAGCAGTGTGTGAACCGTTGGCAGCGCAACGCCTGATGGTATTGATGCTGCTGCTGCTTTGTGTTTTGGTTGAATGGCAGAATCGATGAACTGTGGTGAATTGTGGTCACAGTCCACAAGACTGCTCCTGGGCATTGCGTCAAGAAAGCCCGAGCAGTCGTTAGTTGTTTTCCCTCACGGGTTGCGCGTCTATTTTCTCTGAGTGCTTTTATATAGCCGAGTAAACGAGTGAAGCTGAAAGAGGATTGTTGCTGCTCAAGGATGACGGATCAATTGGTGAGCTCGTTTCATGCTACTGTTTCTAATCTATAAAATATGTATGACTGCACCTTTAATCGTTACAATGGTGAGACGTAAATATGATTTTTCAGAAAAATATGAATGGTTCGTCACTGTGAGTGTCGACATAAACTCTGATTCATAAATTATTTATGTCTAAATTTTTTTTTATTCAAAACACCTTCTTCTTTTTACCTTTATTTTTGTAATTAAAAAAAAACTTTGAATGGTTCGACACTTCAAGTGTAGACTTCCAAAAGGTTCACTTTATTCATCAAATTTTGAAAGGTTCGTCACCTCAAGTGTCGGCATAATTTTTCTCTACATAGGTATTGTTCATATCAAATGAAAATATTATATTTACATATAAGCATGTTTATATCTCACAAATAATTATTTATCATGGTCTCAAAGTGAATCCTGTGACCCAACGATCCTCCCCATTAACAAACATCCCTCCCAGTAACCTTTGTGGAGATGCAGAGGCAAACACGGTCTCCATATAGCAAAGGTTACACACTAACATTCCTTCCCACAATCCCACCTGACTGCAAGGACGTGGCCGGTGCCGTTATTGACCATGTATAAATAGAGGCACTGCATTATGCACACTGAAGAAGATTATGCATAATATATTATTAAAATGTTATAAAACATGATGCTGGATAAAACTGCCATAATGGTGTTTGTTAAATGAGTGAATGTTAGTTGGGTGGCCAATCCCAGCCGATCTTCTAGTTGATTCTTTGTGCATTTTCACTGACTTCGGTCAATCACGGAATAGCAACCATTGATATGTGTAGTCAGTCTAAGCTAAGCTAAAAGATGTAAAACTCAATTACGAATAACTTCTCTGAAGACATCGAACGTCTTAAATCGACGAGAACAGAGAAAACACTTTTTTCCGGCTAAATTGTCGATTCGGTCCATTGTGCAATGTTACGCCAACTACTCTAGGGTCTGATACTTAGCTACTCAAGCATTTACTGAGAGCTTTTCTGATAATTTGATCATTTTTGATTTTGTGCATCAGGCTTTTCATTTAGGAAATGATCGTTGTGGTAGGCACGTTTGGCGAGATTGAGTGTGCACGAGAGACTGACGATTGTGCTACCGCGGTGCATCGTGTATGCTGGCTGTCGCGCCACCACGCTGATACATGTATGTCTATGAACACTGTGTATGAAGGGTGAGGCTGTCAACACCACATCCCCCTTTCTTTAATATGAAAATGTCCTTTGGTTTACATGATAGATAATTTTCAATAAACTTATCGATCACATAATATAATGTAGATTTCCACACATTTCTTGTTATCAAAATTCCTTTTAAAACTAGTTTAGTAATAGTTTTATAAGAACAGTTATACAAACACTTTTTGGTACGAGATGCTGTTGTTTGGTTTCCTTGTAGTCAGATAAATGTTTTACACTTATTTAATAGGTACACATTGTCGTCACTTTCAGATAGCTCCACTTCATCATCCACTTTTCGTTTTTTTTTTTAACTCTTCAATACACAAAAGTATTATAGCTGTTTGCCTTTCCTGTTAAAACAGCTTGCATTACCTCTTCTCTGATTTAGCAATTTAACTTCAGATTTTTTTTTCGTGTAGAAGTTCTTCAGTTGATGGATGTTCTAAAACTAACCTCTAAGTATTATTCAAATGTTTCTGTATGATGTTTCTGTATACTCATGTCATGTCATACTTATTACACGAATAACTTAAACCGTAGTAAAAATACACCTGTTGTTAAAATCCGTGCGCCAAAATTTATATTCACTGAGTCTTTGTGCCTGTAAAAACATGTATTACTTGAAACGTTCTCTTAAGTTGTGTTATATCTCTGACCAAAATTCATCAAATTATTTAATCACATGTATGACAGTAAGATCCGTTTTCGTCCATCTTTTTTTTCAATTACTTTCATATATTCATCAGGTGCAGTATATGAAACGCTTCGATATGCTGTGCTACTATATGATACGGTATGCTATACTACATTCACATTAATTTCGAGTGCTGAAAATAGTATACCATTACCATTAATATTTTACTGTAATAAATCATCTGAGGGTTTATGCTGGTTAATTTTCTTTGCATCTAATCCTTTCGTCTATATTTTTTTCCTGAGTATTACTTAGCTCTTACAGCATATGATTTCATCGTATTTTGTTTAACGTAGAATTGCTACATATAAAAAGAACTTCATTTTTCATGTTGATAATTTTTGTTGATTCTTGTTGATGTGATTTCCACTATATTTAGTCTTATTTTACCAGTTATCATCAGATTATGCATCTGCATAATCTCGAATTTTAGTGGACCGATGAAGTTGAAAATGTATTAAGCTGTGCAGTACATATATATAATTATAATGATACATTTTCAAAACGATATGCGTAATGGAACTTGAGATTTGCTTCATTAAATGGATAGGACAGCATTAAGGATTGTTATAATATTTTCACCATTCAAATTTTTATCAAAACGTTTTGTTTCATTCCAGTCATACACCATGTCGCATCCTGATTCTGATTGAAGGACTTTTCTACTTTGACCATCCGTAGCATTTATGATCCAATTCTTTTTTTTTACCAGTGTACCATGCATGTAATTACAGTGCTCCATTCACGATGTGAGTGCACTTTCAGTGAATTCAATCACAGCTTCTGATGCGTTTCAGAGGAAATTCTTGAAAGATTATTCATAATATTTTTATACAATCATTTTAAGCCAAGTACGCCAGGTTGTTTTACGACAAATTTTCTAAATAAATAAAATCTTTTCTGAATCACGAGCTGAGACAACCTATTTTTTCCATTTGTCACCTTCATTTAAGTAATGTTCACATAGCTCCAAATCTGAAATTTCAATTCAGCTTTGAAAAGTATTTAAGAGGCAAATGAGGGTGTGTTGCAACAGTTACATTCAGACCGTTTTTTTTATCTAATTGGTGGTTTTATGATAAGTGCTCAACTCAAAATTTTGTTCTACAAACGGTAATTCATAAAGTTGTTTTATAATGCATGCAATCATATGCATGACTACATTTTAAGAACTGACAAAACATTTGCATAGTTGAAACAACCCAATAACAGTTGTTTGTTGGCTTGATTAAAATATTGAGTTACAGTGAACATGAGTCAATGTTCCATGGCTCGATATCGATTCATGAAACCACACTAAAACAAAATTTCATGGTTACTATGATGGTCTCCTCAAACAGCTGTCCAAAGCTTTTCTGTTCCATTACTCATAGGTCAATTATCCCTTGAAATATCGGAGGTTTGCTGTAATTTGTTCAAAACAAAAATTAGTCAAGACAAGATAAGATTAACTAGACAATTTCTTCGCTGCCAAAGTGTTGATAAAATTAAATCACGGATCTGTTTGTGTAGTGCTCTTAATGTTCTCCTTTTTTATACGCAATTGGTGTATTTAATCACAGTTTCCATTCAGCTTCAAAAGTGTATCGAATCACAATTCCAATCAGTGATTCTTTAAATCACTATTCTTTCTTTCTCACCATTTTTAACAAGTTTACTGATGTGTCCATTTTCATTCCGCAGTCAGTGAATTTAATCACAACCTTTCTTATTCTCTTCAAGCAGGATGTTTTCAAGCATTCTCAGTGAATTTAATCACATTTTTTTTTCTCTTATCTCGCAGCGCGCTTGCTTGCCATGTTGGGGTATTAGTGAATTCAATCACAGCTATTTTTCTCCATGTTCAGCAAGTTTAATTATGTCTCCTATTTCGTTCCGCAATCAGTGAATTTAATCACAACTTTTCTTGTTCTCTCCAATCATGAAGTTTTTATACATGCTCAGTGAATTTAACCACATTTTTCTTCTCTCTTCTTTCATCGTGTTTGATTGCCATATTGCGTTATCAATTGATCTGATTTATTTATTTATTTTAGTTTCAGTAAGATGCTCATCTGTTGTGTCCATACGCTTCAGTGAATTTAATCACAGCTCATTCTTAGCTACATTAATATGGCGTCTGCTTATTTTATTACAATGCACATCATTCAACTTCGACAAAACAATCGGTATACCGTATAAAATACCAGAAATCTGATTGAACCACGTTTTTTATCCATCTCTAGTCATCGCATAATATTATAAAAAACTATTCCAAACTGCTAGAAGCTCCAGGCAAACAATGCATCTCGTTTAAATTTCGTGGTTTTTTTTCCTGAATATCGCTTTTAAGCCATGTGTGTGCTACGCTACCTATATTAGATATTAACATTATCGACCGAACCTTTGAACCGTTGTTCATTGTCTAATGAGGTAGTAGAAGCATTAACCTAAGAATGCTAATGTCGCTGCTGTTCGTGTTACCAACATCTAGTTTGCCACGAACTGACAGCCTGAGTACCGGGCATCAAAGTGTCAAATTAATTATAAAAACATAAACAACGACAAGACATTGAACAAACAATGAAAAACCATAATTAAAGGTAAAAATAATTAAAATCAGTTTTGTGACAACAGCGCTACTAGCGTTCTACTACTAATATTTCTATTAATGAGGTACTTCCTTCAAATGGCAAACATAATCACCGGAAACACCAAAGTGCAAGTGTTTCTAAAAAAAAACTGCTAGCCTAAGAAACAACAAGTTGGTCTGAAGATGGGAATGCTAGATATTAAACTCGATTATGGCGAATCCTGTATTAACGTTGGGCACGACATGTTATGAGATTACTGGGCTATATTCCATCAAAGACCGTGTTCATTTCAGAGCTATCGATACAAACGAACTTGACGGTTCGGTTGCTCAAAGGTTCGACAAGTGTAAAGCTCAGTCAATAATAATGCTGATGCAGTCGCAAACCGAATTGTTAATCTAACGAGATTTTTGTTTTTCCATGAATATTTCATCAACCCGGAGATCGAGTGTTTTGTACCCTTTTTTTTTTACGCGCCAAAAAAAACCTAAGCAAATCACATATCTTGTTTTCTGCATAGTGAATTGAATCACATTACTTTCACATAAACTGTCCGATTGCTCCATACACAAAAGCGTATGTTCCTGCTTTAAAATCACCGTCATGTCTAGTAGATTTAAAATATAACAAATGATAGACGTGATAAAAATATCAGATCTGAAAAGTTGTTTGGACTGGGTCAATATAAAGTTCCATTTTAATTCATTTAAAATAACTGTATATGCCAACATATATCGTATATGCCTTATTAAACAGTACCTGGTTTTAATGAAAGAAGAAACGCTTCCAACAAATTCATGTTGATTTTTTTTTCAAGACTAACAGCTCCACAGTGAATCGACATCACCTTATCGTAACATTAGTAATGAATTCAATCGCCGTGTTTTCTGCACTTATAGTGAATTGAATCACATTATCTCACCAATGATATGTCTTTAACTTTTCTCAACATCATCCATCCGCGCGCAATTTACTGAATAAAAGTCAAAAGATAGATGTCGAAGATTTCTATTAAGCAATAAAGAACTACTGATTTAGATAAACTTTCAAAATTATTTTTCTTCATCAAACATTGATAAGCATGGTCAATCTCGCATTACAGTTGGCGTTATCATGCTCCAAATGCACATCGTATCTTAAGCAGAGTAGCGTAAAGACCAAAGTTTAATAATTGTTCACTTCATCTTTAGGAATCGTAGACCAAACTCTCATGCATACCACTTGTCTATTTTGATTTTGCGCTTGTCTCAACATGCGAATCAATTCAAATTCAGTTTTTCCCTCTTACTACTTCCTCAAAGAAAGAGAAGCCATGATTTGTTGTTAACGAAATGTATCCCCTCCGAGCACTGCCTCTCGGAGTTAGGATATCAATCAGTAAATCATAAACAGCAGTTTTGTTTAGCTCCGTTCGATACACCAAAACGCTGTCAAATACACTAAAAGAAATTCGCACAAATAACATTGAAACATTCGATAGTGCGTAGCTTTGGCTATGAATACGTACCTTTTCAACGATGTATATTTTTAATAATTCAGAACATCCATCTATTACCTCAGCGAGATGAAACTTCAATTCCACTCAATGTGACCGACAATAAGCTTTTGAGAACACGAAACCACACAAGCCATACGCGCTTCACTTGGTCAACACCACTCAGCCACACGACACAATTGTTTTTACCTACGCTTTGTTCTGCCGCGCGAGAGGAAAAAAACCAAGGTCATCTTCTGCACACAGAACCACTGCAATGCTGCTTTAATGCAAAGCTTCGTTCAACTTTGCTATCAACATTTTCACTGAGCTCACTGAATTGAATTATATTACTTGAATCACGTCACATATGTTGTTTCAACAGACATAATTAGTTTCTTTACAATTCCACTTGGATTTGTTTTTCGTTATGAGGTTTTAGTTTTGTTCGCGATTTATTTGTTTATTCTTCCAAGCTGCTCTTTCCAGCGTTTAATAGTTTCACTTATCGAATTTAACTGAATACCAAAAACTAACTAATTTGCAAACTTAAACAGTCAAATCAGTTCATCTAGTCCTTCCCACTCTCAAATACTTTTTTTTTTATCCTCGTCGCCACTTGTGGTAGGCACGTTTGGCGAGATTGAGTGTGCACGAGAGACTGACGATTGTGCTACCGCGGTGCATCGTGTATGCTGGCTGTCGCGCCACCACGCTGATACATGTATGTCTATGAACACTGTGTATGAAGGGTGAGGCTGTCAACACCACAATCGTGAAAAAATTATTCAAGGAATGCGGGTGTGATGTCGCACCACCGACGACCTGAAATCTACCCATGCTCTGAATGGAGGTTTACAGAAAACACATACATTACTCTTGGACTCAGACTCTAACTAACTCTCTCTTCCGAAACACCTGATGACTACTTCGAGGACAGGCTATTGCATATGGACCAATGCCCAATTTCACTAATTTGATGTTTGGGCGGTGCCGAATTCACTTGTTTCCATGGTCACACAAATAACACGGCACGGCACACGTCAAATAGTGAACCCGTACACGGGTCCATAGCACTTTAACATATGCAGCAGAAAAAGCCTAGGTGAACTGATTCTCCTAGTTGCCTTGAACATTTTTACAGGGAACCAGCCGCAGCAAAGCGAACAACATTCGGCTCATGGCGGTACGCCATAGGTGCTATAATTCTAGTATGATCTGAATGACAGCCGCAATTACTGCATTCCAACACATTCCACTCGATGCATTTAGAGTTACATAATTACCAGGAGAACATAAATGAACTAACGAGTCTCCAATCAAACCGCTTTTCAACGCATCAGAATCGTAGTGTGCTGCGCTAGGTTCACGAAAATTCTGAAAGCGCGCGCTATGGACCAATGCACGAGTTCATTAATCTGACGTTTGAGCGGTACCAAATTCACTCGTTGCCATGGTCACGTAAATAACACGGCACCGCTCAAACGTCAAATAATGAACTCGTGCATTGGTCCATTCAACAGATGCTGCTCAGTGCTACGCTCGCCATCGGTATCCAAGTTGTAAAACAACTGCTCAGTAACGAAGAGTCTCTACAGCTATTTTTACCATATTATGCAGGTGTTTAGATGGTCTACATCAGTGATTCCCAAAGTGGGCGAATTAGCCCCCCTGGGGGCGATTTTTAGGTCCAGGGGAGCGAAAATTTGTAAAACTGAATTTGGGGGGCGAAAATGCAAGAAAGGGGGCGAAAGTGGGAGCGATAAGTTCAAAGTTTGTAAGAGACACTCGTATTTTAATGAAAGCATATACATTAGAGGAACAATTTATTTGACACCTATTTAGTTTTTAAATTTTGAAGGCAGAAAATATGGGAGAACTTTTGGCGAAGTTTGAGATTTATTTCCAAGTCCAGAAACTGATGATTTCTTGTTAGGGGATCTTTATAATAAGGCAACCTAATTTCATATTATTTCTCACGCATTTGCTAAACTAGGGTAAAAGCACCAGTTTTGACCATCCTAAGACGAAATGTCTCTAAAAATTATATGGGAAGCCCTATTCATACTACAAATATGTCAAATGCATTCAATCCATATTATTTATTACAAATATCAGAACTGAGTTTAAACCATTTTTTCGCATTGAAAATCTCGTTGGTCAACATATGCCACCATAACCAGTTTAGACCTTATATTTAATGTC
Source organism: Aedes aegypti (assembly GCF_002204515.2). Lineage (NCBI taxonomy): Eukaryota > Metazoa > Arthropoda > Insecta > Diptera > Culicidae > Aedes > Aedes aegypti. The sequence continues at coordinate 280,924,103 of NC_035108.1, read as the reverse complement.
AGTTCCTAATTCGGCCAATCACATTGATTACTTATGAGAGTAACCAAATTAAAAGTACCCTGGCCAGATTGGGTGTATGAGAGCTATACTAAAAATTTACTGTTTTTCTTATGTTTTGATTAAATTCGGACAAGTGAATGTAGCTCTATTATGTAAATGTGATGTACTGAACACAAAAGGTTTCATGCTGTTTGGCTATGTTAAACAGTGTATATTGCACTATGGCTACAACTGGCGTATGGCCAAAACTGGTGCTTCTACCCTACTCATTTTAAATTTTGTTGACACGCATACTAATCAGTATTTATTGTACAAATAATTTTATAAATAAATTTATGTGATATTGGTGGACGAAAATGAGTTCCAATGATAAAATCACAGAATGCCGTATTCGTAAACCATCCTACTTAAATATTGGCATGAGCGACATAAAATTGCATGGATCAGAGCTTCAAAACAAATCTAAATTGAATGAAGAGTTGGAAAAAGTCTGGGTTATAACTTTTATATTTTATATATAGATCGGACTGTTTCCAGAACAACCGACAATTTATTTCTTAAAATTTCGTTAATATATTTCTACAACTTAAGAAACATTAAAAAAATATAAGACAAAATAGCAAAAATTGAGCCAAAACTTTTTCTATGGTCAAACATTTAATTTAGCCATATGACTGACTGCTTTATTGATATCCTTTAATTTGACCAATTTTCGGTATACTTATGATGAGAGATTGATACAAATGTTGAAATTTCGTATCTGGGGGGCGATTCTAAAAAATATTGGTCTGAAGGGGACGAAAGTCAAAAAAGTTTGGGAAACACTGGTCTACATGATACGGTCGAAGACGCGCGATCCGGAAGCTACAATTTCGATTCTTGTTTTAAAATTTTGTCTTCACGTCAATTATTGTGCTGTTTTTGAACAACGCATGTGACGAAGCGCATGAGACGTATTGAGAAATTACCCTTAAAAATGCGAGGAACACCAACATAGGTCTCAAAATGTACAGTGCACGAGTGAGCCTGAAAGGAATGTGGCTCTTGCACATATGGCTACAGCTAAGTAACTCTGGATGCACTACGACCTGAAAAATCTAACAAAATTTCACCCCGAAGAGATCGTTGACCAGCTGAAATTGAACCTCCCTCAGTATGGTCTTTCTGATAATATGCGCGTTTTTCGTCACGTCTATTTTAGCTGTAGCGTTTGTGATAACTTGCTTTTTTATCAAAAGCCTTTTGTTCATCCTACATTTTTGTCCATTCGACCTTTTTTGTCATTCGACTTTTTGTCCATTCGACCTTTTGTCCATTCGATATTTTGTCCATTCGACCTTTTGTCCATTCGACCTTTTGTCACTTCGACCTTTTGTCCATTCGACCTTCTGTCATTCGACCTTTTGTCCTTCGACCTTTTGTCCTTCGACCTTTTGTCCTTCGAACTTTTGTCATAGATTCCTTCTCCTGACGTCGGTCAAAACCTAACATGGCACTAAAATCGACTCTGGTGATGGTTAAACTGCGCCCAAAACTCTTTGTCGTTTGCAATGTACGGTACTGACGGCCACCACCAAACAAGAGCGACCAAGCCAACTGGATGTTGCATACGCGCAGCACCTCGAGGCTGTATCACCGGAAGAGGGTGAGCTGGATGAAGCCCTTCTTGAGGATTGCTGTGTAAGCAGCCGAAGGTTGTAGGTAGATTCTGGAGGAAAATAATGCAGCACGGGCGGTCATGCTGCAACAAGGGACCCGGCAGAACGTGGAACGTTATAGACGGAAACGACAACAGTAGACCCGCCTCTTTTGGGAGAAAAAACGCCTCCTGGAGGAGACGGAGTGCGACGAGATGGAACAGTTGTGCCGGTCTCAAGAAACACATAAGTTCTATCAGAAGCTCAACGCATCCCGCAACGGCTTCGTGCCGAGAGCGTAGATAAGGATAGGAGGATCTTGATGGAAGAGGGTGATCGAATGGTGGAAGCAGCACTTCGACGAACGCCTGAATGGCGCTGAGAGCACAGACAATGAAGGTTGGTACAACGGAGGAGATGTCTTCGTCAGTACTGCGGGCTATGGAAACCAACCAGCATCTTCTTTGAGGGAGGTTAAGGATGCCATTCACCAGCTCGAGAACAATAAAGCTGATAATGAATAAGGCATGTAAATAAGAATAAAAATGAATAAGGCTGATACGCATAATCTGAGAAACAGAACAGCACGGTGCTCCCCTGACCGTTATTATCAGAAAAAAATCTCCATCAAATCTGTGCTCACCAGTCGTTTCCTATAGCTATGCTGCGTGTCTGAGCAAAACTTAAAAAAAATCGTAGGGCCCGTTTTGAAGTTACGCCTTTTTGTTTATATGAGTCTACAAATTCAATGAAAATCTAAGATATTTGAACGGATTTTTATTGGTCGTGATTATCAGAAGTACTAAACCATCAAAATTTAGTTCAAAGTAGGTGTTTTCAGTTATTTGTAACCTCTGGGCGGAGTTTCGAATGAGAATTTTGTCGAAATTTTGAGTTACGCCCTTTTTTAAGTGTAACTATTTAAATCACTAATTTTAAATCGAATAATTAGGCATTCTAATGCCGGTAAGCATGTTCAAATGTTTTCAATGACACATTGCAATGACATGCCGTCAAAGTATTTCACAATTGATCGATTTTCCATAGGCTCAAGCGATCAAGACATTACGGAGCCAATTTTGTATTGTTATCAATAGTCATAAAATATTGTTATAACCCAAGAAGCTGCCTCCGGCTATTCTGGATAACTTTGTACTGCCCAGAAATTAAATTTCAATTACTGAGTAATGCAGTATTGGCAAAACTAGGGGACTCAAGACCACTGTCAATACTTAAGTCACAGACAAACAGACGTAACACTTCTATTATTTTCATCGCACAGCCGAATAATGCCCAATTCTAATATATGTTCCCAGACAACCAAAATGTATGTATAACGAAATCACCTGGAGGCGTTATATGTGTAAAATTTCACTTATAAGATGTCGCGAAAAGGCCTTCTACGTACAAAAGTGGAGGCGATGTACGTGCATATATTATGTGATGGATAATAGCATACAATATGAGTGTATAAATTTTCTACAGAACTAACCTGTGATCTTATGCGACTTAGCATATGATAACAAATGTTGATTTGACAGTTGCTACGAATTGATTAGACTTACTTTGTACGAGTGTACGGGACGAAACAAAATGTGTAATTAAACTCAGAAAAAAGCGTTTTATGCGAGGAAACACATCAATCTGACGATTTTATCCACCGTGTTTTACGGGTTTGATGTAATTTGTATATATGGGGGCCCAGATAGCCGTAGCGGTAAACGCGCAGCTATTCAGCATGACCATACTGAGGGCCGTGGGTTCGAATCCCGCTGGTCTAGGATCTTTTCGTAATGGAAATTTTCTCGATTCCCAGGGCATAGAGTATCTTCGTACCTGCCACACGATATACACATGCAAAAATGGTCAATCGGCAAAGAAAGCTCTCAGTTAATAACTGTGGAAGTGCTCATAAGAACACTAATCTGAGAAGCAGGCTCTGTCCCAGCTGGGACAAAACGCCAGAAAGAAACAGAAGATGTAATTTGTATGAATTATCGAGTTATTTCATGAACTTTTATGCGACTTCTGATTGTCTGGGTTAGTTGGCCGACAGGCTACTTGTAGCGTTCACATTGCTTTTGTTCGAGTTTGACGTTTGCTCACTACCGCCACCTAGTTCGCAGTTGGCCAAATGAAGTATTTTTAGCAAGGGCGTTTATGCTCACGTGACTACGTTTTAATTAAATAATTGTTCTAGCTGTTACGTCTGTGCTTTTGTGATCATTTGCGGCATACATTACAACATTTAGATATTTCACAAATCTATAATTTTACATGTGGCCGGTCTTTCCGATCTCAAAAAACACGTAAGATTCCTGGACAAATGCAAGAGTGAAAGAATTAGATAAATCAATCAACCCATTCTGCTGAAACATCAAACAATCTGCTTGTGGATTCCGTGCATTGAATAAAAATGAACAACATTTGGACAGATTCACAAACCAGCAACAGTTTTTCGTGTGGAGCAACATCGCACAAAAATCAACCAGTTTTTTTTTTAAATTCAAATAATTGTTAGTATACCATTTATAGAAACATTTTACGGAAGTACAAAGGAGTTAATGGATCTCGGAATTATCGATATTATGACGTCAACAACTTGGCAAACTGACTGAAATCTATTAATAGCGGAATGTCACACCGAAAATAAAATATTTCTGGAGGTGTAAAATAATCACGTTTTCAGTGCGCTTTTGGGAAAACTGAATAGACTGTATTTTAATGAAGTTAAGACTTCAATGAAAAACTACAAGAGAAATTATGTAAACTTGACGATAAATGCTGGTTTTATAAACTATTTACATAGCTATTCATTTTTGTGGGTATAATCGTACTTTTAAAAGGGTTAAATCTTAGATGTCATTTCGTCTTGTACGCATCGTATTTCATCAATATTTCTCAGCTGTGAATGGTTTCGAAATCATATACTCAAAAACAAGTTATTTCAATTCCAGTGTCTCGCCGTGTATGGAGTGAGATTGGGTAATTTTTCTTTCACTTGTAATGCTGTAGTAGACAAATATTTTTCTTTAATTTTTTGGATAATTGTTGAAGTTTATTGGAGTTAAATTGCGATAGTTATTCAATAAATAATTCGTGCATATCCTTTTTTTACCCAATCTCAGCCCCAACGACGGTAAGTGACAAAAACAAATATTTAAAATTAAACTCTGAAAGTGCTACGATTTCAAATTCTATTTAACAAAATGATAACGTATGTACTATACTTTGCATTATTTTTTTCCATTTTATATCGCTGCTTTCTACTTCGTTAATTTCATTTTATTCCATACCATACTACCCATAATCGAAAACTGAAGTCTGAAAGTATTATCTAACGTCAACTTACGCTTCGATATACAACATGCATTGCATGTTGAATAATCTAAGTCGTGAGTTCATTGCTTTACCAAACTATCCAGAATATTGTTGTATGAAAACTAATATGAAATTGGCTCCGAAATGCCTTATAGCGCTTGAGCCTATGAAAATTCAGTTAATTGTGAAGGACTTTTGCGGCATGTAAGAGCAATGTGTCATTGAAAACATTTGGACATGCTTGACGTTGTTATAATGCCTATTTAATATATTTAATACTAGTGTCTTTAATGGTTACAACTCTAAAAGATCGTAACTCCATATTTTGTTGATCTTCTCATTCAAAACTCCGCCCGGAAATTATAAATAACTGAAAACACCAAATTTGAACCAAATTTTGATGGTATATTTCTTCTGATAATCGCGACCAATAAAAAATCCGTTGAAATATCTCAGATTTCCATTGAATTTGTAGACTTATACAATCAAAAGGACGTAACTTCAAAACGGGCCCTACGATTTTTTTTTAAATTTTTTATGCAGCATAGCTAAGTATAGAAAACGACTGGTGAGCACAGATTTGATGCAGATTTTTTTCCGATAATAACGGTCAGGGGAGCACCGTGGCTACCGGAGGAGTGGAAGGAATGGGTAATATGCCCCATCTACAATCCCGCCTGAGACTACGGCAAGGTGATGTACTTTTGTGCCTGTTGTTCAATATTGTGCTAGAAGGTGTTATCCGGAGAGCCGGGCTTAACAGCCGAGGTACTGTTTTTACGAGATCCAGTCAATTTGTTTGCTTCGCGGATAATATGGACATTGTCGGACGAACATTTGAATCGGTTACAGAGGCAGCAAAAGTTGGACTGGTGGTGAATGAGACCAACACTACGTACATGCTAGCTGGTGGGGCCGGGCGCGACAGGGCTCGCCTAGGTAGCAGTGTTACGATAGACGGGGTGGTCGACGAGTTCATCTACGTTGGATCCTTGTTGACGGTGGCCAATAATGTTAGCCGTGTAATACGGAGTCGCATCATTAGTGGAAGTTGGGCCTAATATGGCCTCCACAAGAAGCTGCGGTCATTAAAGATTCTTACCCGCATCAAATGTACCATGTACAAAACGCTCATAAGGCCGGTAATCCTCTAAGGGCATGAAACGTGGACGATGCTCGAGGAGGACTTGCAAGCACTTGGAGTCTTCGAAGGTCGGTGCTTAGGATGATCTGTGCAGGTGTGTGGCGGCGAAGGATGAACCACGAGCTCGTCCAACTATACGGCGAACCAGTATCCAGAAGGTGGCCAAAGCTGGAAGGATATGATGGGCAGGGTAAGTTGCAAGAATGCTGGACAGCAACCCTGCAAAGATGGTGTTCGTGTCAGATCCGATTGGTACAAAAAGGCGTGGAGCGCAGCGAGCTAGATACAAAGAAAAAAATCCATGTAATTTTCGGCGTAAAATCATGAATATAAAGAGAATGCCAGATTTGTCCTGAATTTTCATCACACTTCATGTAAAATTACAACAACCTAATGTAAATTTATGCGATTTCTGGCGAAATCGGTTAGCGTTAATTACACTATGTATTTCACATGAGTTGATGCGGAAATTTGCAACAAACCTACCATTCCCCTCATGTGCATGATTTTACGCTGTAATTTACATGGATTTGTTTCGGAAAAAGTGTTTCCTCATTTGTACTCATGAATTTTAGACGTTTGATGTCTTCAGAGAAGTTGTTCGTAATTAAGTTTTTCATTTTCTTAGAAAAAAGTTTTTTTATATCTTTATTACCGAGATTTTTAGCCCTGAGTTAGTTTATGTCGAGACAACGGGTTTACTTACTTTGATGTTATAAGTGACTATCTCGGGGATCGGATTCAATCCTAGGTCCTCAGCGTGAAAGGCGTGTGTTCTGACCACTACGACACGTCCGTCCCCAGGGACAAACCCTCCTCTAAGAGCCGGGAAAATATATATAAGGCTTATAAAGTATAATTTTAAATTTCATCACTACATATCCTATAACTACGTATCTGTAACATAGTTTAGTTCGTAATAACACTATGCAATGTTCATCTTAACCCGTATAGGCCTGAGTGAAAGCAAACATACTAAAACCCTCGCCTCTCAGCGAATTCTTAACGGATTCAGATTATTTTTTGTCAGTTTACTGGCCCACATGTCTAGTTTCTAGAAGGAACCCGAAAATATTACTGTGGCCAGAGTTATTCTGGTGGGCCGCTGGGTCAAGTCGGGTAAAAAAGAGCTATTTTTTGGGACATGCCAAGTTATCTTTATTTATTTGCAATAACAATCATTTTAATTTGCATTAATCATTAAGATCTGATACTTAACATTATAAATGAAGAGCACTACACCTTTTAAAATATTCCGGATGTGGCCATTCGGACTTAATGCCCGGCAAAACCGGCTATAGATTTGTTGGATAAAAAACCGTTTCAATTCTCGAAAAGTAGAAATCGAATATAATTGTGCACTAAAATGCGTTCCCATAAGCTTGGCATAGATGTTCAGGTACAAATTGACTACTTTATCGTAAGTTTGAGGCGTCACGGCATCCGAAAATGGTCATTTGTAGGATCAATCAAATGCAAAACTCATAGTTATCCAGTTCAATCGTTTCTCAAAAAGTTTACACTGATGCAATTTTCCTTAAATTCCGTCATATAGTGACCACATTATAGCCGATTCCGGAAATTATCTGTGACTTGAAATTTGCCTACCTCCAGGGGCACAAACGCATAGTACCCTTTTCACCCGACCTGACCCAGTGACCCATCGGAATAACTCCGACCACAGGAATATTTCCTCGTTCCTCTGTCCACTTCTAGAAACTAGATATGTGTGCCAGTATACTGACAAAAAATCATTTGAATCCATTAGGAATTCGCTGTGCGGCGAGGTTTTTAGAATGTTTGCTTTCACTCAGGGCTATACGGGTTAAGTGTTATATGTATTTTTTTTTAATTTTTAGTCGCCACTGAAGAGTTTAATAAAAAATACTTACAAATTGTTACTTTGAAAAAGTTTCTAAATAGTAAAACTTTTTCCCCTTTTCTAGAAAACTGAAGGTTATTTTTAGAAGTTTACTAAACATTCACTTATACTGGGACCTTCTAAACAGCTTGATGCAGCATCCGAGGCATAAAAACCTTTAATTGGTTAAGCTTTAAGGAAAGTTTCACGACATTTAGAGCATTCCAAGTAAACAAGCTGCACAATCTGAAATTTAAGCATATAAACGGTGTGTGTGAAGCTGAAATTACTGTATAACTACCATTTTAAAGTGATTTAAGAAGGAAAGGGCCTCTCTAGAGCTATAGAAAAGTTATAACATTAACTCGACACTTGTTGGGCCCTTCCCTAGCTTACATAAACTTTGTTTTAGTTATATTGCAGCTAGAGCATCTTGGCTAGTTGGGATATGGAGTCGTAGAGTTCGGTTTGTCGTATTATATAAGAACGGGCAGTAGTGAATCAATCGGATAAGTCATCCAAGTGCAAAATTCGTTGGTCGTTTTCAAAATTTTAATAATTTGTCATGAAATCTACATAATGAAAACAAATCTCGTAATTTAAGGTAAGACTCGATCTTCTGGACTGTTAATTCTGTAATAAGGGACAATTATGCTTCCACAGGCAGTTAAATTTTGTAATGCTGATTTACTTCCGATAAACTGCCAACAAGGACTGCGAAATGGTGACCGACCAACACAGCTCTGGTCCTTAGAAGTTCCTACCTACCGATGACAAAGACCGCCAATTAAGGATTGTGTTCTTAGTTGGTAGTGCAGCCTGGGCACTGTTGTCGTTCTGACATCAGCTAGAGTGAGGAGGTACGTTTCGAGCGTCTGTACACCTAGAGGTGCGGGTCGAACAGCGGCTAACACGGAGTCGGCTTCATAATGATCGGGAAGCAGATGAAGCGCGTTATTAAGTGGAAGCCGATCAACGAGCGGAATTGCGTTTTGATGATTCAGTTCTTCAACTGAATCTTTGATCAAGCTAACTTTTTTTTACTTGGGAAAATCTGAAAACAGGCGCCTGAGGAAGTAACTCAAAAGGTGTGGGGATGCCCCATCAACGACAACTCACTAAAACCAACACATGCACTGTACTTAAGCACCTATGGAGAATGCCCAAAACACGACGTGAAAATTGTCATCGGCGGCAACGCTAATGAGCAGGTCGGAAGAGAGGAGAGCCTTTAACGATCAACGCTCCGTCATCGTAATCATCGTCATCATCGAAACTTCAAATGCAGTTTTTCTTTTCAAAACTGAAAATTATTCGATGAAAATGTGTTCACTGTGTTGCGGTTGGAGAATTGAATACAGTGAACACATTTTCTAGTAATTTTTCTTGATTTTGAACGAAAAAACTGCTTTTGAAAATTCCGAAATTGATGACGGATCCTGCCCCCTTAATCCATTACCAACAACAACGACCAACGCTTAGTGAACTTTGCTGACACCACAGGGATGGTCATCACTAGCACCTACTTTGAACACAAGAATATCCGTAAGTTCACCTATCTCGTTGTAAGCAAAATTCGAGCGCGGTTATCAACCGTTGCGAATTCTAGAAATCGGCAATCGTTGTGTTCAAATATCCTACGCCTGTCAGCAGATGATGTAGCAGTTGCCTATCATCAAAAGCTCGACGAGCGGATTCGCTAAATCAACGAGAGCATCAATCTCAGCGATCTGTAGAAGTCAGTCCAAAGAGCGGTGAACACAGTAGCGCGAGAAGTGATAGGTAACCAGAAGTCGCAAAGAAGGTTCAAGAGTTTGTTTGAAAAGTTGCTGAAAATATCTTGATAAAGTTGACTTCATTTTCTTGGACATATGCTGCAATTCTTGTCGTTTCAATAATGTTGAACGTCAAACAAGGAGTGAAATACTTGTTCATTGGAACGGAAATGAAGCTTTATGAGCTTTGACATTGATATGCAACCGAACTAGAACCAGGTAAGTTACAGATGCTTTTATAGATACGTGATTGAAACCATATTTGAAAAACATATCTTAGGAAGATGTTTCGTGTGCTACTAGGACTCGCATTGTGTGATATTATTCACCACATAATATATGCACGTTTATCGCCTTATATGGTTGTCTGGGTACTGCTTAACGAAGACCAAAGAACGGTTGGTTCGATGAGGAGTGCCAGAGAATGACGGACGAGAAAAACGTGGCTAGAAGCCGGATGTTACTGTATGGTACCCGACAGAGCAGAGAGCGGTACAAGAAAGCAAGGACAGCCGAAAAACTGGATCCATCGCAGGAAGAAAAAAAAACATGAAGAGACAGTAATTGCTCAGGTACAAGAAGCTATGAAACAGAATGACATGCGACTGTTCTATGAATCTGTCACTGGTGTGCGGAAAGAAACAGCGTCGTTTCCCGCCATGTGCAACGCCTGCGAAGTAAACTTGTTGACGGATAAAACAATGGTGGCATCACAAACGCGGAAGTGAGCAGCTGCACGAACTCATTCGCCGTATCATTTCGAAGATATAGGAGAAAGAATAACTTGTTGGTTGGATGGTCTCATTTGACCATTGTACAAGAAAGGGGCATCGAGTGCTGTTCGGGAATGAACATAAGAATCTGCAGGCGAAGCAATGGACTGGGTTGCGGAGCGGCAGAAAGAAACGGGAATGCACCAGGGAATGGATTTCAACAAATCACAACACTGTGTTACTTAAACACACTACTTTATTTCTCTATGCACTAACTACTTGCTGCTGCTTGGTACTATTTCACTTTAATCACTTTAACACGCGATGTTAACTCGCGGATAGTTAGAATAAAACTGACTGGCGGTACGCAGGCACGCCTGTATTTATATGGCGAATACGTCTTCCAGAATATTCCAGAAGCATGACTATAAAAATAAATTGAATATTCGAGTTTTTCTGGAATATTCGAGCACGTAGCGTGAAGCATAAAGGGAATGTTTTCGAATGTTCTAGGCATGGTTGGAATGTTCTCGAGCTGCTGCCTCTGTTGGGAGCGAAGTTTCGCGAACAAGTGCAGTTTTTCTCATCTGTTTTTAGATTTCAAAGCAGTTACGATTGAGTGAAAAAAAAACGAGTTGTGGCAAATTATGTCCGAACATGGCTTTCCGACGAAGCTGATTAGACTGATTCGTGCAACTCTACACAAACAAAGTTCATGATAGCTGTTGGTCAACGTGGGTCCGGACGTGGTAATGAAATGGTGCTTGGCGGTGAAAAATTTTAAGTGGTATAGGGGTTGAAAATAAGGTCAAAGATTTTTATTGCAAATTGCTGAGCTTAAATATCATTCTCATTGGTGAAAAACTTAAAATCATACCTATGTAATGAAAACGCGATTGAAGGGTATCACTATGGCTAACGTATATGAAAAATGTAGGCATTGAAAAATTGCGCTCAATGTTTGAAATATGTCTGATGTCTGATATCAAATGTTCGAAGCTTTCTAGTACATTTCTGAATACCAAATATATAATATATAAGCACCACGGCACCACGGCACAGATTTCTCATATTATAGAAGCAATATCATCAGCAAAAAACAAATAAAATAAAACTGCAACGCAATTCACATTTGGCAGTTACCGTTAGGATTGAAAGTTCATATAAAGATTGTTATGCCTTTATTTTTCAATATGAGACTGCATATTTTTCCACAACATTTTCAAACAAAGTGAGTGAATTGAATTGTATAGTAAATGAAAAAGATGTTGGTAAAAAAATTCATATGCGACAGTTATGCTTTTATGGGCAGTTATACAGAAGTGAACTATACTTAAACTCTTTGACTCGATTTAATTTTCAGTAAATCATACCTTCTCAAATAGCATAACTTTTAAATTTTATCAAACGTGCACTCCATTACCGAATTGTAGTTTTACTAAACTATTATAAAAGGCAATATACGTCAATTCGAAATATCATCCATGGTTTAAAAATGAATTCGCCCTGCACGCTTTCATGGTTCTTGCTGTTTTTATGCAAGTCGCACCTATTTCGCTGGTGATTTACAATTCCATTCAGCATGTTGCAACTTTACACAAAAACAGAAACCTTACCACGCGAATAGACACCCGCGGGCTTTCCCTCCGTCCTCGGCTAAATGCAGCCCCACGTTAAAGTCTCCGCTAGATGCAATTGTATTGTTTTCTTAATTCACTTGAAACCAAACTGCTAGGAGGGTAGAAGCACCGGCTCTAGGCAGCCTAAGAGAAAATATTTCTAAGAAATATATGGGTTGAATAAATGCTTTCAATCCACATTATGCAAGAGAAAAAAAAAACAAAACTGAGTAGAAACCATGTTTTCGCATTGAAAATCGCGGTGGTTAATATAGACCACTAGAACCAGTTTTAGCCACAATTCCAACTTCGGTTATTAAATTGCCAAGAAAATTAATTTCTTATAAAAGTAGCTAAATAAGGAATACTACGGCTTATAATAGAAGATAGAAGATTACCACAATGTTTGTCTAAAATTATTAATTATTTTATTCCACATTTGTTTTTACATAGGATATTCTATGTAACTCATTGGTACTATACCAGGGAGGAAGCTTCAGAATCATTTTCAAAATTTTATTTTGAATTCTCTGCAGAGCTTTCTTCCTAGTATAACAACAGCTAGTCCATATTAGTACAGCATACAACATGGCTGGCCTGAAAATTTGTTTGAAGATCAAAAGCTTGTTCTTAAGACGAAGTTTTGATTTTCTATTGATAAGTGGATAAAGACATTTTATATATTTGTTACATATGGCTTGAATGCCCTCGATGAGATTTTTTAGAGTTAAATTTTTATCTAATATGAGCCCTATAGAACCAATTTTTTGGAACACTACTTGAAGGTTTCAAATAAAGAACTTTTGGTCTATGTGGGAATATTATTAGTTGAGTTTTGGAAGCATTTGGCGAAATCTTTCGTTTATGCAATTATAAAGAACATCAGCTCTTACAGAAAGTGTTTCAGACTTGAAATTCTGATAATTAATGTAAATCAGTGTACAACCAACTATGGCTTCTCTAGAGGTTAATGGTCATAGGATGATAAAAACTGCTCTAATAAAATAAAACTATAACTACAATAAGCGCTTGGACCAAAACCCGTGCTTCTACCCTACAAACCATGAGCACGGTCGGTTTGGTCATCATCATGTCATATAAGCTGAATGGACTAGCGTGGGTGGGTCGTGTACATTGTTACTTTTTCGCATGCTTTCCGGCCTCGGTTGTTAACGCTTACATGGACTTGTAATACGGGCTTTGTGGATGTTCTACTGCCTGGTAAGGATGCATCAGAATAAGCTTACGCTTTCGCGCTTGGAGTCTAGTTAGGCGTTTTGTGGGAAAGAGAATGGCACCTCTATGACAAGTTTTACAAAGCTAATTAAATCCTAGGCTTTTGGATGCTCACAGAATCATAAGCTGATAGTTTTTGGGACGGGTTGTTTTTCGAATGAACGGTTTGAAGAACAAGGAATTTAATGCGTTTGTGTTTGTTCATAATAGATTTTGAAGGAATCTTTTTGTTTTGAATCATGTTTTAGTTTCTTTTAGTCTATAAGGCTTAAAAAAGCTTAAGAGGCGGCAAAACACTTGAAAGCAAAGAAAGCACCTGAATTGGATAGAATACCAAAAGTGAAAGCTGTCATCCTAGCATATTTGAACCGTATACCTATATATCCGATATAATTTTGAGATCGTTTCGACTTACTCTCAACTTTTCTACTCAATTTTGTCTCAGTCTTGTTTCAAAATTAAACTTCCAACTTACATTCAACTCACTCTTGATAATCATTTGACTCACTCTTGACACATAATTGATTCAACCTGAAGTTTTTATAACAAGTCGAAAAAGAAATTGTAGTTTAGTTGACTTTTGTTCGATGAAAGTCTTTACTGCATGGAGCAAAAACTTTTTTTTCTCAATGATGCGAGGACTGAAACGTATGTTCCTAAAAGAGAAAGGGGATACAGTTGTTTATGGTCTTAAAACAACCACATAGCAGTAAGGGGGTTGCAGAATAAACATGTTAAGTATAGCTCAATTTAAATGAAAACTTCCAGTGAGAACCATAGAATTCAATTAACACTTACCGCACTCTTCAATTATTATTTTATGGTAACCTGATGATTTGCATTGGAACGACATTAAACAATTTCTCCAGTTGAGCCCGACAATAAGCTTTTGCTGTTTGTCCAATGAAGGAATAAAATCAATTATTTTCTGTAAAGAAACTGTTAAGTACAGTGTACATGGCTTCCCAAGGCTTGCGACACACTTGAACGAAAGTTGAAATGCAAACACAACACACTTCCGGAATATTAATTCTCGGAGCATCTCTTCATCACTTTTCAAGTAGAATAAATTCTCATACCCCTTGCCTTCAGGGCACTTTACGGGGCATCCAATTACTGAACCATTTGTGATGAGGGGCACTGAGACTAGCACCATCATCAACCAACAGTCTGCATTGGTTTTACTATACTCTGGTGTCCTATTTGAAGTGCATTGACTAATCACCTTGATTTATGCTACGATAGTATCGGTAGAAAGCGTCCTGACCTGGCAAGTTTGCTTCAAAGGTATGCAAAGGTGTTTCTGCTGCTGAGAGCACAGGGGTGAACATAATTTTTTTTTATGTAATTTATGTGTGAAATATTCTTAGGTACTTTTTACTGAATTGAATAAAATCTATCTTGCTTAGACTCTCATATTGAAAAATATGTGCTTTAAAAATTAAGGAAATGATCTGAATTGCACAACCAGCTCTGCACATTATAAAACCTGATTCTACATCGTTTCACTTCAATAGTTCTACCCATCCCTGCATGATTCTATATTCACACATTACCTTGACCTTTTTTGCATACCAATAAGTTGAAAATATTTACCAAGAAGATCTAATAAGTCCAACATCCGGCTTGGAATTCGAATCCACAATCTTTGGATTGTAGGTCCTACACCATTGCTCACATAACAAGATAGAGACCCCAGCTCTGCTCTCACGCATGGAAAGGAATCACTGCAAGCTGTTGAAAGTGTAAAATCGCTTTGTATCACCAGAGGGATCAATTAAAAGCATTACTCTGACCTTTCTTTTTCATGAGAAGCTTTTATCACTTACTAGACTGGATGAGAATTAGAAAAATCAATACTATTATACGAAAGTCTATTTTTATCAAAAGTATCAATAGATGTCTTAAATGATTAATTTAGAATAATTAGAAATATGTTCTTTGAACATCGTTCACCTCACTCGAAATTGTTTTTTACGATAGTTCAATGTGGAATCAAATTTCAGGAAAATAAATTCAATAGCGCTGGTAAACACAATTAACTTTTTATCTCTCTTTTGTAATCGAAATCAAAAGATTTGAAAAAAAAAAAACAGATATTTCTAGAATGATAATAATTAAAAAAAAAAAACTGTAAGCATACAACATATAGGATTTAACATTATACCATTTTATTCCAACTAAAATTTGTGTCATTCGACAGATACCGCTATTTTGACCTCAACCGTAAGGCATTTTTCAATGTCGTGTACTAGACTTGACTGGCACACGACACTGAAAACGGTCCAGAAGTTTAGGTCGACATATGCGTATCTGTTGAAGGATACAAATTTTAGCTAGAATGAAACGGAACAGCGACGAAAATGGACTAGCGATTAGAAACTCGGTACGTGGAACTGCAAATCTCTCAACTTCATTGGAAGTACTCGCATACTCTCCGATGTACTGAAGACCCGCGGTTTCGACTTCGTAGCGCTGCAGGAGGTGTGCTGGACAGGAGCATTGGTGCGACCATCATACCATCTACCAGAGCTGCGGCAACACACGCGAGCTGGGAACAGCTTTCATAGTGATGGGTGATATGCAAAGGCGCGTGATCGGGTGGTGGCCGATCAATGAACGAATGTGCAAGTTAAGAATCAAAGGCCGATTCTTTAACTTCAGCATAATCAACGTGCATAGCCCACACTCCGGAAGCACTGATGATGACAAGGACGCATTTTACGCGCAGCTCGAACGCGAGTACGACCGCTGCCCAAGCTACGACGTCAAGATCATCATAGGAGATTTAAACGCTCAGGTTGGCCAGGAGGAGGAGTTCAGACCGACGATTGGAAAGTTCAGCGCCCACCGGCTGACGAACGAGAACGGCCTACGACTGATAGATTTTGCCGCCTCCAAGAACATGGCCATTCGTAGCACCTATTTCCAGCACAGCCTCCCGTATCGGTACACCTGGAGATCACCTCAGCAGACAGAATCGCAAATCGACCTCGTTTTGATCGATGGACGGCACTTCTCCGACATAACCGACGTCAGAACCTATCGTGGCGCCAACATTGACTCCGACCACTACCTGGTGATGGTGAAACTGCGCCCAAAACTATCCGTCATCAACAATGTACGGTACCGACGCCCGCCTCGGTACAATCTCGAGCGGCTGAAACAACCGGATGTCGCCAATGCGTACGCGCAGCATCTTGAGGCAGCGTTGCCGGATGAGGGCGAGCTCGATAGGGCCCCTCTTGAGGACTGCTGGATGACAGTCAAAGCAGCCATTAACGACGCTGCCGAAAGCGTTGTCGGATATGTGGAACGGAGCTCAAGAAACGATTGGTTCGACGAGGAGTGCCAGGAGGTTTTAGAGGAGAAGAATGCAGCGCGGGCTGCAATGCTGCAGCATGGTACGCGGCAAAACGTGGAACGATACAGACTGAAGCGGAAACAGCAAACCCGCCTATTCCGGGACAAAAAGCGCTGCCTGAAAGAGGTGGAATGCCAAGAGATGGAGTTGCTGTACCGTTCTCAAGAAACGCGGAAGTTCTATCAGAAGCTCAACACATCCCGCAAAGGCTTCGTGCCGCGAGCTGAGATTTGCCGGGATAAGGATGGGAGCATCTTGACGGACGGACGCGAGGTGATCGAAAGGTGGAAGCAGTACTACGATGAACACCTGAATGGCGCAGAGAACACAGGCACAGAAGGTCAGGACAGCGAAGGCGATGGCTACGTCAGCACAGCGGACAGCGGAAATCAACCAGCTCCCACGATGGGGAAAGTTAAGGATGCCATTCAACAGCTCAAGAACAACAAAGCCGCTGGCAAGGATGGTATCGGAGCCGAACTCATCAAGATGGGCCCGGACAGGTTGGCCGCTTGTCTGCATCGGCTGATAGTCAGAATCTGGGAAACGGAACAGCTACCGGAGGAGTGGTAGCAAGGCGTTATATGCCCTATTTACAAAAAGGGCGGCAAACTGGAGTGTGAAAATTATCGTGCAATCACCATCCTAAACGCCGCCTATAAAGTGCTATCCCAGATTCTCTTCCGTCGTCTATCACCTATAGCAAACGAGTTCGTGGGAAGTTATCAAGCAGGTTTCATCGACGGCCGCTCGACAACGGACCAGATCTTTTCCGTGCGGCAAATCCTCCAGAAATGCCGTGAGTACCAGGTCCCTACGCACCATTTGTTCATCGATTTCAAGGCGGCATACGATAGTATCGACCGCATAGAGCTATGGAAAATCATGGACAAGAACAGCTTTCCCGGGAAGCTCACAAGATTGATCAGAGCAACGATGGACGGTGTGCAAAACTGCGTGAAGATCTCGGGTGAACACTCCAGTTCGTTCGAGTCTCGGCGGGGACTACGACAGGGCGACGGACTTTCGTTCCTGTTGTTCAATATTGCGCTTGAAGGTGTCATGCGGAGAGCCGGACTTAACAGTCGAGGCACGATTTTCACGAGATCCTGACAATTTGTTTGCTTCGCGGACGACATGGATATTATTGGGAGAAAATTTGAAACGGTGGCAGATTTGTTCACCCGCCTGAAACGCGTAGCAACAAGAGTCGGGCTAATGGTGAATGCGTCGAAAACAAAGTACATGCTGGTTGGCGGAACTGAGCGCGACAGGGCCCGCCTAGGAAGCAGTGTTACGATAGACGGGGATACCTTCGAGGTGGTGGATGAGTTCGTCTACCTCGGATCCTTGTTGACGGCTGACAACAATGTTAGTCGGGAAATAAGAAGGCGCATCATCAGCGGAAGTCGTGCCTACTATGGGCTCCAGAAGAAACTGCGGTCAAGAAAGATTCACCCCCGCACCAAATGCACGATGTACAAAACGCTCATAAGACCGGTAGTCCTCTATGGGCATGAGGCGTGGACTATGCTCGAGGAGGACTTGCAAGCTCTTGGGGTTTTCGAACGCCGAGTGCTAAGGACGATCTTCGGCGGCGTGCAGGAGAACGGCGTGTGGCGGCGAAGGATGAACCACGAGCTCGCTCAACTCTACGGCGAACCCAGTATCGTGAAGGTAGCTAAAGCTGGAAGGATACGCTGGGCAGGGCATGTTGCAAGAATGCCGGACAACAACCCTGTAAAGATGGTGTTCGCCACGATTCCGGTCGGAACAAGAAGGCGTGGGGCGCAGCGAGCTAGGTGGATTGACCAGGTACACCAGGACCTGGAGAGCGTAGGTCATAGTCGAGGATGGAGAGAAGCGGCCATGAACAGAGGGAGGCTTTATCAAGATAATTGATGTAAAGCCAAATAAGTAAGTAAGTAAGTTGTTTTACGGATATTTTAGGATCCTGACCTTTTAGAAAGATGGCATCTTGGGCAAAGTTGTTCAGTAGCTCAATGGCTAACATTATTTAAGCCCATCTCGAATTCCAAAGCTCATATGAAATTTAATGACGTCAAAAGCACTGCTCACTACGACATTTATACGGTGTCTCTGTGACTACTCGTTTTGCCCAATTGGCGATTGAAAATCCCACCGGGGCTTTGCACAGCTTTCTTGGGTTTGCCTCACGTCAGGTTGCCCGTTGAATTTCTACTGTTGTTGCTCTACGGTGACTCGTTCTCCGCTGCTACCTTTTGAGCTCTCCTGGTTAACCAGTTGGATGCCTAGGTCGGTCCAGCGATTCCGGTAAGAGGTTGACTTCCGGTTCACTGGCGCCCCGACGAACTAAAACTGGTTTGTGATGATCGATGCTACTCGGCCTAGTCCCCGACGGTGTAGCTAGCCTACTCCGGCTACCCGCTTCTTCATGCTTCGATACTGACCGGTGGAGTGCCGAAGTCGGTTCAGTGATTCCGGTTGGATGATGACTTCCGGTTAGCAGGTGCCCTGACGACTTATTACCGATACTACGTTACGCCCATCTACTCGGTCTAGTCCCCGACGGAGGATCTTGCCAATTCCGATCGCGACCTGGAGCTCTCTGCTCTTCACGCCATCTCCTCTGCAGCAACGATATAATCTGCGTTATCCTCTTGTTCACCGCATTCCAAGTGCTTCCATGCTGGCACATGTTCTGCACGATGTTGTCTGGACTTAGGACTTTTGCAGTTTCTAACATCACCTCGCGTCGTATAGCCCTGAATCGAGGGCAGTCGAATAAAACATGCGCCGGTGTCACCTCGATATTTGACCAGGCCGGACAATGTGGAGTCTCTGCGTGTCCGAATCTGTGCAGATATTTACGGAAGTATCCATGGCTTGACAAAAACTGGGTCAGGAAAAAGTTGGGTCAACGCTGGAGCCCAAGTCTTGACTTTGTATCTCAGTATAGACGATGATAAGGTAACCCGAAGACGCCTCGTACTGCTTCTTCGTCCTCCATTGTTGGGCATGTTAGCTGCTTTCGCTGCCTTTTCGAAAGCATAGTCTACGTGGCTGTTGAAATTTGGCCTGTCGTCGACCATTACTCCAAGGTGCTTTAGAGAGCGTGTCCTCTGACGTTGATCTCCAACTGTTGAACCGCCTTGCAGTTGCTGACCAGCACCACCTCCGTTTTGTGATGAGGCAAATGCAGCTTGACTCCAGTCATCCACGATTTAATGATGTCTAGCGATTCCGCCTTCAGCATCTCCATCTCCTCCGCAGTCTCGCCAGTTACCCCAAGAACGATGTCATCTGCGAACCTAACGATCTCGACTCCATTCTGCAGTGACAAGGTTAGCACTCCATCGTACATCACGTTCCACAGTGTTAGACCATGTATGGAGCCCTGTGGAATCCCCGCGGTTACTTTGACATCTGTCTCTGACCCGGTTCTGAAAATATCTATGCCGAATTGTGTAAACAGATATTCGGGGACCCACATTCTGCGACGGGATGCGGCGATAGCGTCCCTACTGGAACGCGTTCTTAACATCTTTCGTTACCACTGATTGCCTCTGAATTGCGTCCACCATCGGAGTCTTTTTACGGAATCCGAACTGAATTCCGTGTAGATCATCAGTGTGCCGAGCATGGCCTTTTACCAAGAGTATCCAGCAGGCATATTGGTCTATATGAAGCAGGATCACCTGGCGGTTTTCCCGGTTTTGGCAGCAACAGCACCTGCACCTTCCATCTGTCTTGGAAACATCCTTCCACTAGACACTTCTGCAATGCTGTCCTAAATACATCTGGGAACGCCAAGATTGCTGCCCTTAGCACATCCTTTCGCAATCGCTATCAGCTCGGCGTTAGAAACTTGGATACCGGAATATTCTTCATATATGTCAGCGTATGATGTGAGCGGCCACGCGGTGGGAGCATACGTAGGAAAGAGACCATCAACATTAGTTTTTCGCACATTTCAGCTGGTGTGATCTTCGCCATCACTACTTGATAGGCCCCAGGGATTTGCTTCAGCTTCTCAGCACAATTCCTTGTAGCAGTTCGATTTACTCGTCGATATCTTCCGTTTGAACGCGGCTCGGGCCAGATGGTAGATCACCTTCCGCTCTTCCATGCTGGATTCCGATATAGCATTCTGCACGCGTCTCTTGGCTCTTATGCAAGCTGCACGGAGGATGCTGAGTCTGTAATATCACCAGTATGCAGGACGTCGCTGATTCCTTGGCTCCAATTTCCTCGGTATAGTTGCGTCATACGCTCTCGCCAACGCTTCTGTCAGCTATCCTGCATCTTTGTTTGGAGCATCGCTTACTGCTCGGAGTGCTTCGAGACGAGAAGATCCTTGTTGAAATGCTTCGTCTTCCATCTACGTTCTCTGTTACTTTTCTGTCATACTGCACAACTTCTGTGGGTGTATTCTTCGCTAACTCTCCAGAACATATTGGTGATCAGCGACGGGCTGCAAAAGGTCACGTCGATGATGGATTCCCTACCGTCTTTGCGAAATGTGCTAGCGATACCATCGTTGAACAGCCTTACGTCGAACTTCGCTAGAGCTTCTAGCAAACTGTATCCTCGCGCGTTGGTCAGTCTGCTACCCCACTCCACGGCCCAAGCATTGAAGTCTCCTCCGATTATTACCGGCGTTCGACCGATCAGCTTATCGGTTAGCACATCTAGCATCTGGGTGTACTGCTCCAGTGTCCACCTCGGGGGGAGGGGGAGGGGTGTAACAGCTACACACGAAGATTCCGTTAATTTTAACGACCACGAAACCCTCGTATGTGCGTTCGACTACTTCTTGGATTACATGGATCGCCGTCGTCTCTGCTCTGTCTGCTACCGTTAGGGAGGAACCCGATACGGTTCTGCAATGATCGCAATGTCGCACTTTGTTTCTGTTGTCGACTGCCAAAACAGTTGTTGTGCGGAGTCGCAATGATTGTGGTTCACCTGCGTTTTCTTCATTTTCATTACTGCCCTGCCTTCGCCTTCGGATATTAGGGGCATTTGAAGCCACCCGTCGTATGGACATTACCTTCCTCCACCTTACACAGCATGCACCTAGGTGTCTTCAGGCAGTCCCTGACCACATTTCCTGCAGTTTTCGGACCTGTCCGGGCCTTTACCGCTCCCATGCAAAAGTTGCACCGTCTTTAAAACATTCTTCAAAACATAACTCTGTACTCTAACATATAATTGAAACTCTATATCGTTACCCTATTATTCCCACCCAAGACCGACGAAGATGGAGTTCTACAAGAAGCTTGGCAATTACATGGTTCTACACTGATGCATGGTAATGCAAGAAACTATGAAGTCTAATAAGTTTGTAACACCGAATGTATGAAACATAGTCTGGTGATGTTTCGTAATGGTTAATGACACGTTACCATAATGAAATTGGCAATTTTCCGTACCATTCAAATACACTGTCGAAACATCTCATTCGCCAACATCCGTCAATATCCGCAGTAAACGGAGACGGAGTTTAAACCGTCTAGCCCAGCAGCGCCGTAAATTCGGGGAGTGTCAAAGGGTACTTTCGATCGAGCTTCTTTATTGGCAAGGGCGCACATATTTTATTCAACGCATTTGAGTGCTTTTCCGCTTCGACAGTCGTCGAAGTTGAGAACGCCGCCGTCGTCTGGGTTCGTCGGTGAGTGAAAACACATGTTATTCGAAAGGGAGAAGAAGATTGCGGCGTAGAAATTGTTTTCCGTTGCAGATGTGAGTGCACACGTGGGGTAAAGTGGGGCAAAAGTTCGAGTAGGGCAATAGTTTCTTTACAAGATTTTTAGCTCAATTCAAACAATTATACCATATTAGGATGGTTCAAAGTAGTAAGGGACTTTCACTCCAAATATTTTAGAAATTGAATCAGATTTGAGAAAGTAATAGCGATTTGTTGTTTTTTAGACGTAAAAATCGTAGTTTTCGGTTGACCTTTCATTACATGGAACAAAATGTAAACAAAACATTTGAGATACATTTGGATAATTTTCTGATCAAAATTTAATATAGTGTGTGTTTTAAGACAAACATTATTTTATGGAGTAGAATATGTACCGTAAAACGGGGTAACTTTGATAATGCGAGACTCTCAACATACTAAACGAAATAACAAAGTTCCTGTTAATCTGTTAAGCAAAACGAATGCAAAAGTAAAGAGTATTAGTATGACACTTCATGTTAAAGCTATTTCCGTTGGAATCAAGTACATTTGAGGATTTATATGCATATATGGAAAATTTATGGAATTTTAGCAATTTTGAAATGTTCTCAAACAATTTGTTCTACGATCACTATTTGATGAAGTCATAATGAATTCGTCACTTATACTTGACAGCCTAGTTATAGTAGAACTCGAATTCGGTCTCAAAACTCTTAGCGAATACTATTTTTACAAACTGGAACCATTTTTGTATTCTAAGTCAGAAATTTCCATATAGCGTTAAACGCCTAAAGATATGCAACGCCCTACAAATGTTCTGAAATTCATTCAATTTTATTCGAGTGATGCTCCATTATCAAAGTTACCCCAAAACAGAAAACAGAATTTCGATTATATGAAAAATTATATATCCATTAAGAATAAATCTTTAGGAAATCTATCAACTGGAATCGATAGTTAGGATACTAGTACTTGTTTTAAAAATATGAATTAAAATTCTTTGAAACAGCATGCATAAATATTCAAGTTTTCTTCGAAAAAACTATCAAAGTTACCCCGTTTTACGGTACGTTAAAGACAATAAATTTAAAAACTGTTATTAGTAAACATGGTTAAATATTTTGACACAAGTTTGTTTAATAACTTTGGGGTACTTTTCTAATTATTGACTGTTCTATTGCTTGCGAAAATATAGATTATACCCTGAGATCGAAATTTTGCCCCACCGTACTCTACATACAGAAGCAAGAATGGCGAGATTCAAAGCAGCGATGAATGGGTTTGTGCAGTCTTACGATGCACAATCAAGAGTAGCTTGTGTTGTTTCATTTTAGTGATTGAAGCTTTCGGAACAGATGTAAGGTAGTCATAAAATATGCATTGAATATGCAATGTGTTAATTCATTGATCGGTGCAATGACATACAAGAGATTTGTATAAAATTCTGAAAAAAGAACTGTGTCGTTAAACAGAGAACATAAAGTTTGAAAATTGAATTAAATTTGATTAATGAGGAGGTAGATAACTGATTGAATATGATTTAATTTCCAATCGACGAAGGAATAAGCGCGTAAGATGACCTTAAATCTAGAGAGGACTTGAATCAATCATCCAAAAAAATACCTTAAACAACAACATGAAAGTTTAAATTTTCTAAGGTGGCGAGGGTTGATTGTGGTTGGTATTGTATAACAAATAAACTTTGAAAACAAATCGTTTAGAAGGAAAAATATGATCATTTTCATGGAAATTGTCGTATTTCGTTGTTTTTTTTTTCAGATGCAGGCTTTTATCCTATTATTTTATTTATGCACATTTTTGAGTATTGTGTGGTACTAGTTTAAAAAAATATTATTTCGTCAGCAGGACTTCTTGAAACCTAATAAAAATTGATTTTCTGAGTAATTTTTAAGTGTATGATTTTTTACTCAGAAACTTGAAACGCTTATCCGGTACAATCCGAAGAATAACATTACTTCTTACGATTTCTCTGTCTATTGAAATTTTTGCCGTGAATGCATCGATTGAGTTCAATCAATATGTTCCAATGAAAATTTTACAATAGAAAATAATAATCAACTCATTAAGCGTGGTAAAGATGGATAAATTATTTAAAAAATCCACGTGTTTAGGTGAGAGACGAGGGCTTTACCAATTAAGCTACCCGGCCACTTGGTGACCGAATAACTCAGAAAGCTACAAGTTTCGAATTCTATTCTCAACATTGTGTATAAAACACATTAAATTAAAAAAGTTGTAGCCTAGTTTTTAAACATCAACTACTAAAAACAGTTTTTAATGAAAAACACCAGATTTTTCGTTTTTTCACAGCTAAACGTTAATAAAGCTCCAGCTGTTTGGTTATAGAATCCGCATGGGTGAAATCATGAAAAAAAAAACAAGTAGCTCGGTAGCTCGGTAACGGTATTTGGTTGTTAGTCGAGTGGTTTAGCATACAAGAGTCTTGAGTTCGTTTTCCACCTGAGCACGTGTTTTTTTTTCATAATTTCACCCATAACTTATCCATCTTTTCCACCCGTAATGAGTTTATCAATTTGAAAACCATGCGTATTGAATTACCAAACAGCTCAATATTTGTGTCAATATACCCATTCTTGCAAACGCAGTCCGCTCTATTTCGCTTTTTGACTGTATAGACCTGTGTGATGAACGTGTTTGGTTAGTGGAAACAAGCTTTTCCTCATTTGTGAAAATTGAATTTAGTTATTTAGAAAGTGTTGGCATCTACACTATCCAGTCTTCCTTTTCAATTGCAGCCAATTTCTTTCCCAGATAAATTTTCAGTCACCTTTCTTGCGAAGTGGGTTTTGCAGAACCGAGTTAGTTTCTGTATGTGTATACCAGCCAGCCGCATCAGATTGCAGTGGATGCAGCGTCGAATTGAATGTCTTTCGGCAATGTTTCGTTCACCACATTGCTATTCATGAGTAGGAGTGGATATTCTCGTATTTCAGTTTTTTTCATTTCCTTTTGAGATACTTCTTAGTATATGTCGGTCAGAAGTGAAATTCGATTTTATTTTCATTAGTTCCATTTATTTTTCGTTTCGTATGTGAATATGTATTTTAGAACGGATGACAGTTTGAAATGACCAACCAATAAGTTACATATTGGGTATCAACATGAAGCAATAGCGGCCTTCCTTAGCTGAGTGGTTAGAGTCCACGGCTACAAAGGAAAGCCATGCTGAAGGTGCCCGGGCTCAATTCCTGGTTGGTCAAGGATCTTTTAGTAATGGAAATTATCTTGACTTCCCTGGACATAGAGTATAATCGTACCTGCCAGCTGACTCAATGAGGACGTAACACCAAGAAGAAGAGAAGATGATGCAATATTTTTGAAATGACTTTTAATGTTACTAGATCAATAAAAAAAAAAATGAAAAAATATGCCAAAGACACTAGGATGATTTGATAAGTTGATTATAATTCTTGCCCTAATGCAATGTTGCAAAAGCAGTATACTACGCAGATAAGTAGTTTGAACAGGAAAACGGTGCATAGTTATATTCTATCAATTACTGTATACTTGCTTGATACTTTATTGTCCACAATTTACTCCGATGCATCTACTGAAAGCATGATTCTTCTCCACTGGACTCGGCCATGGGCCAATAGCTTCTAGTAGCCCTGAACGTTAAGTGCGCTTCGGTGATCTTCAACTGCAAAAAGCTAATGTGTACGTGGTTTGCCAACGGATTCGTTCAGATTCGCTGTTGGATATTGCTCATCGTTTTTCTGGCATACGAGCAACGTGACCAGCCCAACACAGCCTACATAATAGCTCCCTCTTCATACACATAGTGCTACTTGTGATTCATTAAACGCCGCCAGATGCCGTTGTATAATTACCAGAAAGAATATGTGTCATGTATAATACGAATGTTGTTATCGTTTGCAGGCTACGGGAATTCAGCTGGCCCAACTCGCTGCAATACGATGCAATTGTAGGGTAATTTCATTTTTCATTTATTACGTTAACATCTAAACTGATAACACTGAATAATGAATTTCACGCCACAACACTCGGTTGATGGTAGCATCTCTCCATCCTCGGTTCTGCCCCACGCCTAATCGCTACGCACTTGATCCGCCCTCCTTGCTCGCTGAGCTCCACGCCTTCTTGTATCAACCGGATCCGAAGCGAACGCCATCCTTGCAGGATTGCTGTCCGGCATTCTTGCAACATGCCATGCTTCCAGCTTTGGCCACTTTCTGGATACTGAATTCGCTGTAGACTTGGGCGAGCTCGTGGTTCGCCGCCACACACCGTTTTCCTGCAAACCGCCAAAGATCGTCCTAAGCACCCGACGTTCGAAGACTCCAAGTGCTTGCCTCCTTTTCCTCCTCGAGCATCGTCCACGTTTCATGCCCAAAACGGACTAGCGGTCTTATGAGCATCTTGTAAATTTGGTGTGAATGTGATTCTTTTTTGAACGCAGCTTCTTGTGGAGGCCATAGTAGGCCCGACTTCCACTGATGATGTGATGCGCCTCCTTTTTTCACGGCCAACGTTATTGTCAGCCGTCAGCAAGGATCCAAGGTAGATGAGCTTGTCGACCTCCTCGACCCTGTTTATCGTAACACTACTACCTAGGCGAGCCCTGTCGCGATCGTCCACACCAACTAGCATGTACTTTGTCTTGGTCGCATTCACCACCACCAACCATCCGCGAAGCAAACAAATTGGTTGGACCCCATAAAAATCATACCCCGACTGTTAAGCTCGACTCACCGCATAACACATTCTAGCGCAATATTGAACAACATGCACGAGAGTCCATCACCCTGTCGTAGTCCCAGGTGAGATCCAAACGAACTGGAATGTTCGCCTAAAACCTTCACACAATTTTGCACACCTTCCATCGTCGCTCTTACCAGGCTCGTGAGCTTCCTGGGAAAGCTGTCCTCATCTATCATTTTATATTTGCGCGATCGATACTATTATATGCTGCCTTGAAATCGATGAAAAGGTGATGCGTTGGGACCTGATTCACGATATTTGTGGAGGATTTGCCGTACAGTAAAGATCTGATCTGATGTCGATCGGCCGTCAACGAAGGTCAGGTCAGGTGACAGACATTAACAAATCAAATTGTTATTGGATTACGTTTTTCTAATGGATCCAAATAATAATTTAAATATTGGAATGCTCGTTCTCTGAATGGTAAAGAGGACGAGCTGTTTAATTTTCTTACAGTTAATAACGTGCATATAGCAGTTATTACCGAAACTTATTTAAACCCTGGATCTAAACTCAAGAGAGATCCAAACTTTTTTGTTTATCGTAACGATCGACTTGATGGGGCATGTGGGGGAGTTGCAATCATCATTCATAGGCGTATAAAACATCAACTATTTTCGGCATTTGAAACTAAAGTTTTTGAAACTTTAGGTGTTTCTGTTGAAACACAGCTTGGTAAATATACTTTCATAGCTGCCTATTTGCCTTTTCAATGCTCTGGACAGCAAGTTAATTTGCTCCAAACTGACTTGCGAAAATTGACTCGCAATAAGTCAAATTTTTTTTGTCATTGGTGACTTTAATGCCAAACATCGGTTATGGAATAATTCTCAAAGTAATTCCAACGGCAGAATTTTATTTGATGAGATTTCTTCAGGATATTCAGGATACCCTGATAGCTTAACATGTTTTTCCTCTTCTAGAAATCCATCTACGATTTGTATTTGTATTTGTATTTTTTACTTCATCTGACAACTAGTGGTCTTAATGAGTAAATTAATAATTACCTAATTAATAATTACTACAATAATGGAGCATTGACAAGACAGAATTGGAAACTTTATACTTAGGAAGATTACGCATACGATTTCTAAACGACAATACAGAACTATTAAAATCAAACAAATTAAAATTCTCTTGCAGTCGTCGGCTTATACTATTAATTGGACAGTTGCTTCCATAGAGCGTCCGTCTTGGAGATTGTCGCAAAACTTGTCGGGATCTTAATGGGCGGTGTGGAGCGTAAAGGTTCATTTGTCCAAGCAATTCTGGGCTGTCAACCTCAGCGCAGAGAATTTTGGCGCCAAAAACAGCTTGGCCGATTCGTCGTCTCTTTTCCAAAGGTTCGATACCCAGTAAAGCACAGCGGTGTTCATACGGCGGTAGATGCAAAGGATCCGACCAAGGTAAGCCGCGCAACGCACACCTGACGAATTTACGCTGTACAGCTTCTATTCGAGATATCCAGATTGCTTCGTAAGGTGCCCATACCACAGAACCAAACTCGAGTATGGATCGAACCAATGAACAGTATAAGGATCGCAGACACAGTGGGTCATCAAACTCGTTGGCAATCTTGAAAATGAATCCAAGCTGGCGGTTGGCACGATCGATTATCGCCGAGAAGTGCATTTTGAATGTCAGGCGGCTATCAAGAATTATCCTTAAATCCTTGACTTGTTCCACTCCATTTAACGGCTCACTGTTGATCGAGTAGTTGTGTCGAATAGGGTTCTTTGATCGGCTGAAGGAGATTACTGTACACTTCGAAGCACTAACCATTAGAAAATTGACTGCGCACCATTCGCAAAACAGATTCAGTTGCTCTTGTAGTTGTCGACAATCCTCAATACGACGAATGACAAGAAAGATTTTCAAATCGTCAGCGTAAAATAAAACACAGCAATTCGTCAGCGGAAGCGACGCATCGTTGAAAAACAACACAAACAGCAGAGGTCCTAAGTTGCTCCCTTGCGGTACACCACATTCTGGAGAGAAAGGTGTTGCGACAGCAGATCCAATCTTCACAATCAGTTGACGGCCAGTTAAATACGATTGCAACCATTCACAGATTCTCATCGATGCTCCTAGTTTTCTCAGCTTGGCCACTAAAATGTCATGATTTATCGTATCAAACGCAGCTTTTATATCGGTGTATATACTATCGACCTGAGCGCCTCCGTCCATATTGTTAATGCAGAACGATGTATATTCACACAAATTAGTCTGCACTGAGCGCTGAGGATAGAATCCATGTTGCGATGTTGAAATATAATGTTTGCACGCCTCGATCATGACATTATGAACAACAATTTCAAAGCATTTAGACCCGGCTGGAAGCGTTGTTATACCCTGGTAGTTTTTAACATCAATTTTACTTCCTTTTTTGAAAACAGGTTTCATGAACGATTTCTTTCATGCGGTAGGAAATTGTTGATTTCGCAGTGACAAATTGAAAATAGCTTGCAGTGGTAAGAATAAAAGATCACTGCATTTCTTCAAAACGCAGGCGGGAATCCCATCTGGACCAGGTAACGTTGACGGTTTAAGTTTCTTCAGAGCGCTTTTCACCATTATCTGGTTTATTTAACCGACTCTAGTCATCTTTGTAGCCAATTAGTTATTCAAGCTGATTTTGATTCTGATCATGTCCCTGTTACATTTCAAACATCCCATGAAGCGATTCTCAATCCTATCAGCTCCACTTTCAATTATTTACGAGCTGATTGGAATATATATGAAACGTATGTTGACTCTAATCTTGATGTTAACATTTCTTTAGAAACTAAACTTGGTATTGACAATGCTCTTGAAACTTTAACAAATTCCATTGTTGAAGCCAGGAGCATTGCAATGTGAAGTAAAATTTGAATCCGTTATTATAGACGATGATCTTAAACTCTTGATCCGTCTTAAAAACGTGAGGAGAAGGCAATTTCAACGCACTCGCGATCCTGCTATGAAAATTATATGGCAGGATTTGCAGAAAGAAATCAAGAAACGTTTTGCTCAATTAAGAAACAAAAATTTTGAAAATAAAATTTCTCAATTGGACCCTGGCTCTAAGCCCTTTTGGAAATTATCTAAAATCTTGAAAAAACCTCAGAAGCCAATACCGGCATTGAAAGAGGAAAACAAATTATTACTAACTAATTGCGAAAAAGCTCAAAAACTTGCTATGCAGTTTGAAAGTGCGCACAATTTTAATTTAGGACTTACTAGTCCAATTGAAAATCAAGTTACTCAGGAGTTCAAAAATATTCTCAATCAAGAGAACGTTTTCGAAAATGCCTGGGAGACTGATATGGAAGAAGTGAGAACTATTATTAAAAAATTCAAAAATATGAATGCTCCTGGCGATGATGGAATTTTCTACATCCTCATCAAGAAACTTCCAGAAAGTAGCTTATTATTTTTAGTTGATATATTTAACAAATGTTTTCAAATAGCATTCTTCTTCTTCTTTCTGGCGTTACGTCCCCACTGGGACAAAGCCTTCTTCTCAGATTAGTGTTCTTATGAGCACTTCCACAGTTATTAACTGAGAGCTTTCTTTGCCGATTGACCATTTTTGCATGTGTACATCGTGTGGCAGGTACGAAGATACTTCTATGCCCTGGGAATCGAGAAAATTTCCTTTACGAAAAGATCCTCGACCAGTGGGATTCGAACCCACGACCCTCAGCATGGTCATGCTGAATAGCTGCGCGTTTACCGCTACGGCTATCTGGGCCCCTAATAGCATATTTTCCTTACAAATGGAAAAATGCTAAGGTTGTTCCAATTTTCAAACCAGACAAAAATCCTGCAGAAGCTTCTAGCTATCGTTCAATCAGTTTGCTTTCCTCCATCAGTAAACTTTTTGAAAAGGTAATTTTGAACAGAAAGATGGCCGACATCAACCAAAATTCAATTTTTGCCAATGAACAGTTCGGATTCCGCCATGGACATTCGACCACTCATCAACTTTTACGTGTAACAAATTTGATCCGTTCCAACAAATCTGAAGGCTATTCTACTGGTCTTGCTCTTCTAGACATAGAAAAAGCATTCGACAGTGTTTGGCATGAAGATTTGATTGTAAAATTTAAAAACTTTAATTTTCCAACATTCATTGTTAGAATAATTAAAATTTATCTGTCAAATCGTACACTTCAGGTTAATTATCAGAACTCCAGATCTGAAAGACTTCCTGTAAGAGCTGGTGTTCCTCAAGGCAGCATTTTGGGACCAATATTATACAATATTTTCACATCTGACTTACCTGAGTTACCTCAGGGATGTCAAAAATCTTTGTTTGCGGATGACACAGGCCTCTCCGCCAAAGGACGAAGCCTGGGTGTCATCTGTAGTCGATTGCAAACGAATTTGGATATTTTTTCCTCATACTTGCAAAAATGGAAGATTTCTCCTAATGCTTCCAAAACTCAACTAATAATATTCCCACATAAACCAAAAGCTCTTTATTTGAAACCTTCAAGTAGACATGTTGTCACGATGAGAGGGGTTCCAATAAATTGGTCAGATGAAATTAAGTATCTAGGGCTCATGCAAGATAAGAATTTAACTTTCAAAAATCACATTGAGGGCATTCAAGCCAAATGTAACAAATATGTAAAATGTCTCTATCCACTTATGAATAGAAAATCAAAACTTTGTCTTAAGAACAAGCTCTTGATATTTAAACAAATTTTCAGGCCTGCCATGTTGTAAGCTGTACCAATATGGACTAGCTGTTGTAATACCAGGAAGAAAGCTTCCTACCTGGTATAGTACCAATGAGTTACATAGAATATCCAATGTTGAAACATTGGAACAAATGTCAAATAAAATAATCAATAATTTCAGGTAAAAATCGTTACAATCTTCTATTGTCACGATTAATGCGTTATATGTTTAGGTTAAGTTAGGTTAAGTATATTCAAAACGTTTTTTTTTCTCTTAAAAGCAGGTGAAATCAACTCACCTGTAAAAATCTGAACTGCTACGGCAAATGAAATGTAATATGTTGTTTACAAAATGTTAATAACATCTTAGATTTGTTTTACCAAATTAGGATGATAGTGTTGTCTAATAACACAGAACCCCTATATATAAGAAATAATGAATGTAATGTTTGGAATGATACTGATAAAGAAATTAAAAAAAAAATCTTATATGCGTGTTCGACAAACTTGAACAGAATGGAATTAGCTTTCAAATAGTGATAATAGCAAGTGGTTTTGATTTTCCACATGCTAGTTATGATTTTTCAAACCTTGAAATTAGCCCTGAAACACATTTTTAACTTGAAGCATACTGAAATCTTTATCAAATTAGCTGAAAATTTGACCAGACATTGTTCTTAGTATGAGAATTCAGAATACCGCTTGACCGGTAGATTTCCAGACTATTCTGAGGGAACCGAAAAAATCCTCAATGGAACGGCAATGGGGAAAATTGGTCGTATTCCTTTATTTCGGCACGTGCGGCATTTCGTAAAACTGTACAACACGCTCGCGCTTGCTGTTTCTTCGCCATCTTAGATTGAACTGACAGCACCCGAACGGAAAGAAACATGCCTCCCATTTTTAGAGCGTATGCTCTCTGTACTCTGGATTCTCTAGGAGAGAAAAAAAAATACGCTCTTTACTTCAATTACAGAAAGGTATTTAAGTTATTCTCATATTTTACTGAACACCCGTAATTTGTTCTGATTGTCGACTCACTGTTTTGCATCTCCGGATACTTGGGTATATGATTTAATAATTTTAGATCAAAATTCAGAATCATCAGAAATGCAACTTTTTCATCTTCCGATTGCAGTTGAAGCTTGTGAAACAAGCTCGTCAAATGGATCATTACATCTCGGTACAAAGCCAACCTTCAAAAAATTTTGGTCCACGGATAATCTTCGCAAAACTGATAACGTCGTGCATAATTAAAAGACTTTCCTGTAATATTCTGACTTCGGTACCCGCGCGTTCCACCTATTCGTTATGCTTCTTACAAGCAGCTGTCTTTAACTTCGAGAACAACAACAAGCAGTGGGAGCATCAGCAGTAAGGTGAAAGGCTGCACGACGTGCTACAGCTTGCATTGCCCATTTTCCCAAACTGGTTTGTGTTCCTTGCCACCCTTCTCACGATCCCTTGACCCTCCATCTCCCCCCTTCTAAATGGAACACTGGTCGTGAAAACTCCATTCATTAAATTTACAAACAACACCCTGGCTTCGTAGATAGTAAACCGAGCAAAAGCTTCACAGAACATTGTGGCGATGAATTATGAATTAATTTTATCTACGTTCCCAGCGGGCTTCACTCACTCAACTCTCGCTCACTTGCTCTTCCGGAACGGAATTTCTTAGATTCACCCGACTTGCAAATTGGCACCCAGTGCCCCACTGTGGGTCAGGAACCGGCTATGGTTTGGCCAAAGCCTATAGCGCTCCGGGAATGCGTTCTAATGGTTGGATCCATTAAGCAAATTTTCTTATGTGAACCAAACCATTATTTTGATGATATGGAATTTAATCTAGATAACTTACAACTTATCTAGATCAGTTCTGTCATTTGATTATCAACTAACGTTCACTCCAAAGTGGTATTTCAATGAACATATTTCTGAATTATGTTTCAAAGGCATCTACGCTTATAAACGTCGCTTTTTAACATCTAAAAGTATGGCCTTAAAACGATTTTGACAGTTTGTTTATTTAACACAGGTTTTATTCTAAAACACATATACAGTACCCAGCAAAAATTTTAATTGGTATACTACCTTGGCTTTTTCAGTCTGGCAGCCGAAAATGACGTCTTTTACGATCCCGATGTTTCGGCTAATCGGTAAGGTCTATCGTCTCCCGTTATAAACAGATTGTCGTCTGATTGGCGACGGAGAGCCCTTAGTGTTAGTCCCTCTACCAGCAGCTTCATTTTTCAGCTAAAAAATATTCAAATCGCGTCAACTTTTTTGTTTCCCGATAATTTTGCACAGTTTTTTCACAAGTTGTCAAAAAATCCTTCTAGTTTAAGAATCCGTGTCGATATTAATCATTGGTGATCTGGTTTTTAAGATATACCAATTCTTTCAATACCGACATTCTTCTTACAAAATGTTTTTGGCGGCCATTTTGTTGTACGCCAATTTATCAAACAACTAAAATGTGGGCTGTAAATAAAAAAAGTGAACATCCGAATAAAAAAATCTGTAGCCTGAGATATTTACAAAGGTTATGACTATGCGTCGATCCCCTAAGGAAGAAATCTCCGAATCAGATGACCAATTCTAAAACTAGAAAAGTTTTTGGAGAGCTTATGAAAAAATGGTGCAAAAATATCGAAAACCAAGAAAGCTATTATGATTTGAATATTTTTTGGCCGCAAAAAATTAAGCTGCCGGTAGAGAGGGGTTGATCATGCCTTGGTTTTAGTTTTTAGGTTCAACAAAAGATTTTCTATGTGTGCAACACTGCAACGTCTTTGTTTTTGCCAGATACATTTTAACTTTACAGAAGATATTGTTTACTATGACGCTCCTATCAACAGATTGATCTGATCTAGATAAGTTGTAAGTAATCTAGATTAAATTCAATACCGTCAGAATGAAGCACTAATTCACCCACACTCAGGCAAATGGACTATCGATAAACATAGGAACCCCTTATGAAAATTCGCCACAAGAAATTCATAAATTTGCCTTATGAAACCAGAATTTGAAAACGAAAAACGTTTTCGCGGCAACCTAAATTCGAACCAAGAACCTTGCGATC
Source organism: Aedes aegypti (assembly GCF_002204515.2). Lineage (NCBI taxonomy): Eukaryota > Metazoa > Arthropoda > Insecta > Diptera > Culicidae > Aedes > Aedes aegypti. The sequence continues at coordinate 280,889,246 of NC_035108.1, read as the reverse complement.
GATAGGCCCGAGCGTACACCACGCGCCTTTCGACGCCTTGGTGTGGAGTAATGCTAAAACGATATATAAAGCGTTCGTATTGCAATAATCGTTCCACCTTCCATAAGGCAAAATGTATGAAATTCGATAGTCCAGTTCACTGGGTGCACGATAATTTGCCGGAACGTATCCTCAAAGCGCTAGAAGTTTTGTCCAAATCAAAGTAAGTTGCTGTCCCATAGTGCCCCACGGGTAGTTTGAGGTAGGTACTCGGGACTACGGAACGGGTCCAATGTGGCATCCCGGATGGTTGCTGCCGTTACGCCATCATTTGTGAGACCATAGTTAACGGCGGAAGTAAACGCCATAACACTTTGCCATGCAGTTGCCATAATTTTTCGACCAACTTTTCTTTCAACAACGGGTGCAACAGCTCCTTGTCTTCGTCGTCATCGTGCATTCTGTGTTCACCTCGCTTCAGGATCCTTGTTTGCTGCCTTCTGTCAGATTCTACCCCTTTCGCCAAACCACCACCATCCATTTTCGGCCTACATTAGGATCTAACTTCGACTTCAATCTTTTGTTGGTGTGATTTTTTTCATCTTTACACTCATTAGGTACTTGCATCATGCAAAACTACGGCCTTTAGTTTGATGTTCTGTGTCAACACCGGGAAAGTAACCTCCCACCAAATGCCATGAAGTAGAAGGGTATGGTTTACCCCTCGTCGATAACTTTTAGCACTTGGAAAATATGCTTTGTTGAAATCACATGGGAGAAATGAGGAGTGCAGTTTTTCAATTATATGGGTACTAAAATTAGGCAAATAGTTTTTGTATGTATCTTTAGGTGCCGGTCAGAGTTGACGAGTCACGCGTCTTTTGTGTGCTGAGGAATGATGTAGCTTAATACTGTTATACGCATAATCGTCCCATGTTGTTGTTTTTTTGTCAATTTTCATTTTTATTTTTATGTATAGTTCTAGAAAAAACTTTTAAAAAAATTACTTTGGAGTTTATGAAATGCAAACCAAGTTAATTTGTCTCATGTGCATTACGTCCCTTATCATTCACTACCAAGATTGTGGTGCTGGGAAATGTTTTTCCTTGACAGGCGTTAAAATTGAAAGAAATATTGTATGAAATAATCGAAGTCAACTGAAATACCTTTTATGTTGACGATGGGATATTGTGTTGGCGAGTTTTACCATGACGACGCATTTTACACCTAGTTACCCTACATTCAAGTTCACCATATGTGTTCAAACATTATTGAGCTTAATTTAGCCAAATTTCTCATGACGACGGAGGAGAATTACATAAAATTTAATGCTACCACAGCATCACAAGACATGTTTTGAATGGGTGGGTTATTCAAGATAGATTTAACAGTGTGAGCGAAAGTAAACAAAGCAACAAGCGAAAAAGAATGCTTTTTTATGCTCATTTGTTCAGATCGAGCGAAGATTTGTAAATTTTTAGTTATGGTATTACTCCTCAGAGTAACCATGAATTCGCAGAATGGATATCGCTTTGGCTTTATAATAAGAAGGTCAAGGGATCAATCCCAGACCCGTCATTTTTCCCGTACTTTGTTGTTGTGTCATATTTAGTTTGACCAAGAGTGTCATTCTGTATTCCACTCTTAGTCAAACCTAATATACTCGTTCATATCAATCTCTAAAACCAGAGATCGACAAGAAACCGTTTCCATACACTTCAATCCTTCCATAATTATAGCACGCCTTTCCTTACGCCTGATTCCTTACATCTTCTTCTTGGCATTACGTCCTCACTGGGACAAAGCCTACTTCTCAGCTTAGTGTTCTTATGAGCACTTCCACAGTTATTAACTGAGAGCTTTCTTTGCCAAAGTTGCCATTTTCGCAATCGTTATCGTGTGGCAAGGAAGTCAAGGAAATTTCTATTGCGAAAAAATCCAGGACCGACCGGGAAACGAACCCAGACACCTTCAGCGTAGTTTTGCTTTGTAGCCGCGAACTCTAATCACTCGGCTAAGGAAGGTCCCAAGGTCGCTGACCAAGCCACGAAGTGGAATAATGGTTCACGTATCTCGATGGGAACCGTGGTCTCGTGGACCTAGTTTTCTGTGCGCACCAAAAGTTTCGTGGCCTCTACAGTATCCAGTTACAACGACGACGGAAGAACTGCGCTCAAATGGCGGTTGAATATTTTGACAGATCTTTCTCGATTCCACTCGTGGTTGAAACTTCAGCGAACGGTGGCATTCATGTTCCATTATCTGGGAAATTGCATTATTTGGAAATATACGTCGGATTGTAAGGCTGTTCATTCAAACTTATCTCTTTAAAATAAAAGCCTTTATCGTTGAGCTCCACAAGAGCACGAGGGATTCATTCAATCAATTGAATGAACGCAAAAATATAGTGTTATTTTAAATGTATAACTTTATAGAACAAAAATAAAATAAATGAATTAAAACCAATAAAGGGCAGTCCATAAATCTCGTAGTCATATATGAAGGGATGGAGGGGTCTGGCCGAAGACCATGGTCCATACATATTTTGGAATTTTCGTAAGAACCATGTTTTAAGGGTCTGAAAATCCAAAGAAAATGCTTACCTAGTTTATGGACAGCTCAAGCGTGTGCTAGAATAAGGGCGTAAGTCACATGATCGATTTCTCTTCATCGATCCTCTCTTCAGTGAATAAAGATGACAAGATGCAAATTTGTTGCAGCTTTTTCACTTCAGGAAGCAACATTGCGTCGCTGCCTAGCGCCCTGAAGTGAAAAAATGCTAACAAACCCGCATCTTGTCACCTTTACCCACTGAAGAGAGGATCGATGAAGAGAAATCGATCATGCGACTCATGCTCTTATTCTAGCACACGCTTGAGCTTTCAACTGTTGCTATGGATATGAAAGTACGTTTTCGTTAACGGTAGTAAAACGGGGTAACTTTGATAGTTTTTTCGAAAAAAATACCTGAATATTTATGCGTGCTGTTTCAAAGAATTTTAATTCATATTTTTAAAACAAGTACTGGTATCCTAACTATCGACTGCAGATGATAGATTTCCAAAAGATTTATTCTTAATGGATATACAATTTTTCATATAACCGAAAGTCGGTTTTCTGTTTTGGGGTACAGTCACCCCACAGTTACTGATAGCACACAGATATGGATCAAAGCTGGAGAATATCTCATCAAATAGAGTTGCAATTACGCAGAACACATTTTATCTACATGAACCATAATTCTGTAAAGCATTGCAATCAATCATAATATCTTCTAGCATATTTTTTTTCGTCCGTATGAAATAAAATGTTCTCCGTATTCATAGAATTGTTGATTCATAATTGTGGGGCATTCAAAACCGTACCACAGTTATGAATCAACGATAAGACGATTCCGAAAGAAGCGCCGAAGTGTATACTTTCAGTAACACACCATTCGTTTAGTTCACAGATAAATTGCTTTTATAGTGTTCTGATCCATAACATGAGTCGATTTGATCCATAATAAGGACCTTCCTGTTCCACTGATCCACATCTGTGGGATGGACGACGTTGGAAATTTCTATAGAAATCGATACTTTTCCGTAAATAATCGCGAATTTTGATGTGTATTCTCGAAAACGGCTATATTCGGCATTGCCAGGCGGGTAATTTTGTTTTGTATAAGGTCAACATGATTTGTAATCATATTTTATTCCTAAAAATGAACCTTAGGTGATGCATAACTGTGAAATGACTGTTCCTTTGATAATGGAGCATCAACCGAACAAAATTGAATGAATTACGGAACATTTGTAGGGCGTTGCATACCTTTAGGCGTTTAACACTATATGGGAATTTCTGACTTAGATTACAAAAATGGTCCCAGTTTCTAAAAATAGTTTTCGCTAAGAGTTTTGAGACCGAATTCGAGTTCTACTATAACTAGGCTATCAAGAATAAGCGACGAATTCATTATGACTTTATCAAATAGTGATCGTAGAACAGATTGTTTGAGAGCATTTCAAAATTGCTAAAATCTTATAAATTTTCCATATTCGCATATAAATCCTCAACTGTACTTGATTCCAACGAAAATAGCTTAAACATGGAGAGTCATACTAATACTCTTTACTTTTGCATTCGTTTTGCTTAACAGATTAACAGGAACTTTGTTATTTCGTTTAGTATGTTGAGAGACTCACACTGTCAAAGTTACCCGCATTATCACAGTTACCCCGTTTTACGGTACTTTTTTTATATATGGTTAGGGGTCGTTTAAATAATACGTAACGTGCAAAAGGTAAGGGCGATAAATAACACTGTTCGACAAAAAAAAAATTTTTTTGGATGGATCAGGGATGCGTTTATATGGGTCTTGAAGTGCAAGAAAAGTGTAGAAAGAGGCCGTTTTCTAATGTTTTGCAGCACCCTTGGATTATTTTTTGACAAAGTTTGAAAATTTTGCATTTTTTATCAAAAAATCGTAATAAGCAAAATATCAATATATTTTCAAATTCAATTATTCAACCATTGAATTAGTCAAATCAATATTTTTTAGCATTTGATCAATGGGATGTTTTCTTCAAATGGATTTAGTTGTAAGCATATTGGAAACATAAAGAAGTCGACCATTAAGGTTAATTTTAAACTCTTTTCGCATATGAGGCCAAACGTGTCCATTTATGAGCCCCCATTCCCATATCCTCTAAACGAGTAAAAATGCTTTTCAATTAAGTGAAGAAACATTTTATCCATACATTTATGATAAACAATTTTGCGAAACTTCACGTAATTTCTGTTTTTCTTTATTCTGTTTCTGGAAGACATAAAAAAACAAGTGTTTTACTCATTCAGATTATATCGCAATTATTTGTGAAATTTATTCCAAATCTCAAAACTGAAAGGTTGATTAAAGTTGCCGAAAAATAGGTATGTGAAATGTAGAACCAAAAAATAAAAAAATATCGGAAATGGTTTAACCAGAAATTGTTCCATCTTACAAGTAAGAAGCAGGCATGTTACCACTAAATCAGGTTTCACAAATGATTAGTATTGTGCATAAACTGAATCAAATTCACAAATGATTAGTATTGTGCATAAACTGAATCAAAAAAGCTCATGCCTGCCTGAGCGGCTTTCGCAAAAAATGTGATAATGTTGATTACTAAATTATTTATTGCTATTTTATGTTATTCTATAATTTTTTAGGGATATTCCGATGAAAATGAGTCTCACGATAAGTAAACTATTCTTAATGAGTACCTATTGAAATATTTAGATGTCGCCAATAACTATGTAATCACATTTTTACAGACATCGTCTCCTGATAAACCAGCTAGCGTATGTAAGACCACTTACATGTCAGTGTCCAACCTATATAAATTTTGTATTTCTGCTGAGAGTTTATTAGACCAACCAGCCCATATAAACATAACAGATACACCAATTTTATGTAGTCGTATCCTTGTTGAAATCAAACGTTACTGGATTGCACTGCTAATTGCTTTATCAAATGGAGCAAAGAATCAAATTCTAATCAAGCGTCTTCTTGAACCTATAATAATTATTATATAATGAACCAGATGTGTGAAATATAAAAATAAGTAGTATTTTTATGGTGCACATCCTCACATACTTGCTCAATGATCGCTAACATTCCAAATTCATATATGAAAATGATGCCAATATTCTTCTGATATGGTACACGTTTCCCTGTAACAATCCAGTGCTAAAAAAATATTGATTTGACTAATTCAATGGTTGAATAATTGAATTTGAAAATATATTGATATTTTGCTTATTACGCTTTTTTTGATAAACAAATGCAAAATCTTCAAACTTTGTCAAAAAATAATCCAAGGGTGCTGCAAAACATTAGAAAACGGCCTCTTTCTACACTTTTCTTGCACTTCAAGACCCATATAAATGCATCCCTGATCCATCCAAAAATTTTTTTTTGTCCATATAAACGCGTCCCTGATCCATCCAAAATTTTTTTTGTCGAACAGTGTAATTCCTTTTTTTTATGAACCGCCTTCTTGAATCCAGATCCAGCTTGCTACTTTTCATCTCCAATCTGGAATCATAAATGACAGGTTTTCTATCGGTTCTATACACACGGTTTTCTATAGCAAGAGCATTCGAACGTAAATAAGAAAAGGGGTGTTTGTCTCTAAAATTAGAATTATAAGTGATAGGTGTGCAATCGTGGGCCACAGCAGCAGTTTAGAATAGTTCAATGAAACTAAATGAAGAAAAGGAGGAGTTGTAAGATCGGAGTGTGTTTAAGGTATTCAAATATTTGTAGATCATTGTAATCATAGAATATATGGTCTCTTGTTCTGATTCACGGTTTCAGCGAACAGACGTCTTTTTATTTAACTGATCCGACACTAAAATAGATACTGTAAAACGGGGTAACTTTGATTGTTTTTTCGAAGAAAACTTCAATATTTATGCATTCCATTTTAAAAGAACTACAATTTATATTTTTAAAACAAGTACTGACATCCTAGCTATCGATTGCACTTGATAGATTGCCAAAGGATTTATTCACATTTCACATTTTTCATATAATCGAAAGTCGGCTTTCTGTTTTGTGGTAACTTTGATAATGGAGTTTAAATCGAATGAAATTGAAAGAATTACGGTACATTTATAGGGCGTTTAACGATACATGGAAATTTCTGACTTAGATTACAAAAATGGTCCCAGTTTGTAAAATTGGTTTTCGCTAAGAGATTTGAGAATTCATGTTCTACTATAACTAGTAGACAGTTTCACAAAAATCAAAATTTCTGGGATTCAACCAGTCACCCTCAAGTCCTAGTTGCAATATTAAAACAAACTACCAGACAAATTTTCATCCAATTTGGAGAAGATTAGGAGGTGCCTCAAGTCGAATTTGTGTTTTTTGGCTATTTTTTACATTGAAAAAATTATAACAAGAATTTGTAAAAATAAAAATCAGAATGAATACCACTAGTTGAATGTATTATTAATACCTTACAACTTTTGAGAACACTGTATGCCGATTAGAGATGGTTTTGACCTCATAAAATTGATTTCTGTTAATTTAAGTACCTGTAAAACATATATTTCTCTACAGTTTTTGTTCTACGAGATTCTAAACCACATGCCTAATCATATAAGTTCAATCGTAGTATCATTCCTTTGTCATTTCTGAACGTTATTGTAGTACATCATTTTTTTATCCGAATTACAGATAAATTGTAAAAAATCGTCGGAAATACGACATTCCTCATTCCCCTGCATTTAGAGCTGCCGCCAAATGGCGCAATTGCTGACATGTTACAAAATTGAACATAGTAGCTTTGCTCTTTCAATGATGGATGATGATTGAAGAAAACATCTAGCAAATGTCATCAACGCAGTCGTGTTTCAAACAACATTCGCATTTGATGCCAAGCATTTACATATGTGATATAGCCCCGAGGTCAAGCTTCATGACTACTGATCTTGAGGATCAGAGTTTGATTACGCGAGTTCATTTAGAGTGTTCTTTTTTTTTTTTTTCAATGGACCAAATGACTTGAGGCCAACAAATTTCATCACGATTTATTGTTCAAAAGTGTATCTTGTGGCTGAGTCTTAATCAATAGAACTCACAAAAATCTCCCACTCCTAAGTGAATGAAGAGAAATGCTCAAGTAGTGATTTGCGCCTTTAGTCCTTTTTCTATGCTGCATGTAATAAATATTGGCTTCACTCGAAAAAAAGAATCAAACTCTGATCCTCAAGATCGGTAGTCGAGAAGCTTGACTTCGGGGCTATATCACATATGAAATTGCTTGGCATCAAATGAGAATGTTGTTTGAAACACGACTGCGTTGATGACATTTGCTGGATGTTTTCTTCAATCATCACCCATCATTGAAAAATCAAAGCTACTATGTTCAATTTTGTAACATGTCAGCAATTGCGCCATTTGGCGGCAGCTCTAAATGCAGGGGAATGAGGAATGTCGTATTTCCGACGATTTTTTACAATTTATCTGTAATTCGGATAAAAAAATGATGTACTACAATAATGTTCAGAAATGACAAAGGAATGATACTACGATTGAACTTTTACGATTAGGCATGAGGTTAAGAATCTCGTAGAACAAAAACTGTAGAGAAATGTATGTTTTACAGGTACATTAATGAACAGAAATCAATTTTATGAGGTCAAAACCATCTCTAATCGGCATACAGTGTTCTCAAAAGTTGTAAAGTACTAATAATACGTTCAACCAGTGGTATTTATTTTGTTTTTCATTTTTCAAAATTCTAGGTAGAATTTTTTGAATGTAAACAATAGCCAAAAAACACAATTTCGACTTGAGGCACCTCCTAATCTTCTCCAAATTGGATGAAAATTTGTCTGGTAGTTTGTTTTAGTATTGCAACTAGGACTTGGGGGTGACTAATTGAATCCCAGAAATTTTGATTTTTGTGAAACTGTCTAATAACTAGGCTATCAGTGATAAGTGACGAACTCATTATGACTTCATCAAATAGTGATCGTAGAGCAGATTGTTTGTAAGCGTTGCAAAAATGCTAAAATCTTATAAATTTTCAATATATGCATATACATTTTCAAATACACTTGATTCTAACGAAAATAGATTTGAAATAGAGTGTCATACTAACATTCTTCACTTTTGCATTCGTTTGGCTTAACTGATCAACAGAAACTTCGTTATTTCGTTTAATATGTTGTGGGTCTCGCATTATCAAAGTTACCCGCATTATCAAAGTTGCCCCGTTCTACGGTACCTAAATTCACAAAGAGTGCTTATGACTGCGTTCAGGATTACAGTTCAAATGCTTCATGATATCATGACCAGGGATTGAATCCTGAGAAAATTGAGAGAATCTCTTACGTATCGCTCTCTGTAACTATCATAACATGCTGCACATTATTAGAGACTGTTTATCGTATACTGCTACAACTTTGATCAGATTGGGGGGATAGTACAGTCACCCCACAGTTATGGATAGCACACAGATATGGATCAGAGTTGGATTAAAATGGGAATATCTTATCAAATAGAGTTGCAATTACGCAGAACACATTTTCTATATGTGAACCATAAATCTGTACAGCATCGCAATCCATTATAATATGCTTAAGCATATTTTTGCCGTTCGCAGAAAATAAAATATTACTCATATTCCCAGAAGCGTTGATTCATATCTGTGGGGCATTGAAAACCATACCACTGTTATGAATCAAAGATAAGGGATGATTCAAATATGATGTCTATAGTTTTTTCTGGATTTCTTGACCCCCTCCCCCCTCTGTCGCGCTTTTTCCAATACCTCATACACGTACTGTCACACTGTCGTAGACCCCCCTCCCCCAAATAATGGACGCCATTTTTGAATGACCCCTAAGACGATTCCGAAACAAACGCCAAAACTTACAGGGGATAGGCAAAATGATTGAGATAGGCAAAATTTTGCCTAAATTCAAATGCTCATAACTTTATGAAAAATTGATGAAATTGGATGCATGGTTCCAGATATGTTCCTAATTGACCACTTCCCCCAGGGCACTTGGAACCTTCTATAAAGTGGTCTATACATCCAATGGTTCTGAATATGCTGCTGGAAACATTATTTTTAAGGTTGATGCCCACTTGGATATAGTTCTGGTTAATATTTACATGATTGGAAATACACACATGACTGACCATGTTTTCCGGAACCATTTTACGGAAATGGTCATATTTCTGAAGATTTCCAACCAATCTTGATGCGTCCGGCGGCATTCAACTTCCTATTAGTTCTAGTTTCTAGGAAAATAGTAAACATCTATCCAACTTTACACCGCACAAAAATACAAGTGACAGAAAAAATAACATTTAGACATGACCTCGGAAAATCCGGAACATCTCCGGTGTCCAGTGGCCAATATGCATGGCCAAGCATGTTCCTGAAAGTAGACCAAATTTGCCGTCGACTGCTTCCAGATGCATCCAATTTCATCAATTTTTCATAAAGTTATGAGCATTTGAATTTAGGCAAAATTTTGCCTATCTCAATCATTTTGCCTATCCCCTGTATACTTTCACTAGCACACAATTCGTTTACCTTGCACATAAATTGCTTTTATAGTGTATTAATCCATAATGTGAGTCGATTTGATCCATAATAAGGATCCTCCTCTCCCACTAATCCACATCCGTGGGGTGGACATCGTTTGAAATTTCTATCAAAATCAACACCTCTTCGTAAATAATCGAATAGTTTGATGTGTGTTCTAAAAAAACAACTACATTCTTCAGTGCCAGGGAAGTTATTTTGTTTTGTACAGCGTCACCATGTTTCGTATCATATTTTGGTCTAAAAAATGACTCTTAGTTGATCCATAACTGTGGGGTGACTGTAGTGCATGATGAAACCCCTCTAAACATGCTCCAAGCCTGGGGACATATTGCTATTGGAAGTTCGTGGATTGTTTATCTTGCCAGAACAGAAAAACACCTGTCCCCAACGGTAAACAAGCTCTCGCTCGCTGTTTCCATTTATCAGACTTATTACAATTTGCGATAGATTGACGATCGTTGACCGCAACAGATGGGATGTTTTTCTTTGCTTGCTTTGATCGTGCTTCATACTCAAATGACAGCGAATTCTGCAATGCCTGATCATAACACATCCTGCCACTTGCCATCTTCAAAATTGAAATCATAAATGACAGGTATCATGAATAGTGCTTATGCTTTTATAAACTGTGTTCATGATTCCAGTTCAAATGCTTCATGAAATAATGACGCAATTCGCCACTTTTCATATCCAAAATTGGAATCATAAATGACAGGTATAATACATATCCTATTATACAAGAAGTAAGTTTATTGCTCAAAATCTAGCCTAATACAGCGAATAAATGTAACCTTTTTTTTTGAAATTTGATCTCTAACATAAATAGTAAATTGTTTCAGCTTAACGCGCCAAAAACTGCGTTTGCTCCTTGAGAGTTGGAAAACCCAATCGCGTAGGACCGAACAGACTCTTTACATTACCAATGATCACATTGGAATCGGTTTCAGATGTTCAGGATTATAGCATAGCATAGCAGCATAGCATTAACGACTGTACCAATCGTGGGTGGCTGTACAATGCTCAGCTGTATTGGTTTTGAGAAATCTACATGCAGTGTCGAAAAAAAAAACGTCTGGGATAAACATCTTTTTCTACATAATAGAAATAAACAAAACAAGCATCACATTGTACACTTGGCCACGTCCTTACAATCGGTGGGGAAAGGGAAGGAATCATAGTTAAACGTCTACTTAAGAAGATACAGGGAACCCAAACTATCTTCATAGACGTCACGGGATAGGGAGGTTGTGTTAGTAGGGTAGGGTGTACCGTAATTTCGGGTGAAATTGATCATTTTTCACGGTTTTTCTAGTCTGTTTTCTATAATGTTAACAATGCCAAACAACTAAATGCAGGAAAACAAGTAAAAAGGTGAGCCTCGTCGACTTATGTACCAAAATTTTCTAACAAATGTCATTTTAGTGTTAACAAATACCTCTAACATAAAAAATCAGAGGATCTCATTTCGGGGTGAAATTGATCACTTGTCAATGCCATTATTGTTAGTTTCCAAAACAACTCTTTATGATAAATTTGAGTTCCCTGAATCCGAATATGCTTGTAAAATTCTTAACAATGCAATATTTATATAAATAACGAATAGTTAAATTTCAAGAATTACGCGGAAAATGCCTTAATGTATGCAATTTCCTAAGGAATTCAATGATATCTAACAGAAATTCAATTATTTCAACCGCATGAGCTAATTGGTACGAGTTTTGGTGATGAAATCTGGTTTGGGGATATATCTCAAGCATCCTCACAAAATTTCAGGTTTATACCATGTTCAAATCCATGCTTATGAATAGAAGTTCATAGCTGTTTGTAAATACTGTACCGTGCATGATTTTTAAATTTTACGTTACTTTCATAGTAATAAACATTCTTTAACGCAAAAAACTTCACAACACACAATTCTACAATAGTTACGACAAGCAACGTTCATTTACTGCAGCTAACATTGATATTTGTGCTCCATTACGAATAAATAAAATCGTGTGATACGATGATCAATTTCACCCTTCTGATCAATTACACCCGATTTTACGGTAAAGGAGGATGACTTTAATTCGACAATTTAGAGCATTATAAATAACATATGGTAATAAGTATATGAATATCAATTTTAAATTTACCTGACATATCCGAATTATTACTGAAAGAAAAGTTTTGATTAGTTAGAAATGAAAGAACATAAAATTTCAGTGCACTACCTCAACAGTGCACTATCACTATTCCACAGCACTACGCGAACGACACAACTGACACGATTAATCCTGAACGCTTCACACGCTCCCGCAGGAGCAAGCGTCGCGGTCAAAGGATCAACACTACTGAATCAATCCGCCGATCACGCCAATAACCCACACCCCCGCACAGCACTGAACGCGTAATACAGCCCACAAACGAGTTTGGTTTTGCTCAAACAAGATTTTAACCAGTGATTTAACAAGAAGCTTCTGCAAGAAATCGTTTAGAAATTCCTTCCAAAAATTCACCTGGAATTCCTCATGGGTTTCCACCAGGAGTGCCTTAACCCTCTCCTTCCCTAGACTTTGGTTAACTATTTCTATATAAAAAAATTGTTTTTATAAAAAGTGCTGGAAAAAACCGTGTTACTACACAACGGCGAATTTTTTCGATATCGGTTTAAATTTGTAAATAGTTTTTCAATAGTAATTTAATTGTTTATGAATTGTTTTATTACTGAAACAATAAGTTGACTCTCACGTTGATCTAATGTAGGTTTATAGAATCAGAATCACTAGGTTATGTCCAAATTATATACGCGTAACGTTCCGCCCAAAATACATTTTCCACCCCCACGTATCTAGTACACGACACTGAAGACAGCCTTACAGTTGAGGTCTAAATACGCGTATCTGTCAAAGGATACAAACTCTAGTGGAATTAAATGGTATAGTACTAAATTCGGTTTTTTCATCTGCTTTCAAGGGTAGTTTATCTATGGATTTTATCAGTACAGTCGACTCCCCACATCTCGATGTTCTATATCTCGATATCTCTCCTTATGTCGATAATTTTTTAGGTCCCTTCATTCTGCATACAATTTTTCTCTCCACATATCGATATCCTCCTTATTTCGATATCTCCGTATCTCGATGCGTGCCTGTTGATTTTTCGTTCTCAATTTTCTCTCTGTATGTCAATATGACCAATATTAAAGGTAACTAGACCTGGGAGGGAGGCACCGATACTACACACGAAATTGGATACAATTGTTTTCCTAATTGCAAGTTAACTCCAGTTTGCCAACGACAATCAAGGCAGGCTCAGTGAAATTCGCTAGTTTTAATTTTTTGTGTACCTTCGATCTTTCTGGACAAACATTTAAAAAGGTCCACAGTTTTCTATGCGTTTAATATTCAGTTTTAATGAAAACAGTAAAAAGAGCCTCATTCCAATACGTTACATTCAATAAAAATAAACGGTGCTCTCGTGACGTTACTTTTGAATGTGCATGAATTGATTCTAATTCGATTTTTGCTACTTTTGATGAAATGCAAAAATATGCTTGGGCTAATTACGCGCTTTTATCATGTTTGTCCATTGTTCAAGATCCAGGCTCACAGTGACAGTTCGTGACAGCAAAATCTCGGCTCACTGTGACGTAGAAAAATTTTGTATTGGTTTCTCCCTCCCAGAACTAGACCAATTTTTTGTGGTTCAAAACAAATTCGGAACGTGCAATGACGTCTGATTGTTTATTATTTACTTGGTAACGGAGCGTTTTTCAATCTAGTATTCAATAAAAATTTGTTCTTTGTTTCGATCTCTCCCTATCTCGATGGTCTCTTCGATATCGAGATGTGGAGAGGCGACTGTAGTTCTTCAATAGATTTCATTGGTAGTTTCTGCAGGGATTCCATCAGAATTTCTTTCATAGATTCCATTACAAAAAATTCTAAGATTTCATTATAAAATCCTCTTGGGATTCCATAAGGAATTCTTCTAAAAGTTCCTTCAGGAATCCTTCTAGGGTTATTCTGGGTTCTATCAGGCATTTTATCACGATTTATTCCAAATATTTATTAAGGGATTTTATCCGAATTTTTTTTTCCAAGGATAACTCTAGAGAATTATTCAAGAGATTCATCCAAGAACTCATCAAAGTAGTCCTCCCGGAATTCATAAAGGGATTTCTCCCGGAATTAATCAAGGGATACCTCCCAAAATTCCTGATGGAATCAATCCTCAAAGAATTCCTCCCGCAATATTTCCAAGGATTGTCAGGAATTCCTCCAGGGATTTTATTAGAAATTTCTTGTAAGGTTTTCATTACCAAAATTACTCGAGAGATTCCTTCCTCAAAGGATTTCTCGCGGAATTCATCAAGGGATTTCTCCCCGATTTCCTTAAGGAATCAATCCCGGAAATCCTCTTTCGGATTTTCCAAGGAATTTCTCGCGAAATAACTCCTGGGATTCTTGGAGATTTTCAGGAAATCCTCCAGTGGTTTTATCATAAATTTATTATAAGAGTTTCACCTGTAATTTGGGAATCCATCAGAATATCATCCAGTGACTCTATCAGAAGTTCATTCTAGGATTCAATACAGAAACTTTGAAGAAATTGTTATAAAAATCTCTGGAGGAATTATAGGAGGCAGCCTTGACAGTCTTACTGAAGAAATTACCTGAGGATTTTTTTGGACAAATCTTTGAAGGAATCAGTGTAGGAACTCCACAATAATGTATAGAGGAACCTTTGAAGGAATCTCTAGGAAAATCCCACCTTAATGTATGCCCGAAGAATTTTCCTCGGAGGAATTTCTGGTTGAATCTTTATTTAGAGGAATTATTGATAAAATTCCTGGTAGAATCCCAGGAAGATTTTTTGGTGGAATCCTTAGTATAACACATGTATTCTTGGAAAAACTTTGAAGTAGAATAACTAATGGAAACCACTAAAAGATTCTGGATAGAATGTTTGAAAAAATTCCATAGTCAATGACCTAAAGAAAAAAATCGTAGAAAGATTCTCCATCACAGCCAGAGCATTCGAAAAAATTACAATCACATATTCACTACACTCTCGGTAAGTCTAATAAAATGCGAAGAAATATCGTGTTGCTGCAACCAACCTTGACAGTTGGTCAAACGGTTGCATCAACATAAATCGGTTTGACTAACTTGGGGGCGGAGTCAATGTTGGTCAAACCGTCTGAGCGTCTGTGGGCTGCATAACACGTTCGATCCTGACCGCTTCAACCGCTCCCGCAGTAGCAAGCGTCGCGTTCATAGGATCACACACTACTCCGGTTTCAGATGTTTAGGATTATGGTTCCAAAAGTTCGAATTCGATATTCTTAGAAATCATACCATGCGACACATGAACTCTCGCAATGAAATATGTTTATTGAAACGCTCAATAATACTTGATACTTTCAATGGCTACGTTCTAAAATATGGTTCCACGGGGTCATATATGATATAACTTTGAATCTATTACATGTAACACATTTATTCATATTTACGCAATGGAATATGTTCATCTGAACGCCCAATAATACTTTATGCTTTCAATGGCCACAATGGAACCGGTTCCAGATGTTCCAGATTATGGTTCACACATTACCAGAAATGTCTGTTTCCGCAAATCTTTCTTATAGAGAATCACTAGTTTCTAAATAATTTCAAATTAGACCTCATGGAACTATTAACCGGAACATCCGGAAGTGGTTCCTTGTGGCTATTGAAAGTACAGTCATCTCTCCCTAACTCGATATTGAAGGGACCATCGAGTTAGGGAGGTATCGAGTTACAGAACACAAAACCAGTGCAACTGCGATCCAAGGGACCATCGAGTTAGCCATAAAAACCAACTTTTACTATGGTTCTCTAACTCGATATCGAGATACAGAATATCGAGTAAGGGAGAGTTAACTGTATAAAGTATTTTTTGTCCTTCCAATGAACATATTTCATTGCGTATTTTGATTTCAATATAAGGCATGCAAAATCCAGCTTTGCATGTGCCTTCATTTTGAATCCAATAAATTAAAACAATATTGGGTAATCTTTACTTTATATAAGCATGCTTCTAATACAGCTATCTTCTTTGCATTCTTTTTTTGTTTGCACACGCCTAATATTGAAATAACATTGGTATAGATTATACTGTTCAAAAGAGTTAGACTCGACCAAAAAGATCGATATCGGAATGAAAGATACAACATAGGAGGATGAACGGCTGCACAAAATCGTAAGCTTAAGTTTCTAAAGCATTCCTTGAAACAAAGTGGATTTAAAATAAAAATTGAATTGGAATGCTTAAGTTCACTATGTTATCCATATTGTTATGCTATAAAAATATTTTTTAATACTAATAATAATAATAATAATAATATAAATTTGGCTCCATAATCCCTTAAAGTGATTGAGCGTATGTAATATCAGTCACTTTTGATAAGCTTTTGTGACATATTATTCCATTTTATCGGTAATGAAATTCAATCATAATTAACGGCATCAGAATGTCTCTATAATCCATTTAAAATTTGTTGGTATTTTCATTCAAACTCCACCGAGAGGTTACAAATAACCAAACAAAATGAAATACCGTTTAAGTACAGACAACCAGACGTAATCTAAGTGTTACAACCGCCATCAAAATAGTAGTCGCCAGAACATGTAAGCCCAATGCTGAAAACACTGTGTTTGGTCGATGGGAAAACAAGTGGCGGTAATGTGTAAATGTCAAACAGGAACAAAAACGATGCAAGCGCTGGAGGTGGTGTATTGGCCACCCGATGGACATGGATGAGAATGTGACGTCTGTTTGTATGTGGTTTAAATATCACTCATCAAAAGGGCAACACTTCAAAACGGGCCCAGATAAGCAAAATAGCCATAGAAAGTGGCAGGTCTCAGATTAGATGATGATTTTTTCCTGATAGTTACGGTCTTTTTTTTCCTTCTAAGCAATGGGGGGATAATCTGCTCAACAGACTCCGGACCGAGGTCCGGGAGTGTGGGGTTGGGGACCATTTACTACATGCAAGCAGTAAACAGGACTACACCCGACCCACTAAACCATTTCCATTGCCGCCAAACCCTTCGTCTCTCCGAGACCACCAAGAAGGCATTGCTTCGGAGAGGGGCTATTGCACATCGCATCCTCCAGGTTAGCTGCGTAGCCATGCAGCAACGAACATCGATGACACGCTTAGGGGGGTCCACCAAGGTAACATGCTGGCGCATTACCAGCTTCCCGGTTGGTCCTCACCTCCCGTTGTCCGCTGAAAGCGGGCAGGGTCGACCACTAAGCCCGCGCCCAGCTGCACCGCAGGTATCAAGAACTGATACTGCGGGCTTCGCAATTTGACCTACTGAAGGCTCAGGCCCTATCAGCTAGCACCAGCTGGAATTGCTGACGAAGGGGCCTCCACCTGCCCCGAACAACCAGAGGCTCGTACTAACCCAGTAGGCCGGCGCTACGACAGCAGCGCTACCAGGATGTTCTCCCCGCGGCCACTTAATCGCTGTAAGGGTCGATTTCGACCTTAGGGCACCGGTATGACCTACGTAGCCGACTGCGAACCCTTGGACCACCTGTTGCTTAGCGTCTGCACTAGTCACTCCTCGAGTCCACACGCCACCTCCTTTGGAGTTCCGAGACGATGTGGGTGATAGCCGATGAAACGGCATTCCAGCCAAACTCGTCTTCACACATCCTCTGGACCAAATTGTCCGGAGTCGTGTCCCAACCGCATGTGGCAAACATGCGGTCACGCATTGTGCGGAAACGCGGGCACACGAACAAAACGTGTTCCGCCGTTTCTTCTAAACCTGCACAAACTGGACATTCGGGAGAACTCGCATGACCGAAACGGTGTAGATACTGTCTAAAGCATCCATGGCCCGAAAGGACCTGTGTTAGGTGGAATGTTAGTTCCCCATGGCGTCTATTGACCCAGATATCTAACCTCGGAATCAACCTGTGAGTCCACACGCCCTTGGTGGAACTGTCCCACGCACGCTGCCATTTGACCATGGAGGCCAGTCTGGCAGTCCTGCGTATGCCTCTTGTGCCGCGCCTTTCGAAGCACTCTATGTCTTCCATGATAAGGATACCAATAGGCACCATACCGGTGATGACGCAGAGTGCATCGTGTGACACGGTACGGTACGCGCTCGCAACCCTCAGGCACATTAGCCTATAAGTACTCTCTAGCTTGCTACGGTAGCTATCGGTACTCAAAGCCGTGCCCCAAGCAGGGCCACCATACCTCAGTATGGACGAGGCGACGCTGGCCAGAAGCTTACGCTTACTAGCGTACACCGCAGAGCTATTGGACATCATCCGGGACAGTGCCACAATAGCTGTGGAGGCTCTCTTGCAGGCATAATCGACGTGGCTACCGAAGGTAAGCTTATCGTCGATCATCACCCCCAAGTGTTTGACGGAGCGCTTCGAAGTGATCGTGCAGTCGCCTACACTGATCACCGCTTGCTGCACCGACTTTCGGTTGTTGACAACAACAGCCTCAGTTTTGTGGTGAGCCAATTCCAGTTTCCTGGAGCTCATCCACTCCTCCACAATTGCGATCGAGTGGGCTGCAGTCAATTCCACTTCTTCGATCGATTCACCGTAGACCTCCAGCGTAATATCGTCGGCAAAGCCAACGATGACCACACCCGCCGGGAATTTTAATCTCAACACCTCGTCGTACATGACATTCCATAACACCGGACCCAGGATGGAACCTTGCGGGACTCCTGAGGTTATGTGAAAGCACTTCCGACCCACCTCTGTGTCATAGACTAATACCCGATTCTGGAAGTAACTTCCGAGAATCTTGTACAGGTACTCGGGTATCCCCAGACGCAGGAGCGCATCAGCAATAGCCGCCCAACTGGCACTATTAAATGCGTTCCTTACATTCAGAGTCACTACTGCGCAGTAGCGAATACCCCTCATCTTACGCTGGAGTGCTATCTCAGCGGTTTTCTTAACCGTCAGAATAGCGTCTACGGTGGACCTTCCTTTCCGGAAGCCGAACTGGTTGCTTGAGAAACCATTTACACCCTCGGTGTACCTCGACAGTAGGGTGCGGCTTATTTTTCAAAAGTTCTCAAAACCAAAAATTCGTGTGCTCTACTGAATTCAAATCACATTAAAAGAGAAACCTCAAAATCTGGGCCAAAAATATTAACATTTAGAGGTGGCGCAGGCGTCTTCAAGGTGAATTTACAAGTTATAAAAAATGACCTTCAGTGAAGTAAACATAACTTTGTTAATTTCCAACCAATTTCAATACTTTTAGCATGATTATCTTCAAAATTAAATTTATGAAAACTTTGTACAACATAAAATTTGTCTAAAATCAAAACTAGACTTAGTTTAAACTACTTGTATACACATTTTTTCTCATTTTACTAAAAATTTCAACTTAGTTGGACCATAACTTCTTGAGTACTCAATCGATTCCGAATCTTTTTACATGTTTTGAAGCAAATTTAGTTGTTCTCAAACTGTTCATACAACACATTTTTCTAAAAAATAGTTTTGGCTAAGTTTTTCACCAAAAACTATCCAAAAACATGATTTTTTAGTGAAAAAAACAAATTTCTTTTGAATATTCAAGTTTTTTCGCCGGAAATTGCATTTTTTCTATAAAACTTAAATTTATAAAGCATCTTGCCTTTACTACGATTTGAAAAGTGCATATATTTTTCAACATATGCGAACATATTTTTGTTTCAAAATTATTTAAAAATTGTTGCAAAGTCCTTCTCAAAGGTTTAAAAAATAAGAAAAACCAATTTCAGCTTTAGAGATAATATTTAGCTGGCAAAAATTTGAAAAAAACTGGCATTTTTTTGTTAAAAATCATGTTTTTGTGCAGTTTTTGCTGAATAACTTGGTCAAGACATTTTTTAAGTGAAATGTGGTGTATGAAAGGTTTAAAAACAATTGAAATAGCTTCAAAATCATGCAAAAAGATTTGGAATCGGTTGAGTAATCATGAAGTTATGGTCAAACAAAGTTGAAATTTTTAGTAAAATTAGGAAAAATTTGGAATAAATTACTTTTAACTTAAACTTGTTTTGATTTTAGACAAATTTGATGTTCTAAAAAGTTTTTGTTAATTTAATTTTGAAGGAATTGATGCTAAAAGTTTTAAAATCGCTTGAAAACTAACAAAGTTATGTTTATTTCACTGAAGGTTATTTTTTATAACTTGAAAATTCACCTTCAAGACGCTTGCGCCACCCCTAAATGTTAATATTTTTGGCTCAGATTTTGAGGTTTCTCTTTTAATGTGATTTGAATTCAATAGAGCACACTAATTTTTGGTTTTGAAAACTTTTGAAAAATAAGCCGCACCCTACTCGACAGTCTGTTGAGGATGATCTTCTCGAGCACCTTCCCCACCGTGTCAATCAAGCATATTGGTCTATACGCCGACGGGTCACCGGGTGGTTTCCCCGCCTTTGGCAATTGTACCAGGCTCTGCCTCTTCCACGCATCTGGAAATACTCCCTCGTCCAGGCATATCTACATAGCAGATCTGAACATACCGGGAGCCTCCAAGATTGCGACTTTGAGGGCCAGGTTTGGAACTCCGTCCGGACCTGGTGCCTTCCCCATGCTTAGGGATTTTGCAATCCCTACAAGTTCCTCATCGGTTACTCTATCCTCATCGCCAGCCCCAATCCCCGGCTGTCCTACAAAAGGAGGCCATGGGCTAGGGTTGTGGCGCGGAAAGAGCCCCTCGATGATCCCCTCCAGCATCTGTGGAGATTGCTCCGTAGGAGCAATTGCACCTCTTGTCTTAGCCATAACGATCCTGTAGGTATCACCCCACGGGTTCGCGTTGGCACTCTGACAGAGTCCCTCGAAGCAGGCCTTTTTGCTTGCCCTTATCTCGGACTTCAGCGCGACTTTGGTAGACATGCACGGCGCAGGTTCGCAATAGCTTGAGTCCACCAGTATGTCGGTGGTCTCCCATTCCTATGGTGGACTTTTCTAGGCATGGTCGCATCGCATGCACGCGTAAGCACCGCTACCAGTTCGTCCCCACTTAGGCCGAGTAGGTTACGCTCACGGCGGAGCGCCTCCCTAAGTACTTCATCATTGAAGTACGATGTCTTCCACCTACGAGGGCTTGGCCTTGACCTAGCCGCTTCCAAAACCCGCTGCCTGCTGTTGTTGTAGTCGATACTGTAGCGAACCGCCAGGTGGTCGCTGTGAGTGTAGGCATTGTCTACCCTCCAGTTCGAACTACTCGTTAGACCAGGACTACAAAAAGTAGCTCCTCCCCTGACGGCTGCCTCGCGTGCTTCTGCGATTGCTTGTTGTAAGCATTCGCTTCCGCGCTTTTGGGGCTACCCGCGAAGACGAAGGGCTCCGTCTGGGTAGACTTCGGCACCTTCAATTCCACGGGTTCTGCCGCAGCCACAGTCACCATGGGTTCAGCATGGTTCTGCTTGGCCGCCAACATTGACTTACGAAGTCTGCTTGAGGTCCTTGCTGATGTTAGACTTCGAGGACGCAAAGTCAATTATGGAGTCAAGCTGCTGTGCAGCCACTTCCATCGCAGAGAGCCCATCTCTACTTTTATTGATGGCCCTCATCAACCACGCTCCATCCATAACCTCACCCGATGCGTTAGCCGGGGATGAAATATGGTTTCCAGCACTGGCACTACGTGCACTGCTGCCTCCTCCTGCTTCCACTCTCCTCAATGGAGATCTAGCTAGCCCTCTTCTTGCGAAGGGGTTCGCTTCCCTACTACTGCTACTACCTGCACTACCACTACTATTTTGATTTATGTTAGAAATTGTACTCATTTTTGGATCCCACGAGTAGCACGGGAAAAGAGGTCCACCACGCCAGAGCCCTGCATTAATGCGGTAAGGGACAAAATACTGTGAGGGGTGCCCAGGTGCCCCACAGGCTCCGTTAATGGCCGAACATCTTTTTCACCCTTTCGACCATTCATTCCTCAGCACGGTTTTTCGCTTCACACCTTGAATTGGGGTTACCCTGTTTGGTGGACTCTTACCACCGGAACCGGTCATCCGTAGTTCTATTCTATACGCCGGAAATTATACAGCTGATAGTTACGGTCTGGAGAGCTCCATTGTTCCATCTGTATCTGTTTTGATATCTTTCAATTAGTTATTACGTATTCCACGCTCATCCGTATATTCTAGAAATCGCGAAAGCAAGAAACGGATCTTATGTTATGTTTTTTGTTCCTAAAGGAATTCTAAAAAATATAGGTGAATTTACGTATTCTCGGAAGTCTAAGTCGATGCCACGCTTATATTGTAATTTTCTCGAACATTAGTAGACAAATGACGTGCTACCCAAACCTCTATCGATACTCACCCACAGTTTCTATTGAAACTTTTTGGAAATATTTCAACAACGCTTCGAACATCTCATCACAGTGTGACTATTGTCGGCACTCTCGTTTTCTTCGGCAGCATTCTCATAGGAACTGCAGGCAAATCTTCTGAATGTCTTTACTTGTGAGCTTTGATAGATAAATCCTATAAATTTGATGTTTTAATTTTAATTGCCAATAATAGTTGAATAGTGCTGATGCCGTAAATTACCCTATACGGCATGTAACCTGTTTATATAATTTAAAACTAGTGGTCCAAAACTGTGATCGTGCAAATAAACTTTTTCACTGAGTACGCGATAATTTTGTTTTTGAAATTATCTTCTCATGATGACTTATGCGGATCATCGTCTCTGCCCCACAAAAATATTAATACAAAGTTTCCAACCAACTTCGCATCAAAGATATCTCTTCAAAACACATTTTTAATTATCCTTTGGCAGCCGGTAGGCACCTTCAGGCCATGAAATGTACATTTCCATCTTATCTTCCCGAGAAAACCACATGAGTCTTCAAGCAGATTATCCGTTGAGCGGTTGCGATGAGAACCGGGCGTAAATTGCCACTGATTCCGCTTGTCATCTTTCTCTGTGGCCTATCAGCTTTCATTCCATTTAACCCCTTATAAGCTGTACTGCCATTTTTCCCTTCCTTCACTCGGTGCTATTTCTAAATTATGATAAACTTTTTTCCACCGTCACTTTTCCGCAGTAAAAGAAATTTGAATAAATTAAGCTCCGTACGAGAGAGCGTATGCAAGCCAAGACCAAGATAGATCCCGTCAGAGTGAATGGAAGAATTAAAACAAGAAACAGAAAGAATCTAGCGAGATAGTAGAATCGTTTGG
This sequence comes from Aedes aegypti, assembly GCF_002204515.2. Lineage (NCBI taxonomy): Eukaryota > Metazoa > Arthropoda > Insecta > Diptera > Culicidae > Aedes > Aedes aegypti. The sequence goes on along the minus strand of NC_035108.1, from coordinate 280,865,941 downwards.
CGCAAGCTTGCCGACCCGAGTGATAATTCATTTTCATTATAAAAATTGCTGGAAAAAATGATTTCATCCTTTTTTGTGGATGCAACGAACCGCCTCCCGGGGAGGGAAGGGAAAATATGGCAAACGGTTTTAGGGACTATAAGGATATGAAAATGCTTTATAAAAAATAGAAAGAATTTTTTTAGCGTTTTCCACAAATAAACGATAATTTCATAAATTTCATCGATGATATTATGGTTTTACCGATATCCATATTAATAATGAAAAAAAAAAGAAATGTGCCACTGAATAACTTTAAAATGCTTCATACTCGTATTTATTCCCTTTTTCAAATCGATAAATTATATAGGCAACAAAACTTCTTATAATTCAATTGTTAATTTTCGCTTGATCTTTATGATGTTTAATAAAGCATGTTTTAGACATAGTTAACAATTGAGAAGATGTTTATAGAACACTTAGCTTAAAGAATTTTCAATTTATTATCTAGTTAGTAGCTTCTAGCTTATAGTTTCTTGCTCTTGACTTCTAGCTTATAGCTTCTAACTTCTAGCTTCTAGCTTCTGGCTTATAGTTTCTCTTCATCTAGCTTCTGGTTACCAGCTCCTAGTTACCAGCTTCTAGTTTATAGTTTCTAGATCTTCTAGCATCTAGCTTCTAACTTCTAATTTCTAGCTTCTAGCTCATAGTTTCTAACTTCTACCCGAGCAGAAGAAAATAACTACTGAATACCAAATTGAGGTATTCCATACCAGATAATTTCCAATACCTACAACCTGAATGAGGTATGAATGAGCCCTGCATAAGAGGTAAAATACCTCCAATAATACCTTCTGCATATTCTACAAATACCAAGCTGATAACTAGATCAGGTATTGTAATACCTAAATAATACTTGATGGATTTTCATATAAAAGTGAAACTTTTCAATAGTAGTTCAATACCTCCAGCAGTCCTCAATAGCTATCTAATATCAAAATGAAGTATTTTTAATTGTTTTAAACATTATTTTTAGATACCATTATAATACCAAAATAAGGTATTGACAACTGACCAATACCTAATTATGGTATGATACCAAAATATGGTATGCATAATGTTGGAGAGCGGTACTACCCAGAATTCAACCCTGTTCACGATGCAGATAACTGACCTACATACGGAACGAGAATGCAGCTGTTCTTATTTTCTGCTTGAACTGCCGCACAGTCGATGGTCACTGCTAAGGTCAAGAGCGGGAGAATTTGGTATGAGCTCCATGTATATACCGTGGATGGATTCCCATAAGGCGCAGCAGTGGTGAATATGATCACCACTGATAAGGAGAGATGAAGAGATGTAGCCGACTCTCACAGGGCCCACTGAACCCGATGGTAAAACATCGCACATGGGCAATCACGGTGGACTGATGACCTGCATGATATTGATCGGGCAGATACCAACAGACCACCGATCGTGTGTGGAGGCTGCGCGCGGGCTATTTTTAATCCGTTTTGTGTTAGTCGATAAGCGAAATAAATGTTAGAATTTAAGTGAATAAATGTACAGTTTTCTTGTCGTTAATAAATGTAGTGCTTTGTAAAATGTCTTTAAGTGAACGTCGCGTGTGTAGTTTGTGAGATGTCCGAAGATTTGATGGCCTGTGACCCAATAAAACGACCGGAGAAGATTACCCGAAGAGAGTTAAATTCCGAGTGTTGAGGAGCCATCTACGGAAAAGGGTTGTCGAAGGCGAAGGTAAATCGGTTCCCCAACATTTTGGTCCTTCGAACCGGATGGTTGGACCTCTCTGTGGAATGGAAGGAACGTATTTTTGCTGATCTGGAACTCGTCGGAAACAATAGCCTGAGGCAGGCTTGGTTTGGCGCCATCACCGGTGATTGTGAGATCGATTTCGCCATAGTTTCCCACGAACAATCACTTCCACGGCCATCACACTTGGGGTAATTATCACCGCGCCATCACTGCACTACAGGACAAAGGATATTGGAGGATAAAGGATCCATCCCTATTGAAGGACATCGTTGCTTCGATTTGGACATCCATCGAATGGATTGTTTCCACAGGTGAGTTGGAACAAAAACCTATATGTCCATTCGAAGCTAGGGAGTTGCGCCATCCTAACACACGGTTTTTTTGGAAATTTCTTTCGTTTACATCGTTGGACTACTCGGATGAGTTATTCGCATGTGCATGCCAGGACTGTTGGCCATCGGAATCCGGATCCATACCTTCAACACACGACGTCTCCCATAGAGACCACATCGGATGCTAGCCTGGACCACTGATCCAGTACCGGATTTGCTTTTCCAGGTAAATATACCTTAGATCAGTGTATGTCCTGCCGTTGCTTGTGATTTCACGATTCTAACACCCGTATTTCGACGTGTTTTTCTCTGGATTTCCCTTTTATCGAGAGTGGAGGACATTACATGGAGGCGAGTGGTGGTTTACCATTCTGATCAACATTTCTGAGGACGTTTAGTGGATCTTGAAAGACGACCGCCCTTGAAGAACCATTGTTGAATTAAATCCGAGGCAATCGATTCGACCGTCTACACAGAAGGAATTTGGCGTGTGGCAAGAAGAGGCAGTATCGAATGTAATTTTATGTGGTGAGTGCCAAGAACGTATATGTCTCCGAAGCGGGACATCAGATAATATACATTTTAATTTGAATTCGAATCCTCTTCAAATCATTTGCCACGCAATCCCTGAGCAAAACTGTTCGTACTAGAACAATTGTCTCATTCTGCTGCTGACTGGAGTTTGGAACCTTTGGACGTTGTTTTGGTCGTTTCCCTTTCGGATTGGTGTAGTTATTGGTTGCATGGGTTAGTTGAACAGTATATGTTCTGCCGAAGCGTGACGATTGAGTACTACATACATTCCTCCCTCTTCTATGGGTCCCAATACTGAACGTTAATTTATTGGCGAGTTGACTGTGTGGATTTTGGCTTTGCTGATTGCATCTTTTGGATTACAAGTTAGCTGTTGCTGTATGTTCTCATAGGTGAGCTACAACAGTATATGTCTGCCGAAGCCAAACTCTGGTTACTACAGTTAGTTTCCTACCTCCTCTCCTCTCACATTCCAACGGATTCGAGTCGGACTGCGGCGAACGGTGCATGACGTCACATCAGGGGTTCTTCAATTTCGGACGAGTGTAGTTGATCGTAGTACATCAATTTATTCTGTCAGGTAGGCTTCAACAGTATATGTCCGCCGAAGCCTTGGACTTTTCGGATCTCTACACTATCCAAATCGTTTATTTACCGGTTCGAGTGACGTAAACGCATCATGGCGCCACAACAAAGGAAGAAGCCACCTACCCTCAAGCTGTTGATGGTCCAGCTGAAGAATATCCAAACATCCTTGGACGACATCTGGAGATTTGTGAATGGTTACCAGTCGACTACTACTGCAAATCAGGTGAACGTTCGCTTGCAAAAACTTGATGAGTTGTGGGAGAGATATGGTGAGACCCTGGTAGAAGTTCAGACTCATGACGATTTTGAGGATGAGGATGAAACGTTCGAAAAAGCTAGAATAGTATATAGCGATAGGTACTACCACTGTAAGGCGTTCTTGATGGATAGGGCCAAGGAACTGGAAGATCCAGATGATGTTGAACATTCCATGCGAGCAAATGAGACGTTGGGACATGGCCATGGTTCCCTCGATCACGTACGGTTGCCCCAAATCAAGCTCCAGGTTTTCAACGGGGACATCGATGAATGGATCAGCTTTCGCGATTTGTTCTGTTCACTCATTCATCGAAAGACAGACTTACCGGAGGTGGAAAAGTTCCACTATCTTAAGGGATGCCTTCAGGGGGAACCAAAAAGCCTGATTGATTCCTTGAAGATAACTAGAACAAATTACCAAATTGCGTGGGATATGCTGTTGAAACGGTACGATAACAGCAAGCAATTGAAAAAGCGACAGGTACAAGCTTTATTCAATTTGCCAACGTTGTCCAAAGAATCGGTAACGGATCTGCATTGTCTCATTGATGGTTTCGAAAAGGTCGTGCAAAATCTAGATCAAGTGATTGAGCAGGAAGACTACAAGGACCTTTTGTTAGTCACCCTGCTTACAACACGGTTGGACCCGGTAACTCGTCGAGGATGGGAGGAACATTCCTCAATTAAGGATCAAGACACCTTAGCAGATCTCTCAGATTTCTTACATCGCAGAATCCGAATCTTGGAGTCACTTCCAACGAAAATTGCAGACACCAGAGGTTCTCAACAACAACCGTTCAGACAGAAGTCGTCAGCTGTGAAGGCCAGCTACGGTTCTGTGCAGTCAACTGGAGGACGATGTGCAATGTGTAAGGAGGATCATCAACTATACCAATGTTCTTCCTTCCAACGGTTGTCAGTGCGAGAGAGAGATGCGGTGCTTAGGTCAAGCTCCTTATGCAGAAACTGCTTCAGATCGGGACATCTAGCAAGGGATTGTTCGTCGAAGTATCTCTGTCGCAATTGTAAGGGTCGGCACCACACTTTAGTGTGTTTCAAACAGAATAAGACTGGTTCAGTTAAGGATGCTGCTGCTATTGGGAACAATAATCCTCCTCCACAAACAGAATCGGTTGAACCATCTCCTTCAACATCCGCTCAGGTGGTTAACATGATAGCCACCGAAACTATAGTCTCTGAGACTACTCAACAGTTCTCCTCTAAGGTTTTATTGGCTACTGCGGTCGTTATCGTGGAAGATGACGAGGGTGGTCGATACCCGGCTCGTGCTTTGTTGGATTCCGGTTCCGAAAGCAATTTTATCGCAGAACGGTTGAGTCAACGTCTCAGGACACATCGAGAAAGGGTAGAGGTATCAGTACTTGGAATTGGTCAAGCAGCAACGAAGGTGAAACATCAGATTTCTGCAATGGTACGTTCGCGAGTTACGGCTTTCTCGCAAAACATGAAGTTCCTCGTTTTACCAAGAGTCACGGTGAATTTACCAACGGCGAAGGTGAGCACTCAAGGATGGTCGGTTCCTGACGGGATCAGTTTGGCAGATCCCACCTTTTTCAATCCAGGATTAGTGGATATGGTGTTGGGCATCGAATACTTTTTTGATTTCTTCGGATCGGGCCGAAGAATTTCACTTGGAGATCATCTACCGGCACTAAACGACTCTGTGTTTGGTTGGGTGGTATGCGGAGGCCTGACAAATCCTACTCAAGGTCTTCGCATCAACTGTAGTACGGCAACTACACAAGGATTGGAGGAACTAGTCGCACGGTTCTGGGCTAGTGAAGAGGTGGGCACTTCTAACGTGTTTTCGCCGGAGGAAAGAAAGTGTGAGGAGAGCTTTCGTAAATCAGTTCGTAGGGAATCTGATGGTCGTTATTCTGTTTCGTTGCCGAAGGATGGAGACGCAATTTCCAAGTTGGGCGAGTCACGGGACATCGCATTCCGGCGACTTCAAGGCACGGAACGCAGATTGGCGAGGGATGCTGGTCTGTGCGAACAATATCATGAGTTCATGGCAGAGTATATAAATTTGGGACACATGACGAAAATAGAAGATACGGCTGATAACCTGAAACGGTGCTATTTGCCTCATCATCCGGTCATTAAGGAAGCGAGCACAACCACCAAGGTCCGCGTGGTGTTCGACGCGTCGTGCAAGACGTCGTCCGGTGTTTCACTCAACGATGCTCTGCTGGTGGGACCGACTGTGCAGGAGGACTTGCGATCGATTATGCTTCGGAGTCGCGTAAGGCAAATCATGCTGGTAGCCGATGTGGAGAAGATGTTCCGGCAAATATTCGTTCAACAAACCGATAGGCCGTTACAATGTATTTTGTGGCGCTTCGATCCACTGGATAAGGAAGACGCGTATGAGCTTGATACTGTCACGTACGGAACAAAACCTGCTCCGTTTCTAGCAACGCGCACCCTAAATCAGCTCGCGATTGACGAGGAAGAACTGTTTCCAGCGGCTGCAAAGGCGATCAAGGAGGACACGTATATGGATGATGTTATCACAGGAGCGGATACGGTAGAAGCCGCGCAAGAGTTATGCGAACAACTCAACAAGATGACGTCAAAGGGTGGTTTCAATCTTCGAAAATGGGTTTCGAACGTTCCCATGGTGCTGAAGAGCGTGTCCGAAGACGGTTTGGCAATTAAACTATCGGAAGGGATAGATCTGGACCCTGTTCCAACTGTGAAAACTTTGGGGTTGACGTGGATGCCACTCACCGATCAGCTTAGGTTCCAGTTCACCATCCCGCCGTGGGACTCACCGAACCAACCGACGAAACGGCAAGTTCTTTCGGTAATAGCAAGTTTATTTGATCCTCTAGGTCTACTCGGTGCTGCAATAACAACGGCGAAGACCATCATGCAACTTCTTTGGAAGACCCGGAATGGAGAAGGTCAAGCGCTGGATTGGGACCAATCATTACCTTCGACGGTGGGTGAGCTTTGGAGCAAATACTACGAGGAACTTTCGCTGTTTAACAATATTCGTATCGATCGTTGCGTACTGGTTCCAGAAGCAATATTGATCGAGATTCACTGCTTTTCTGATGCTTCGAATAAGGCATATGGCGGTTGTGTCTATATACGGAGCCAAGATTCGCATGGAAATTTCATGATTCGATTATTATCATCCAAATCAAAGGTAGCTCCTTTGAAAACGCAGTCTATCCCGAGATTGGAGTTGTGTGGTGCTCTACTGACGGCGCAATTATATGAGAAGGTTCGAGATTCCATTAGAATGCCTGCCGAGTCTTACTTCTGGACTGATTCAACGTGTGTCTTAAGGTGGTTACAAGCATCTCCGAACAATTGGACAACGTTCGTCGCTAATCGTGTCGCAAAAATTCAAGGTATTGCGGATTCACCAAAATGGCGACACGTATCAGGAAAGCAGAACCCTGCAGATTTGATCTCAAGAGGTATATCTCCAGCAGACATTGTTGAGAATCGTTTCTGGTGGGAGGGACCAGATTGGTTGAAGGAAAGTTCAGACTGTTGGCCTGTTTCCCCTATTGGAACGTCATCAGAAGAAGCCGAAGAAGAAAAACGACGAACAGCGGTTTGCACAGCTTCAGTGAACGGTGAATTCAATGAATGGTATTTGGAGAAGTTTTCAACATATTCCGATCTCATCCGGAAAACAGCAATCTGGCAGAGGCTGATGCAGCTTCTGCGGACAGAATCGAAAAACAGGAACGTTATGAAGTTTCTATCGACTGAGGATCTCAGAAGGGCAGAATTTACCATCGTGCAACGTGTACAACAAGAGGTTTTCACTGACGAGTGGAAGGCTCTCTCCAAAGGGCAACCCGTGTCGAGGAAATCTCCGCTCCGGTGGTTCAATCCATACATTTCAGACGATCAAGTCATCCGAATTGGAGGACGGTTGGGTCATTCTGCAGAGCGCGAAGATACGAAACATCCTATGGTTCTTCCTGCTCGACATAAGCTAACGCGGATGATCCTGGAACATTACCATCTACAACTTTTACATGCAGGACCGCAACTGTTGCTCGGAGTTATTCGCTTACGGTTTTGGCCATTGGGAGGACGCAGCGTTGTACGGAATATAGTTCACAACTGCATAAAATGTTTTCGTACGAAACCTTCACCAACCCAGCAGTTTATGGGAGAGCTGCCCGCACCAAGAGTCACAGTATCTAGACCATTTTCACAAACTGGCGTAGATTATTGTGGTCCATTTTATGTGAGACCTGCTCCAAGACGACCAGTAGTCAAGGCTTATGTGTCTGTATTCATATGTCTCTGCACAAAGGCTGTTCATTTAGAACTGGTTTCGGATCTCAGCACGGATCGTTTTTTGCAAGCTCTGCAGCGCTTTATCGCTAGGAGAGGATTGTGTCAAGACATATATTCCGACAACGGAACAAATTTTGTCGGTGCAAGGAACAAGATGCAGGACTTCTTAAAGTTGTTGAAGAATCCAGATCATAAGGAGAAGGTATCCAAGGAGTGTGATTCAAGGGGCATTCAATGGCATTTTAGTCCACCCAGTTCACCACATTTTGGAGGATTGTGGGAGGCAGCAGTCCGATCGGCTAAAGGTCATTTGATTAAGATTGTTGGAGAAACTCCACTGTCCCCTGAAGATTTCTACACACTGTTGATACAAGTAGAAGGCTGTCTTAATTCGAGACCATTAACGCCTTTGTCAGACGATCCCACCGATCTCGAACCTTTGACACCAGGCCACTTTTTAGTTGGGTCCTCCCTACAATCCCTACCCGAACCAAACCTAGAAGGTATTCGCTTAAACCGTCTCACACAGTACCAGTTGATCCAGCGAATGCTTCAGGACTTTTGGAAGAGATGGCGAAGGGAGTATCTGTGTCTGTTGCAGAGTAGAACTAAGCGATGGAAGCCGGCAATTAAGGTAGAAGTTGGAAAACTAGTTGTAATCAGAGATGAAAACCTACCGCCGATGAAGTGGAGAATGGGTCGGATTGTCCAGTTACACCCTGGAGAAGACGGTATAGTGCGTGTTGTAACGCTGAAAACTTCCACCGGTTTGAATGAAACGGGCAGTCGAAAAACTTTGTTTTTTACCTGTAGCCGTTGAAGATCAGAATCAGCAGTCAAATGAATAGCCAACGCACATCCAACCTTCCTTCCTTTCCTTTCCCTACAGAAGAGGATTCCTTTCGTTTCAGAAATTAGGTATTTCTGGGTGGGTGAGAATGTTGGAGAGCGGTACTACCCAGAATTCAACCCTGTTCACGATGCAGATAACTGACCTACATACGGAACGAGAATGCAGCTGTTCTTATTTTCTGCTTGAACTGCCGCACAGTCGATGGTCACTGCTAAGGTCAAGAGCGGGAGAATTTGGTATGAGCTCCATGTATATACCGTGGATGGATTCCCATAAGGCGCAGCAGTGGTGAATATGATCACCACTGATAAGGAGAGATGAAGAGATGTAGCCGACTCTCACAGGGCCCACTGAACCCGATGGTAAAACATCGCACATGGGCAATCACGGTGGACTGATGACCTGCATGATATTGATCGGGCAGATACCAACAGACCACCGATCGTGTGTGGAGGCTGCGCGCGGGCTATTTTTAATCCGTTTTGTGTTAGTCGATAAGCGAAATAAATGTTAGAATTTAAGTGAATAAATGTACAGTTTTCTTGTCGTTAATAAATGTAGTGCTTTGTAAAATGTCTTTAAGTGAACGTCGCGTGTGTAGTTTGTGAGATGTCCGAAGATTTGATGGCCTGTGACCCAATAAAACGACCGGAGAAGATTACCCGAAGAGAGTTAAATTCCGAGTGTTGAGGAGCCATCTACGGAAAAGGGTTGTCGAAGGCGAAGGTAAATCGGTTCCCCAACACATAAGTTATTGCGGAGTTATTCTTTCCTCCTCGGGTAGCTTCTAGCTACTAGCTTTAAGTTACTAGCTTATAGTTTCTAGATCTTGGCTTCTAGCTTTTAACTTCTAGCTTCTAGCTTATAGCTTCTAGCTACTGGCTTCTACCTTCTAGCTTATAGTTTCTAGCTCTTGGCTTCTAGCTTATATCTTCTATCTTCTAGCTTCCAGCTTCTAGCTTCTATCCTATATCCTCTGTTGGTTCGCAGCCAATAAAGAATAAGATGTTCCAAGTTTTTGAATAACGTGTGTATTAAAAACTTTCTGTAATCAGATACATAACTTTTAGAAAAATATCGATAACAATTTGTTTTGTAAACTTACGTTTAGGATTCTTACTTCTCTTTCTTTCAATGTTCACCCTTCTGAATACCTTTTGTTTTACACCGTCACTTTTCGTTATTACAGCAGGCTCCAAACTATGATAATCGAAGTAATTCTTCTTAATCGATGCCACCTATCATTAGTGCATATTATTAGAAAATTTTCATTTGGATTTCAATTAAGCTTACCGGCAATTATAATTTTAATTTTTGTGTAACTTATACTATTGTTGAATAATTCACAATTTCAAGGTTATATCTGAGAAGGACAAATTAGTTTAGATTGTATTTTACTTTGTATTAATTAAACCTTACCCTACAAGTATTTCAAAAAATGATTAGAAACTAATTCAATATAATTTTTATTAGGCAGGGCAATACAATATTTTTAATAGGAATAAATCTGTTTTCATGTGCACATCACTTCTCTTGCTTCATGGTTTTCACAATCGATATGGCATTCATTCCTAGCGTACACATAAATGTCAGAATGCCAGCTCATCTCATCCGAGAGTTGGTGGCTGCTCGATTGTTCAACTGTCTACTCGGACGCGCTGACCGAGGGGTCGTGACACTCCCCCCCAGGTACGCCAACTTCCTGGCTTACTGATCCATCGCGTCGAACATCCAACACAGCCAGTTTCGTGGCGGGTCGCTCGTAGATTCCGGTTTGAGTCTGCACTGTAGCGGTTCTTACCTGCCCGTCCTTGCTCATCTCAATTGAAATGATACGTCCCATCGGCCAACAATTCCGGGGTGATCCTGGTTCAACTATCACCACGACATCATTAATGCTAATTGGTTTGATTTTACCGAACCATTTGGATCGTTTTGTTAACTCTGGTAAATAGTACCGAATCCATCTTCGCCAGAAGAGATTTGCTTCTGATTGTGATGCTCGCCATACACGTTTAAGTATACGGCTGCTGTCGTCTAGTGGAGTTACTGGCTTCAAACCGCTGGATGACCCCAGTAGAAAATGGTTTGGCGTGAGAACTGGAGAGTTCAAATCCACAATGGACACGAACGTCAGAGGGCGGGAGTTGACTGTATTTTCGATTTCAGTAAGGATGTTGCGTAGCGACTCGTCTGTTGGGTTACGCTGGGGTCTCATTTTCAATAAGTTGAACTTAACAGAACGCACGAGTCGCTCCCAGCTTCCCCTCATATGTGGAGAGGCAGGAGGAAGAAACTCCCAATCAGTATTGACACTCACAATTTCTTTCACCAGTTGATCTTGGTTCATTTCTTTCAAAGCCGCCTCCAGCTCTTTGTTGGCTGCTACGAAATTTGTGCCTCGATCACTGAAAATCCGAATTGGTACGCCTCGTCTAGCCATAAAGTTTCTTAGCGCCATTATGCATGAGTCAGCATTAAGAGAATGTGCCACCTCCAGGTGGATCGCTCGAATGGTTAGGCATGTTATCAAAACGCCCCACCTTTTCTCGATCCTTCGCCCAACTGATACATACATTGGTCCAAAATAATCGACACCAATGTACGAGAATGGCCTCGTGAAAGCTGCAAGTCTCGCCGTTGGCAGATCGCCCATGAGCGGAGGGACTGGTGTTGCCCGTTGATTTTTACAGTATTGACAGTTTGCTCTTACGCTTCTGCATATCACTCTTAGTTTTGGGATGCGATAGTGCTGCCGTAATTCGCTCACGACAGTTTCGTGATTACAGTGATGAAATCTTACATGATAGTCCTGTATGATGAGTCGAGTTACACTGTGATCCTTCGGTAGTATTATGGGATTTTTTGCATCCATTGTTGCATATTCACAGTTACCAATCCTTCCTTGCATACGTTGCACACCATGTTCGTCACAGAATGGACTGAAGCTGAATATAGGGCTTGATTTCGCTTTTTGCCTTCTTTGAGGGTTGGCAAGTATATTGATCTCTTCGAAATATGACTCCCGTTGTACTTGCCTATAGAGGTAATTAGAAGCTCGCTGCAATTCGACCATTGACAATGGACCACTCTTACGCATCTGGTTTGCAACGGTTTTACGAAGATTATCCGTGTATCTGAAAAGCCTAGCGGTGATACGTTGAAGCCTAGTCCACGAATCGTAGTATTCCAAATCGATGACTGATCCAGGTATGGTTCCATGATGAAACAGATGTTCTCGCAGCTCCTTTGTACTGTTGGGAATATGGCCATCAAGTACGCAGCATCTCTCTTTTTGTCGGTTTCCCGTTTTCCAGCAAGTAGCTCACTGTCGTGCTTTTGGTGAAAGTTTGTAGGTGAACTTATCAGTTGCCGTACACCACCACATGCCCAAAATTTTCTCAGTTACTGCTTCAGAGGCTAGATGTAGACTAACTTCGCTTGTCTTGGTCGCGTTCAATGCATCAAGAACAACAGGAGAATTTGAAAGCCAATTCCGCATCTCGTACCCGGCTTGAGCGTGCACATGTCTTACGTCCTTCGCCAATTTGATTGCTTCACTTTCAGTTTCAACACTGGCTAGCATGTCGTCGACATAGTGTTTTTAGTAATCGCTTCAGATGCCGCTGGAAATTGTCTCTCATGCTCCTTTGCATTTAATTTTTTCGCGTACTGTGCGCAACTCGGCGAGCATGATGCACCGAACGTCATTACCTGCATCACAAACGTACTAGGTTCCGCGTCGGTTGAACGCTATCTCCATAGGAATCTTTGGCAATCTTGGTCGTCCTTAGCGATGAGTGTTTGGTGAAACATCTCGCGGATGTCTTCGCAGATGCCCACCTTGTTTTCCCGAAATGAATGAAGAACAGAGTTTAACGAGACTAGCTGGTCTGGACCTTTTAGTAACATCATGTTGAGAGAGATGCCTTGAGTTTTTTCCGCTGCATCCCAAACAATCCTTATTTTCCCCGGCTTATTTGGATTGAAAACAGGAAATATTGGGAGATACCACACACGGGATTTCGGTTGCTTCAGCTCGGATGAGCTCAGTTTGCGAATATAGCCTTGCCTCAAGTAGTCCTCAATCTTAGAATGTAGCACTTGAGTTAGTGCGGGATCCCGTTTCATTCTAGTTTCTAGACATCGCAAGCGTTGAAGAGCTGTTGGTTTGCTGTTAGGAAGTCGAAATTCATCAAATTTCCATAAAAGACTGTTCACAAACCGTCCGCTTTCATTTCGGAACATCGTTTGCAAAATGGATTGTGCTCGTTGATCATCAGCTGATAAAACAAGTTGACTTGGTTTGGAAATGCCCATATTTTCCAAAGAGAAATACTCCTGCATAGCGTGCTGTAAATTATTGTCGCTATTTTCACAACACACCGTTGCATTCCATTCGTGATATCCGCTGAATTCACCACCATCTGCTCCACCATGAATTATCCATCCAAGTCGAGTTTTTGTGGCAACCGGTTCGAAAATTCCACCCTCTCGACCTTTCTGTGGATAGCCCAGGTTGGTATTATTGCTTCCGATTAGAAGCCGTGGCTGAACGTTTTCATAAGATTCAGCTGGCACTCCTTGAAGGTGACGATATTGACGAACAAGATCCTCCATACAAATAGATTTACGAAAAAGTCCAAGATTTGGAACTGTGTGGACTTCCCTCAGATGATACTTTTTTGAATTGATTTCAGTCCCAGATATCTCGAGATCAACTCTTTTTGAACTGCTTTCGAATCGATGTTTGTCGCCAGTCCACCTAAGGCATATGGGGTCCAGTTTGCCATCCAGATTGAGCTCTTCAGCTAGCTGCTCATCCATCAACGTAAATGCCGATCCATCATCTAGGAAAGCGTATGTCTTAAGGTGAAACAGTTTGAAATCAGCTTCTAAGATTGCACTAAAACTTCAAAGGCACAAATCTCACGAAGAAAGCATCCCACAACAGTGCACTTTTTATTTTGGATTTGTGCACTAGCAGAAAGCTTAAAATAAGAAGTACAGGAACGTTTTCCAACTATTTCTTCAGTTTTTGCCTTTAAAAACGTGAGTAGGGGGAGAAGTCGGCCATTGTGCCGGCCATCTTTGGATTCCGAGATGTTTCACCTTAAGAGTCCTATTACGTCCATACAGCACGACTGGTACTACCCGGAACAGCGTCTTGGTAGCGGATTTGTGATGTGCGTTGCAATCTCTTTTATCGGAGTATCTTTCGTTTGTAGCAACAGAACTTGAAGGGACATTGGGTTCCTTGGCAACTGTTCCGCCAACGCGTTGAGTATTGTGCAGTAGTGGGTGGTGTTTAAAGGTGCACCCATCTTGACCACAAATTTGTTGCAACTTACAAGTTCCCTTGAGTATTTTCAAACACTTTCTGCATGTGCCAGATTGTTTGATGACTGCCCATCTTGAGTTGTAGGTAAGATCTACAAATCGCTGACACTTTGCTAACTCTGTACAGTTGTTTTCACAAGCTGGACACGATTTAGATGACGAATTCTCTTCTATAGAGACAGAGCCTTGTACAGTTTGCTCTACGCTGTGTACGTTCAGGAAAGCTGATCCCTTCTTCCCAATGCGAGTATTCTGCAGCGATGCTATCGGGCTAACAGTTTCAGCCAGATCGTAGAGCCAATCAGCAAACATGGAGAGATGAACTACCGATAAAGTTCGACGATATTTGGCCCAATCTAATTTAATTGATGGAGGAAGCTTGTCCACTAGTTCTTTCAAGAGAACAACGTTGTATGAATACTCTTGTAATTCACAAGCTTCAATTGTAGCGCATAGATTTTGCACTGACAACGCAAACTCTACAACAGTGTCAAGCTTATCTGCTTTTGGCCCAGGAGTATCACTGATCTTTGCCATCAAGTTATGGACAATGACTTCAGAATTGCCGTAAAGCATTTTCAGCGTGGAGATAATTCCCTGGACATTGGACGGATGCATCAGTCTGCACTTGACAGCTTCGAAAGCTTTCCCTTTGAGGCACTTTTGGAGCCGCAAAAGATTTTCTTCCTGTGTATAATTGCAGATTTCTGTTGTTGAGTTGAACGTTGCATAGACCAACGGCCACTCTTCTGGAGAACCACTGAAGATAGGTAGTTCTCTCGAGACAGCCTGTCGAGCGGCTACGTGGCTCTGGGTCAGGTTGTGATTACAATCAGATTGCATTTGATACCGTCTCGGAGTCGACCGTTGTACTGGATCAAAGTTATGTACACTTGAGTCTGCGAATCTTATACTTCTAGGCGGAACTCTGTTGCTATCCTGTATACTTTGTCCCGTCGTTGTGCAGCGAATTGCTTGGGGCAGCATCAGAGGTGCAGTATTGGTACATCCAACCAGCGTAACACCAGACGGCATTCCATCGTGTGCTGTTAGAGACGGTTGATGTAGCGATGGTGTTGGCACGCAGCAAATAGGTGGCACTGATGCCGCAGCCACGGACTCGCAATGTACAGATGACATGCAATCTCGCGGTATAGATTGATTCACTGAAGTGGGCGGCGCACAGTGGCGGTCCTCTATACAAAGGTTGGACAAAACCTCAAATACGTCTCAAAATGCTTGATAATGGTAATCTAATAATTATCTTGCATACCTGATGTCATCCCGCGGCGGAGCATTTATATATGATGGTAATGCCTGAGCCAGATTTGAAATTGCTGGGAAAACATTCGAAGAAGCGACCTGACTTGAGGTACCGAGTGAAGCACACGGAATTTGTGATACAATGCGATTCCTAGGCAAAATAGCATAAGGGTAAGGAAATGTGCTAGGGGCCTGAACAGGGGTACTGTTGATCCCGTTGTGACGGGCGAGATTTGTGACCATGACATATTAACATACTCGAGGGGCACTGTACTCACGGGAGCTGATGTAGAGGGGGCTACAGTGTATGTCTGCTTTTGAGCGCTGGTGAGTGGTTGACATCCGAAGTAACAATTTCAGTGCTTTTTGATCTTAGATGTTATTTATGGAGGTTTTATTAGAGATGTATCCATTCCTAACAGATTTAATAAAGCATTGCAAAGTGCCAAACGTTCTTTTCGGTAAAACCCACGTTAAAAAGCTTTGTAGATATCTACAAGAGCTCCTGTTAAAACTTATTTGCTGGCCACATTTTTTGATAATAAATTGTATTTTGAAGGAGCTGTGTAGTGTCTATTAAAACCTATACTTAAAACCTCATCTTGCTTGTCTTGTCAAGGCATTAGTAAAACTTCTAAGACTACGCTAAGTCATGTTAAAGCCTTCTTAAATCTCAACTGTCTGATGCATGTTATTGGATTGCAGTCTGCGTATGGCTATCAATATCATTATGTTAATAATGATAATCACGTAGTTAATTATGGATTAATCAGAACGCAAACATAGAAATGACAAATATTCCTCTCGAAGAATTAACAGAATATCGCATATTTTTCCCATACTTGCCTGAACTTCCCGTTCTAGTGGGACAACTATGCTGCACACAACAGTTGAGCTACACGATAAAAGCTTTCATTTTTCAGGCACTTATCACTTACCGTTTTCTGCATCAATACTACCGATCAAGCACGACGGGCTTTATTATCACAATTCATTCCAATAAAACAGTTAGATACATAACGGCACAAATTTCATAAAATGAATAACATCACAAAATTGAATCTTCCGATTTATTTACCTTTATGACAGCACTAGCTTTCCTGAGTGCATTAAGTTTAAGTCAAGGCTCCCAAAAAACCAATTTGTCTTAGTGCAGAACAAATATTCTGATTTAGGAATATTTTAGCCAGTGAGAGTTTTGCGCACGGGTTCTTAAGATCAAAAGCGTTTATGAATGATTATATTGTTCGAAATGATCACCAATTGATCTTAAACCATCCCAGACAAGACCAGCAAGATTTAACTGGATGGAATCCATTTTTATTGTCGCCGTTTCGGATTGATAATTACAATATGCGTGGGAAATTCCAATTTATGATTGAGATGAGCATGAAATCATTCTGAAAATGGAAAGGAGTAAAATATTGGATAGCCAATAATGATGTCGTAATTGTGGCGCGTTGCTGTAAATCGAAAAATTTTATGTCATTCCACCAGTAAATTTTTATTGGCAGGAATTTCACGCGATAGTAAGGAAATTTTCTGCCACGCAAAAAATGATTATTTTAATTTATTATTATGAGTCGGCAGTCGGCATCCTCTATCCTCTATCGTCTATCTTCTATCTTTTATCTTCCATTTTCTATCTTCTCTCTTTTATCATGAAGGAGTTTTTTTTTAATTTTTGATGAATTATTTTCAATTTTGTAATGGTGCATTATACAGGCTGCCGAAAAAGATCCTCTCCCTCACACAAGCTTCATTCGACGAGCGCCCGCCTTTTCATCATCATCGTGGCAATATTCCTTAGTCTCAGGACAATGTAGTTTGGTGTTGGGAAGTATGCTGGCACTGTTTCTTAAGAGCTGTGGCCCAATTCCGGGCGCTCTTCTGACTATGGAAGTGCTTGGCGCTTGGCTTGCCTCGTCCCGGAGAAGGAACCTCCTGTATGCTCTCGTAGATCCTTTTGATATCCAATGGCGTTATTAATTTATTTTATGGCCATATTTCCTCCTTTATTTTAAGCTGTGCCATTTAACATAACCTCCCACTAAGTGGTTAAGTGTTGGCCACTGATGCACGGGCTTTTTTTTCTGCTCTTTACTGTGATGCTCTGGTACTCGGTACTCACTGGTGTAGTTTCAATATAGATTAATACTTAGTTTTGAATAGCGGAAAATTATCAGCATATTATAGAAACTTTTCTTCATTTGTCTCAATGGATATCCTCTGTACAACAAAATGTGTGATATATTGAGTTTTTAATTTTGTTTTCGCATTTCAGCTCGAAAACCAAATTAAAATTGCATTTTTGGACCAAGACCAACTATTTTCAGTCCTAATGAAACTTTGTACATGAATTAGTTGCAAGTTGCTATAACATTTTTCAGTTATTTTTTTATTAATTTCCCAGTTTGCAGTTCATTTAATTAGTCTCGCTGGGAAACTTTGTTCAGACAATGGAGCTCTACACTGTTTTGATTATGTACAGGATTTCGACGTTTACTGGTCTTGTTGTTTACTAATTTCATAGTAGAGTGAAAGAGAGAGAAAGATTTTTGGCAGAGCATCATAACTGCTACCTAGGGGGTGCGAACTCGAACATTTTGGTCTTTCAATTTGAACACCATTTTTTCCACCAGTGCTAACCGTTGCTTGTTTGCTTGTCTCGAAGGAAATCGTTTTCAAGGTGCACACTTAATATACTCCACACAAAACAACTGCAGATTGATCAGATAGTTTCTGACCGTATATTAGTTAAGACTTTTGATAAACTTATGCATAAATAAGACCAATTATAACATTTTTTCAATAGTTGGAAGTTCTTGTGTCACATAAAATGCATAACATTTTTTAGCGCGACTAAGTAATGATCGCACATGCCTAGGCATACTCGGATCATTTTCATGAAAAATTTAGCTTGACAGCAGCCTGGCTGCTTGTTAAGGGGGCAGGATCCGTCATTGATTTCGAAATTTTCAAATGCAGTTTTTTCGTTCAAAATCAAGAAAATTTACAGGAAAATGTGTTCACTGTATTCTATTCTTCAACCGAAACACGATGAACACATTTTCATCGAATATATTTCAGTTTTGAACATAAAAACTGCTTTGAAATTTCGATGATGACGATGATTACAATGACGGAGCGTTGAACGTTAATATTCTCTTCGCTTCCCCAGACTGCTACAGCTCTTTTATTTTCACTGAATCGTACATACTCTCTCTTGAAATCAATAAACAAACTCAGGTATCATAAGGCCGGCTCCAAAGGCACGTTCCCCACCAGTTGGGAGATTTGTGCCATCGCCATATTTGAGCCTATTTCATCATCTACCCGATGTGAGAGGAAAGGGAAGGGAAAGATGGGAGGATATAGGAGTGGGGTCCCTTGAAGAGGGAAGATCGCGTAAGCGAAATGAGAGCATGTTGTTCCATACCACAATGGGTTCGAACAGCGCCTTAAAAAGGGCACTGCAAAACGCATGAGCGTAAAAAGAGCCTATAGCTCATTACCACAGCGGGTTAAGAATAACAGAATGTCCTAAAGATTCAGGCTTCTGAATTCAGTTTCACTTAATAAGTGTTTACCAAGTAATTGGAATCGCATTTGTGCAAAAACTGGACAGTAACATATCAGGTGATACGAAGTTCCATAATCGGAGTCACAACTATCACATACAAATAAGTGAGCACGCTTAATATTTGCCATGTGATAGTTGAGTCGGCAGTGGCCTGTCAACGCTCTGACCAAGAGACTGCAATTCTGCTTTGACAGATTTTTTTTTCCTTAATCGTTTATTTAAAAGGCTCAACCGCCGTGAGGCATTACGGAGCCGGTTTTGTAGTGAATTGATTACAAAATTACAAAGATAATTAACAATGATAACCTTGCGCTTTCAATTCATTGATTCTTCTTTCATCTTCATCGATATACTGATTCCGCAACTCTGCATCCTCAATCCACGAGTACGAAACTCGTCTAAACCGTGTGCGTACGGGAGAAACATCAGAAACAATAACATCGCTGCTATCACTAACAGTGGAAGTTGACGGCGCAGGATTTTTGGTAGTTTGGATGCACGATGCTTCCGAGTCGATTGACCTTTGTCGTTTTGTTTCGGCTTTGCTTAGTTTTGCTGCTGTTGCTTTGCCACCGGCAGCTGCCGGCTTCGACAGGGATGGCCATTGTTCATCGATGTTAGGCGTCAGGATCTGCAGTTGTTTGGATGTTGTTTTTGTTGGCTGCTCTTGCTGGGGTGATGGGCTGCTGGACTTTGCTTGAAATTTGTTTTCGGATGATGTTTCCGAGCATCGGAGTTTTGGATGGGATTTACCACCGCAGTTTTTAAAAGTGCGAACTTGTTGAAAATGTGAGACTGTAGTGATTTCGTCTTGAATGGTCAAGTACGAAGGAATCGGCTTATTGATCTGCATCCGCACCACGCGTACACCATTATAGAGGCCCGGAAAGTAATTTTTCCAGACCTCATTTCGGATGCTGAAAACAGTACCATATTGACTCATATGGTTGATGATGGCTACATTGTCGATTTCCTCCGGAAGGTCTTGAATACGCACATCCACGGCTGTGCTATCGACGTAGATAGGTAGTGGGATTTTTGGTATTATCCCGTTGCACTCCATAAAATGTTTTTGATGGTGCTTCGACGCAAAGTTAGATGCAGCTTCCTCACTTTGCATCGTAAGATACACAATGTTCTTGACATTGTGCATCTGCAAACACTTCACTTCAGTCATATCAACTTCAAGCTTCTCATCGATAAATTTTTTAATATCCGGAATACTTGGCCGGCTTGGGAGAACCGATGTATCCAGAACGATACAATTTTTTCGCGATACCGGCATGATTGCAAAAAGAACAAAAAATCGGGTGGAGCAAAACAATAGCGCACGTCTAGTCCGAGTGGATGATGGATAGCAACTGTTTTGACAGATTTGTTAAATACTTCGCCACCCTTGGAGATTGCTCACAAGGGAAGGTCACGATGGTGTTACACGGGGTTTTCAACCGAACTGTTTTGTTAGATTCTACATGTCGAAATATGAAAAACCCCAAAGCCTGTCGGAAGATGGACCTGTGGCGTAGCCAGGAGGGACGATACCCTTTTCAGTATTTGTGTTCGGGCGATCATGAGCAAAGAAAGCAAGAACGCAATCGGACAAAAATAATCACCGTTGCGGTAGCATTTTGCTGTATAGTTAGGTAAAAATGTGTAATACGACCCCCCCCCCCCCCTTAAGGAAATTCAGCTCTATCGCAGCTGCAAATACATCTCTTCAAAAGTTGTTTATGTCAAGGTGTTCCTTATTTAGTTGGTCATGCTCTGCACGCATTTTTCTCTTTCCAGTTTGCTTCAAAAAAGTGTGAAAAATGTTTTTTTTTGTAAACGGTCCCAATGTTTACGTTTCAAAACAAACCGGGCAACATGCCTCTCCCATAGAAAAAAGGTCCACAGCGTTTTAGAAATGCTTCCAAGGAACTTGTTAAGCTTAAAAAGGTCTATTAGCATTCCCCAGGTAACATTGGTAGCTGAAAAATAGTTAATTCAGCTGAAAAGAGGCTGTATAAACAGCATTTTAGCTTAATAAGCTGTTATTCAGCTACAAATGTTACTTGGAATGTCTTCCGGTAAAAGTTTTTGTAATAAGTACAATAGTAAAGAATGGGTTTCATTCACCCTGAGGGTTGCTTATCAGAAACAAAATTTTAAACCAAAAACCTGATTTTCGATATTTTTAGAATTTCTATTGATTGTTTATACTTCTCAAAGAACATTTATGCGCAACATCATTATATTGCGAATATTTAAGATATGTGATCAAATTTACGTGTAAAAGAAGCCTCAATCCCGTGAAAACGAAGAGGGGCGTATTGCCCCGTTGGGGCGTATTACACCGAGTTGCCCTACATGAACAGACTCTGTTCAGCGTTGAACCACTGGCTGCCACTGTCGACCGACACCCGTACCAAATCATCCATAAGGAATCCGGTTCACATCTGGTAACCGAAACATAGATCAACCACCAATGTGCAGGATCCGGAACCAATCTATCAATGTGTCGTCACGAGTGAATAAAAATTGTGTGAAATGTAAATAGCCTCAGTGAAAGCCAATAATTTAGAGCGCAGTCTTGGTCATAGCTATTTCACCACTTTATGTTTCACCGCTTTGTTCCAAACTCGCAAAAAAGTCATCAAACTTCGCTATTCTTATGATCCACACCATGTCTAAACCAGCAGATTATGCAAATCGAATGTACCTCGGATTTTTTTTCTGCTAGAGTTCAGTAATTGGGTTATATTTTCACAATCGGAAGATTTTAAAATATTCCATCGGTGAAATTTTTATTTTTTTTTCACTTTTTAGCTAATTTTTCCATACACAGACTATGAAAATCAATAAAATCCACGTTTTCCTACACATTTCAGCTATACAAAATGTATGGGAAAAATTTCACCGATAGAATATTTTGTAACCTTCTGATTATGAAATTATAGACCAGATAGTGATATCTAGCGGAAAAAAAAATCCAAGGTACATTCGAACTTTATAATCTGCTGTTTTAGACATAGCGTGTGATCCTCAGAAGTTTGGCTGTCTTAAAAAGGTTAAGCGTCATGGTAAATGTTTATTTGATCATTCTCTGCTTTCACCTGTATTTCATCTATAAAATGAATAGTCAGTTTCCCTGTTCCAGGATTGCCCTAAAATGAGTGTACTTATGAGAGTTCAAGTCATCAACATTAAACAATTTCCCCTTCCCTGAGCTACCAGGTTACAAGCTTATCATTTGTTGATGCATTTATGCTAAGCAAGCTGAAATTGGTGAACTTGCTTTTCATTTTCAACCTATAGATAAAGTTGCTTACCTATTCCTACTGAATAACTCGAGTTTATCTGCTTCCCAATTATTATAAAGTCAACTCCAAGTTCTGCTATAGTAGATTTTACAGCACGAGTCGTAAATTTATCCTACGAGGCTTGCCGAGTAGGATAATTACGACGAGTGCTGTAAAAATCGAGTTCTGCACCGAGTTACGTACAACATTTTTTGCAATTTCGTAGAAGACCACTTGAGGGTATCAGAAATTATATCGAAATGCATTCACCAATATTTTACATTTGAATTGTTGTGTTATGATTCATTACGCAACTCAAAATAGTTGCGTAATGAATCATTACAGCACTGGTTTCAGTTAGGTAATGACTATTCCCGCACTGCATACTTCAGTGCAGGAAAGTAGGGCCGTTCGATGACAGATTGGCGTTATGAAAAACAGCCTATTACTATGAGAAATTGCAAAAAAAATATTTACAGTACTGTGCGTTTGATTTTCATTCAGTTCATTTTTTTTCAAGTTGTTTTTAGCGCATGCTACTTTTGTGAACATATGACTAGCGGTTTTCAGTAAATAATGATCTATTTACTTAATTAAAACTAAAATATTTCTCAGAACCACGAAAATGAATAGAATTTTTTCGCATTTCAACGATTATGTGTGTATCTTTAAATAAATGAATGATTTGAGATTTCCGAGAAGTTATTTGCACAGCAGAGGACCGAACTTGATTTAATATAACAGCTTGAAAATACCGTGTCCTAATGAATAATTTGCATCTTGAGCTTCTCCAATTCCAGCTCCCCAGCATTTCTCAGCGTGCAATTGTTTTCCTCGGATTCCACTCGCCAAAACTGGTAAGGGGCTATCCATTAATTATGTAAGGGTTTATGGGGGGAGGGGGGTTTTGAGATTTCTTACGCGCCATACGATTTATTTTTAATGTTCATACAAAAAATCTTACCATGGGGGGAGGGGAGTTGAAAAACCCTAAAAATTGTCTTACGTAATTAATGGATCGCCCCTAACAGCGTAAATAGTGGAGGCAGCATATCTGAAATGAGTTTTTATGTTTTTCACACCAGCTTCCTCCGAAGAAATTCAACCCATTTGGGATTTTCACGCCTTTTGCATCGCAATCTTATTTCGGAGGAGCGCTTGCCCAGCCAAGTGGTGGACGAAGGAGATCTCAAGTGGACTGAACTGGTATTTTTTAGGGATGTATAACCGAACCCGTTCACCCTCCAGGTCCAGGTTCGGGCTTGGGTTCGGGTAAAGGGCAGCCCGGGAATTGTTCTTGTCGAATCATATGCTTCAGCGCGCCGCTGAAAAGTTCCGACATCGGTTGTCGTCGTCTTCGTCCTTGTCGTCCTTGCGAGATGAGCACTGAGTGCAAGCTGGATGAAAGGCTATGCAGTGTGACAGAAAAAAGATTGTTCAAAAGAAAGTTGCACAGAAGAGATGATATTTCATCTGAGCTGAAGAAGTTTTCTTCTGTATGGTAATTTTTATTGCAGTTCCAATTTTTTTTCTCTCAAAGTAGTTTTTGCTCAAATATAACGTATTTGATTGTTCAGGAAGATAGAATTAATCGCACTGGTGACGTAATGGGGTTTGAATAATGAAATTGTTCTAATAAATCAAGGATTGTATCAGAAAAAAAAATGTTTTATTACAGGAGTGGAAGGGAATTCAACTGGAGTTGGATTTGCTCTTGTCATGTGCGTAAGTTTATGCGGCTTGAATTCCTGTCCATTCAACGCTGTTTATGTACAGGTTCGCTTTGGTTAATAGGTTTTCGAAACATAAAACACAAGAGAAGATGAACCTCTACGATGGTAGAGCGGTTGCTACTTATGAAGAGAGAGAAGCAAGTGTGAAGAAAAAGTCTCCTACAACATGTTAAAAGCATCCAAGTATTGAACCAATGATAGAGGGTGGTGAGGGTCGTGGGTTCAAATCGAGGATCTTTTCGTAAAGGAAATTTCCTCGATTTTCCAAAGCTGATGGCATTGCTTCACCTAGTAACCTTTTGACATTCATTTTCTGTTTGAGCGACATTTGAGAAGCTATACAATTACAATTAAAAGCAAAAAATACTTTGCTAGTAACAAAATTAAAAGGCACAGACAAACAGACGACACACATTCATCACTGTCCATCAACAACTTTCTCAACGGTTGATTCTGATATATGGTATTTGGCCAAATCACCACCCACCAGAACGATTCCATTATTTTTTACAGTTTTTCATATCTCAATTTGTTCAAATTGACTCTTGTGTTTAAGAAATTATTATTTATATTTTTTTGGCTCTTAATTCCATAGCAGAGATACAGTGTGAATTTAATTACCTAATTTAATGTAATTGTTTTTTAACATGTTTCCAGCCTCCATACACAATTCGTTGTTTTATTTATGGAAAAACACAACAGCTCATAAAAAAAACATAATAAGAAAAGTCAATCTGTACAGGCCAACTGCAATAGAATTCGAATCATTCTACCGTTCTGTCTCAAATTCCTAATAGACTCATATTTCGAACACTCATGTTTTGTATGGAGGTTTCATTGAAATATGTCATCAAATGTCCAATGATTATTTACATCTCAAGTTTAAGGACTTTAACTTTAACTGTAAGGAGTTGTAACATACTTAAAGGTGGAAATAATAGTAAAACCTGATAAAACATCGCTACCATCACTACACTCAACACTTTACAGTTAAATTTTGCTAAGAGATACAAATTTTAACTATGCGTTCAAATTTACTGCGAGCCTTAAGGTGAAGATGCATCAAAGATGGTTAAAGAGAAAAAGATGATCGACTCTTATTTTTGCCATATGTTTTGCCGACGACACGTTATTCACTACTGCCATCTGTTGAGTTAAAAGCGCATAAACATATTCAGCTAAATTTAAATCATTGTGCAATCAAAAAACAAAAAGTGGAAGAAATCAAAACAATCACGCTTAAAAAGTGTTACACAGAAGTGAGTTCGACTCACATAACATCAGGCTCCTCTGGACCACACAAAATTTGAGTAATTTCAATACATGCTAAAAAATGTTCATTTTGTGTTTTTCTTCTTTTTCTCACATTTTATGCCAATTAGAGACGATTGGAAATATCGGACATCCCCGTTTGAGCTGTGTACCTTTTTTCAAGCGTGAATGGCATAAACGAACACCCCAACATCTGGTGGTCACTAGGAGAACGTTGCATATTAGTTGGCTTTTGACTCACCAGAGCGGCGCTATTCATGTCGCCTAGAAAAGACGGGAGTCGGTTATCTTTTTCTTTATAACCATCTTTGGATGCATCAAAGCCAAACCTCGAACTTTCAAGAGCACAAATGTAGAAAACCAGACAACCTTTAGTGTTGAAAATTTAACTCCCTGGTCACCACCAGCGAGTGACCACCGACGATGCATCTTCACCTTAAGTGATCAGAACATGAATCAAAACGGTATATCACATCAACATTATGCTATCTACTCCGTTAAGAGGTGAATGAACCAGTTGGTTTAAAACTTCTATAGGGCCCATTCACAAATTTCATAACGCTAGAGGGGGTGGGTGGGTTTCTTACCGATGTTACGACTCATATAAAAATTGAATAACATTCATACAAAAAGCGTTACAATGGGGTGGGTGGGTGCCCAAAATGGCCAATTTCAACGTTATGAAATAAATGAATTTACCCTATAAATGAACAAAAAAAAATGCTATCTATACACTAAGCTCTTACGGTGAATTTCACCGTAATCTCAACAGCTGAACAGTTCGGTGAAATAAAACACCGTAACTTCGTCGGAATTTAACGGATTCCGGTGATTTTTTACCGAATACTGTAAAAATCCGTTAATTTATTTCACCGAACTGTTCAGCTGTTGAAATTTCACAAGAATCCGTAAAATAATTTGAGTGTGTACTCCATCACCACTGAATTGATGGCGATAGGGTGTAGATATCACTGATCACAAATCACAAATCCTATTGTCACTGTAACTGTAATTGAATTACAATTAATACAGAACTTGATTCAAGGATGTTACAAGATAATAATATGATTGCAAATTATGTTGTTAATCATTACTTCGGATGTTGCTCACAACAAATGTTCAAATGCAATGTCAAAAATATAGCTCGGCAAATATTTGAAATATTGATGTACGATTTTTATGATCTAATTGAACATTTTGTACGTTTTTTTGGTCTGCTTTTTAAAATGTTGAGATGAAAGCAAGTACGACGGTGAATCTAAAAAAACTGTGATGTTAGTGATGTTAGTGCAAGAAATCATCTCTAAAATTAAAAATCGTGGGATCACATTTCGGGGTGAAATTGATCACTTTGAAATCAATTCTACGTACTACGTAAATTTCAATGGTTAAGGATCCCACTATCGAAGATTCATGTCTCACATAGGTTCTGCAAGAGATATGAGCAAGGAAAATGCGGTTCTCACTAAAAATGGCATCGCCAAAAACAATTTCGCTGTCAAAACTTTTATAAATATGTTCAATAAGGCAACATTAACGAATTACTGTTTAGAATGTAGAATTCCCTTAGGAAATTGCCTACCTTTAGGCGTATTCCGCTGTTCGAGGTGTTTTTAATTTTGAAATAACTCAAAAAGTAAATGAGATGTAAGCGTTTGGACATCATATTCGGCTTCAGGGGCCATGATTTAAGTAAGAAACGACATTTTCAATATTACCGAACGTTGTTCACATGGATGATCAATGTTACCCCATATCAGCTAAATGAAAAAATCATAAAAAACATTTTTGTAAACATGCTTAAATCATTCAAAAAAACAAAATACAGTATAAAGTCACGAGCTATGGGTGGCAGTGCTTGTTTTTAAAAATATAAAACTCAGAACATTTGTATTTTTGAACTAAATATTTAAGAAATATCCTAAAAACTGATCAATGTTACCCCGGATTACGGTACTCTTTCAAGATGGCAGAAGCTATCGAAAAACTAGATTTCTTGGACAAGTTATTACTATCTTTAATAACGAAATTTTTTAGCCCGATGGTTGATTTCTCTCCGCTCGGAGACAAATGGGAGAAAGTGGGGTAGTGTTCAAAGTGTGCCACCCCATTGGCCAAACCACCCTGACTACCCCTAGTTATTTTTTAAAAAGTAATCGAAAGAAGCTTGGCAATAACGCATTTTAAAATTGTTCATTTGGAGGTGTCATAGGGGCAAGACATCTTTAATGATATTACCGGTATACACTCCAAGCTCTTTTTAAAACCGTTCTTTGTATGCCAACTTTTTTACAACCAAAAATCAGATTAACGACCGTTTTAATAAATGATCAATATCTTAATAAGTAATCAAAATAGAGGGTCATGATGTTCAGCAAAATTGTTCAGTAGATTAAGGGCTAACATGTGGTGGTCATTGAAATGCGGAATTCTAACACCAGGCGGTGCTGGTGGGGATGATATTTTGTTTTTCGGATATCTCAGGTTTCTGGCCACTTAGAAAGATGGCGTCTTCGGTAAAGTTGCTCAGTAGCTCAAGCGCTATCATTATAGAAGCCATGAAATTCGAAATTCAGTCACCAGGTGGCGCAAGTGAGCATGAAAATTTTGTTTTGTGGTTACCTCAGGATCCTGACCACTTAGAGAGATGGCGTCTTCGACAAAGTTGTTCAGTAGTTCAAGGACTATCATTGTTTGATTCAAAAAATTCGAGATTTTGCTTCCCGGCGTCGCTGCCCGAGTAGCACACATGTTATAATTGAGGCAGAATAACTCTTATATGACCAGATCTGGCTATATAAGAGTTATTCTGCCTCCATTATAACATGTGTGCTACTAGGGTGATGAGCATGAAACTTTCCTTATGCGAATGTTTTAGGATTATGACCACTTAAAAAGGTGACGTTTTCGGCAAAGCTGTTCAGTAGTTCTAGATCTATAAAAATTCTACCAGAGTGATTGGAGATTTTGCCACTAAGTGGTACTAGTGAGCATGTATCTTTTATATTGTAGATATCTCTGACTGTCTTCGTTGTTTATTCTAGCCAAAAGATTCGAGGTTTTCAGCAAAAAATCATACTCACTAGTGCCGTTTGTGGGCACAATATTGAATTGCATGGCTCGAACAATGATAACCGTTGACTTACTGGAGAGGTTTGCCAAAGGCGTCATTTTTCTAAGTAGTCAGGAACGTAAGATATTTGTAAAACAAAAGTTTTATGCTCACTTGTGCCACTTGTAATAATGGCATGATATCGAACCTCTTGGCTAGAATAAATAATTATTCCGAAGACGCCATCTTTCTTAGTGGTTAGGATCCTGAGAAATTTGCAAAACAAAACTTTAGTGCTCACTAGCACCGCCTGGTGGCAACATTTTAAATCTCTTAGTTAGAAAAATGTTCTTTGTCATTTTGTCAAACAGTTTAAGAGTTTCAGTTAACTGTGTGTCTTTTTAAAACAGCATAAAGTAGTATTCAGCATATTTTCCCCATAAAATTTGTTTCGTCATTCTAGATTGTTTGTCCCGAAACGAAAGTTTGTTTAATAAAATTGAACTGTTTGGGGAACCATTTCACAATGGGAACCAGAGATGGTGGCTCGTTTTTTTTTCTCATGGTGTAGTATTGCGGCGCCAGAAGCCTGTGAGATATCCGTAAAACATAAGTGTCATGCATACTAGCACTGCCTACTACGAAAAAATTTTGAACCCTTCATGAAAAACTATAAGGGTACATCCCTATGGGGTTGTACGAACTGGTGACGTAGGACCACGATGGTTAATTTAACTGAATTTTATGTCGTTCTTGTTGCTCGTTTTAACTTCATACTGTTTTCAGTGCTCGAAACTTTCGTGAATATTTATGTATATAACGATTTGCAGCCAAGTGTACGTTTAATCATGTCCCAAATACACATTATCTTTATCCGATGAATTCGTCATATTTATCTATGAAAATGTGAAATTTCACTTCAGGTTGTATGATTATTTTGAAATTATATTAGTAACCTCCTATGAAATATATGGTAGCATTGGAAAGAATAGTAGTGATTGAGGCTTGTTCAGCATGCTGAAGCAAAATCTAAGTAATTCTAATTAAAGTATATTTAATAGAAATGTATCTATAGGAATTTATTCGAGGATTATAATGAAAACTTCAGTCACCGCTTTGTTGATCTTATGGTTTGAGAGAAATATTATTCATTGCTTGGCAATGTGATAAATTACGTCGGAAATATTACTCTGTTAACTCTCTTACACACATTTGATGGCCCTGAAAAGAGCCAAAGGCTTTGTTAGCTCGGATGCTGTCTTAGATGAATCGCACTACAGGATTTTATCAGTTGATTGCCATGGTTAAACGAAGAATCCCCAACGCAAGTGTAGAAATTTGTATAAGTTCTCTGCTTACAAGACGAACCAGTTGAATGTTTCGTGGTGTGGATGGTACACATCAGCAACAGGTATTAGATCACACGGCTGAAGTCGAAATCTGAAAACGTAGCTTAAGTTTGAAATCTTGAGCGATACCACAAGCCGGACGCTAGATTTGTCTAATAATAGTAGTAATGATGCCTACACACTAAGCTCTTACGGTGAATTTCACCGTAATCTTAACAGCTGAACAGTTCGGTGAAATAAAACACCGTAATTTCGTCGAAATTTTACGGATTCCGGTGATTTTTCACCGAATACTGTAAAAATTGTACGGTAAATTTATTTAGTTCACCGAACTGTTCAGCTGTTGAGATTTTTACAGGAATCCGTAAAATAATTTGAGTGTGTAACGGGCTTGATTCTTGACTGCACCACAGATGAGTTTATCACGAGCCGAAATCTCATAAACCAGATGCTGATCAACAGCTCAGCAGGCTACGAGGTGCTCCTCGCTAAGCAGTTTCGGAGGAGCTCTTACCAGCTCGAAAGCGAAAATGGAATGAAACTGAATCCGGCGAAGGAAGCATGCTTTAAACCCTTAGATTAGCAGATGATGCTCCTCCCATTCGTGCTCTTCTCTTCTAGTCGACCAATCTGGAAAATGGGTTTGTGCCAATAATGTGTTGGGCTTAAAATTACTTGAAAATTGCGAAAAATGATAATGCGTGAGAAATTGATCAAACATGAATAGTTGGAATGCTTGACATTTACTAAATATTCTCTAATTAGCTATTGATAATAACTAGTTTTCTTTAGTATGAAGGTGAATTTCTGATTAATGGGTGCCCCCATTAATAGCCATTCTAAATATGTCGCAAATTTGTTAATTTTCATAATCGAAATGCTCCCATGAAATATGGCAAATCAAAGACACTGTTGGAAATGCCACTCTAGTTTACAATCGTTGTGAAATGTTGAGCACTCACCCCGACGGCACAGCAGCAGCATCCAAGAATAGTATCAAATTGTTGTGCCATCAATTATTCATGACAAATTAAATTTTGTACGAAACTGTGAGATTGATTGAGGAATATAAGATGTAATAAGGTCGGAAATATTATTCTTTCAACTCTTTTCCACAAATTTGATGGCCCTGACAAGGGCCGATGGCTTTCTTAGCCTCGATGCGGTCACAGATAAATAGCACTGCGGGATTGATCAGTTGATTGCCATGGTCCGTGGATGGCGCACAACAGCAACGGGTAGTGAATCACCGGGCACAAGGCGAAATCTGGAAACGATTCTCACTCTTGAAATCTTGAGCGATTTCATAAGTCCGACGCTTGATTCGCTGCTCTTTTCGCTTCGGATCAGCTTCTGGAATTTAGCTCCTAACAGGCTTGCTTCTTGACCACCGATCACCAGACGCTGAATCGCTAGCTTGAAGGACGTCGCTGCACAGGATCGGAGGAGCTCTTGCCAGCTCGGAAGTCGAAACGGAATGAAACCGAATCCAAAGAAGGAAGCATGCTATATACCCTTAGATTAGCAGATTATGCTCCTCCCATTCGTGCTCTTCTCTTTCTAGTCGACCAATCTGAAAAATGGGTATGTGCCAATAATGTGTTGGGCTGAGAATTACTTGAAAATTGCGGAAAATGATAATGCGTGAGAAATTGATCGAACATAAATAGTTGGAAGGGTTGACATATACTAAATATTCTATAGATAGCTATTGATAATCAATAGTTTTCCTTAGTATGAAGGTGAATTTCTAATTAATGGGTGCCAAAATGATGAAAATTGTTCTATCAGAATTTCTCTTCAAAACCATTCTAAATATGACGCAATTTTGTTACATGTGATAATTTTCATAATCGAAATGCTCCCATAAAATATGGCAAATCAAAGACTCTGTTGGAAATGCCTCTCTAGTTTACATTCGTTGTGAAATGTTGAGCACTCACCTCGACGGCACAGCAAGGCGTCCAAGAATAGTCTCAAATTGTCGTGCCATCAATTATTCATGACAAATTAAATTTTGTACGAAACTGTGAGATTGATTGAGGAATATAAGATGTAATAAGGTAGGAAATATTATTCTTTCAACTCTTTTCCACAAATTTGATGGCCCTGACAAGGGCCGATGGCTTTCTTAGCCTCGATGCGGCCACAGATAAATAGCACTGCGGGATTGATCAGTTGATTGCCATGGTCCGTGGATGGCGCACAACAGCAACGGGTTGTGGATTCCCTGGCACAAGTCGAAATCCGGAAACGATGCTCACTCTTGAAATCTTGAGCGATTTCACCAGTCCGACGCTTGATTCGCTGCTCTTTTCTCTTCGGATCAGCTTCTGGAATTTACCTCCTAACGGGCTTGCTTCTTGACCATCGATCACCAGACGCTGGATCGCTAGCTTGAAGGACGTCGCTGCACAGGATCGGAAGAGCTCTTGCCAGCTCGGAAGTCGAAACGGAATGAAACCGAATCCAACGAAGGAAGCATGCTATATACCCTTAGATTAGCAGATTATGCCCCTCCCATTCGTGCTCTTCTCTTTCTAATCGACCAATCTGGGAAATGCATATGTGCCAATAACGAGTTGGACTTAGAATTACTTGATAATTGCGAAAAATGATAATGCGTGAGAAATTGGTCAAACATAAATGAAAGGGTTGACAATTACTAAATATTCAATAGTTCGCTATTGATAATCAATAGTTTTCTTCAATATGAAGGTAAATTTCTGATCCATGGTGCCAAAATCATGAAAATTGTTCAATGAGAATTTCTTTTCAAAAGCATTCTAAACATGTCGCAATTTTGTTACATGTGATCATTTTTGTAATCGAAGTGTTCTCATAAAATATGGCAAATCAAAGACACTGTCTGAAATTCCACTCTAGTTTACATTCGTTGTGAAATGTTAAGCACTCACCCCGACGGCACAGCAGCAGCGTCCAAGAATAGTCTCAAATTGTCGTGCCATCAATTATTCATGACAATTTAAATTTTGTACGAAACTTGAGATTGATTGAGGAATATAAGATGTAATAAGGTAGGAAAAATTATTCTTTCAACTCTTTTCCACAAATTTGATGGCCCTGACAAGGGCCGATGGCTTTCTTAGCCTCGATGCGGTCACAGATAAATAGCACTGCAGGATTGATCAGTTGATTGCCATGGTCCGTGGATGGCGCACAACAGCAACGGGTTGCGGATTCCCTGGCACAAGTCGAAATCCGGAAACGATGCTCACTCTTGAAATCTTGAGCGATTTCACCAGTCCGACGCTCGATTAGCAGCATCCTCGGATCAGTAACTCTGAGGGCTTCTGGTTCCTAACGGGCTTGCTCCTTGACCATCGATCACGAGTCGAAATCTGGGAGCGCGGATAAATTTGCGGCGGCGATGACGATGGCTTGGACGCTTCTCCGAGCGGCAGTAGCTTGCCGCTCGGAGAAACGCCCAAGCCATCGTCATCGCCGGCGCAAATCAATCTTGCGTCTTCCTCTTCCGACGACACAAATTGGACTGTGACGTGTGTGCAAAAGCAAAGCGAGAATGACTCGCCCGACCGTGTTCACAGTCCGACCGCAAAAAGAAGACTGAGGGAAGAAGCAGGGACCCGTTTGCATTTATAGTGGGAAGCGACACCGTCGAAAAGTGCTCGAACGTGATTGGTTGGATAAGAAAGGGGTCAATATTTATCAAATTTTCAATAGTTAAACAACAAAATTCACTTATCGGATATATTACTAACGATGCGTAGATACATTTCAGATCAAATGATACTAAAATCGTAATAATTGGTTCATAAACAACTGAGTTATTAACGTTCAAAATCTCCCCTAATTTCGTTACATGTCTCATTTTCCGTACTTTTAAAGTGAAATGTTGAGCACTCACCCCGACGGCACAGCAGCAGCGTCCACGAATAGTCAATTATTCATAACAAATTAAATTTTGTATGAAGCTGCGAGATTGATTTAGAAATATAAGATCTAATAAGGTCGGAAATATTATTCCTTCAACTCTTTTCCACAAATTTGATGGCCCTGACAAGGTCCGATGGCAGATAAATAGCACTGCGGGAAGTTATCACTTGATTGCCATGGTCAAACGGGAAATCCTCAACGCAAACAGCAACAGCAACGGGTAGTGGATCCCCGGGCACAAGTAGAAATCTGGAAACGATGCTCACTCTTAGAATCTCGAGCGATTCCGACGCTCGATTAGCAGCAACTCCTCGGATCAGCAACTCTGGGGCTTCTGGTAATTTGCTCCTAACGGGCTTGCTTCTTGACCGCTGATGCTGAATTTATCACGGGTCGAAATCTGGAAGCGCAGATAAATTTGCGGCGGCGACGACGATGGCTTGGACGCTTCTCCGAGCAGCAGTAGTTTGCCGCTCGGAGAAGCGCCCAAGCCATCGTCATCGCCGCCGCAAATCAATCTTGCGTCTTCCTCTTCCGACGACACAAATTGGACTGTGACGCGGGTGCAAAAGCAAAGCGAGAATGACTCGCCCGACCGTGTTCACAGTCCGACCGCAAAAAGAAGACTGAGGGAAGAAGCAGGGACCCGTTTGCTTTTATAGTGGGAAGCGACACCGTCGAAAAGTGCTCGAACGTGATTGGTTGGATATGAAAGGGGTCAACGTTTATCAAATTTTCAATAGTTTAACAACAAAATTCACTTATCGGATATATTACTAACGATGCGTAGATACATTTCTGATCGAATGATACTAAAATCGTTATAATTGGTTCATAAACAACTGAGTTATTAACGTTCAAAATCTCCCCTAATTTCGTTACATGTCTCATTTTCCGTACTTTTAAAGTGCACCCCAATATAGAAAACAAAGACGTAGTCCTACGTCAAAACTGGATTATAGTTGAAGAGTATTCCCATGTTGCTAAGCATCCTATTTTTCTATCTCGCTCAAGTTTTATGGTTTTCATCTTTTATTAATTCGTTTTAAACAGTGTTGCCAGCCACATGAACATTTGTGCTTCGGCCGACTGTATGACCTGCAATACTTCCTTCAACTTTGGTGAACATTCGGTATCGTTATCTTTAAAATTTATTGGTATCTGCATATGATACCTGTTCTTTACGAACGATTCTTTTAACGACCATTCGATAACGATCGTAAAAATAGGTTGGCGTGTATCAGATGATATTAATACTGAAATTATGTTTTTGCAATTCGATTACATATCGGCTTACTTTTTATCAAGAAAATTACCTACATAACAGCCTACTTTTCCTACCGATAGAAACAGTGCTGAAAAGTGTTACTTTTCAGCACTAATAACAGTATCGAAAAGTAGCACTTTTCAGTACTGCTTTGGAGGTTACCGAATAGGCGTCGGATCACCTACAACTACATACGTCATTTATTGAAATGCTGTGATTTTCTCAAATCAGTTTCTGATTCTAGGATCCGAATCCGATTCAATTCGGTTCGTCAAATGGATGTAGAATCAGAACTTAAGTTGATTCTTCATCTATTTGACGAACCGAATTGAATCGGATTCGGATCCTAGATTCAGAAGCTGGTTGACCGTGAGTCTTGCAGAAGTAGAGGATTTATGGGTTCACTAAAAAAAGGATGGGAGCGTTATGGCCCGGTACTTGTAATCGTGGCAATTCAGCATATACAATATGGTTGAAAATTCTAAGCGGGACGTCCTTACCTGGTCTGTCTTTGGAAGTAGAATGAGCAATGAAAGTGTGAAAATTTGTGACAGTCATTCCACAGCCTACCTGATTGAGAAATACTGAGTTGCTACAACGCATGGATGGCCATGTGTATTTTCTTGAAATATCCCCAAAAATCCAACTTTACCGACATTTTTCGTTATTGCAAAAAATGTTGTATGCAACTCGTTGCAAAACTCGATTTTTTCAGCACTCGTCGTATTTATCCAACTCGGCGAGCCTCGTTGGATAAATGTACGACTCGTGCTGAAAAAATCATCATTTTGCAACTTGTTGCATAAATAACTATTTCGCAATTTCTCATCGTAATAGGCTGTTTTTCATCACGCTTATCTGTCATGAAACGGCCTACTTTCCTGCACTCAAGTATGCAGTGCGGGAATAGTCATTCCGCAACTGAAACCAGTGCTGTAATGGTTTATACGTAACGCTTTCTCATTACGCAACTGTTTTGAGTTGCGTAATTAATCATAACACAAAAATTTTTCAAAAATTGTTAAATAATGGTAAATGCATTCCGATATAATTTCTGATACCCTCAAGTGGTATTCTACGAAATTGCAAAACATGTTGTACGTAACTCGTTGCAAAAATCGATTTTTACTGCACTCGTCGTAATTACGACCCGTGCTGTAAAAATCATCATTTTAAAACTAGTTCCGTAATAGTAGTTTACGCAACAAGGTGCAGAATAAAGAGTTTATCAGCTCGAGTCGTACGTTTATCCAACGAGGCTTGCCGAGTTGGGCAATTACGACGATTTCTGTGAAAATCGAGATCTGCACCGAGTTGCGTACAACATTTTTTGCAATTTCATGCAAGATTACTTGAGGAACACTTTGAAAAACTATGATAATAGTAGGTTGTACTGAGCAGTTGTCATAATTTGTCATAGCATCGTCCGGATATCATCATTATTCGAAACAATGAGCGATTCCGATTCCGATGTGGCGATTGATCAACAATCGGTAGTGGAAGTGGCCCGGTAGGAGACAAACTAATCTAGAATTTCTGAAGCTACCGTCACGAACAGTACAAAAGACGCTGGTATCTTCGATCGACCACGTCTCTACCGACAGAATCTGAGGTAGAACACAGTTCTGAAGAGACACGAAGGATGAAAATCTTCAACTGATGCTGAAGGATACGTCGAACATTCCTATATATTTGGTAAGCTCGATTGTGGAAAAGCAGGGCATTCTATGATGGATTGGCATGATGAAAAATGGAGCCTATTACGATGAGAAATTGCAAAAACTGCTATTTTGAAACGCCAGTTTTATCGAGATAGCACTGATATAGATTTACGTTTCCATGCAACTAGACAACGACTAGACAGATAACGTGGATTTATTAGAGGAGAGAGATAATGTCGAAAAAATGGTTAGCTGTAGCTAATGATTGAATATTAGAGCGAAACGAATATTAAACTACGTTTTTCACCAGTATCTTAATCAGCGTCTATGCTATGAATAGAGTTCAGTGAAATTCTGTAACATTCGCTATTGGATAAACACACACTGTTTTGATGAGAAAGAAAAAATGCTTTATTAACTAAATGTAATTCAAACAAAATTTCTTTTTGAAACTTTAACATGTATGTATAGAACATTTTCTTGAAGAAAATGTGTTTATTGCAGAACTTCATCCCAACTGGTGGGGAACGTGCCTTTGGAGCCGGCTTTCTGATGTTGAGCGCAAAACAAGCAAAATTCTTTGGATACCACCACTCTGGTAGCATGTTTCCTCCAGTCCGTAAATCAGAACAGCAGTTGAATTACTTGAATCAATTGCAACCATACCAAGATACAATGTCTATCGTTCTCCTATTTTTGTGCCATGATGTGTATGAACACTCGTCCCATTATTAGATGACAAATTCTTGAAATATGAGATATTTTATTCGACTATTATCAAAGTGCAAACCTTTTAACAAATCCACAGTACCGTTTACAATTAAGGCGAAGTAGGCCGTCATTGGAATTTGTACGCGTCGTTGATGATTGTTGCTAATCCATCTCACGATTTCAAATCAAAGAAAATCAGTAGGTTTTGCACTGACACAGCTGAAAAAGTATCAGCATACTTTATGCATGTTAGTGAGTACAGTGATACTTTTTCAAGTCAATATTAACTATCAAGACTGAGTTTTATCACTTTGAAATGCAAGCAGAAAAATCATCATTGTTGCCAAAACGAATTACGGGCTACTCAGTTTTAAAAGTGCACAAACTAGTGATCGTAACAAAAGGCAATCTACAACTTTTTTCTCGGTCTAATTTGCTGACAGATTTTTTTTATTTTGTTCAGAACATACATTCCATGGCATAGTTGTTTAAACCAGGAATTTGTTTCATGAATATAAGCAGTATTACAGGTATTAATCACGATATTAGGAAGTGTCTTGCCCCTAGGTCACAGAACATAAAACATTTAGAAGCACATACACTATTTTAAAATTTTATATCAATTATATGGTAAGTAGTATAAAAAATATAAATTCATAATTCAAAATATATTGGTTTTATGTGCTCGTATTACCCATTTATGATAAATATTGTCATTTTTATAGTGTACAAAAATAAATTTGAAAATGTAAATATGAATTTTTGCATTGCATTTTGATGATTTATTTTAGTACCAAATTGATCGATCTTGAGAGGTGGCCCCCTATACCGGACACGATCTGGAAATGCCTCAAATTCTGTAAATTTGAACATCATAAATTGTGCTTACTTTAGGAATAGTATATATTTGCCAGTTCAATGCATTTGCAACATTTACAAGAATAATTTGAGTTTTTGTTAGTTTGCGAGATGCCTATTAAAAACCTCTTTCATATATGATGAAAAATAGCACATTTTACGATCATGTTCATTCTTCTTAATTTTATTGCATGTTTGATACCATGATCGAAGGAACCCAAGAAAAATGAAAGTATTTTGAGACACTGATGCAATAATTACAAAGATATCATATAACAAATCAAGCTGTCCGAAACTGAGGGACAGGAGGTGCTTAACCAAAATTGTAATTTGTCCATATTTAGTTCAATTATGGTACAAAATAAATTCATACTATCAAATTATTATATTCGAACATACTTGCATAATTCAAAGCATTTTTTCATGTTCAAAATAAATACCTAATAGGCTCGATATTAAGGTAATACGTCAAATTTGTTAGGATTTTCAAACTTTTCAACTTTTTGAAAAAGGCATGCATATTTCAAGGATGTGTTATTCTACGCAAACATTAGTCTACATAAAAGCTTTCTTTTCTACGAATACACCATCTGTATTAGACCATGATTTCTCAATATTTCGACTTTGTCCGGTATTGGGTGCCGTCCGGTACTAGGGGATCTCCCCCTACTACTTCTGGAGAATCCGGTATTTGTAGCAACATTTTATGGTTAGCCCATTCGGTACTAAGAAAATGTACTTTTTAAATTGTTGTTTGTAATATTTATCATAAATGAGTAATAAGATCACATAAAACCAATAATTTTTAATTTTTAATTTAGTAGTTTTTGTGTCCGGTACTGGGGGATCTCCTCCTATTTTTCTTACATTTGCAATTTCATTACTAACAAACGAATTTCCATGCTGGAAAGAATATTTCAAGCTAAATTACGAAATTTGCCAGCAATCAACTTGGACATATGCGATATAGATCTATCATCATCCCCGATGACGGTACACAGACATCGAAGTCCATCATCATCTTTCCATAGTCTAAAGCGGGCGCAATTTTGTTTTGTTACCAAAACGCTTGAAACCGTCAGTGAGTGAGTACAATATAAGATTTTCTTTTGGAGCAAAGATGCAGGGCAAATGCAAGACAATGTAGCATCAAATTAGGCCACGGTGGAATCCCATCATTCCAGATGAACGATACTCGTGTTGAATTACATTGAACGAATGCACCATTTATTGTGGCCAACAGGGGCGAATGAAATTCACCCTCACCGCACCACATTGCGACAATGAACATCAGCCAACTTGCTCAAATATCGTTGAGCGTGTACCATGTAACCTTCATCCAGCAACCGTTCATTGTCCTTTTTCACCCTTGTAGTCCAGGGTGAATTAGCTGCAACAAGCAAATGTACTGCAACAAATCTTTCCCCATCCGAAAGTGACTACTATCGGGCATGCGCAATGATGTGATCGTTAGCATGGAAGGGAAGGGATAACAACTGGCAATGTTGCAGGGCATAGAATGAATAAAATAAGGAGGGGGTTGTTTCAAAGCATAGCTACTGAAATTATATAGCAATGAATGGGGGCACATATGATTGTTTTGGATTGAGTGTGTAAATGAATCTATTTGAATGACTTGATTGTGTACAATTTCGAATGAAAGTGTATGCGATGGGACTACGTCATGTGACTCGATACCATAATGCTTTCGAATGTAAGGGATATCGCCGCTAGGCCCGCAGTAGGATATTAAAAATGAACAAACAGTTCTGATGGGGGATGAAATTTCTATGCATGAATTTTCTGGATAACAACTTGCACATGTTTTGCGATATAGATAAGCCTAATGTATGAAGTATTTATTTTTATTATCATATTGCAAAATATGAGGTTTCTTGAACATTTTTCTGATTTATTATCACTTAACCACCACGGCGGTGTAAAATACATGTGATAAAGCTTCGCTTTTCCCAGAAATGTACTGCAAAGGGAAGGTTAAACTTTGAATTCATATTAGTCTTATGGTTTTGTATTTGAAAATATAACAAATTATCGTACGTAACAAGAGGAGCATAAATTTGTTTATTTTTTCATTCTTTGAAGAATAAAATGGGACTAACAACAACTTAACAAATGTTTTGTTTATTTTCTTGACAAATGGAAAAATGCCAAGATTATAGTAATTTTAAAATCAAACATAAATTTTGGTGAAGTTTCTAGTATTTTTAGCTTTGTATCCGTAGACTCTGGAATGTTGTAGAAGATCCCTTTAAATACCAATAATAAATAAAAGAAAATATTGATGGCATCCTTCCCACACTTTAGGAAGTCGTGTCATATGGAATAGAATGGCTATTGTACCATAACTTATTTATCAGAATTTTATTGTCTATGCGCTCTTACTTAAAGTACTAATTAAATTATGATACAATGTTGCAAGTGTATTTATATTGAATTAGAGTACAGTAATGACCCGATTTTGTCAGCCCCCGATTTTATCTACCCCCGATTTTAGCACCCTTTTTGACCCGATTTTGTCTACCCCCGATTTTAGCATCCCTCCTTCTCGATTTTGTCAGCCTTAAATTTATATTTATTGTAATTAGACTAAACACATCTATACTGGCAATATTGTTTACATAAAGCCAATTATGAACTTGGCCACGTCTATAGAAAATGACAGTAAAAAAATAATGTTCATATTAACAAAATCATAAAACTAAGTTCTTAAGTTAAAATAAAACTTGAAACCAGTCAAAAAAAATATTCCCATTTTAGCTCTTTTCCGATTTTGTCAACCCTAAATGCAGCATGGGGCTGACAAAATCGGGACATCTGTTAGGTCCACCACAATTTCTCAGCTGTCGTCGTTCAAACAATGATTCTGCTGCAAACAAAAAGCAGGGGCATCCAATTAGAAACAGCTGAGATATTGCGGTGTAAGGAAATTGGATGGCACCATCTTATAGAAGACCTGACTGTATACAAAAACATATTTCCAATATAGTGATGTAGTTATGAAGTGAGCATATTTATATAAGGTATCACGAGGAAAGTGGCACTTAAAAAACGATAGTTCAAACAAATCGGTCAATATAATTTTTAAGTGTCAATATTTTCCAAATCCAATAACACGGTGATATTCATCAGTTTTAAAATCCTTCAAGAATTCTAGAAAAAAATACTCACACGAAATGTATTTTGTAATTCTTCCACAATTTTTTAGGTATTCAACCATGTGCTTTGAAGAGATTCCTTTGAGAATTCCTGCGGGAATTTGTTCATGAATTATTTTCGTACTCTTCAGTGCTTTCTTCAAGAATTACTTTACCAGTAGTCACTGAGTTTGTCTTGCGATTCCCATGGAAAATCTGTCAAAGACTTCCTAATTCCACTTAGAAATTTTACGAAGAATCGTTTTCATATTGCTTTAAAAAAACTTATGAAGAATTCCACCAGCGAATGCTTTAGAATTTTTTTTTTAACATTTCTCCTGTAAGATCCTCTCGTACTTATAAGATATAAATTCCAATTGTCAGTTTAAAATATACTCCAGTTGTTTATTTACAATGTGTTAATGATTTACAGGAATAACTGATTCTCCAAAAAATTGAACACAAAATTCTAGGAAGCTCACCACCTTCAGTTTCTTCAACTATGCTTTTGAAGTTCTTCCTAAAGCTTCTCTCAGGATTGTTTGAAAAAATCGCAGCACAGATTAATAAGACTTCCTAAAAAAAGATGATTCTTTCCGGTCTCTAAGGACTCTAAGGATTCCTCGTAATATTCCACAAGAATTTCATTAGCAATTGAAGAGAAATCAATTGGGAAAATGCAATTCATAATTTCTCAAACAAGTTCTCTGCATATCTATGTGAATTTTTTTACCAATCATTATTTTTAGATTTCTCTGAAATAAAGGAGCAACATCCCGCATTCCTTCAAAACTCTTACAAAAATATGTTTATAATTTTTTATTTTATTTTTCAAAAATTGCCTAACTAAGAAATGCTTAAGGTATTCTAACATTCTAATAAAGTTCCTATCAGAATACGTTGGACTGTTTTGTCAAAAACTCTTCCGCATCTTTTCAAGAGATTTTTTCTTTAAACCACACTAACGGTTTTTTTATGAGTTTTTTGAAGAAATTTTCATCAGATCAGATCGGAGAGTTTGGAATTCATTCTTTAACATCTCAAAAAAAAAAAAATATTCAGAAGTTTTATCAAGTTTTTTTTTAGGTTCTAGAAATTATTCCAATTTTTTTTCCTAATGGTGATCTCAAAATTTTTCCATAATAAGATTTAAAAACTTATCCACTCTTCATTTTTTGGTTAAAAAACTACTCCAGGAATATATCAATATTTTGAGGGATAGTATTAAAAATATTCTACAAATCACTCCATATCCAAATTTTAGAGAAACACTTACTATAAAGATTTGAAAGAACTTTGTTGGTATTATTTTGAATAATTGCAGCTTATATATACTTCAGAAAAAAATACCAGAATTCCTGTCGTAAAATGCAAGAATTGAACCGTAGAATTTCTGAAACTAGTCAGCAATGTACCGTTATCTGGGGTAACATTGATCATTTTTTTGAATATTTCTTAAACAGTTGATTTGAAAATGCATGTGTTGCAAATTTTATATTTTTAAAACAAGTACTGCCACCCATTGTTCGTGTTTATGTACTGTATTTTGTTTTCTGAAAGGTTAAAGCATGTTTAAAAAAATGTTTTAAGTAAGTTTTTGATTTAGCTGATATGGGGTAACATTGATCACACCATGGAAACATCGTTCGGTAATATTGAAAATATCATTACTTACTAAAATCATGGTCCCTGAAGCCGAATATGAAGGTCAAACTCTTATAAGTCATTTACTTTTTGAGTTATTTTAAAATTAAAAACACCTTGAATTGTGGAATACGCCTAAATGTATGCAATTTCCTAAGGAAATTCTTCACGCTTTATAATAATTTGTGAATTATGTTTTATTGAACATATTTATGAAAATTTTGACAACGGAGTCGTTTTCGGCGATGTCATTTTTAGTAACAACCGCATTACTCTTGCTCATATCGTTTACAGAACTCATGTGAGACATGATTCTTTTATAGTGTCATCCATAATCATGAAAATCATTGTTTTCTTCTTCTTCTTTCTGGTGTTACGTCCCCACTGAGACAAAGCCTGCTTCTCAGCTTAGTGTTCTTATGAGCACTTCCACAGTTATTAACTGAGAGCTTACTATGCCAATGACCATTTTTGCATGCGTATATCGTGTGGCAGGTACGGTGATACTTTATGCCCTGGGAAGTCGAGAAAATTTCCAACCCGAAAAGATCCTCGACCGGTGGGATTCGAACCCACGACCCTCAGCTTGGTCTTGCTGAATAGCTGCGCGTTTACCGTCACGGCTATCTAGGCCCATTGTTTACAAAAGTTGAAAAATTTACGCATGAACACAACTTTATATTCGCAAAAACCTTATTGTTTATTAGCTCATGATTAGAAGAAAGAGAATCGCCATTCATGCATTGAAAATATTTCATCAACAAATGTTGATTCGAGCTTTTTACGAAGAGGGTCATTGCGATCAATTTTACCCCGCTGATCAATGTTACCCCGGATTACGGTACCTCACAGAAAAGCTTAAGTGGTCCTTGTCGGATTCACTACAAAAATTCTTATTCTTTTGAATTCGTCTTTTATAATAAAAAATGATTGGTGTTGAAACGGATGGAATTTTTACTGAAAGTATTTGTAACTAAAATCTTAAGTAGGATTGAACTCCAAAGTTTCATGATACGATGGTAAACATATTGATGCAGAAAGTACCCATTTTTCCT
The DNA here is from genome assembly GCF_002204515.2 of Aedes aegypti. Classification (NCBI taxonomy): domain Eukaryota; kingdom Metazoa; phylum Arthropoda; class Insecta; order Diptera; family Culicidae; genus Aedes; species Aedes aegypti. The sequence goes on along the minus strand of NC_035108.1, from coordinate 280,822,183 downwards.
ACCTTTAGAAATTTTCACAAACTGTTTTGAAGGGCCTATTATTAATTATTTTGAACTACTGTAGAAGTTTAACGCGAAAATATTGACGGCATTTTTTTAAAACCATTACCGAAGATATGTTGTGGTAAAATTTTAATGATTTTAATGATGTAAGATTTTAATGAATTTAAATCTCAAGGAAAACTACACTACTTTGAAAATTTATTGAGGAATTCCTGATATACTTTCAGAAATCAGTAACTATACGTATGAGAGCTCTGTAATTTTTCAAAACTACCTTTTTTAGATTCTTTAAAATGTTGCTTTTTAGAGTATGGAAAGATTTTTGTACGAAGTTCCTCAAAGCATCATGCAAAGGAAGGAGAAATAACAAAATGTTTAAGCAGGTGGAATAATAGATGGGCAATGGTACAATGAAAGATATTTTATAATCTTTGCTTTAGAGGTAAATTGCTGGATAAACCTCTCTGATGAATTTACAAATTAAACATATATCTCAAGAAGTTGTATCAGAATCTTGTTCAGAAATTGTCATCGAAAGCTATTCTTCCTTTACTTCTGGGTTTTCTAGAAAACCTCTAGGTATTCCGCCCTCGTATCACACAAAAAATCAAACTATAAATAAGGATTCTGACATTAATTGATAGCATCATTTCTAAAGAAGTGTTTTAAGAAAGATCAATACAAATTTCTTTATGAATGTGAATATCAATAAATCTTTTCTCTCTTCCCAGTTACCCTGCTGCATGTTTCTTTACAGATTCCTAAACTGCTAGGCTAATTTCGGAAGCAAAAGATTTCAAGGGGTTTTTCAAGAAATTTCCTCCGAATATTTGAAGGCAAAAGACATTTCGAAAACAATTTTCATTACAATTCTTAAATAATCCGGGACATGAAGCAAAATTACTTTTAGGAAAAAAAAAATATGAAAGAATTTTTGACGCAATTTGTGATGTATTTTGAAAACATTTCTTGAGGACTTGTAAGGAGCTTCGTGGAAGAATTTGTAATAAAATTTAAAAACTATTTTAAAAAAATTGCAGTAGAATTTCCAGCAGAACTTTCAGCGAAATATCTTAGTTTAAGATTTGACAGAATCTATGATTTTTTGGAGGAACTGTGAGGGAAACTGAACTTTTGAATGATTGAGTAACATTGTTAAAGCAAATCCAGGAATATATTCTGGAATAAATTTGCTAATAAAAAGTGGTCATAGAAGGAATGGATGTCCACCAGGGAGAATTCGCTTTGAAAGCATGAACAAGTCCCACAATATTATTAGACTAATTTCCAAGAAATTTGCAAAAGGTCTGAAGCCACCCTTTAATATTCCTTGAAGAATTTGATTATACTGAAATTCTATAAAGAACATCGAATTTTTTGAAAAGTTTGGTACAGATAATAAGATTTCTCGAAAAAATATTGTTTGATCAATAAATTTATTGAAAGAAATTGTCGATTTTATAACATTTTTCCACATTAGATTAAATTTTTGCCATTGATCCAAAGAAAGCTGGGCTATGCCGAATTTCCTTGAAAGTTAAGCCTTATTTTTTGATAAAAATTCCCGTTATTCTTTCTCAATTATTTATTGCGTAGTTGAAGTTACAGGGTATCCTTAAAAAACATGAGAAATCAGAATGCAGTAAATATGTTGCTTTATGCTGAAACAGCATTATTTGCATTATTCAGAAAAAACGAATTTGGGAATCGAATTTCCAGGATAATGATGCTTTTTTTATACCACGGTATTTTTTGCAACGTAAATGTCTAAAAATTGCGCTTATCGCATACAAAAGGATGATAGTTCTAACAGCAACCAATTGATCGACAGCCGGGCGGTTAAGCTTTCGGTTGTCGCGTGATTCACCGAAGTCAGAACCACGACGCTTATGCTGTGTGCGACAAACGAGGTTTTCTGACGATAGATACAACAACATAAAATATCGTAACTACTGAAGATATTTTTGATAATAAAAAGAGTCATATTTTTTATTACTATCAAAAAATCTGGGGGGGGCCTGGACGATTTTGGGGGGGGCCAGGCCCCCTGTTCCTACGCCAATGACTATACCGTATATCAACAAGCCAATACGTCGATTGGCAGAGTAGGTTCTGTGGCTAATGTAATTAAATTAGTGAAAACGGCACTACCGCAATGATAGGAACACCCACAACTAAGGGAACACTTACCCTAATTCAAAACAATCGGATACCTAGCAACGATTGTCTGAATCACCACCGACCTATAAGGTGTCCTAGAAAGTATGGGCACGACTTTGATAACAAGAATCACAATATTTTTAAACAAATAAATAAATGTTTTATTTTCGTATTTCCTTGGGGCATTTTAAAATTGATAAGAGGAGCTTCTAGAAATGGGGAACTTCCTTAGCCGAGTAGTTAGAGTCCGCGGCTACAAAGCAAAGCCTTGCTGAAGGTGTCTGGGTTCGAATCCCGGTCGGTCCAGGATCTTTTTGTAATAGAAATTTCCTTGACTTCCCTGGGCATAGAGTATAATCGTACCTGCCACACGATATACGAATGCGAAAATGGCAACTTTGGCAAATAAAGCTCTCAGTTAATAACTGTGGAAGTGCTCATAAGAACACTAGGCTGAGAAGCAGGCTCTGTACCAGTGTGGACGTAATGCCAAGAAGAGGAAGAAGACGAAGAAGAAGAATAAGAAGAAGAAGAAGAAGAAGAAGACGTTTCTAGAAATGTAACACCATAAACAAACAAGTAGCAAAAAAATCGCTCAAAGAGAGATAAGAGCAAGAATAAAATTTGTGAAATTCTGATTTTTATCTGACAGTAAGTCGTACCTAAACTTTCTGGGACACCCTATAGCAAGAAAAATCTATCTTGGACAACGCACTTTTAGTGAAAAATCTTACCGCGTTTGGTGGTCCCGTATTTGATATTTGCATTACAAACACAGCAAGACTAAAATATACCGGAAGTGATATTAACATATTGTTTGAAGATTATGTAACTCAGATTGATCGAAAATTCAACTGATTTTGGTTTACAAAGAAAATAAACAAAATACAAAAATCGCTTTATTGCAATTTTTAACCTTTCGGTCGTCGCGCGAATTATTGTAACGCGAGTAGTCGCGCGTTGTACTTTGTACAACACCCTTGGTTTTGCGAATATCCCAGGAGTCTGACCCCTTAGAAAGATGACGTCTTCGGCAAAGTTGTTCAGTCGCTCAAGGGCTATCATTATTTTAGCCAAGAAATTCGGGATTTTGCCACTAGGCGGCGCTAGTGAGCATGAAACTTTTGTATCGCAGATCTCAGGATCCTGACCACTTAGAAAGATGGCGTCTTCGGCAAAGTTGCTCGGAAACTTATGGACTATCATTGTTAGAGCTAGTTGATTCAAAATTTTGCCACCAGGCGGCACTAGTGAGCATAAAACATTTGTTTCGCAAGTATCTCAGGAGCCTGATCACTTAGAAAAATGGCGTCTTCGGCAGATTTGTTCAGTAGTTGTAGTAGTTCTTTGTTTAATCCTTAAAGCTCGAGATTTTGTAAAATAATGATAGTTCCTGAGCTTCTGAACAACTTTGCTGAAGGTGCCTGTCTAAAACATCAAGATCCTGCAGCATCCGCTAAAAGCGCCGCGTGGTGGCAAAATATCATATTTCTTGCCTCAAATAATGATAGTCCTTGAGCTACTGAACTACTTTGCCGAAGACATTATCTTTCTAAGTGGTCAGGCTCCTGAGATATCTGCAAACAAAAGTTTCATGCCGCCTTGTGGCAAAATTTTGAATCAACTAGCTCGAACAATAGTAGTCCTTAACTTACTAAACAACTTTGCCGAAGACGCCATCCTTCTAAATGATCAGGATCCTGAAATATTTGCAAAACAAAAGTAAAACTTCCATGTCCACTAGTGCCACCTAGCGGTCAAATTCCGAATTAAATGCGGTATCATCAGATGGCGCTTCACCTCCAGAACAACTTTACTAAAGACCCCAAGTTTCTATATTATCTGTTTTTTTAGATATACCGATTGAAAACTGTGGAACCGTATATAGTGCGTTCATTATTACACGACTTTCATCTACATTTATTGATTTTACCGCATTATAAAGGGTCATACTGTGAATAAAAACCGTCGAGTATAGTTCTTAAGAAGATTCTTGAGGAATACATTTTGGTTTGGTGTCGATAGATATCTTTGTTGCAAAATGATAGCACATAAATTACAACTGTTGTACAAAGTACAACAGCGCGACAGCCCGAAGGTTAAGGGGCCATAAACCACGTGATTCTGGATTCTCAATGCCCCTCATAATGCTAGTGGCTCTGCGTGATTGCAGCCAAACTACTCCCTTTCTCTATGACCGAAATATACAAGAGCAGAATACAGAATACAGAATATACAGAATACAGAATACAAGAGCAATTTAAATTAAAGAAATACCATACAGTGAGCCATTAACATATTGGCTATAATTTTGCTGAACAAATTTGTGTCAAAATATTCAATCATTTTTAGTTATAACAGTTTCAAATTTTTTTGTCTTGAACGAACTTTTGCCCAACTTTCTGGGGCAAGAATTCGAATTTTGTGTGGGGCAAAAGTTTGCTGACTAAGTCACAAAATATCTACTTTTATGGCAGTCATACTTTATACCATCCGTGAACTTATATTTACTGAAAAATACACACTAAATTTTTATCAGAAAATTGCCCAAAACAGGGTTTATTGTAATATATAAAAAAAACGGTTTTTCGCAAAACTAAGTGAAAATTTTAAATTTTAATTACATCTTCCGCACGATCAGGTTAATTTTGTTTAATTTGAAGATAATATGTGACTATTTGCAAATTTTTCCATGAGTTTATACATGGGTCGAACTTTTGCCCCGCTAATTCGAACATTTGCTTCACAAAAAATTGTTTCCAAGCATTTTTGCAAAAACTGATACACCTCAAAGCATCCTTACCTATCCTACAAATGCCCTTACACAAAATATTGAAAAAGATTTAATCTTAATTTGGTTCCAACTAAAGTTTGACCAAAAATTACAATTTTCACGTCGAAAAACAACAAAGAGCCATAATTTTTCCAAATCTCTATCGATTTTTATAATATATGGAGTAAAAGTCTCTTACTTGAATAGCATTCGAACCACAATCACATTTATAAGTTTTGTTTTGAATTGAGCTGTTGAACGTTGCGCAAATTTTTAGATTCTAATGAAATTGTTCATTGCTAGATACAATTTGCACACTGACTAACATCAGCAGGCAGTTGACAGCTTGAGCTCTTATCTTCCGGACACGCTTCTTTACTCGCTTCTTGTGAAAATGGGTGTTCGGAAAAACACAGTTGTTGTTGATTTTGGGGTGCTGCCATCAAAACCTGATACTGCTAAAATGCATCAGTTTATTATGGATGAAATGAAATTGAAACTATCAGATGCCAACCACATTCAATTTCATAACATAGATACGGAAGCGGTGACTGTTAGAGTGCACGATCTGCCTACTTCTATGCCCAACACCACTGTTCGCTCTTACATGCTACAATACGGAGATGTCTACAACGTAACTAGGGAGCGGTGGAAGCACTATTTCCCGGGGGTGTATAATGGAGTACGCACCCTGAAAATAAAACTCAAGCAACCCATCCCGTCATATATTGTGATAGATGGGCAAAGAACACTATGCACTTACTCAGGACAAAAACTCACTTGCAAATACTGCGACAAAGAAGTACATCCGAACCAGAGGTGCAGGGAGACAAACACCATAACAACTGAATCATCAACTACGACACCGCAAATCCAATCATCTGAAGACTTCCCACCATTGGATCAGCAATCAGCACCTTCCTCCCCAGATGCATTTGGGGAGATCATAGCAAGAGGCAGACGTTCTCTTGCCAAAGAAGAATCTAGAACACACAACGATTCGCATTCTCCCGACGACAACACATCGAAATCAGGTACGGACACAATAGACACGCACGATATCACCGGGGCATCAACAAAACGACGGCTGTCAACTCGAAAGCAAAACGAGACGAAGAAAGTTTGTCAGGATAAGTGTTCCCAGATCTGCAGTCAGACTGATACAACTAATTATTTTACTTTATTAGAGGAAAAAACAATTTCTGTAAAAAACGTTAATAAGAAGGGGCCTACTAAATTAGGGAACCCTATATTATGAAACTCGGCTCCGTTAAGCCTATAATGGCGTTTGAGCCTGCAAAATAAATGAATTAAAAAAAAAAACATCAGCAGGCGTATGCTTTGAAAACTATTTACCGTTTTGACGCATATTCCGAACAATTAAGGCCAACAGTTACTTCAAATGTATCTGGTGCGCATAAATTTGCTCGTATTTGTGAAAATTTTAATTTCTTCACAAAGTCCAACTGTTATGTGTTGGATGAGCCAATAAAAATGTTTATTTAAAATTGTATAGTATTGATTTAAGGTGAAAGTATAGAACATCATTTTGATTCAAATGCCGAACACTGTGTTCATTCTGTCTCATATTCCGAACACCTTGATTCAAATTCCGAATAGCACGAATAAATCGCATTCGAATGAATAATTTCTCAAATGAATTTATCTAAGCTAGTTATACTGGCCTCGAACTAGAGGATCATCACTACTCCCGAGGTATAAAGTAGATTTGAAGATGATTAAATTGAATTGTAATTGACTGCCATTTCCTAGTAATTTGATGACATATTTCAGCGAAACATTTCAACCACATCGCCATACAAAAACCGAGTGTTCGGAATATGAGTCTGTTCGGAATTTGAGACAAAACGGTATGGCGTTTCAAAATAGTTCAAAGCTGATCAAAGCAGTCAAATAGATTGCATAAAAACTTTTTCATTGTTATGTTTATTCGAAAGCAACCAGCATTGCTGTAAAAAATATCCACTGGATTGCCAGCTACACCCCTATAACAGACCTTTTTTCTCGACGAATGGTCTTTGAAACCGTGAACGACAACCCATAGCCAGCAGCCGTAAAACTCATTGAGGAGGATTTCCTTTAAGAAACTATTGTTTACTGGATTTAAAATAATAGAATCATCGTCTTCGAAATCAGATCCGTTTCCGCAGATTCAGGACGTTATCGATTAGCGATTCGGCATTCCTCCTAACGGAAGAACTTTCAGCAACTTATTCTTAGTCGTTGTCTGAACTCTTTATCTAGAGGTATTAACTCTACACCGGACACTGCGGCATTCCTCCTATGGCGTTTCTGGCAATGATCCAATTGCATTCCTAGACCGAGTGAATTTAGTTTACGGGTAGATGTCAATAATATTAGGTGTCATGCACAAATTATGTCACGTTCTAAGGGGGGGGGGAGGTTTGCAAGCCAATTTTTGTAGGGTTCGTACAAAAAGCAAAACAGAAATATGGGGGGGAGTTAAAATTTAGAATGACACAGATTGCCTCGCTTATGATAATCGATCGCACAAAGTCGAAAATTGTTAGTATCGAAGCATGCTGTAAAACTGTAATGTGACTTGTGAGTGTAAGTGTGAGGTGTGCAAATGTTCACTATGCAAAAATGTTCTGCACTGTAGTCTAATAAGGTGCAAAATGCTCAATATAAATCTTAAAAAAAAAATCTTGCCCACTTCACTTTATATGCTAAAAGTATGGGTGCACAGCCCATCAATACCCAACCCTTAACACTATTATGTGCCAAATCAACATTTACTTGAATCCCATCATCATCATTCATCATATAATCACGTGGTTGACCTTGCTATTCCCCCCAACGTGGAATTAGGTCGTCTTTAGTCCGAAAATCCCCCCCCCTCAGCGAACTCGTGGTTATGGATGACCCCTAACATATTTTAAAACATTGAAATCTATTCCAACATCCCTGGCCTTATTATAAATATTTTACTTGAACGTATGTAAAATTTATGTTTTGACATTCTTGAGATCAGAATTGACTCATGAAAAGGTAAAATAGTGAAAACCCGTTTTTGCTGAACTGATGTGTCAAATAAAATGCAAAGCGTTTTAAAAAGAAATGGTAATTAAGTTTCACATAATTTATATGCTAGTGTTGTTTATCATAGAGCATCAAAGTGTTAGAGCATGAATTATGAATATGATACATGTAAAAAAAAAACAAAACAAAAATTTGAAAAAACAAACAAAAAAAAAATATAAAAATAACCTTTACGCTTGTCTTGAAGATTAAATTATGTGCCTCCAGCAAATTTAGGACTGTTGAATTCCTTGCCGCTAAAAGAAATATTTCACGCCGTTTTGTGCTGCAGGTCGCAAAAATTGAATTATATTCTGTTTTTTTTTATGATTAAATAATAATAAGAGAATGATTTATACGTTTTTTTTTGATAATTCAATCCACTGATAAAATACGACTCCGACGTTTCTATGAGAACTATGTCTTGAATTGAAATTTCCGTTTTATACTTGTAGTCTCCATACACCATTCGTCGTTTCTTCTATTTACATTTCCAAATCGTATCTTATTGGTATTTCTTCATTCTTTCTTCTTTATTCTTTTAGTTCTTTATTAGAGCAGGGAAAAGCAACATATACAAATTCCCAATGATACTTTACGGTAAAGTATACTATAAAACAATAAGGATCTGAAAGCTAATGGTTTACATATGCTAACCTAATTATAATATTACACCAAAATTTTATGGAACTGATTTTTGGAACTGAACCATGGTCCAAAATTTTATGGACGATCAATTTACAACGATCCGCATAACTGGGCAAGTTATGCGGATCGGTCCAAGGAAAACGACGAAGAACATAATTAACAAATTTATGCTGAACTGCTTCGATTAGTTGAATGCCTTAATCGTAGTATGGAGCCCACGCTACAACACCGTACTCCAGAACAGGGCGAACATAGGATAGAGAGATTGTGTTAGTAGGGTAGGGTGTATAGGAGGATAAGCTTAATTCGACAATTCAGAGAATTGTAAATAATATATGGAAATAAGTACAATATCAATATTGAATTTAACTGATATATCCGAAACATTGCTGAAAGAAAAGTTTAATTCAGTTAGATATTAAAGAACATATAATTTCACTGCACTACGTGAACAATACACTACCACTATTCCACAGCACTACGCGAATGACGCAACTGACACGATTAATCCTGACGCCTCACTCGCCCCCGCAGGAGCAAACGCCGCGGTTAAAGGATCACACACTACTCAAGGTTGATATCATTTAAGTAGATAAGGAACAAAAACGGGCCAATGTGACTTCCTTGTGGAACTCCAGATGGTACAGCAAAGTGTTCCGAAGTTATACTAATTATTTTAACCAGGCATTACAATATCATCTGATCACTTAGATCATCTTTGGATGGTGGAGAGATATTATCCTCAATCCAAGAGCGCTTTGATGTGATACTATCTTTCGATCTGATGCTTCAAAAGATGTCCTTGACAGTTGTTTGGTGTACAAATGCAAAGTCGGCGAATGAAGAGTCGCGCAAACAGTGAAACCAGATTGAACTTTTCGAACTGTCAAACCGTCTACCAGCAAACAGAAAGAGTCTATTCTCGAACAATGTGATTTTTTGTGAAATTTTGTGGCCTCCGGCAATTTTTGAAGATCCTTGTGTGTGGATCCCTGACGAGAAAGGCTAATATTTTCAAGATGTTTGGCAGAATTCAAGCCAAATACTTTTGCAATTTTTTTTTGTAAGACTATGCCTGGCAACGACAAGGCCTGGGGAAACAATACCTGGTCCATTATATATGACAACATTTTTGTGATATCATTAAGAATGTGTCGATTTCTAGGATGATTTATGAGGATGGTCATTCTTATCGATTTCTTGTGAGAAGATTTATTAGTGCGTTCTCTGATCTATTTTTGTTTTATTGAAAATGCGGTTGATTTCTAGTAAAACTTCTGATTTGTAGGTGGTTCATCTGAATGTCTATTCAAATAAATAGCGAAATTACGTCGTATGAAATTCAATTTTTGTTGTTAGTAATTTTTTTGTATTTTATTAGTGGAACGTTTGGTTAGAGCATAAAACATGTAATTTATTTTAATGATCTTTTCGTACGCCCAACGGTAGTTTCACGCCCAGATTCTCATCGTCCAGATCCTGATGCAATCCGGTTAGTTGTAAATCGATTCATTTTCAGGGGGTGCCGAGACCAAAGGGCATCTCTCGGTAGTTTAAAAATCTACAATTAAAAATCAAATAATGAATAGCATTAGATGTGCATCATTTACTTACCGCTATGGATTTCCCTATAATTTACTGTTGTGGGTTTCAGAGGTACTCGATGGTTGCACTGTGAACTCGTTATCAAACACTGTCACTGATTTTCATATTGGTTACTTGCGCGTGGACTGCTGAGTTTGAATGATCTTATCTAGCCTCAAATGAACCATAGATATCGATGGAAGATCGATCGAAGAGCGCTAAGATTATATCTTGTTATTCGATCCGTATCTCTCTCAGATGATTATCTGATAAGATAAAATGCAATGCCTGATTTTAACCAAGGATGGGAATCTAGTGATCATGACAAAATAAATGATGCATCGCGGTTGTTCTTTAACCTGCGATCATAGCAACAACGATTAACCTTTTGTTGTCAAGTTATCATAACAAACTACGCTCCGCGAATAATGCATCATTCTGCATGTGTGCTAACGAACAAATGTTCGTAAATAGACATCGTACGGCCTACTAAGTAGAATCTCATCCAACTTAAAAGAGGTTCGAGATCCTAGGCGCTCGAGTTTTGCTAACAAGACATCGTGATTTTTCTTGTCAAAGGCTGCCCAAAAGTCTGTATAAATTGCATCAAATTGTTTACGAGTTTTGATGGTTTTGATAATGACATGCTGGGTTTCAGATACATAATTCAGGCAGTGATGTTTGGGAAAATCCAGTTCGGATATTGTACACAAGGAAGCAATTCCTCTGTAATTCGAAACTTTCCCTTTGGCGCCTTTTTTGAAGACTGCACTCGGAAAACAGGCAGAAGAGAGCGAATGGTTAAATATAGTCGACGATGGCTTAGGAAAAGACGAGCTGCAACTTTTAAGAACAACAGCTGGAATTCCATCAGGAATAGGCAGGGTTTGATGAGCACTTCAACCTGTCACAAGCTAACTCAACTGTGAGCGATGAAATCCTCGGGTGACGGCCAATAGCGGAACGTGAAGTACCATAGCTGTGGCTACTTGAACATGATGGGGTTTTAATGTTGTAGTAGTAGTTATCTAAGAGAGACTATGACAACTATGACGCTTCGAGAAAATAGGCTTCATTTTTTTCTCAAGCGTCATAGTTGACGGTAATCCTGACTCTTTTTTATGATCATCGATGTACGACCAAAACTTCTTAGGGTTCAATTTGAGGTTGCGCTGGGTGCGGCAGATGTAACTGTGATATAGTCTATCATTCAGCCGATTGTATTCACTACAACAGGTCAGATATTGTGTTTTGGTGAGAGCATTACTTTTTTTTTAATTTTTTTCAGAGCTGACCCTTTAGCTGTTTTTTATCTTTTCAGAGCTTTGGTGAACCAAGGCGGGAAATAGGGATCTTGATGAGAAGTTTTAGGCGTAAATGGCATCCAAATCAATTGAACTCAAAAACTGATTCATTTTGATAAAATCAGTTTTTCTGAAATTGTAGTGGATACCGCTAGCGGCAACATCCCTGGTTGCTGACAGTGATCAATCGTGTTCGTTTATTTTTGCGTTGTTCGGATACGGAAAAGTATCGCGAGGTGCGTAGTAGTATTTGTCTTTCGATTATGTTGCTTGCTCCTACGGGGGCGAGAAACGTAATCAATGATGAATCAGTCGCTTGTCCCATGTGTAGTAACTTTTTTTTTGACAGCTGCTCGTTTCTTGTGATTTAGATACAATTTTTTTTTGCTTGCTTCCGATGACCCTGGAGGGATCGGTTCTGCTTTTTACCGAGCAGAATGTCACAACTGTCGAACGCGCGATCATTCCTTTTTTTCACGGGAAAGAATATTGTTCATCCTGTAAATAAAGAATTGTTTCTCTCTTTTGGTTGCCGGCATTCAAAAGATTAAATTTAAAACAATTAAACATCAAATACTCTGTGTCTATTGCCAGCTTTTCAGGCGAATCCTGACCAAATACCTTTCCCAATCCCCAGCTCCGTAGCACTTATGAGGGTGTCGCTGAGTCGGTGGCCTCTCATTAAGTAAGTGCTACATCAACATTTCCTCCCCCTATCCCAAGTTACGGTAAAGATGAGCGTAGCCGGGAATAGTAATATTCATGGTTTTGGTATTCTTGTTTAAGATTGGATCAAGGAATACTCCCCATCCTTGTTCTTGAAAGCAGTCTGAATGAGATTATCAAAAAGAAACATGAATGTTACTAGTATCCAATCTACGAAGTATACCGTAACTACGCTAACGCTAACGCTAATTGTAGTGGATACCGCTAGAAACGGGTTTGAATTCATACGGGACTCTGTTTTTCAAATAAAGTTGTATAGGTGGATGATGTCGACAATCCTTAAGGGAGCAGGATCCGTCATTGATTTCGGAATTTGCAAAAGCAATTTTTTCATTCAAAATCAAGAAAATTTATAGGAAAATGAGTTCACTGTATTCTACCCTCCAACCGAAATACAGTGAACACATTCTCATCGAATAAATTTTCGTTTTAAACAGAAAAACTGCTTCTGAAGTTTCAATAATGACGATGATTACGATGACGGAGCGTTAAACGTTAACGAGAGGAGCGGCCGCTTTGACAATAGTTATATCGTGAATATGTTCTAAGCTGGTAAAAAAAGATCTAGTAGTCAATGGTTTGAATCTGGAAGGGAGAAACCGATACGAAATTTCTGTACGTCACAGTGAGCCGAGATTCTGCTGTCACGAACTGTCTCTTTGAGCCCAAATCTTAAACATTGGACAAACATGAGAAAAGAGCTCAATTGATCATAACATGTTTTTGCATTTCATCAAAGTTGTCAACAATCGGTTGAAAATCGAAGGATCCAATCGAAAGATCGAAGGTACACAACAAAAGAATACTAGCGATTTTCCTCGCGCCTGCCTAGATTGTTGATGAGCTGGAATTATCTTGCAGTTTGAAAAAACGTTGTTCTATATTTCGTGTGTAGTATCTGTGCCTCCCTCCCAGGTTTGAATTATAAACTGAGCGTATTTGGACCACGTTAAAAAGAAGCAGTGACGTCATTTCTATCACAAACTCGAACGAGTGCAAAATAAAAGCAAGGCCTGCTCTCTTTAACTATCCTCAAGGCCTCATGCTTGACGATAGGAATGACGACACATATTTTGATGGAAAATTGTTGTTTGCACGTGGGAATATCCTACCTTGCTGTGTCTACCGTGATTTGAACGAAACCTGCCGTACTGTAAACGTTTAGTAACTGACACTGACTGGTGTTTATTTTGGACTGCTGGATTTTTGGATAGAGATAGTTTGAGGAACCAGTGTTCCACCTAATGGAAGGCATAATGAAATCTCCTAACATCAAAATCTTATCAGTCAAGTTCATCTGCGATGTAATTCAAACAAGAGAATCTAAATGTTGAGAGGTCAATAGAGGATCGTTGATTCTATCAGGAGGAATGTAGATCACACAGATGTACAAAGTATGATGAGAAACAGGAAGTGCCACCCACAAATGTTCTACGGCATGGCAGTTCGGTGGTTGCAGTAATCGGCATTTGAGCGTTGAACGAACAGCAAGAAGCACGCCGTTGTTATCATTTCGTTGTTTATGTTCGTTGATTTATATTTTTAGTATCCAAAAACTGATTTCCGTAGTTAATTAGGATCAAAATCTAAATATAAGCTGGTAAACGTGCATGCGGGTTGACTGTGATCGATAAATATTGCTTTGTTACCGTTTTGTTTCAAATTCCGAACAAGACTCATATTTCAAGCACTGAACTTTTTGTTCAATGAGAAAACCGAACTGAACATTTTTTTGCCAACGAGAGAACAATCAGCAAAGACTATAGCAACGGAAATGGACTAGCGATTGGAAACTCGGTACTTGGAACTCAACGTCATCGGAAGTACACGCATACTCTCCGATATACTGAAGGTCTGTGGATTCGGAGTTATAGCGCTGCAGAAGGTGTGCTGGGCAGGATTGACGGTGCGAACGTTTAGAAGTAACCATACCATCTACCAGAGTTGCGGCAGCATACGTGAGTTGGAAACAGCTTTCATAGTGGTGGACGATATGCAAAGGCGCGTGCATTTAAGGCCGAATCTTTAACTTTAACATAATCAACGTGGATAGTCCACACTCCGGAACCACTGATAATGACAAGGACGCATTTTACGCGCAGCTTGAACGCGAGTACGACAGTTTCTCAAGCCACGATCAGTCAAGATTTGAACGCTCAGATTGGCCAGGAGGAGGATTTCAAACAAACGATTTTAAAGTTCAGCGTCCACCGGCTGACGAACGAGAACGGCCTACGACTGATCGATTTTACCGCTTCCAAGAACAAGGCCATTCGTAGCACCTACTTTCAGCACAGCCTCCCGTATCGGTGCATCTGAAGATCACCATTGCAGACGGAATCATAGATCGACCACGTTTTGATCGATGGACGGCACTTCTCCAACATAACCGACGTCAGAACCTATCGTGGTGCAAACATTGACTCTGATCACTATCTAGTGATGCTGAAACTGCGTCCATAACTATCCGTCATAAACAATGTACAGTATTGACGCCCGCCTCCGTACAAGCAAGCACGATTGGCCCAATCGAACGTCACCGCCGCATACGCGCAGCATCTCGAGGTAGCGTTGCCGGAGAAGGGCGAGCTTGGCGAAGCCCCTTTGAGGACTGCTGGAGCACCATAAAAGCAGCCATCAACAACGCAGCCGAGGGCATCGTCGGGTACGTGGAAAGGAAGACATGTAACGATTGGTTCGACGAAGAATGCAGGCAGGTTTGGAGGAGAAGGATGTAGCGCGGGCTGCAATGCTGCAGCAAGGAACGCGACAAAACGTGGAGCGATATAAAAGGAAACGAAAGCAGCAATCCCACTTATTCCGGGATAAAAAGCGTCGCCTGGAAGAAGCGGAAAGTGAAGAAATGGAGCTGCTGCATCGTTCATAAGAAGCGCGGATAAAGATGGAAGCATCTTGACGGACGGACGTGAGGTAATTTAAAGGTGGAAGCAACACTACGATGAACACCTAAATGGCACGGAGAACACAGGCGCAGAGAGTCACGACAGTGGAGGAAGTGACTACGTCAGCACGGTGGATGGAGGAAACCAACCTGTCCTCACATTGAGGGAAGTTAAGGATGCCATCAACCAACTCAAGAACAACAAGGCAGCTGGTAAGGATGTTATTGGAGCTGACCGCCTGTCTGCACCGTTTGTTTTTCAGAATCTGGGAAATGAAATAGCTGCCGGAGGAGTGGAAGCAAGGGGTCATATGCCTCATCTATAAGAAGGGTAACAAACTGGAATGTGAAAACTATCGTGCGATCACTATCCTGAATGTCTCCTACAAACTATCCCAGATTATCTTCCGTCGTATCAAGCAGGTTACATCGACGGCCGCTCGACAACGGACCAGATCTTTTCCGTGCGGCAAATCCTCCAGAAATGCCGTGAATAAAAAGTCTTAACGGATCACCTGTTCATCGATTTTAACATTTCAGTCGTTGCGCTGTTGTATTTTGTTGAAAAAAAACTCGCTTTTCGTTCACAACAGCAGCGGGTGGCTCCGACGGTGGCAAACCACGCGACAACTGGAAGGTTAAAGCGGCTTTTCATAGCATCGACCGCAAAGAGCTATGTAAAATCATGGACGAGTACAGCTTCTCCGGGAAGCTCACCAAGACTTATATTAGCATCGATGGGCGGTGATAAATGCCGGAAGGGTTTGTTGGGCTGGGCATGCTGGAAGACTACCGGACAACAACCCTGCAAATATGGTGTTTGCGTCTAATCCGAGTGATACAAGAAGGCGGGGAGCACAGCGAGCTAGGTGGCTTGAACAGATACAACATGATCTGGAGAGCGTGGGCTAAAATCGTTTTGACTCATATTCCGAACACTTAAGGCCAACAGGGACTTCAAATGCATCTGATTGTCATAAATTAGCTGATATTTGTGTAAATTTTTACTTCTTCGCAAAGTCTAACTGTTAGCTGATGGGTGTACCAATAATAATGTAGATTTTATTAGTTTTAGTATTGTTTTTACGTAGAAGTATGGAACAACACTGTGTTCATTCTGTCTCATATTCCAAACATCTTGATTCAAATTCCGAACAGCACGAATAAATCGTATTCAAATGAATAATTTGGCAAATTTATTAATCTGAGCTTGTTCTACTGGTCTCAAACTAGAGAATCATCACTACTCCTGCGGTATAAATTATTTTGGAGATGTCAAAATTGAATTGCAATTTACTGCCATTTCCTGGTGATTTGGTGACATATTTCAGCGAAACATTTCAATCAAATCGCCATACAAAAACCGAGTGCTCGGAATATGAGTCTGTTCGCCAATGTTGCGGCCAGGATGTCTTTCCCTACGTTGTGATAATTTTTACTTGATGAACGGACAACGACTCAAACGCACTTTCGATTACACTAAAACCTCAATTTACGAAGTCTTTTTTTACGCTACCTCAATTTAAGTCACTTTTTTTACGCAGTAAACTCAATTTAAGTCACTTTTTTTACGCAGTGCGTAAATTGAGTTTTGTCAATTCTATGGAAAATGATTGACCTCCGTTTGTGGAAAACCGTTGGAACCCCATACAATATGGGTATTTTCGGAACGGGCACGATGAGGGGATGACGAAAATCGATGTCCGACGCCATTTTGGAATCCAAGATGGCGACCTCTGGTTTGGGAAAACCGTTGGAAACCCATACAATATGGGTATTTTCGGAGTGGGCACGATGAGAGGATGACGAAAATCAATGTCCGACGCCATTTTGGAATTCAAGATGGCGACCTCTGGTTTGGGAAAACCGTTGGAAACCCATACAATATGGGTATTTTCGGAACGGGCACGACGAGGGGATACGAAAATCGATGTCCGACGCCATTTTTGAATCCAAGATGGCGACCTCTGGTTTGGGAAAACCGTTGGAAACCCATACAATATGGGTATTTTCGGAACGGGCACGACGAGGGGATAACGAAAATCGATGTCCGACGCCATTTTGGAATCCAAGATGGCGACCTCTGGTTTGAGAAAACCGTTGGAAACTCATACAATATGGGTATTTTCGGAATGGGCACGATGAGGGGATGACGAAAATCGATGTCCGACGCCATTTTGGAATCCAAGATGGCGACCTCTGGTTTGGGAAAACCGTTGGAAACCCATACAATATGGGTATTTTCGGAGTGGGCACGATGAGAGGATGACGAAAATCAATGTCCGACGCCATTTTGGAATTCAAGATGGCGACCTCTGGTTTGGGAAAACCGTTGGAAACCCATACAATATGGGTATTTTCGGAACGGGCACGACGAGGGGATAACGAAAATCGATGTCCGACGCCATTTTTGAATCGAAAATGGCGACCTCTGGTTTGAGAAAACCGTTGGAAACCCATACAATATGGGTATTTTCGGAACGGGCACGACGAGGGGATAACGAAAATCGATGTCCGACGCCATTTTGGAATCCAAGATGGCGACCTCTGGTTTGAGAAAACCGTTGGAAACTCATACAATATGGGTATTTTCGGAATGGGCACGATGAGGGGATGACGAAAATCGATGTCCGACGCCATTTTTGAATCGAAAATGGCGACCTCTGGTTTGAGAAAACCGTTGGAAACTCATACAATATAAGTATTTTCGGAACGGGCACGACGAGGGGATACGAAAATCGATGTCCGACGCCATTTTTGAATCCAAGATGGCGACCTCTGGTTTGGGAAAACCGTTGGAAACCCATACAATATGGGTATTTTCGGAACGGGCACGACGAGGGGATAACGAAAATCGATGTCCGACGCCATTTTGGAATCCAAGATGGCGACCTCTGGTTTGAGAAAACCGTTGGAAACTCATACAATATGGGTATTTTCGGAATGGGCACGATGAGGGGATGACGAAAATCGATGTCCGACGCCATTTTGGAATCCAAGATGGCGACCTCTGGTTTGGGAAAACCGTTGGAAAACCCATACAATATGGGTATTTTCGGAGTGGGCACGATGAGAGGATGACGAAAATCAATGTCCGACGCCATTTTGGAATCCAAGATGGCGACCTCTGGTTTGGGAAAACCGTTGGAAATCCATACAGTATGGGTATTTTCGGAACGGGCACGACGAGGGGATAACGAAAATCGATGTCCGACGCCATTTTGGAATCCAAGATGGCGACCTCTGGTTTGGGAAAACCGTTGGAAACCCATTCAATATGGGTATTTTCGGAGTGGGCACGATGAGGGGATGACGAAAATCAATGTCCGACGCCATTTTGGATTCCAAGATGGCGTCCTCTGGTTTGAGAAAACCGATGGAAACCCATACAATATGGGTATTTTCAGAATGTACACGATGAGGGGATGACGAAAATCGATGTCCGACGCCATTTTGGAATTGAATCAACAAAGCTACCAAAACGAATGACGGGCTACTTAGCCTTTAGAGTTTAGATTTTATGCTATAAATAAGTATCATCAATATACAACTACTTAAGTTTGTAGATACTCAGGCCCATATATCGTGGTCCTCGGAAGTACAAAAACATCGACACAATCAATACAACACTTCGTTTGCAAATATGGACAGTTAGAACCTTGGCAATATTGAGGAACTATCTATTGATGATTGGTTACGCTTGTATATCCTAATGCCCATATTCGATAGAGATGTTAGAGGACCAAGGACATCCGCACAAATTCATACAATGCACCGTCTACCCCCAGGAATGGTAAGGGGCCTTTGGAGTATTTGGAAACTATCTTCTAATCACTTATTATGGTCGTAGATCCAAAGACTTTTATTCGATAGAGTCCTTGGAGCACCAAAAACATCCGTATAAATCAATAAAATATTCTGTTGACTTAAATGAATGGTTAAGAGACTGTGCCATATTTAAATACTACTTATAGACCATTGATCACGTTTGTAGATTCAAAGGCCTATATTCAATGAAGTCCTTGGAGGACCTAGGATATCGGTACAAATTATAACAATACTCATTTTACTGCTACATATAGATAAGGACCATTGCCATATCAAAAAAGCATCTTTTGATAATTGGTTAGGCTTGTTGATCCTAAGACCTATATTCATCTATATCGAATAGGAGGACCTAGGACATCCGCTCAAATTATTACAATACACCGTTTACTCACATGAATGGTTAGGGGCCTTTGGAGTAATTGAAAAGTAACCTCTAATCTCTTATTACGGTCGTAGATCCCAAGGCCTATATTAAATGGGGTCCTTGGAGGACTTAGGACATCCGCACAAATTATTACAATACACCGTTTACTCACATGAATGGTTAGGGGCCTGTGGAGTAATTGAAAAGTAACCTCTAATCTCTCATTACGGTCGTAGATCCCAAGGCCTATATTCAATGGGGTCCTTGGAGGACCTAGGACATCCGCACAAATTATAACAATACACCGTTTACTCACATGAATGGTTAGGGGCCTGTGGAGTAATTGAAAAGTAACCTCTAATCTCTCATTACGGTCGTAGATCCCAAGGCCTATATTCAATGGGGTCCTTGGAGGACCTAGGACATCCGCACAATACACCGTTTACTCACATGAATGGTTAGGGGCCTGTGGAGTAATTGAAAAGTAACCTCTAATCTCTCATTACGGTCGTAGATCCCAAGGCCTATATTCAATGGGGTCCTTGGAGGACCTAGGACATCCGCACAAATTATAACAATACACCGTTTACTCACATGAATGGTTAGGGGCCTGTGGAGTAATTGAAAAGTAACCTCTAATCTCTCATTACGGTCGTAGATCCCAAGGCCTATATTCAATGGGGTCCTTGGAGGACCTAGGACATCCGCACAATACACCGTTTACTCACATGAATGGTTAGGGGCCTGTGGAGTAATTGAAAAGTAACCTCTAATCTCTTATTACGGTCGTAGATCCCAAGGCCTATATTAAATGGGGTCCTTGGAGGACTTAGGACATCCGCACAAATTATTACAATACACCGTTTACTCACATGAATGGTTAGGGGCCTGTGGAGTAATTGAAAAGTAACCTCTAATCTCTCATTACGGTCGTAGATCCCAAGGCCTATATTCAATGGGGTCCTTGGAGGACCTAGGACATCCGCACAAATTATTACAATACACCGTTTACTCACATGAATGGTTAGGGGCCTGTGGAGTAATTGAAAACTAACTTTTAATCTCTTATTACGGTCGTAGATCCCAAGGCCTATATTCAATGGGGTCCTTGGAGGACCTAGGACATCCGCACAAATTATAACAATACACCGTTTACTCACATGAATGGTTAGGGGCCTGTGGAGTAATTGAAAAGTAACCTCTAATCTCTCATTACGGTCGTAGATCCCAAGGCCTATATTCAATGGGGTCCTTGGAGGACCTAGGACATCCGCACAATACACCGTTTACTCACATGAATGGTTAGGGGCCTGTGGAGTAATTGAAAAGTATCCTCTAATCTCTTATTACGGTCGTAGATCCCAAGGCCTATATTAAATGGGGTCCTTGGAGGACTTAGGACATCCGCACAAATTATTACAATACACCGTTTACTCACATGAATGGTTAGGGGCCTGTGGAGTAATTGAAAAGTAACCTCTAATCTCTCATTACGGTCGTAGATCCCAAGGCCTATATTCAATGGGGTCCTTGGAGGACCTAGGACATCCGCACAATACACCGTTTACTCACATGAATGGTTAGGGGCCTGTGGAGTAATTGAAAAGTAACCTCTAATCTCTTATTACGGTCGTAGATCCCAAGGCCTATATTAAATGGGGTCCTTGGAGGACTTAGGACATCCGCACAAATTATTACAATACACCGTTTACTCACATGAATGGTTAGGGGCCTGTGGAGTAATTGAAAACTAACTTTTAATCTCTTATTACGGCCGTAGATCCCAAGGCCTATATTCAATGGGGTCCTTGGAGGACCTAGGACATCCGCACAAATTATTACAATACACCGTTTACTCACATGAATGGTTAGGGGCCTGTGGAGTAATTGAAAACTAACTTTTAATCTCTTATTACGGCTGTAGATCCCAAGGTCTATATTCAATGGAGTCCTTGGAGGACTTAGGACATCCGCACAAATTATTACAATACACCGTTGACTCAAATGAATGTTTAGGGGCCTGTGGAGTAATTGAAAACTAACCACTAATCTCTTATTACGGTCGTAGATCCCAAGGCCTATATTCAATGGGGTCCTTGGAGGACCTAGGACATCCGCACAAATTATTACAATACACCGTTTACTCACATGAATGGTTAGGGGCCTGTGGAGTAATTGAAAACTAACTTTTAATCTCTTATTACGGCCGTAGATCCCAAGGCCTATATTCAATGGAGTCCTTGGAGGACCTAGGACATCGGCACAAATTATAAAAATATTTATTATACTACTATGAATAGATAAGGGCCTGTGCCATATCAAAAAAACATCAAAGGATCGCTAAATATGTCAGATCATTGCAGGTATATATTCCAGGAAGTTTTTGGATGAACTAGAAAACCTGTTGTACTCACTTAATTACCAAAACTTGGATCTGACAATACAAACGCTTCCTTTAAATATAACAATTTTCTAGGGTCCAGTATTGTGAGACATTATTCTACATAGAAATGATAAATTGATCTCCGTTAACTCATGTAGAACCATATGCCCAAACTCCAAAGAGTTTTTGGAAAACCTTAACTTGCACACATTCTAGCCTGATAAGAATTCAAGGTATTAATAATATGTTAATGGTGCTAAAAGAGCATATTTTTTTCTAAATAATATAAATTAATTTCGTACCAGTAGACTCCAAACGGCAAAACCTCGTTTTACGAACTGAGCTCCCTCGTTTTACGCACTGATTCAATTTACGCACCAACTCAATTTACGCACCCCCGATCTAGTTCGTAAATTGAGGTTATAGTGTACTAATTTATTACCACCGAGGGGCAGCGTGCCCGCTCGGTGGGGAACAAACGTTAATGTACAAGCAAGAGGGATCAGGGTTGTTATTAGTCGCCGGATTCGACAGACTATCAGTGACGGTGACGAAAAATAAAAAGTTTTCGTCACTACCTCAGCTCAGCGCAAACTTAGACGCCCAACTAAGCAACTAGCAACCAAGCACCTCGTCGCGACGAAAAATCTTTGCCGTTTCTCTCTGTATGTGTTTTCGTTGAACATGTTCAGCTTGAATGGAAAGGCAGACAACTAATCGGTGCCAATTGAAAGGCCGACCAAAAGAGGAACTCGCAAAAAAAAAAATCTGCGCGCTTCCGGAGTTGCACAAAAAACCTTTAGATTACCAGTAGCACGCGCCTACCGACAGAGCTTACTCAACTTTTTTAAGTGTGTTTGCCCAATTGCTAACACAAGAAACCTTGTTGACTAGTAGCTTGTGGCTCAGACTCTCTTTTTCTGCAATTGTGCGCTCGGTGACGATTAGAAGCTTATGTTGGTTCAGTGCGGAGGGGTGACGGGAAGAGTGACGAAAAATATTACTCGTGGACTTTTTGCGGCTTTGTTTCGTCGTGGTCTCCTTGCCAGTCGTTGAAGACAAAGAAAATGACGATCTTTTACGCACTGAATATTTTTCTCAATTTTTCGTCATCGGTCAGTGACGAAACCGATGGTTACCAACCATGGGTAGGATGCTTACACGGGTTGCTTGCTTTGATGGATGGATTCGCTTGAATGAATGGTTGTGGTTGATCGTTGTCGTCCGCTTGAATGAATGATCGTTTGAACGGGGCTCGCTTGGATTCGATGCGACTTGGATGCTTTCAGTTGGCTTGCTTGGTGTTTTTCAAGGATGCCTTTCTTCTTCGGTTGGGCGCTACGGGCCGGACGGTGGACGCTAGGGTCCCACAAATGGACGCAGGGGTTCCAGTAGAACCAGCTCAGATTAAATTATTTGCGAAATTATTCATTTGAATACGATTTATTCATGCTGTTCGGAATTTGAATCAAGGTGTTCGGAATATGAGACAGAATGAACACAGTGTTCGGTATTTGAATCAAAATGTCGTTCCATACTTTTACTTCAAAACAATAGTAATACTAACTGAATCAACATTATTATCGGTGCAATCAACAGCTAATAGTTAGTCTTTGCGAAGAAATTAAAATTTACACAAATATCAGCCAATTTATGCCAATCAGATGCATTCGAAGTCACTGTTGGTCTTAAGTGTTCGGAATTTGAGTCAAAACGGTAGATGTGTTTAAGTGTAAAAGCTGTTTTGCTATTGACAAGAAAAGAAATCGCCTATCTCAACGTATGGAAAAATTATTCCCAGAAATGGTCAAGCCAAATAAAGGTGACGTGGTAGAGAGTCGTTTCCCCCCTTTTTTCTCTGTAACACACTCGAGACGTGCATCCGTATTAGAACGTTGAGTAATAGACTGTTGAGTGAGAACCACAAAGCCTAAACCCCATTAGCATCCCAGATAGCTGGGGTAGGTGAAAGTTTCTATCTTTGCTAGAATAACGAAAATTCTATAAAAAAAATTTGCCATTAACATATAAAGTTTCACTGGCGATCGACTTATAACATGCCGTTGGAGTTCTAACACACGGTTGAGTTTGAAAATCTTGTCTCAATCATCCGGCCTGCATATACCTCAGATACATTTTACCAGTTGCATCATCCCTTCCCATTTCCGCCCAAAAGTGGTGGGGATTCCCCATTCGTATCAGTTTCAATTTGCTGTGCACACGAATGACAACATAGCCGCTTTGACTGTTCTGACCCATTCGCACCAACAGTGTACAATCTCCCTCGAAGAGTTTTCACCGCATTGGCTCTCTCTCAGTTCTCGCCTTCCACCAGTTTTCCCATCTTTCACAGCTGTGAGCGTGCGAGCAAACAACAGAGAACATTTTCCGCCAGTCGAAGACCGAAGAGCGAACCCCGAAGTTTTGTCCAAGGGAATTTGCGCGAGAGCATCCGCCCCCGAAACGAACATTCAGTTACAATTTGTCACTGGTCGGCTAAACTTCACGACTTCGATGACTACGACGACTTCGACAAAGACGACGACGACGGTGAATTTCGATAAGCTTCCGACGTAAGACGAACCGCAGCGGAAGGAAACGGTTAAAGGCGCGCGTGATATTTCTGGTTCCTCCGACTATGAGACATTTTTTCATGAGGGGCGAAGAAGGGTTACACGGATGCCCCTCGCAGGAATGGATGATGAATGAGGAAATTCGTGGAGACATCTACGTTAGCCTGTTATGCTGAGCAACTTCCGGAAAACGATTTGTGGGTTGTGTATCAGCTGACCTAGGAGCTGGAAACGAGCATAAGCCATGACAGTCGGGGTTCTGTAGAAACTGCAGCTTATCATGAACTGTGTAGCGGGGATTGTGACGAAGATATAATTCAGTGCTTCGAGTCAGACAGTTCAGAACAATAAAAATGCATTTGTGTGGATTCGCTGGGGGATTATCGGAAGAAAGCTGAAGGCTACAGCTCAGGGAAAGTGCGGAGATTTGCGAGAATGTCATAAAAAAGAAAGAAGGATAATCTCATCAAATTAAATCTGATTAATTGAAGGAAAATATTTTTCACTGTCAGTTTTATGCTCCCTGGGGTGAGTGAAATGAAATTCTCCGTGGAACCCAGGAGGAGGACTACCCCAAGTGCAATCCGCTATAAGTAGGTCATTTGTCTGTCCCAAAACGTAAGGAAAAAGAAAAAAAAAAATCAACAAGCGACAGAACAAATCGACTGGACACTCGGAACAAATTGTGTGACCATTGTGTAGTTTGAAGCAGTGAGGATTAATTAAATTCATTAAACAAAATTAATCTATCCGGTGTATCTTGTGGAAAGTTTGGTTCCAACCCCAGCTGGAAGGGAACCCGTCTGTAGTATAAGAAAGTGTGGTAGCCGGTCGGGAAAGTGGAAAATAAGTAAATTAATATACGCTCCTTAAACAGGATTATCCGAGTTTTACCATCCACCCGTTGGCCATTCGCCACCTCCCTCCTTACCCATCGTTGAAAATACACAAGAACTTCACCGACAAGGCCTGTGAAATCCTGTGAAAACCGATAGCATTGTTTGGTCGAAGTAGAACTGAGAGAAAAAGCGCGTGACAAAGTCTGAAGAAAGTGATTTTTTTTTCTTCGAACCTCACTCCCCCCTTACAAACCGCGACATACCTTCAGAAGAGATAGGAGGCCTCGTTTGTTATAGCCCCATCGACAGTGGATCGTCTTTTTTCCGGTTTTATGTTTATACCCCATTTTGCTCCGGTTTTTTCCCCAGTAGCAAGAAGAAATTATGAAGTTCGTCGTGTGAATAAATTGTCTTCCTGCGATTACGACTGAAGAGAAGACGCTTGCCGGGGTCTTTTCCGAGAAACGACACGGTGAGTGGCCGGAAATGGAATTTAAGTGAAACGAGTGATAGATACCTACCAAGTCGACCGAAGGAAGAAATCCGAATCCAGAAGCCAAGAGCGCATCCAACGACCGCAAGAAGACGACCGCGTCCGAAAGAAATTGTCGCTCGCCGTAGAGCCTTTGAAGAATGAAAAGTGAAAAATTATACCACGGTAAAATTAAGCGGAAAATCCTTTCCGTTTGTGTGAATCTGTGATTCGAAGGGAAATGTGAAGTGGTGTCCCGTTTCAAAGAGGGGAAAAATACCTGTGTATATTTTTTCGTCATAACCACAATCGAAACAACAGTGATAGGAAGGAAGCAGCAGCAGCAGCGGCGTGGGAGAGCACAACAGCGACATCGAGAAGAAAGGTTAATAAATTTGATTTACATAATTTATTTATGGCTTATGCATATTAAATGA
This sequence comes from Aedes aegypti, assembly GCF_002204515.2. Lineage (NCBI taxonomy): Eukaryota > Metazoa > Arthropoda > Insecta > Diptera > Culicidae > Aedes > Aedes aegypti. Next base: position 280,796,124 of record NC_035108.1, on the reverse strand, counting down.
GGATTGGAGTGGGTTTATGTTTCTCTGGTAATGAGAATCTTTGATTTTTGTGAGATCTTGTAGTGTTCTTGTTTGACAAATGTTACCAAGAGAAAGTTTTGTTAAATTGCACAAATCGTTAATTAGTTTTAGGAGTGATTCTCAAAGTTTGCAGTTCTTGCTATACCAAATTTTAAGCATTCTGCTATTATTTTTTTACATAAGGCTTCTGTTACAATCTCAGTCATTTAAATATTGATGATTCAAATGACATGCTATAGTTATAGAAGATAATACAGCTACCAGGATTTTATAAGTTCTCATCGATAAACCAAAATTTACTCCAAGAATTTAATGCCATTAATTTCCTGTGTTCAACAATAAACCAAACAATATTTTTAAAATTTCCAACGAGTTAAAAGAGAAATCAACCAAAATTATACGCAAAGAATTTTCAACAAATTCGTTAATTTGAACTAAAAACTAACTTACCATTTCGAACAAGCAAGTGATACTTCAGCTGACTTGATTATTCTTAATTTTCGAAAAGCATCAAGATGGCTGGTTGGACACAAAAATACACGGAGGATGGGGCAAATATTATGAACCTTTAGAGTAATTTCCATATTTGTCATATACTATCTGCCTCATATAAACACTTTCACAGCTCATTTTTTTGTTTAAACTTATGTATTTTTCTTCTTTATTATTGAGATTTTTAGCCCTAGGCTGGTTCATCTCATATATGTAATTTAAACTGTAATGATTTTTATGGACGTACACTACCCACCGAAAGTACGGAATCGTTGCAATACTGAGTGTATTGCAACACTTTAAAGTTTATTGTCTCCCAAAACCTAGTACAAACAGTTTTTTTTTTCAAATAAAAAAATCTTGGTGGTCCAAGACTGCATGTTTGAAGATGATCTAAAAATCTGGCACTTGAAAATTTTAAATAATATTGTAGGTGATGCTTAAAGGCCCAAACGCAATGATAGCGGAACGGCAACGGAATGCGGTACCGCTTCGCCAGCATGAAGCACACCATCTCGACTGAGCTGACAACGAATAAAATTGAACAAACACTGAGTAGACAAGCTTGTTGTAGTTCATGCTGGCGAACCGGTTCCGCTTTCCGTTGCCGTTCCGCTATCATTGCGTTTGGGCCTTAACTGTTAAAGGTGCTGCAATATTGAGTGTGAGTGTTGCAATTTAAGGACCCCTTAGTAGCTGAAATTCATTCTCGATGCTTTTCCGCAATGATATCGCAGACCGATGTACGTTTTGTGGAGTCTAACAATATATTCAATGTCGTTACTTCATAGCACGCCTATGACACATACAAAATTATTCGATTTTTCCAGCGAAATATACATTGTCCAAAAGCCTCCCGAGGTCCATAATGGGAATGCTTACACATTTGATGTTTCCTATTTTGGACCCTCCATTTGATTGACATCCGGCTGCTGTCGATGTGCCTATTATGGACCCACCTGAAAATGCTAGTTATGGACCTTCGTGTGTGGTTTCTATTTACAAAACTGTTCAAATATCTGTATTTATGCGCCTCAAACCAAATATTTTGCCTGAAACTATGACTTACAATGTCACAAAAAAAAAAACAGTTTTCTGTAAAAGATTTTGCCATAATTCTTTTAACTTATTCGAGTTCGTTAATACCATGAGAGAATCCTTCTATGAAGTCATGTAGATATCTGTAGGAATCCTGTTGATTCCTGTGTTTTTTCACGAATTAGTACAGGGATTATTCCTGGAATGATATTATGACATAAGGACTGTGACGGACTGAACTTGGAAAATTTGAAGTCCTGTATCTTTTGTTCTAAGCTTTAGTTCCACTCTTCAAATATTATTGCAGTTTGAGTATATGCTTCAAAATTATTGAACCACGAGTGAAAGTTATTTGTTGCACTCAATATTCCATTTTTGGCTAAACATCGTAAAAATCTCTGCTATGAGATACTCAACATGTTTTTTTTTGGCTGCTGAAATTCAGTTGGCAACAACAATAAAAGAAAAACTCTCAAACTTTCACCAGGTTACGATCATTTCACCTTCCGTTATCCATGTAAATGTGCCAAAAATGTTCTACATTGTTTTAGAGCAACCAATTTAGAGCAACTTTGTCAAAGAACCCAAATTTCTATCTCTTATGGTTCGCGAGTTGGCAACTTGTTTAGACGAATAGGTTAGGGTGGGTCAGAAAAATCAGTTTTGTTTTCTCTTGTACGATAATTTCTCGCAAAAACCTTTGTTCCGAGCACTTTTAGTACTTTTGATTGCGCGACTTTTTCCAGAAGAAACTAAGAATATCTCTGATGGTTACAAATTTATCAAAGATTTTTCTCTAAAAATGCTTGTTTTCAAATGTTGATATCTCTGAAAGGCGCGTTGCATGCTAGTCCGTTGTCTAGTGTGGTGCTTCCTTCGAAGGGCATAATGCCCACTGGAAGCATTAACGTGTCAGTGTCTTAAAAAAAACTTTAATTAACGTTAAGGTGCAACAGTTTTGAATAAACTTCTAAGAATAAGCATAAGCATTGATGATCGTACAATTCGTAGTTGCTACTCCGTGATTGGCCAGAATAATCGAAGTTGCACAAAGAACTAAGAGATGTAGCTTGGGAGTAGCTTTCCATCTTCAATGTACACTTTCGAGAGCTCCAAACATTAAAAAGTCAATATCGGCGCCGGCCGGTCCTTACGTTCATCGATGAAGGGAAGGAATATTAGTGTGACATCCATTGTTACTAGAGACCGAGATCACCTCTGCATCTCCATGGTTGTCATGGGAAGGAGTTTTGTTAGTAAGGAGTGATCATGGTTGCATTATCAGGATTCACATTGGTAATCAGTACTCTAAAGACAATGTGGACTTTAGAGACAAGTCGACACTTTTAGCATCGAACCATTCAAGGGCTATTTTTATAATGATAAAAATCAGGTAAAAGGATAGGTATGGAGTTCTAAATGTTAATGTGCAGGAGCCTATCCCAAGTAACAATTTTAGTTTTACGATTTACTTATAGGGTGCTATAAATAAACGCCCATAAAACCACGGTCAAGGCACTGTTGCCTTCATTGCATCCCCCAAAACCTCTTGTAGATTAGAACGTGACTAGTTGGCCCACTCTGAAAGAGGCTTTGAAGTGTATATTTATGTCACACGAATAAAACAAAATAGCATTTATGGTAACTACCGTTTTGTCTCAAATTCCGAACAGACTCATATTCCGAACACTCGGTTTTTGTATGGCGACTTGGTTGAAATGTTTCGCTGAAATATGTCATCAAATCACTACGAAATGGCTGTCAATTGCAATTAAATTTTAACGTCTTCAAATCTATTTTATAGCTCTGGAGTAGTGATGATTCTCTAGTTCAAGACCAGTAAGACTAGCTCAGATAAATTTATTGGCGGAATTATTCATTTGAATAAGATTTATTCGTGCTGTTCGGAATATGAGTCAAGGTGTTCGGAATATGAGACAGAATGAACACAGTGTTCGGTATTTGAATCAAAATGTTGTTCCATACTTTAACGTAAAAACAATAGTAAACAAGTCTAAATAAATATTTTTTACGGTACACCCAACAGCTGAGGGTTAGACTCTGTGAAGAAATTTAAATTTTCCCAAATATCGCCTAATTTATGCCTATCAGATGCATTTGAAGTCACTGCTGACCTTATGTTACGGTGGATAGCGCCGTGCCTTTGGATACCCCTCGGACGTAAGAGAACGCGTTGCGTCAAAGAGCGTCAGCTGTCATTGCCTCTATGTGGTTGATTCAATCCACTGTACCTAGATAGAGAGCAGAAAACGGATTGAAAGGAGGACTTTCTAGTGGTTAACAACAGTTGTCGATACCATATTATAATTTAATAGATTATTCCGTGAACTAAATTTACCAGTAATTGTTATATTTCATTTGTGAGTATAATTTCTAAAATTTGCTTAATTGGAACTGAATTCGAAACAAATTATAGCTATCCAATACGCACTGAACCAGAAGAGGCTTCGCATGATTCAGCAGAGTTAGAGCAGGATATATACAGTGAGTTATTCAGGAATTGAAACAATGAATTAAGGATAACCCTAAATTGATGTTTTAGCTAAGTGAATCAAGGACACGAATTGCATAGGTTTCATTGTTGGCAAAAATTGGAGTGCGGAACAAAATTTGTAAGTTTCTTATAATTCAAATCAACAGAACGACAAATAATAAAATAAAAACAGCTTTTAGCGCATTGAATCACCACAACCAACGGTGTTGCTGCTCAAAAGACTCCGGACATTCTTACGCCAACAAAACTAAAAGAAATTTTCCATCATGCCGGTTAGAGTGTCCATTTCCCGGCCATTTTACTCGTCCCGGGATCGGGACAAAAATCTATGCTTATCCCGGGAAATCCCGGGATCCCGGGATTTATCAAATTTTCAATAAAACTAGCATTTCGGTTGAAATGGAAGTACAAATTTTACAATACAATTGTTTTCAATGAAATAAACAGATAATGTAACTTTTCAAAAATATATATTTATTATATCAAATAACACTTCAGATAAGACTTTCTTATTCTGACAAAAATCGACTTAGCTGGAATAATTACGGATTTACTATGGATTTTTTCAAATTCTCTATAACATTTATGAATGGAAGTATGACAAAAACTTAAGTCATAATATTAAAGCATGTTAGTTCCACTGCAGATTTTCACATCGTGTAACACAAAACTGAATCGTTATTTGGTCATCTTTATATTTTTTCTTGAAAGGGTAACGGAGTGAAAAGCAAATTATGAAAGTTTCATTGAGATCGAAACATGTTCCAATCTTCTGGAATTTTTTGAATATTTGTATAGAAAACGAGATTGAAAACTTCTCAGTCAATTTTCTCAATGCCTACTTTTTACAGATGGTACTGACTTGCGATTTGCGACAGTTTAGGTGTACTTTCAAATTAGTTATCTCAGCATAGGCTTATATGTTGAAGAGAAAAGCATTAAAACTTTGCAACTAGACAAATAAAAGTATGTGTTTCTTACTTGGTGAATTGATCTTTTCATGAAAATAATTACTAGTTTAATCTCTTTTTCATTGTGCTTTTATACTTTATCAAATAAGGTTGATAGTGAGGAAAAATATCATTGTTTTTCATTGAAATTTAATGGTTTTCATCAAAATCTACGTACAGTTCGGGAATCCCGAGATTCCCGGGATGTCAGAAATAAAATCCCGGGAAACGGGAAATCCCGAAATTTGTCGAATCCCGGGATTTTTTGTCCCGGGATGTCCCGGGATGGACACTCTAATGCCGGTGAGTACGCGCAGTGCTTCAGGAAAAAACACCCGATGCCTGGCATGTAGCGAGTCGGATACGCCGCGAATGGTTTCTTGCGGACAATGCGTTGGATGGTGGCACTACGAGTGCGTGAATGTGAATGAGTCCATCACCGAACTGGATCGCACATTTGTTTGCCCCAGGTGCCAGAGGCCGTCACCGATCGTTCCATCTAATTTAGATCCTCTATCGGCAAACAGCAACAAAAGGCTCACCAGTTTGTCTGGAAATTCATCCACCTCCAGTGTGAAGGCTCGGAGGGCTCGCCTCCAGCTGGAGAAACTCGAGGCACAGAAAGCTCTGATGGAAAAACGTTTGGAGCAAGCACGTCGAGAACAGCAGATCAGGCATGAGCAGGAGAAATTGATGCAGGAAGCTGAGATGGAGAAAGTGCGTTTGCAGATGGAGGAAACCATCCTTGAGGAGACATTCCGGGCCAGGGAAGAAGAGTTGCTGGACGAGGAGCCAGACGAAAGAAGCTGTACATCTGAACAGAGCAGCATCGGCAAGGTACGACAGTGGCAAAAGCAGCAAGGTTTTTCTGCACCGGTGACGACGATCACGGAACCAACACCAGGTGCAGCAGTGACTGAAGCGAAAAATGCAGCCTATATTGGGGTAGAAGGGAGTATTATAGCGGCCGAAGGTATGTCATTTAATCAGTATTCCGATAATCTAGCTGTAGGAGGAATCATTGATAGGGCAGGCAGTACATTAGGGCCTAGTGTAGAGGTAAATGCAAATTCGCACCCTAACGTTTTGAGCACGGGGATCAGGAATGGGTCAATAGCTCAACTTAAGGAACGTTGTCTCCAAAAAACAACGTATAATTTACCTGTCAAACAGCATTGTCTACTTCCGTCGGAAAACTCAAACCTTCCCCTAAAAAGTCCCAATCCCTTACATCCTACCCTCGGTCATAATCAATCGGATACTGTCCACGGCACCATGAGTGATAACGTAAATGTGAAAACCAGTGATCCAGTGTACCAAACCAGTAGAGGGCGCTGTAACGTTCAGTTTCCAGTGCATAGTGATGTGTCTCAACGATTTCCGATTCCTGTGGCTCTCCCGGAGGAAGGATCTCTGCCACCGGTTGTATCGCGATTTGCTATACCATCATCGGGTCGGCAACTGCCGCCCTTATCTGGAATTCCACATGCATCTGAACCTCTGAAGCCGCACCCATCGCGTTTTGAATCCATAGTCCCAAATAGTCCACAATCATCCAATTCGGAATCAGTCGTACCGGGAATGGGTGAACCGTATGAGAGTTTTGTAGAACAGCCAAGACCTGCACCACAAGCATTTGTACCGAATCCTGTTGAACCAACGCACCTCGATCCTCTATATTCCGTAAGGCAGGTGTTTCCTGCAAAACCGCCAATGATAGAACAACAACCTCAGGCAAGAGACGTACAAGTACCAGTCTGGGGACCAACAGCGCAGCAGCTAGCTGCGAGACAAGTGATGGCGAAGGAATTGCCGGTTTTTTCTGGAAATCCCGAGGACTGGCCGCTATTTATAAGCTCTTACAACAACACCACTCAGGCTTGCGGGCATTCACAGGCAGAGAATCTTGCAAGGTTGCAGCGATGTCTGAAGGGACACGCACTTGAGTCGGTACGTAGCCGTCTTCTACTTCCACAGGCGGTTCCCCACGTCATTGCTACTTTGGAGACGCTGTACGGTCGACCTGAACTATTGATCCATACGCTTTTGCAGAAAGTTCGAGGAGTTCCAGCACCGAAACATGACAGGTTGGATACGTTGATAGGATTTGGAATGGCAGTACAGAATCTGTGTGACCATTTGGAAGCCGGAGGTCAAGAAGCACATCTTAATAATCCAATGCTGCTATTCGAGCTGATGGAAAAGATACCCGCGAACCTGAAGTTGGATTGGTCACTCTATAAGCAGCGATGTGGGGAAGTGAATCTTCGGGCGTTCGCTCAGTACATGTCCACCCTGGTGCGTGCAGCGACAGACGTGACGTTACACTATGGTCCGCGACCATTGCAACATCAGCAGCGAGACGCGCGGCCTGACAAAAGTTACAGGGATAATAACTTTTGTGGCGCACACTCTGTACAAAATCCAATTTCTCCAAGAAAAGCGGGAAAAGAAGAAGAGACGAGAAAAGAATCAAGCATGTTTATTCAGGCGTGTTTTGTTTGCAAAGATACGAAGCATAGAGTGAAGGAGTGCACCCAGTTTGCTAAAAAGGGTTTGGATGAACGGTGGAAGACTATCCAACAATTCGGACTGTGCCGCAATTGCCTAGGGGCGCATGGACGACGGCCGTGCAAGGTCTTTAAACGATGTGGAGTCGACGGGTGTCAAATGAGACATCATGAGCTATTACACTTCAAGCAGGATGCTAATCTGGATAAAAATGAAGACACCGCCACCACCAACCACCATTCGGGAGGAAAGACAAATCTGTTCCGCATTATTCCGGTAACGCTTTTCGGGAAAAATAGTTCCATATCAGTGTATGCTTTTTTGGATGATGGATCGGAGCGAACTCTGGTAGAAGAAGAAGTGGCCCGTGACCTGGGAGTTACAGGTGAGCATCTTCCCCTGTGCCTACAATGGACGGCTAACGTTAAGAGAACCGAAAGCGACTCACAAAGGGTTGCGCTTCAAATCTCTGGTGCAAGTGGAACGAAACACGTGCTGTCAGACGTTCGCACTGTTAGCAGGTTGGATTTGCCGCGACAAACACTACATTCTTCGAAACTGGCTGAAGCCTACCCCTACTTGCAAGGGTTGCCTATCCAACACTACGATCGAGCGCTACCGCGCATCTTGATTGGCAACGATAACGCACATGTAACAGCAACCCTCAAACTACGAGAAGGGCGTCCGGGTGAACCTGTTGCAGCAAAGACACGGTTGGGGTGGACCATCTATGGGACTACCGACAAGTCGGAAAATCGAGCTCGCACTTTCCACATATGCGAATGCCGGAATGAAGACACGTTAGACGAGGTGGTGACACAGTTCTTCAGCATCGAATCCTTGGGAATAACGGCAGCAGAGTGTCCTGAGTCTGATGAAGTGAAGCGAGCGAAAGAAATCCTCCAATCAACTACTAAGCGAGTTGGTCAGCGGTTCGAAACTGGCCTTCTTTGGAAGTTCGACCATATCGAGTTTCCGGATAGTTACCCGATGGCGATCAGGCGTTTGCAGTGCCTGGAACGACGCATGAAAAGCGATCCTATGATAGGCGAGAGCGTACATCGGCAGATCCAAGAGTATCAAATGAAAGGCTACATACATAAGATAACGGAAGAAGAACTCCAGGAATCCGATCCTCGGCGCGTGTGGTACTTGCCCCTCGGCGTTGTCCTAAATCCGAAGAAGCCATCAAAGGTTCGCATATTTTGCGACGCTGCAGCCAAAGTGGATGGGATTTCATTAAATTCGATGCTTTTAAAAGGACCGGATTTACTTAGCTCGTTGCTTGGAGTTCTCTGCGGTTTTCGTGAGAAGCGGATTGCACTTTGCGCGGACGTGAAGGAAATGTTTCATCAAATCCAAATACGTAAAGAAGATCGTCACGCGCAAAGACTACTTTGGAGAGAAGACCCAACTCAAGCTCCTGAGGTCTACGTGATGGATGTGGCTACATTCGGAGCTACATGCTCGCCATCTGCCGCACAGTTTGTTAAGAACTTGAACGCCACAGAGCATGCAAATGAGTATCCAGATGCAGCATATGCTATCCATCATAAACACTACGTCGACGATTATTTGGACAGTGCAGACAACGTTGAAGAGGCGATAAAGCTTGCAGCGGAAGTACGTCACGTGCATTCACTAGGAGGTTTCCATTTAAGGAATTGGTATCAAATTCCAGGGAGGTTCTCGCACGGGTCGGGGATAACGGACAGACAACTGATAAGAATCTCCAATTGGATAAAGCGAGCTCGACAGAGCGTGTTCTCGGGTTATTTTGGAGGCCTGAAACCGATGAATTCACGTTTTCTACAGACGTTATGCAACATGTGGAGCAGCCGACTAAACGGCAAGCGTTAAGCATAGTCATGAGTCCGTTTGACCCGTTAGGGTTCCTATCTTTTTTCCTAGTTCATGGAAAAATCCTAATTCAAGAACTATGGCGAGCTAAGACGCTGTGGGATCAGACGATTCCGGAGACCCTGTGGGAACGATGGTTGCAATGGACGGAATATTTTCAACGACTGGACCAGATCAGCATTCCACGCTGCTACTTCCCACACCATTCCGTCAACGACATTATATCGCTTCAGCTACATGTTTTTGTAGATGCGAGTGAGGAGGCCTTTGCGTGTGTAGCTTACTTTCGGGCAAAGTTCCGGGATGAAATCGAGGTAGCATTGATAGCTGGGAAATCCAAGGTGGCACCATTAAAAGCTCTATCTATACCGAGATTGGAGTTGATGGCCGCGGTGATCGGAACACGCTTACAGAGGTCCATACTCAACGAGCACTCGTTACACATCGACCAAGCCGTCTTATGGAGTGATTCCAAAACTGTACTTGCCTGGATCAAATCCGATCATCGTTGCTACCGTCAATTCGTCGCATGTCGTATCGGAGAGATACTCTCGATGACCCGAGTAAGTCAGTGGCGCTGGATACCCTCTAAGGAGAACGTAGCGGACGATGCTACGAAGTGGGGAAAAGGGCCCTGCCTATCACCAAACAGCCGTTGGTTCAAAGGGCCAGATTTTCTATACCTTCCCGAGGAACAGTGGCCCGCTGATGAACCTGAAACACTGCCAACAAGTGAGGTTTGGTGCATCGCGAAGTGGTAGTGCAGACACAGGTGAAGTGGGAGCATTTCTCGCGGTGGACACGTTTGTGGCGGGCGATAGCATACGTACATCGTTACGTGCAGAACTTACGAAGCAGCGTGGAAAAAACCAAGAAGAGGCTCGGACCGTTGACCCAAAACGAATTGGCATCAGCCGAGAGAACCATTTGGCGCTGGGTACAAAGTGAAGAATACCCGGACGAAGTAGCTTCTGTTTCCGAAAGAAACGAGCAACAACCAGGGCGGTTGATGAAACTGGAACAAAACAGCAAGCTTCGAAAACTGTCGCCGTTTATGGATGAGACCGGTGTAATACGCATGGAAAGCCGAATTGCTGCGGCAACTTTCGCTTCGTTCGACACTCGATTTCCTATCGTCTTGCCGAAAAAGCATGTTGTGACTGGACTGCTGATTGGATGGTATCATCAAAAGTATCTTCATGGAAACGGAGAAACCATTGTGAACGAGGTTAGGCAACGCTTCCATATACCTAGTCTTCGAACGGTGGTTCGCAAAGAGAAGATGAAGTGTGTATGGTGCAAGATAAAACGCTCAGCTCCAGCGATTCCTCGGATGGCTCCACTTCCGGCAGCCAGACTAAAGGCATTCGAACGTCCGTTTTCGTACGTTGGAGTGGACTATTTTGGACCCATTGCCGTGCATGTGAATCGAACTACTTCCAAAAGATGGGTGGCATTATTTACTTGCCTTACCATCAGGGCCGTTCACTTGGAGATCGTCCATTCGTTGTCCGCAGAGTCATGCAAAATGGCCTTTCGTAGATTTGTTGCACGAAGAGGAGCACCCGTAGAGATTTATAGCGATCGGGGAACCAATTTTGTGGGATCCAGTAAGGAATTGAAACAGGAGATGAACACTATTGATCAACAGCTTGCAGAGACCTTCACTAACGCACACACCAAGTGGGTATTTAATCCGCCCACCGCTCCTCACTTTGGTGGAGCTTGGGAGCGGTTGGTGCGATCGGTGAAGACAGCGCTAGCGGCGATGTACACATCAAGGGTTCCGAAAGAGGAGACGCTGGCAACTTTGGTGGCAGAAGCTGAGAGCATAGTAAATTCAAGGCCACTTACTTTCATCCCACTCGAAGAGGAGCAACAAGAGGCACTAACTCCTAACCATTTCCTGCTACTAAGTTCCAACGGAGTAGTACAGACTACAAGGACACTAGCGGATACTAGGGAAGCCTGTCGAAATCAATGGAACCTTTGTAGAGTAATGGTTGACGCATTCTGGAGGAGATGGGTGCGAGAATACCTTCCGAATCTGACGCGTCGCACCAAGTGGTTTGATGATGTGCCCTCTATTCAACCAGGAGATTTAGTGATCATTGTGGAAGATAATGTACGTAACGGATGGACCCGAGGTCGGGTCACAGAAGTGGTCAAGGCTAGAGATGGCCGTATACGTCAAGCCGTGTTGAAGACAGCTGCAGGATTCATTCGACGACCGATTGCTAAATTGGCGCGGCTAGACATACTGGAAAGTAAGACTGATCCGGAAGTTTCGGAACAGTTTACGGGTCGGGGAGATGTTACGGTGGATAGCGCCGTGCCTTTGGATACCCCTCGGACGTAAGAGAACGCGTTGCGTCAAAGAGCGTCAGCTGTCATTGCCTCTATGTGGTTGATTCAATCCACTGTACCTAGATAGAGAGCAGAAAACGGATTGAAAGGAGGACTTTCTAGTGGTTAACAACAGTTGTCGATACCATATTATTATTTAATAGATTATTCCGTGAACTAAATTTACCAGTAATTGTTATATTTCATTTGTGAGTATAATTTCTAAAATTTGCTTAATTGGAACTGAATTCGAAACAAATTATAGCTATCCAATACGCACTGAACCAGAAGAGGCTTCGCATGATTCAGCAGAGTTAGAGCAGGATATATACAGTGAGTTATTCAGGAATTGAAACAATGAATTAAGGATAACCCTAAATTGATGTTTTAGCTAAGTGAATCAAGGACACGAATTGCATAGGTTTCATTGTTGGCAAAAATTGGAGTGCGGAACAAAATTTGTAAGTTTCTTATAATTCAAATCAACAGAACGACAAATAATAAAATAAAAACAGCTTTTAGCGCATTGAATCACCACAACCAACGGTGTTGCTGCTCAAAAGACTCCGGACATTCTTACGCCAACACCTTAAGTGTTCGGAATATTAGTCAAAACGGTATGAATGTCGCTTCATCTTGAAAATGATTTTATCATAACGTTGATCTTGCCGAATTTATTCCAACGTAAATAAAACAAAATAAGATTGAAAACACGTCTGTGATAATTTATTTCTTAGTACTTTTTATTCGAAGTGATTTATTTGGATATAATGCTCGAATCTTTAGTGCCGAGTGAGATTTACTGTGAAATGTGGTAAGAAAGAAGTAAATTTGCCTGTTCCCTCTTCTGAAAGTGGCATATTCCTAGTTATTTAGCATTTGCTAAAATGAACCGCCAGGTAAAGAATTCAACATTTCTTGTTTCATTGGGCAGTAAATGTGGTTCAAATTATATTCAGTCAGTTATATCATCACACCATAGCATCTTATGAGCGGATTCATGGAGAACATTTAACAAAGTTTGACAGTTCGGGCGTGCTGTTTTACGCAAAAAAAATGAAAACGCATTTCAGTTTTGCATTTTCCTATTAGGAATAAGTGTTCCTTAGTAATAACGCAATGTCAGTGACGTTATATTGGTGTAGTAGGTATTAAATTTGCAATGCAAATAGTGTTTTGGAATGTTATGAGCCCAAATACTGATTTGGGAGGTATACATAAGGTAAGTCTTCAGAAACCAAGTGGAAGTCATGCTACTTAAAAGCAGCTTTTTTGACAACAAGCTGTATTATATGAGTCTTTTATCATAGCCGTAACAAAAGACAGTCGTTCAGCCACGGCTAGCAGTTGAAATAAAGTATTGTATGCTGCAATAAAGCAGGTTTTGTAGCTACAAAATGTTGACTTTATGTTTTGGCTCTAAAAGGTTTTGAAAACAGCCAAGAGCCGAATTACAAAACATCATCTTTTGGCAACGTTAAATATCGCCTCTAAGTATAGCAATCACGTAACTGTCATAAAACATCAATAAATTCACACGAAAGCCAAGTTGCTGTGGAATTGTTACTTGGGATGTCGACACTTACAGTATGACAAACTGTTCATATTTTGTTAAATCAATTCATTTGAGTACCATCCATGTCCACCGTTGCCATGTTGAAAATACGATTCATAATATATTTTACATTCAAAATAAAATCATGAAATGAGCTCACCAAATTCATCATCCATCCTTGATTGAGCAGCTGTAAGCTTTTGTTTACCAGCAAGTGACATCAACATGACATAAATTTCGTATAAGAATAAAGAAAAATATATCGTATATGATACTTAAAACAAATGCATTGTATTGTATTCATGTCGCATGCCAAATTTTGTGGAACTGCAAACCACAAGGTTATGTTTGCAGGGAACATTAAAGACCTTAACCTCTTGGTAACGAATTAATTGTCAAACACGAGGAAATTTGGTATATCAATTGAACGAACCGACACGAAATCCCTGACGAAGGCGAAGGGACGTTAATAAATAGTAATAATAATAATTGAACGAAATTGAAAGAATAAGCCTGTTAGACATTGAAATGCAACTTAACTGGCAGAAGGAAAGTTGCGGTTAACTTCAATGAATCCTCATTGAACCAATAAGTATTTTAGTCCAAATTTGCATAGTTTTTCAATAGATTACACTTGTTTTATTCTGCGTTTGTCTTCCACTAAAAGTTTAATCAAAATGGTAGGATCACTTTATCAGCTGGATTATTACCACAAGAACAATGAATGCTTTGCCACTGTTAGAAAATATTACAAATGTCTGTCTAGTTTGGCATTTTGTGTAGAAGTCTATAAGTATATGCTTCCACGTTCATGACACGAAAATTTAACTGTTGATAAAAATATAACGCTAAGATGCTTAAAAAAAAACAAGATGGTTATTAGTTAAAATAGAACATAAAAATTAAAATTGAAAACGATCGGCTAAAATTAAACTGTTGACAAGTGAGTAATTCTCGCTGAGACCGGCCCACTATTTACACTTGGTCTTTTAAAATGTTTAAATTTATGCTCATTCGAAAGCTCCTGTCGAGTAAGTAAAGAAACTGCATTCAGTTGGGCAAATTGATAGAGCCCTCGATAGTTATAATCAACTAACTAACTAACATACCATAATTAGTTATTGTTCAGCTGTCAATACCTCATTTCGGTTTTATAATGGTATTGGAAATACCATTGGAAATGTTTAAACCAATTTAAAATACTTCATTTTGGTATTCGTTAGCTGTTGAGGACTGCTGGAGGTATTGAACTACCATTGAAAAATTTCACTTTTATATGAAAATCCGTCATGTATTGTTAAGGTGTTACAATACCTGATCTAATTATCAGCTTGGTGTTTGTAAAATATGCAGAAGGTATTATTTGAAGTGTTTTGCTTCTTAACCTTCCAGTCGTCGCGCGGTTTGCCACCGTTAAAACCACCACGCTGTTGTTGTGAACGAAGAGCGAGGTTTTTCCACCAGTGTTGTACAAAATACAACAGCGCGACGACTGAAGTGTTAAGCAGGGCTCGTTCCTACCTCATTCGGGTTGTAAGTATTGCAAATTATCTGGTATGGAATACCTTGATTTGGTATTCAGTAGTTATTTTCTTCTGTTCCGGTTGCGAGCATTTCATGAGTGCTTTCTAGATCATTCCGTTAGCACATAACTTAAAAAAATATTTTTCGTTTGGTATAATGGCGGTAAAAGGAAACTAGAATGATAATGAATCTTCGAGCTGTTAAGTGGAATACCAATAAAAAATAAAACCAAATTTAGTACTAAACCATTTAATACCACTAGTTTTGTGTCTTTCGACAGATACACGTATTTCAACCTCAATTGTAAGACTGGCTTCAATGTCGTGAAGCCTATAGTACACGACATTGAAACGGACCTTATAGTTGAGATCGAAATACGCCTAAACGTCAGAGGATACAAGCCCTAGTGCAATTATATGGTATAGTACTCAATTCTATACCTAAAACTAGAAGTTTTGCCTACGGAATAAGCTACATTAATTGCAATAATGCTTGTTTTTCTCATTAACGAGTATTGCATGCATTATCACATAATTCGATATAATCTAATCAAACATTCTAATGCATAATAAAACAATCGAATTTAGTGGCTTGGTAACTATTTACGCAAGAATCTCGTTCGTGTATACAGCGGTACAAACACGATTCTAATTATTTGCCTCAAATTATGGTTGTTTTCTGACTTTTCCCTCTTTCTTTCGAAAGAATTCCTGCCATCCCTTTCAAGTTACATAAGCAAATTTCCTCCAGCCCCTGCAGCTGGCATTTGAAGATTTGGTAACAAAAGCAAACTTCCATCTCATATGGAAATTTTCCATTCACTTGGAGCGCCCACAACGAACAACTTCCGGGCGAAAGTTCTTCGTGCAATTTTTCAGCTAGGAAGATTTCTGATTTGAAACACTTGCATGACCTCATCTTAGAACAAGTTTTGCTGAGGAAACTTTCCGAATGGATAAATTGGTGATGGTTTGTTCTTGAACTTTGGTGGGTCTCTCTCTCTGTGTTTTGCTTTTGCTCTGGTGGTGCAGTGTGTGTGTGGTCCGTTAGTGAAAGTTTTACATGAAGCTTTTGGTAAATTTCATCTTTAGATTTAGTTTATTTTAAGACTGTTTACAGTTTTTGTTTGATATTCTGATTGTTGTTAACTAATCAGAGAGCGCTAAGCAATATTTCATTATTATTCTTAAATAGTCGATCCATTTATTTTTCAGTATGTGATGATAACAAGTTACCATAGACTGAATTGTTTGAAAATGAGCGACTGAAAATGAACCTGGAAAATTTCATCGATTGGTCACTAACAGCGTTTCCAGCTTAAACGATTGTCTGGCACTTGAGGTTTGGCTTCGATCATCTTCACCTTTGTCTGGCTTGAACAAAACTGAATTTTCCGTACATGGGCATCGGATAGCAATCCTTAATAATTTCTGTATAATTCGTACTTCGGCAATTTAATCACAACTTATGCTTATATTGCTCCCAAACTCACGGCTCATGAAATCGTTTAAACCAACTTATTCCAATTTACCGTTTCCTTCCGGAAACAACTCATATGCCAAACAAAGAGCGGAAATCGTTCCCATATATCGCTCCTGAAGTTTATCATTTGTGAATCTCTATCTCATGAATAAAATTCCACTAACGACCACCAGAGTTCAATCTTTCTTCTGAAAAAGGCAGCGAATCATCATTGGGAAGAGTAGAGTAGACATTTCACGTGTGTTAGGAGGATTCCTCGCTTCGTGTCTTCTCGGTGCCAGCAGCCGTGTCACTCTCACATGGGTGAACAGGATCAGAAAGTTACGCCACCGAGCCAAACAAGCCGGATCACGCTAATATTATTCAAATTACCCATAATTTCAGCCGGCTTAATGCGATGTTTCACCTGTGTGCACGTGCGTTCCTTCTCCTCCTCGTGCGTTTGCGAAAGAAAGGTTCCTTTCTTTGGCTATGGTTCACCGGTGAATGACTTGAACGATCATCAGGGGTTTCCAAGGGATTGATTTCAATATGTTATTGGTGAATTTTCTCATAAGTGGTTGAAAAGCAGAGGTGTGAAAGTAAGTTTGATTGGTGTTGAGTTATATTACGAACGACTGAAACTAAGATTTGTAATTATAATCAAGTAATTTCTACGTCGAAAAGGGAATTACGAAGATTAATAGAAAATTATTGTTCTTGTGCTCCAATACATCTTCTTCTACATAAATATATATTGAATGGTGTTTGTATGTCACGAAATGACTTGAAAACGGGTTAACGGACTGACATCATTCTATGTCTGTTGCGTTCGTCAAGGGTCCCAGCGTTTTTTTTTATAGTAGGGTACAAAAAAGCTTGAAAAGCCAGGCCTGTTGTGTGTTGGCACGGTGTGGGACTCACGTTAGGCGTGCTTAACCACTAAAAACTTTCCCTACTGCTCCTGTGCCTCGATCCCCCCCGGAACTACATCAGGCAACTTCATCGGGGGAGGGCTGTGCTCATGCACTTCTTCAATCTCAGCCTCTAACTGTTCTGCTAGTTCGCTGTTGGAGCGTTTTGCCCAATTGGCGGTTGAACATCTCACCGGGACTTTGGACAGCTTTCTGTGCGACGACGCATACTTCCCTTGGGCTGGCCTCGCGTCAGAGCTCTGTTGATCTTCTACTGGACGCTCATGTGCACTTTGTTGCTCTACGACGACTCGTTCTCCGCTGCTGCTGTTCGAGCTCTCCTTGTTGACCAGTTGGATGCCGAGGACGGTCCAGCGATTCCGGTTGGAGGATGACTTCCGGTTCACTGGCGCCCAGACGACTGGTTTGTGACGATCGATGCTACTCGGCTTAGTCCCCGACGGAGCTAGCCTACTCCGGCTACGCGCTTCTTCATGATTCGATACTGGCCTGTGGAGTGCCGAAGTCGGTCCAGCGATTCCGGTTGGAGGATGGCTTCCGGTGCACTGGCGCTCCGACGACTCAAGCCGGTGATACGCTACGTACTCCTCAGAGTAGTCCCCGGCGGTGGATCTATCCTACTCCGACGAAGATTTCCCCGGCGGCGGAAGATCTCCCGAACCGATGCTATCCGGGCAGATGCCGAGGTCGGTCCTGCGATTCCGGTGGTGGGAAGCTTCCGGTTCACAGGCGCCCCGACGATCATTTGCCGGTGCTGTTCCGCGATCTACTCAGCTAATCCCCGGCGGTGGACTCAGCCTACTCCGACTCGACGTTGGTCGGCCAAGTGCCAGGGTCGGTTCTGCAATTCCGGTTGGAGGATGGCTTCCAGTTTGCAGGCGCCCCGACGACTATTAACCGATACTACGCTACGCCCGCTCTACTCGGTCTAATCCCCGACGGAGGATCAAGCCTACTCCGATCGCGACCCGGAGCTCTCTGGTCTTCACGCCATCTCCTTTGCAGCAACGATATAATCGCCGTTATTCCCCTGTTCACCGCATTCCAGGTGCTTTCATGCTGGCACATGTTCTGCACAATGTTGTCCGGATTTAGGACGTTTGCGGTTTCTGGCATCATCTCGCTTCGTATATCCCTGAATCGAGGGCAGTCGAATATAACGTGCACCGGTGTCTCCTCGATATTTGGACAGGCCGGACAATGTGAAGATTCTGCGTGTCCTAATCTGTGCAGATATTTCCGGAAGCATCCATGGCCTGACAGAAACTGGGTCAGGAAGAAGTCAACTTCTCCATGTTTTCTGGTCGTCCACACCGACGCGTTAGGAATGAGCCTGTGGGTCCACCTTCCTTTCACCGAGTTATCCCACTCCTGCTGCCACCTGGTCATTGTGTCCAACCTAATAGTATTCCTCACATTCCTGGTGTCCCTTTGCTGGTAACATGCGATGTCCTCAGCAAGAATGATACAGATGGGGATCATTCCGGCGAAAACGCACACTGCCTCCGATAATATAGTGCGGTAGGCACTTGCAACTCGTATAGCCATGAGCCGGAACGTACCTGCCAGCTTATCTCGATTACGATTGGTTCCCAACGCTGCAGCCCAAGCCGGGACTCCATACCTCAGTATAGACGATGATACGGTCGCTAGAAGACGCCTCGTGTTGCTTCTTGGTCCTCCAATGTTGGGCATGATCCTGGCTACGGTGTTAGCAGCTTTCGCTGCCTTTTCGCAGACATAGTCTACGTGGCTGTTGAAGTTTAGCCTGTCGTCGACCTTTTTCCGAGATGCTTTAGAGAGCGCTTCGATGGGATTGCGTGCCCTCCGACGTTGATTTCCAACTGCTGTACCGCCTTGCAGTTGCTGACCAGCCCCACCTCCGTTTTATGATGAGCCAACTTCAGCTTGACTCCAGTCATCCACGATTTGATGGTGTCTAGCGATTCCGCCGTCAGCATCTCCACCTCCTCCGCAGACTCACCAGTTATCGCAAGAACGACGTCATCTGCGAACCCGTCGATCTCGACTCCATTTGGCAGTGACAAGGTTAGCACTCCATCGTACATCATGTTCCACAATGTAATGTTGGACCAAGTATGGATCCTTGTGGAACTCCCGCCGTGACTTCAATTGACATCCGTCCCTGGTTTGTGTCGTAGACCAGTACCCGGTTCTGAAAGTAACTTTGCAGAACTTTACACAGATATCCTGGAACCCGCATTCTGTGTAGGGCTGCGGCGATAGCCTCCCAACTGGCACTGTTGAACGCGTTCTTGACGTCTATTGTTACCACTGCGCAGTATCGATTGCCTCTCCTCTTCTGCTTGGACGCTTTCTCCGCGCACGCGATGACTGCCCGAATAGCATCCATCGTCGAAGTCTTTTTACGGAATCCGAACTGCCTTTTCGACAATCCGTTCTCGCCTTCCGTGCAGATCGTCAGCCTGCCGAGGATGACCTTCTCCAAAAGTTTGCCAAGAGTATCCAGCAAGCATATTGGTCTATATTAAGCAGGATCTCCTGGCGGTTTTCCCGGTTTTGGCAGTAACACCAGCTTCTGCACCTTCCATCTGTCTGGGAAGCAGCCTTCCGCTAGACACTTCTGCAACGCTGTCCTGAATATGTCTGGGAATGCCCAGATTGCTGCCCTTAGCGCAACATTAGGGATACCATCTGGTCCGGGAGCTTTGTTCAGCTTCAATCCTTTCGCAACCGTTATCAGCTCGGCGTTAGACACATGTATAACGGCAGGGATTTGCGTCAGCTTCCCGGCACAACTCCTTGTAGCAGTTCGTTTCACTCGTCTATATTTCCCGTTTGAACGCGGCTCTGGCTAGTCGGTAGGTCACTTTACGCTCTTCCATGCTGGCTTCGGATCTAGCTCTCTGCACGCGTCTTCTGGCTCTTAAGCAGGCTGCGCGAAGGTTGCTGAGTCTGTCGTTCCACCAGTATGCAGGACGCCGTTGATTCCTTGGCTCCAATTTTCTCGGTATAGTTGCGTCACACGCTCTCACCAACGCTTCTGTCAGCTCTCCTGCATCCATGTTTGGAGCGTCGCTTACTGCTCGGAGTGCTTCGACGAAAAGATCCTTATCGAAATGCTTCGTCTTTAACACAGCTACACAGCTACACACGAAGATTTCGTTAATTTTAACGATCACGAAGCCCTCGTATGCAGTGTTGACCAGACTCATTTCCCCGAAATTCGAATTGTGAAGCTATAAACTGTTATAACTGTGCGTTGTATTCCTGAGATGGAGGGGGAGGTGGTTGGGCTTGAGTGTTGCACATGGGATTCGACAGTTCGATCTCGGTGGGCCGCAATTCAAGTTTCGGTGAAATGATTCGCACTCACTCACTCACTCATTTCATTTCACCGAAACTTGAATTGTGGCTCTCTGAGATCAAAATTGATCGATTTTGTGTGCAGTACTCAAGCTTAACCATCTGCTTTTCTATCTTAGGAGGATAGAGCATGGTTGTAGTAGTTCGTGGCTTCGTAGTTCGGAAAATTTTATTTTCGGGGAAATGAGTCTGAACAACACTGCTCGTATGAGCGTTCGACTACTTCTTGGATAGGGAATCGGCCCATTACTTGAATCGCCGTCGTCTCTGCTCTGTCTGCTACCCAATTGCCGTTATCGGGAGGAACCCGATACGGTTCTGCAATGATCGCAATGTCGCACTTTGTTTCTGTTGTCGACTGCCACAACAGTTGTTGTGCGGCGTCGCAATGATTGAGGTTCACCTGCGTTATCTCCATCATCATTACTGCCCTGCCTTCGCCTTCTGATATTTGGGGCACTTGAAGCCACCCGTCGTATGGGCGTTACCTTCCTCCACCTTACACAGCATGCACCTAGGTGTATTCAGGCAGTCCCTGCCAACGTGACCTTTTTCACCACATTTCCTGCAGTGTTCGGACCTGTCCGGGCCTTTGCAGTTTATTGCCCGGTGGCCGAAATCCATGCATTTGAAGCATCTCTCCACCGGATTTGTCTCCCGAGGGATCAGTTTCAGCGGGCAAACCGACCATCTCACCTTGATCTTACCAGCCTCGACGAGTTTTTTGGCTGCTGCGACTGGTAATCGGATCGTCGCTATTTGCATACCTCCGTAAGCTCACCTCAGCCGGATGGACTGCGGTGCTTCTTCTAGGTTGCATTGAGATAACAGTGCACCCCTCACGTCGTCTTCTGTTGTGATCTCGTCCAGTTCTCTGCATTCGATCACTGCCTCCTGGAATAAGGCTCTCACGCTTGCCTCGTTGCCCAGCGACTTCGCGACGAGTTCTCGGCAGGCCGAACTCTTGATCGACGGATCTTTTTTAAGCTCGAAGAACGTGTCACCTTTCTGGGTGCGCCTGGTTTTCACCACGTTTTCACCCAGCTCCTTAAGCTCTGGGTCCTCCCTCACTCTCCTGAGAATCGCCGCGTAGCTTGTCTTGTCGCTTGCCTCAATGACAAGAGCATCGCCCCTGAACCTCTCGCGAGGTGACCGTCGCTTTTCTTTCTTCTTCGGTTCCTTTTTTTGCCGCTTCCTCTCCTTACGAGCTGTATTCTTCTCCTTTTGACCTTTCACGGTGCGCCATTCACTGCCGTTCTGCTCACTGACGCACTCATTGCCGCTTCTCTGCTTTTTGGGATCTTCCTCCTCTCCTAGTGTATCCCTCGTTCTTTTTTCCGAGCGGGTGGTCGGATTGCTCCTTGGCGTCTCCTGTGCAACGGCTGTTGCATTCACCGAAGTTAATGCTTTTTCTGCTTTTTCCGCTCTACTCCGCAATTCCTTCTGTCCGCGTTCTGCGGCTGTAACGGCAGACTTGATGCTTGTGACCAGTCTTGATTCTGAGGTGGACGTTGTTTTTCGTCTTGACGAACTCATAGAGTTCATTGACCTTCCTCTTTACTTCCGACAGCTCCGACTTCTCATGCTGCCTGTCGTCTTGAGCGGTGCTACTCCCCGATTTTGGTGTGAGCACTTGACTCAGGAAGCCTGCATCCCGCTGGTTTCCCGGTGGCTCACTCGGTGTGCTGCATCTGCTAGTGCTGGCTGCTACCGTCTGTGGTATCACTGGCGATCTCTGCATCTTTCCGCTCCTTGCGAGTACTATCGCGTCTTCGTTCCCTCCACTAGATTCTCCATCCAAATCTATTATTTGCTCCATTCGATTGGGTCCTCCCTTCGGGCCGCTATCTCTACTCGTTGTAAATAGTCGTCTCTCGTGATCCCATGGTTGTCTATGCAAGCAGGGAGGCCATGCTAGGGTTGACACAATCCTTCATGGGGGTTGTGTTCAGAGCCGGATCGGCGTAAGTCAGGAATGTTACATCTGAGCCAACTACTCACCGAGGTTGGTGACGAGTTTCGAACGTACACGAAGGCCTGCCAAGGTTTTATCAGGACGGAGGCAGTTTCCTCATAGTCCTATTCGCCGTTTCAAGTTGGTGTCACCCTTCCTTACTCAGGGAACAGTAGAGTACGCTGCCAACCCACGACTGTTAGTCGACGTATCCAATCCGTAATCCGTGTCCTGTCCGTTGTTCTGCGTTGTGACCAGTATACCATATTTTATTTTATTATATTTTATTTTGGTTGTAATAATTGAATTTATGTTAGATATCAGGAAATTCCTTAGGAAATTGCATACATTTAGGCGATTTCAGCATATTTCTTGAAATTTAACTCTTCAATATTTCTATGAATATTGTATTGTTAAGATTTTAGTAAGCAAATTCAGATTCATGGAACTCAAATTTATTATATAGAGTTATTTTTAAAACTAACAATAATCGTATTGAGAAGTGATCAATTTCACCCCGAAATGAGATCCCCCGATTTTTTATTTTAGAGATATTTCTTAGCACTAAAATTACTTTTCTTAGACAATTTCGGTACATGAGCCAATGAGGCTCACCTTCGTACTTGTTTTCCTGCATTTAGTTGTTTGGCATTGTCAACGTTATAGAAAACAGATAAGAAAAACCTTGAAAAATGATCAATTTCACCCGAAATTACGGTATTACTAGTATAATGCGAGCTTTTGCCTCATAGTGAGGGCATTGTACGGGCAAAAAATCGCACTGAACAAGCATTACAGAATTCTTTCTTAATTGATTTCGATGCATGATCAAGCAAGCGAAGAAAAACATTGCATCTGTTTCAGTCCATGATGGGCAATGTTTCGCCAGTGTTCACCATTGGGGGTAGGTGTTTTACTGACATGATTAACAGTGCCCGTACATCCTATAACTATAGTGTGCCCTAGGTTTGGAGCTTGTTTAGATGGGTTTTATCAAGCAGTGTTATTCCCCCGATATAATCAGACCTGTAGCTGTAAACGATAAACAGACTCTCATAGCGTGTTGCGGATCATTATTGTAACTGATAGCGATAAGTGAGAGATACTCTCTATTTTTTCAGAATCCAACCCTTACACTGAGTAATCCTCAAGGTTCTGACGTTTCAACTGTTTATGATGTTTTTTTACACTCATTTACTTTCCTTGATCACGGAAAGTCAAAAAGAAAATTTATGGCATTACTTCCTTAAAGGGACACATGTTGTTATTTGGCCCCTTCCAAGATTCTATTAAGCCCTGTCATAATGTTTTATCTCTCAGTTTTGTATATTGAATTAAAAAAAAAACATCTTTTAACATGTGTCAAATTAACGTTGTTGAAATTATTTTGATTGTTTTGCATTAAAAATTTAGAGCGAACATTTGTCTCACAGCGTCTGCGAACTTCTGTTCCCTCCAAGTAATAACTAGCCCGCTAATCTGCTTTTTAGGTTTTAAGGGCTATTGTACGGCCAATTTAGGGCATGGCAGCTCTAAAATATCTGTATATCAGAATTATATTGCTACTTGGTTACTCGGGCAATTCCGAGGTAACAACTTAAACGTCTCTTACTAAAAGTACTTAAATTTTAAAGGTAAAATCCTACAATCAATAATAATATATCACTCAAACGATGCTCGAGGAGGACCTGTAAGCACATGGAGTCTTAGAACGTCGGGTGCTTAGGACGATCTTTGGCGCTGTGCAGAAAAAGGGTGTGTTCCGGCGAAAGATGAACCACGAGCTTGCTCAACACTACGGCGAACCAAGTATCCAGAAGGTAGCTAAAGCTCGTATCCTTGATGGACAGGGCATGTTGCACTAATGCCGGACAGCAACCTTGCAAGGATGGTGTTCGCCTCGGATCCGGTTGGTACAAGAAGGCGTGGAGCGCAGCGAGCTAGGTGGGCGGATCAAGTGCGTATCGATATTTTAACGTTTTTTTTTTGAAAAATATTAGATCAAAACACAACTTTATTTCTAAAAGCGTAGTACTTTGATGAAACTGTTTGTGTTTATAACTGTTAACGGCTGACCAAATGAGGTGTCCTGAATCACACTATTGTTTATAATGAAGCCAATCAATACTTGAAAATCGGTAATGTCTTCTGCAATTTTTACACGAATGTATCACCGTTATTCGTACAAAAACTATTTTAATCTGGAGTATATGAAACTATTTCTAATCTTCTCACTAAGGCCAACACACATTGCCATAATGCTCCGCCACGCGCCGCTTGAGAACATCTCCTCGCGGGAACTAAGGTTTTTGTCTATGCGAAGTCGAGTTGCTCGATTCTTCTGAAAGCACGCATACGAACTGTGCAGCGAGCGCTATCGTGTCAATCTTAGGTGCGTGAGTGGATGGAGAGAAAAGACGGCTTTGAAACCCCCCAGCAGCTGGCTTCTACATTACGCACGATTGAATATTTCCCCCTGGTGCGATTTACCCGCTGTTAGCCACGGTTATACGTTTCCTTCATTTTTTCGCCTTGAAAATTCCATATTGAAATGGCAACCTGCTGTCAAAGCTGGTCGGAGTACGGCGAGGATAAGTCCGGATCCAACGGGTAATTGCGGGGCGTGGCATTTTATTTGCCTCCATTTCGCATACGTTTGCGGTGATCCTAGCCGTTGAAAAGTAAGAAACCGAGTCTAGTACTTGATACCCACTTGCTCCAGTTCCCTTTTATGTGTCGGTTGTTTCTATGCCCTTACGTATCCGGCGATAATCGGAGGGATCAAAGGGTGGGATTGTTTTCTTTTTATTATTGAATACGGGGCCAGACAGTACAAACAACCGGCAATCGTACCGCGGTTAGTCCTAATGAAGTCAGTCGCAGGGAGCGTAATAATAAACGCGCGGTTCCTGGGCGTGCTTTGCATATCTTCTTTCCCGTATCGTTATGGGCGGCAGCGTGTTATTACCTTACTTTGATTGTTATGGATGTGGATAGCCTTGGATTGAAACCTTTTATCGGGAATTGTTAGCATTGATGGCAAACAGAAGTTAATTAAATTAAATGCAACGGGGAGCTTTACTATTATTTTTCAGAGATTACTATATGTCAGTACTTCCATAACCCAGTGCAATATTTTCGAGAGCATCGAATGTTACTCAAAATTCATCAATTCCAGAAAGTTAACGTTCATACTTGCAAAAATTTAGGTTTGCTTTGTATGGCTCTATCCCATAGAATAACCAATATTATTTGGACCACTTTATATTTTGGACCCTCTGGGCCGTTCCAGCAAATTTATCAGTTTGATTTAAGACAAACTCAGTTCGTTTTTCATTTGATCCATAACTTATACTAAAATGTGTTTAGTGTCCAAAATAATGAAAAAGTTTGCTCTACAATTGAATTATTTTTGACGTAGCTTGGTGTATAGTGAGCATTTTTATCACATAGGATTATTATTCTTTACATTTTGGCTTGTTAATTAGTTAGGCTGACCATAAGCCAACCAGATAAAAACGGGACAAATAAAAAACAAAAACGGAACAATTTAAAAAGACATAAATTATGCGATTGTGCTACATTTCCCGGAATGGCCGTTTCCCCGGATCACGCGTTCCATTGTAAAGCTCAAAAAAGTGCAATAATCGTCTTTACCCTAGCAGGCGAAAAAAGCAAATTTAGAAATGGACATACAAAAGTGATATTAACTTCAAAGATATAATAGATAAAATATCCGAAAATAATATCTAAAATTTACTCCTGGAATACTATAAGCATATCATATTAAGATTTTATAAGATCTCACCAATATCAGCGAGCTATTCCTTAGATCTTTCAACATCAAATTAAGCTATGGATCAGAAGTTCCAGGAATAAAATTTTGAAATCAACTTCAGATCTTTTATCTCGATTTAATGGTTAGAACTTTGCTTCTGCTCGATAGTGAGATAGTGTTGAGTTAAAAAGATCGATAAGCTACCAAAGAAGGAGATATTTGATCATTCTCGACTAAATACGTATTGCCAAAAATACATATTGTTCACCACCTTGAAATGCGAAAGGTTATAACAATTATGAGTGTTAGAACTTTTCTGAGAACTGAGCTATTCGGGGAAACGGGGTTTTCGAGGAACTAGCATTCTAAGAACTGGCGTTGGGAGAACGACATTCAGGAAACCGCCATTCGAGGGAAAGTAGCAGAACCAGATTATGCAATCCCAAGCTACATGTCTGTATGATTAAATAAATATCACTTAAGAACCTTGAAGCGCATTCTTCAACTTCCGAGAAGCAGCGTTTTTTTAAAGAATTTTCTAAAAAAATTCGTTACGCTTTTCAGTTTTTCCAATTTAAACGTACATTTTTCTAATATTTCATTACTATTTAAACAGTTAATCCAATCAATTGCGTATCAGAAGTAAACCCATAATTGTTCTTTTTCATTTTAGGTATTATAGAATAATTATCTTATGAAGATCCGTATTTTTGGAAATCCACCAAAATTTGGCATAAATATGAGTAAAGAAACGCAAAAAGTTAAGCAGAAGCATGTACGGATCAAGTTTAACTCTGTTTGAGAAACTAACAATTACTTGGAAAATAGATCAGTAAGACACTAAACTGTGAAATATTTCTAAAAACTGTTTGTTATGTTGTTATTTATATTGTTTTACTGGTGTTGAAAATTATGTGCCAATTCTCCATTTCCTAAAATACGGGACAATTCGAGCATTTTCCATAAAACGACGGGACAGCCCGTCGAGGGGATAAAAAAAGGTTCTGTCCCGTTAAATACGGTACGCATGGTCAGCCTATAATTAGTTTGGTTACGCTGGGCATATAATAATTTGTAACATTAACCCATTAACGCCCAGTGATCTACTTTGAGATCAGATGCCTCGAACGCCCAGTGATCTATTTTGAGATCAGTAACATTTTTGAATACAGATAATTTTTTAAACAAAATGGATGGTTAGTATCTTTGGCAAAGTTGGGAAAGACCTTAAGGGCAGTCCAATGACAAGTTTTTAAATTCAGATTTCTTCCACTTGGATGCGCTGTCAGCATAAAACATATCTGTTTTGTCACCAGCTCTTATCGGCATCACCACGCTCGTCGTATACTGTAATAAGCGTGGTTTGCAAATCAGAGATTCCTGAACAATTATAGAATGGATCCTGTGCTGGAAGTCAGTGTGGATTTTGGGATTCCAGAGTGCAGATTTCAGAATATGTTTTGGGATGCCAATGTGGATCGAGAATATCCAGTGCAGAATCCTGGGAATCCCGTGAGGATTCTGGGAATCCCGTGAGGATTCTGAGAATATAATGTGGATACTGGGAATCCAGTGTGGATTCTGGGATTGCAATGTGGATCATAGGGTTTCAGTGTGAATCCTGGGAATTCAGTGTGAATCCTGGAATAACAATGTGGATCCTGGTGTTCCAGTCTTGTTCCAAGTGTTCCAGTGTGGCTGGCGTAAAATATAGGAGGAGAATGCGGCTACTGCGGCTATATCACGGAGAAAAAAATAAAGTAATTACAAACAAATTTTGGTTTGGTTCAACGAAAACTTTCGGTTGAATTTTGCACAAACATAAAAGCATTTTGAATCAATTAATCGCGTTGTTTGAAATAAACTAACATTCTGCGTTAAATATTTAACGCCGTCATAGTTGAATTTGTTTGAAATGACTAATTTTTAGGTTGCTTGATTTTGACAATTCTCAAAACAAAGAAAGAAAATAGTTGAATCAAGCATTATTTCTAGTTTGAATCCACCAAAAATTAGTTGGGAACAAACAAGAGGTGCAGTTTGAAACAAACAAAAAAGTATTGAAATAACGTTCTGGTTATATTCTCTCTATTTTTGTTTTAATCATTTTAAAGCAAAAATTATAAATATCCAAACCGCAACTACAATATTATTTTTTTGCTTTTTGTGAAAAAGTAAAATAATATATCAAACAAATTTAATATCATTGACAAAATCTTTCTTTTTTCTCTGGAGGCGAATGACTTTGAAGTTAAAACCTCCTTAATAAATAATAATAATGAAAATAAATTGACAAAATCGAAGTTCACTGGTATTCCGGGATTGCATCCGGCGACTTCGTCCATCTAATCAATAATGCCGCTTTTGCTTGCCACTAAGCTCCACGCCAAACATTCCGCTACTAGTAGACATATTATCAACAGTAATACTGTAATAGGAAACTAATATATTTTACAAAACGTAAACGAAAACTTATGAAAGAAATACCTCTAAAAAACATGAAATCTCAGCATTTGTCGACTCATGTACATGTTATTCGAATAATTCTGCAAACAAAATAATTTGTTTGAGCTTTATAAATTAAGATATGAACCATTATTCACAAAGTATCAATTACCTGAATTATTGACAGAACATTCAGCATCTTATAATATTTAGATCCTGGTTGCATTATTTTATAAGTAAGTTTCATATTTTTACATGACAGTTTGTTTTCAGGCACAACACAAAATGAAAACATGGCTAACTCTTGAACCAGAGTTTGAGCTCGCAAACAATCTAAAAATCTACACACTCAATCTGCTCGGTAAAAATAACTGGGTTTTGGAACTATCGAAAAAATCAGTAAACTAAAAAAAAATGTCAGAAATCGAAAAACAGAGATTTTTTACTAAAATTTTGCAGAGAGCTTTCTTTTCAAATCATATGTATATCAATAAAAAATAAAACATGGTGAAATTTGCTTTTCAATTACGCGTGGCGACAGTTTTCATTTTACTGAGTTTTTCGGTAGTTCCAAAACCCAGTAAAATTTTACCGACCCCAGTAATATAATCTAAGTGTGTAGCTTTTTTTAAACTAATTCTTAGGTTGTTATTTCTACAAACAAAAAACAGTTTGTTTCGATGTGTGGTGTTGTTTGAATCAATCTTATTTTTTGGTTTTATTTAAGAAATTCGTTAAGGTTTCGAATCGTGTCGCGCGTCGCTCGCGTGGCATGATTTATTAGTGGCGCGGTTCGCGAAGGAGGTTAGTAGTGTTTGATCCTTTGCTCGCGTCACTTGCTCCTGCGGGGGAGGGTGATGTGAGCAGGATCAATCGTGTCGCGCGTCGCTCGCGTGGCATGATAAAATAGTGGCGAGGATCGCGAAGCAGGTTAGTAGTGTTTGATCCTTTGATCGCGTCACTTGCTCCTGCGGGGGTGGGTGATGTGAGCAGGATCAATCGTGTCGCGCGTCGCTCGCGTGGCATGATTTATTAGTGGCGCGGTTCGCGAAGCAGGTTAGTAGTGTTCGATCCTTAGCTCGCGTCAAATAATTTATCATGGTCTAATCGCTTATCAAAGTGAATCCTGTGACCCAACGATCCTCCCCATTAACAAACATCCCTCCCAGTAACCTTTGTGGAGATGCAGAGGTAAACACGGTCTCCATATAGCAAAGGTTACGCACTAACATTCCTTCCTCCAATCCCACCTGACTGCAAGGACGTGGCCGGCGCCGTTATTGACCCTGTATAAATAGAGGCACTGAATTATGCACACTGAAGAAGATTATGGCCAATCCCAGCCGAACTTCTAGTTGATTCTTTGTGCATTTTCACTGACTTCGGTCAATCACGGAATAGCAACCATTGATATGTGTAGTCAGTCTAAGCTAAGCTAAGCTAAGCTTATTTAAGAAATTCGTTAAGGTATCGTGCAAATTGAAATTTGGTAAAAATAAACAAAATTTTATTTGCTAACAACTAATATATTAGTTTGATACAACGTTGATCATTGTTGCTCAATCAGAAAAATATAAGTTGGAAATAAATAATGTTGATAGTTTGTTTCAAACAAAATTTTGGTTTACAAATAACAAGTGTTAGTTTCGAAACAACAACACTTTTAGTTTGAATTTCAACCATTTTTTTTGTTGTTTCAAACTAACTTGTTTTTTCTCCGTGATGTGTATGAATGTATGTATGTTTGAATGTGCAAACTAGTGTGTGTTGTGCATGTACGTGTATGTTCTTGTGTGTGCTTTGTACACATGTCACATTCAGCATCATTTTGTGATGTAGTTTTCAAATAAACCCCTTTTTGTTATTTATATTAATGGTATCATGTTATTACCGTTTACATTATGTTTGTCATAATATCTTGTCACTTTTGAATGCACCATACCACCTTCAAACATTTGTGAAAATAATCAAAGATTTTTATTTTTTCAATATTTTGCGTACATATGACCCACTGTGTACTGTAACAAAATGTGACCGTAGATTTTCATTTAAATGACGGTTTAAGCATTCTTTTATCATATTGTGATACTCCAGAATGTATCAGGTGATTACTACAAATGTGAAATAATTCGGGCGTTAATGGGTTAAGAACTGAGACAATGAATTGATTAAAAGAGTCCATTAATTTTTGATTCTGATACTCATAAATCGTAGATAATCGTTGGTCAATTCAATCCCAGAATTCGTCCATTTTCCCATCTTTAAAAGTTCAAATAGATTTAGTTTATTATTCAAAAGTTACAATTTTTTAAATGTTAGATTTTACCATGGGGGAGGAAGATCGATGGCAAATTTTACTTTATCTTACATTTGCTGGGTGAAGGGTAAAGAATCAGGACAAATGTTCTTACTTAATTATTAAATGAGCCTTTGTTCGAAAATTAGCGCGGTTGCTGAAAGTATTAAACATCTAATGTAGAAAATCCTCATTTGTAGGGCTCTACAATTGTTAAAATGAGTTATTTCTCTTAATGTGTATCAAATTTAATTGCCAAGTAACAACAATGGCATCAGAAGAAAAATGTTTCCATGAAATATCCAATAACCATGAGATCACGAAATCGATGTGTACTTCCATTCCAATTTCTCAATAACAAACAGAGGAAAAAGTGGAAAACGCACGTGACCCGCCTCCGATGGTTTGCTCCCCAAAGTCACCACAAACACACGAACATAAACTTCCTAATCTGATCTGATCTCCCACACTTCCATCCCACTTGGCTGTGGGAAAATGTGCTTCCAAAAAATGCACGTTTCACGTCGCGTCGCTTTCCACCGAAATCAGGCTTGGGAGGCGTTTTGGACCACAGTCTGGAAAAGCATGTCTGCTGCGAGGTTTGGGTTTAGTAAATCGAATCCTCATGACTCCTCTTCGTGGCCCTGACATCACCACGTAGTATAGTCGCTGAGCAATACTCCGGTTTTCCTTAATCACCCGAGGAGGACGACGGGTGGTAAACAACAGAAGAAGAAAAGCATTCTCACGCGAATTTCCCAACACTGCACTATGGGCCAGAAATAAAAATTTCGCGACAAAAGTCCAAAAACCTTTTTTCAGTAAAATGAATTATTGAGATGAATTTCTCATTAATGAGAACATGTATGATTGTATACCAACTATCTTATTTGATTAATTACATTATTTCATTGCACTTTATGGGGCTCAATATTGTCTAAACTGTAAAACTTGAATTTCACCCTATCTTAAGAAAATATGGTTTGAGGGGAAAAATGGCTACAAAAAATATTGTGAGCACATTTTTGGAAAGCAAATAAAGTGCATTTTACAGGTCTGGTATAAAAATAAAGTTCATTTTAAATTTTAGCATTGATTTTACAATGAACAAGTAATATTCACTATATTTTTACTATTTCACCTTAAAAGTTAAGGTATTCCACCGTATTCGGCTTGCAACCAATATGAGGTGGAAGCCTATACTCCAGTCTTTTATGTGCTACCAAAAGTTTTTGCATATATTTGCGGATGGCCGAGATACATCGGTTTAAGTACATGCGATAATTTAGTCGATTTTTAATCCCATATTTTTAACTTTGATGCTGTTCATACAATCACAAATTAAATAAGTTTGGTTGGTATAAAATAACTAAAGCAATCATAATCCACTACTTTTGAGCAATTTTCCGATCATAAGCTAGGTGACATCCAGAAATCTGGGTTGAGTCGATTGAAAAATTACAAAAAATAATAATTATGCTAGTTTTCTCCAATTTCTTATTACTGAAATCTGCGAAAAAAACTTATGGAATATCGGTGAATTTATTGAAGATTAACGATGTCGGTGAAAATATTTACCGATAAATCGTTAAACAAGCTGACTTCGGTGAAATATTCTGCTGAACTGTCGGTAATGGATACTGTAGTCGGTAACTTGGAACAAGAAACGTCAAATCCGCCATAATGGTATTTGCAATCGACTCTTCTTGTACATAAACCGCGATCTAATATGTAGACTCGTTCTATTCCGTTTGTTTTTGGGAAATGTTCTCTAATCTCTGCTTGGAAGAAGTGATTGGGAGGTGACTACAGGTTAGTTATTTATTTTTTGGCTCACATCTGAGCATGATCTGTAAGGGATCTGTACATATATACTTGTTGTTATAGGAATGAAAGGAGCACGACGAATATGAACCCTTCAATGATGAGCCTGGAGTCAGCAGCATTTCGTGATGGTACAGAGCATATCGAGAGAGGGAACGTGCTCCACCTATTGAAAGATTTGTGCCATAAAGGAGATTATGTGTGCCATGTAAATAAATGTTTTTTTTTAGATAAGCGTATGCATTGATTTATGAGATTGCAAAAATATCTACAATTTCGATCCCTCAATCCAAAATTACCGATGATTTGGTAAATATCATTACAGAGTAGAACCGGAACTTCGGTAACTACTACCGATCTACCGGTAATTTTGACAGCTCATCCGTCGGGTTAAAATTACAGTCCTTTCGGTAATTTTTTCCTTTACCGAATGGATTACCGACCGTTCAGCTGTTGAGATTTCGGTAAACGAACTACCGACGTCGGTGATTTTTTCTAACTGTGTACGATATGATAAGACCACAACTGAGGAATCTGTTTGAGGTTCGCGATATAGGGACTAATGCTTAGTTTCTGGACAACATCCATGTAAAAATAACAGCTCGAAGATTTATAAAAAAAAACAGATTTTTGAAGAAATATGAAACGGCTGAGATTGTTATGTGTCTATGTTATTTTGTTCAAATCGAAGTGGCTCCAATTTAATATAGACATTTAGTAGAAATTTTCTGAAAAATATCAAACTCTGTTGGTTATTTTTCAACCAGGATTAAATCATTGGTATAATATTTTACAAAATTTATAAATAAAATAAGTAAAAACATCGAAAATTTGCCCTTTTCTATGTTTGATGGTTCACATAGAGTGAATTGATTTTCCCTTATAGATTATAAAATAATTAGGCAACCTCCTGTACTATATTCCTAAACTACGTTGAAATATCAAAAAAATACAGTATAAACGATTGAAAGAAAATAAAAATAAAAAAGACAGCACCAAATGGCCAGGTCAATGGCCATCAACGAAGAACGTCAAAAAAATCGTTTGAATCCTTTTAAATTCCTGCCAGAAATTTAAGCGACTATTGAGGCGTAATGTTGTCGGGAGAATGTTACTAGTTTGATCAGATGAACTATTCATTTGTACATAAAACAATCATCTTATTCCGGCGAAAAGAAATGAAGATTTTTAATTCTACTTGATTATTTTCAATTTAAAATCAATTTAATACGAGATCTGGACAACAATTCACGTTTCTTATATAAGAACTTGCTCCACGTAATCATATAATGGATTTCATAAGCTTGGGTTAACCAGATGTTCTGATGTTTTAACATATCAAGTTAGGCCTCCATTACAGCTAAAATATTACTGACAATAATGTTTCTAAAGTGATTTTGATTGAAACGCTTCAAACAATTTGAATTGTCACATTTTAAAACAGCATATCATGAACAAATATGTGATTCATATTATCTTGTTCCATTTTAGGACCATATCTATATAACTTTCTGATGATTGTAAGGCTTTTTCATAGGTAATGCACAGTAACAATATTGTGTTATAAAATTTTAATAGTGTATTAAATGCAAATGTACGGTTAATAAATACATCAAATAAACAGTTGCCAATGCATTCCAAACAACTTTGATAACTTTGATCACATTTTGCATGCAATTTTTAACTTTTCTGAGAAACTTAACAGTGTATCTTCAAAATACTTTGAAATGTTTGAAACATATCTTTGAAAATGTACTATATATTTTGTAAAATGATATATGAGCGAATTTGAATAATGCCTGAATAATAATGCCTTAATTAACATGTTTTCCCAAATACTCTCAACCCTCATAAATATTCTCAATTCAATTCAAAATGCATCTAAGTCATCCCAAACATGACATTTTCATGCTTCCTCAAGTTTGTATTACTTTTAGGTTCATTTTTGTTCATTTTGAAGGTGTTTGGAATTTTGTCGCGAAATTTTGTTTTCTGGCCCATAGTGCACTGGGGAGCAGACCGGCTGATAATGGTAACCAGACCAAATGTGAGGAGAGGAAGCAGTTCGAGAAAATCGAACCACGACTACGAAGGACACACAAAAACTCCGGGGAGACAGAGCGCACCAAATGTCTTTAGATAAATTGATCGAGATAAGTTTGCGCCTTTTTTCACTCCTCTCGGGCACTTGTGTTGCTACTACAGAAGCATACAGAGAGACATCGCCATCACCCACGTCTGTTCGGTTCACCGTGCACGTTCCGCCGTTGCTTTTGCTGCCTTGTGGCGGCCTCTCGAACCGGCAGCGGCACAGGATGGCCTGCTTGAGGGTTTAAAGAATTTGCAAAACTGCTCACGATCCTATCTGACTTCGATGGGAATGACTTTGGCTGATGGAGTGAATCCCAAAGAAGGCAATATTGCTTCTTAAAAGGATTGAACGATTGAAGATAGTACTTTAAGACTGTAGATAGTATTCGGAGATTGGAAGATTGATTCGAAATAACTTTTCGAATGTTTGGCGGGGTTTGGAAAACATTAGAGGATTACTATGACCTAGTAGTGGAGAACACAGATTGAATGATATGAGCATTGCGTTACTGCGCCGGCGGTGAGAATGGGTGAATAACGCAAACGTCCAAGCTAATTGCTGAATAACTTTTGTCATTTGATGTGAAATAATGTTAAAAGTAAGCAAATACGTTCGTATGAATATTAAATTTGCAAATGTTAAAAAACAATAAACATAAAAAAATGTGTTACACCTACAATAGCAACATAACATAGAGACTAACGTTTTCAAAAAGTTAACGATACACGGTGCCCCCGCTGGTTTGATCGAATCTATGACAAAAGGTCGAAAGACAAAAGGTCGAAAGGTCGAACATCTTTTTTCAAAGAAGGAAAAATTTCCCACCAAGCAAATCACTTTCGACCTTTTGTCCTTTCAACCTTTTGTCCTTTCGACCTTTTGTCTTTCGAACTTTTTTCCTTTCGATGTTTTGTCTTTCGACCTTTTATCCATAAACCAGTTTGACCCTAAGACTAGAGTTACTGTGCACGTGCTGTAGCCTTAGGTGCAGGAGCCTCATTGCTTGCAAGCGCACGGGCGCGCTGTACATTGTGAGACCTTTTTTGGTGCGCCTCATTTTTATTGAGATGTGTCTCACTGCAGTCTCATGCGCTCTGTCACATGCGCTGTTTAAAATTCAGCGCAATAATTGAACTGATTACAAAAGTTTTCAACGAGTATCGAAATTGTAACTCTTGGATCGCGAGTCTTCGACCATATCATGTAGGCCATCTAGACGCCTGCATAATGTGGCGAAAATACTTGTAGAGGCTCTTCGTTACTAAGCAGTTGTTTCACAACTTGGATACCGATGGCGAGCCGTAGCGCCGATCAGCGCATGAGACGAGTCTCCCCGAGAGCACATCACCTAGCGCGCGCTTTTAGAATTTTCGTGAGCCTCCGGCTAGCGCAGCACACTAGGATTCCGTTGAGCTGAGAGACGGTTTGATAGGAGGCTCGTCAGTACATTTATGTGCTCCTGAGATTTATGTAACTCTACCTAAGACAAGACGTGTCAGGTCAATTTACAAAAATGAAACCAATTGCCTGTCAAAAAAGACCACTTATCATTGGTCGTTTTGGCAAAGGCCTACTTTCACATCGTTGAGTTGGATTGCAACAGGGCACTTTGTTGCTAGCCCGACCGTGTTGCTAGATCATAAATTAAAGTTTTCATCAAAAGTTTGAAATTTTTTTTATGAAATCTCATTGTTTCAAATCTATTTATATTCGATGTTAATTTTGCCGCATGTGCTCCTACAAGACTAAAATAAATACGTTATTGAGAGCGATATAATGGAAATTGTGTTAATTTTCGCTACAAGTATTGCCGGTTTTGAATATAAACCTGAATCTTTAAAAAGAGAGCATCCTCTATTGCACTAAATGAATGAAGCGCACAAGAAACAACCAAATTATGAGCCTTGATATTTAAGTTTGTTCACAAGATTTGCCTAAAAAGGATACTGGTAGCACCGGCTTTTGTATCGACTGAAAAACAACTGGGCAGTCTTAGTTGAGCTGTCATGTCCTGTCCTAGGTTTGACCGCATTCAATCTGAACACTTTTAAATTTATACCCCGTTAATTTGTACATCATTTAGATTAAAAATGGTTCAAACGTCATCCGTTCCATAAGGAACGGATTCAAGTGAAGTGGAACGCTATGGAACGGAACGCAGAATCAACATAAAACGGTGAAGGAGGTAACCAGAAACACGATTCTATTGTGACTAGGGAGCCGGATCCTATTCTTGACACTTTTGATTCACTTTGGCAGAAGGGTTTTTTGAAAGCTATAGAGCTCATATTTGGCCACAAAATGCGTCGTATTGAAGTGCCTCTTATTGTTTCAGACAATTTGGCCGAGAAAAACCCCCCATACCAAAGTGAATCATGGAAGTGCCTAAGTAGCTCTGCACCCTATACCGTCGTTGGGGGTGAGAATGAGTCAAATAGGGATATGTTCGATTTATTTATTGAATAACTATCGCAATTTAACTCCAATAAACTTCAAATTTGGTGTGTATGTACTATGATGGTACATTAACAACTATGCAAAACATTAAAGAAACATATTTATCCGCTACGGCACCACAAGTGAATGAAAAATGAACCAATCTCACCCCATAGAGGGGGTGACATTGGGTCACTGTAGTTGAAAAAACTTTTTTTGAGAATATTATTGCAAAACGATTCATAGCTCGATAATATTGATAAAAGACAATTCAATACAGATACAAACAAGATGAAAAGATATCTAAGATGTTTCACAAGTATGATAAACCTACTCAAAAGAACGATTACACCAAAAAAATGAAGAGCTATGAGAAAAAAATATTGTTGATGTCATAATCCCGGTATTTCAGCGATCCAACTCATTTGAACTTCCGTGAGACGTTTCTATAATATGAAAAAACTGATAAATAATTAAATTCAAAAAGATGTTTCAAAGATGCTGTATTTAGAAAGAATGAACATATATTAATTAAAAAAAGAGAACACTCGGCACCGTAAAATGTAAAGAAGTGGACTTGCAATTTCAGTTACTATCGTTCTTGCTTGACCCAATCGCACTCCCATTTTTGGTGTTTTAGACACCGTACCGAAAACAATGAAATGAAATTTTTGTGGAAAAATCAAATGAATTCCGGAAAATACGTGTGAAGTGTAATGAAAAGACTTTCAACCTTCTACTAACACGGTGCTCCCCTCACCGTTATTATCAGAAAAAAAATCTCCATCAAATCTGTACTCACCAGTCGTTTTCTATAGCTAAGCTGCATGTTTGGGCAAAATTTAAAAAAAATGTAGGGCCCGTTTTTAAGTTACGCCCTTTTGATTGTTTAAGTCCACAAATTCAAAGAAAATCTGAAATATTTGAACGGGTTTTCATTAGCCGTGAATACCAGAAGCAATATTCCATCAAAATTTGGTAATTAGTTGGTTTATTTATTTATTTGTAACATATGGGTGGAGTTTTCAATGAGAAAATCAACAAAATTTGGAGTTACGCCCTTTTGGAGGTATAATAATTAAAAATACTAGTTTTAAATAGAATAATTAGGCATTCTAATACCATTAAGCATGTTCAAATGTTTTCAATGACACATTGCATCTACATGCAGCAAAAGTTGTTCACCATTAACTGATTTTTCATAGGCTCAAGTGCTATAAGGCATTACGGAGCCAATTATGTATCACATACAAACAGACGTAACAACTATAACAATTATCAATTTAAATAATAGTCACGTGAACATTTACGCCCAATGCTAAAAATACTTTATTTGGCCAACCGCGAACTAGGTGGCGGTAGTGAGCAAACGTCAAACTCGAACAAAAGTGATACGAGCGCCACGATTGGCACGTCGGCCAACTACAAAATATTTGAATTCTGCTGTGTTATGAAAAAAATAGTAGCTACGTATGTTTACTGTGTATGTATGAACTACTATAGCTCAACTAGCTATCCCCTCGGCTTTTCCGGCTAACTTTGTACTACCCCAGAACATAAACTTCAATTGCCGAGTAATGTAGTATTGACCAAACTATGTCACTCAAAACCACAGTCAATACTTATGTTATCGTTTATAGCATTTTTCACAAATTCATTTAGATTTTTCACATCTACAACTTTACATATATGTTCCCCGGTCTTTTCGGTTACACAAACACGTAAAAGTCCTAGATAAATACAATAGTAAAAGCCTTATTTTACTTGTCTACCTTAACAATCAAAACTCTCTTGAGATAATTCTATAACTTAACCTCGAATTTCATTTCCCCCAATATCATTAATCCAAGTGAACGCACTATTACGACTGAATGCTACTGACCGGAATATATAAATACTTTGAAATGCCCCGTGAAATTCTAAGTAATGCCATTCAACGAACTGGAACTCGATGTGATGGTGTTCAGGTTTATAGTATTTGGGGTAATGGAATTCAGAGTTAAGGGGTATATTTTAAAAAAAGATTTGGTAAAAACAGAGTTCTTCATGAATTCTGCGTAAATCCCAGTTTAGGTTACCGAAAAATTGTAAATTGTTCTGTGGCCCTGTTGGTTACTTGCTGGTCTACTAATCGTAACATGGTTTGGTGTCCGGCCATTTGGCCGAACGCCGTTTGGCCGAATGCCGTTTGGCTGAACGGGTCGTTTGGCCGAATGCCGTTTGGCTGAACGGGTCGTTTGGCCGAATGCCGTTTGGCCGAATTACGAAAAAAAAATCAAATTTGTACAACGTTTTGATTGTTGATTTGCATGATGTTGCGGGACGATAATGATAAAATTGAACCGTCTATTCAGGACGATGTTGTGGACTCCATACATCGTGTAAGACTCTAAGCTTATGCTTGATCGTCTTTGGGTTATCAACGGTGTTTTTTTTTGCTTTATTTTTATAGAGGCTTTAAATTTTCAATTCATTCGCCTCTTATTAATCTAAAGTTCTGTTCAAAGTAAACTATAAAGTCCTGTATCCTTTAAATATTTTAACATTTTCTCTTCTTCATTTTTGTTATTTCCTAAAGCGATATTTGAATTGATTCCTATTCTGTTTCTGATGTCATCGAATTTTCTGCATTCTAGTAAAATATGCTTTACATCTAATGGAGTATTACAACTATCACAAATTTCAGGGTCTTTGTTTTGGAATAAATGGCATTTAATCAATCGCGTATGGCCTATCCTGCACCTTGTAAGAATTCTTTGATCACTTTTTTTCTTTTGATCACACCATTTACCAATATTTTGTTTTACTAATGCCAAATTATCAACCGTATTTTCATTCCAACTTATTTGCAACTGATTGTTAATTTTATTTTTTGTCCACCTGATTGCATCTATAGCTGCTACTTCATATTCAACAGGTAAACTTGTTCTTCCCTTCTTTGCAGCGTGATCAGCTTCTTCGTTTCCGGATATTGCGCAATGACCCGTTATCCATAAGAAAGTCACTTGTTTGCCATCGGAGTATGTCTCAATAGCCTGAATACAAGGATGCATGATGTTTCCTTTATCAAGCGCAGAGAGAGAGCTAGCTGAGTCCGTTAAAATAACCGTTGGTGCATTACCAGCATGATATACAGCGATTGCAAGTGCAGCCGCTTCTGCAGAAAAAATTGAACAGCATTTTGGAAGTTGGCCTTCTATCTTAAAATTCGGTCCGATTATTCCACATCCAACCGCTGTCGCGTCTTTTGATCCATCAGTGTAGATTTTTGTGTGCTGCATATATTTACTGTTGAGAAGTTCATTTACGATGGCCTGCGCTTTGTGAGCACCTTGTCCAACTTGAAATCTCGCTTTCACTGTCCAATCCACTTTGGGCCGAGGATAGTACCACGGCCGATACCCGAAACGATGAAGCTTACTGGTCGGATTTGAGGGCTTTTCTCTACAAGTTTGCAATAACTTCGGATATATGCCAATGAGACTCTTACTTTAAAAGGAAGTAGGCCACTTTCAATGGCCAGTGATAAAGAAGGCGATGTCCTAAATGCTCCTGAGGCTAACCGAATCAACCTATTGAATACAGGTTTATATGGTTCTATGCAACTTAGTCCAAAAAGCTCTATTCCATAGAGCAGCTTCGAAATACAAGTTGCGTTAGCTATTCTCCAAATTACACTTCTATGAGCACGGGCAGCTATTGCTCTGATGAAGTTTAAACGATTCTGTAATGCGTTGTTTTTGAAATGTTTCTTGAAGGTTGCCCTACTATCAAGCCAAATACCAAGAATCCTCGCAACTTTAACATTTGGTATACTTTCCCTATTAACTATAATGTCTTTTCTATGTTTCTTCCAATTCCTGTGCTTTGCTCTATATACGTGAAGAAGCGAAGATTTTTGAGCTGAAATTTCAAAGTGGATATTGTTCGCCCTTTCACACACAGCTTGAACTGCCGAATCAAGACGTTTTCTGGTGCTGGTGACTTTTTTCCCAACAGTGATTAACAAGATCTTCTTCTTCTTTCTGGCGTTACGTCCCCACTGGGACAGAGCCTGCTTCTCAGCTTAGTGTTCTTATGAGCACTTCCACAGTTATTAACTGAGAGCTTACTATGCCAATGACCATTTTTGCATGTGTATATCGTGTGGCAGGTACGAAGATACTCTATGCCCTGGGAAGTCGAGAAAATTTCCTTTACGAAAAGATCCTCGACCGGTGGGATTCGCACCCACGACCCTCAGCTTGGTCTTGCTGAATAGCTGCGCGTTTACCGCTACGGCTATATGGGCCCCTTGATTAACAAGATGTCATCCGCATAAATCAGCGCTGTAACGTTTGGTGGGATCACGTTGAACACAGTATCCATTACAATAGTAAACAATGTAACTGATAATACCGACCCCTGAGGTACACCATTTTCTTGGATCTTTGATGAGGACAGTGCCCCACCGAAACTTACACGAAAGCATCTGTTGTTCAAAAAACTCTCAATGCTTTTTGTCATGTTGATACCAAGATCCAACTCTCGAATTCGTTGAACTATATGAGGTCGCCATGTAGTGTCATAGGCTTTCTTCAGATCTAGAAGAGCGCATTCGCAGTGTAGGTTTCTTTGGAGAGTGTAGGGTCTTACACCCTATAAAATACCAAGAGCGATGAATCAAAGTAGGCACTGGGAAAAAGAGAGAGTTGAGGAAGGAACCGATCGGTGTGGATGCGGAAAGAAAGAGCTTGTGAAAAAGTAGTGAAAATATAGGAAAAGTGTTAAGAGAGGAATTGAAGTTATTATTTCAAATAGTGTCCTGAAACTTGCTATCCGAATATCCTACAACTGGCGACGAGGATAACGGTAAGAGCATTGCTTATTGTATTTATTTTATCGAATGGGAAACCGCAATAGTGCATTTGAATTATGGTGTTGCGCCACGTGATACATTATTAGCTGAGAAGAAAAATGTTCTAAAAGGTGTGTTAATGGATCTATCGGATGATGTGCTGCAAAGTTATGGTTAATTTTAAGGAAATTGTTTGAATTATATTACTCTGAAACGTGGATTTCAATAGAGTAAGGGTGGCGTTTCAATATCATTATTCGTGAAATTTCAGCTCACATGACCAACCAAACCACCTATCGATGAAAAAAAAAATAGTTGTCATAGCAACATGATAAAAGCCTAGGCATGCTATGACACCACGTTCTATACTTGAGA
Source organism: Aedes aegypti (assembly GCF_002204515.2). Taxonomy (NCBI): domain Eukaryota; kingdom Metazoa; phylum Arthropoda; class Insecta; order Diptera; family Culicidae; genus Aedes; species Aedes aegypti. The sequence continues at coordinate 280,753,531 of NC_035108.1, read as the reverse complement.
TGTTTTCCTAAATTCAAATTTTTGCTTTCTCGCTCTGACAAGTTGATGCCATATCTTAAGGCCGCACGGGACGTCATCATAATCACCCTATCCATTTCAAGAAGCAAATCCCAAGAACCACTCCATATATCGATGCAAAAATGTATCACTATGATTCTATATATGTAGTGCACAACCCGATAAATTTTCAGCTTTATCGGTTCACTAAAACTCGAGATTTGCTTCCACAAAGTTTTGATGATTATTGTTAGAGTGAGACGAAAGATAGGGAAAATAACACGGTCTCCCGTGTCCCCTTAACGCGCGGTCTCTCTCTTAGCTCGTTTTTCCTCTCAGCGTGCAATGTGATGAAAGAGAGAACTAGTGGCACGCATCAATGATCTGCGCCAGTAGTAAAATCCATCACATTGCTCAGCGTGCACTCTCTTCAATGATAGTTAATGATTATGGCGCACGGTACGATAGCGAGAATGTGAATGACAGAAACAGTGCTAATGAATCCATGAATGGACTACCCAAAGCAGGTTAGTAGTTGTGCTGGTAGTCCACTAATTATTTTGAAAAAGAGAGATAGGTGTCAGTTGCGTTTGTCTGACATGTGTAGTATAGAGCGTGAACAGCGGGCTCGAAATCATCAAATTACGGTAATCGGCTGGTTGGGTTTGCACCGTTCGCTTTTCAGTGTTTGTTGTCGCGTGGTTTGCTACCGTCAAAACCACAACGCTGCTGTTATGTACGGCAAGCGAGGTTTTTCCACCAGTGTTGTACAAAATACACCATCGTGACAACTAGATTGTTCATAAACAAAATTTTAATTTTTACGACGATTATTTATACCGCATAATTCATTGATAGCTGTTGTTGTGTGTATTGCGCAACTATTTATTGCAACAAAGATCTACACGCAATTTTAAAAATAGTCGGCGCTTAATGTATTGAGCTGCGAAAAAAAAATCTGTTCAAGCCAGCTCGTATGTTTTTTTTTGTTTCCAATAGTGTGGTAATTAACGTGAAACATCTCGGAATCGGAAGATGGCCGTCACAATGGCCAACTTGTGCCCCTACTCACGTTTTTAAAGGCACTGAACTGGATAAATAGCAGACAAACGTTCTTGATCTTCTTATTTTAAGCTTTCTGCTAGTGCACTCTTGTTAGATGCTTCCTTCGTGAGATTAGTGCCTTTGAAGTTTTAGTGCAATCTTGGAAGTTCGATTCAAAGCTGTTTCACCTTAAGGGTTTCTTCATGAACCAGTAGCGTTCTGAGGATTGATCAATGAACCAGTAGCGTTCAAAGGATTTCTTCATGAAACAGTTGCGTTCTGAAGATTGTTTTATTGTTTGATGAACCAGTTGCGTTCTAAGGATTTCGTGATGAACCAGTAGCGTTCAATGGATTCCTTCATGAGCCAGTAGCGTTCTGAGGATTGTTTAATGAACCAGTAGCGTTCTAAGGATTGTTTAATGGACCAGTAGCGTTCTGAGGATTTCTTCATGAACCAGTAGCGTTCTGAAGATTGTTTTATTGTTTGTTGAACCAGTAGCGTTCTAAGGATCTCGTAATGAACCAGTAGCGTTCAAAGGATTGTTTGATGAACCAGTAGCGTTCTAAGGATATCGTAATGAACCAGTAGCGTTCTGAGGACAATGAACCAGTAGCGTTCTGAGGACAATGAACCAGTAGCGTTCTGAGGATTGTTTAATGAACCAGTAGTGATCTGAGGACTATGAACCAGTAGCTTTTTGAAGACAGTGAACCAGTAACGTTTTAAGATTTTTTTTTCGAGTCAAACTATCATAAAAAAAATAATAATAATAATAAAAAAAAAAACAAACAAATGTTTTGACTTTTATTTTATAAATAACATATGAGCGTTATAAACATTGTTCAATGAACCAGCCACGCTCTACAAATTGGTGTTTTTCTTCTCTACAAGGGTGTGCAGAACAGGTGGGAAACATGTGGCATATGAATATAATCCGTAAATTCATTGTTTTTTGAAAAAAAAAAAGCCACAAGATAATCAGGTTTGTGTTTTTATTCATGTTAAACAAAAGTTTTAAAGCGCTTATCCAACTGTGCATTCAATTCAATATATTTTTGGACTGATTGATTTCAGCACTGACATATGTAGGTATATACAGACATAATTTCAAATTAATAATGTTGCGAATCATGTTCAAAGGAATATCTGAAACATATATATTGCTACCACAGCCATCATCCGATACCTTTAACAATACTTATAAATATATATATATATATATATATATATAATATTATATATATATATATATATATATATTAATGTATATACATATATATATATATATATATATATATATATATATTATATATATATATATATATATATATATATATATATATATATATATATATATTATATGTATATACATATATATATATATATATATATATATATATATATATATATATATATTATATGTATATACATATATATATATATATATATATATATATATATATATATATATATATATATATATATATAATATATATATATATATATATATATATATATATATATATATATATATATATATATATATTATATATATATATATATATATATATATATATATATATATATATATATATATATATAATATATATATATATATATATATATATATATATATATATATATATATATATATATATATATATATATATATATATATATATATATATATATATATATATATATATATATATATATATATATATATATATATATATATATATATATATATATATATATATATATATATATATATATATATATATATATATATATATATATATATATATATATATATATATATATATATATATATATATATATATATATATATATATATATATATATATATATATATATATATATATATATATATATATATATATATATATATATATATATATATATATATATATATATATATATATATATATATATATATATATATATATATATATATATATATATATATATATATATATATATATATATATATATATATATACATATAAGTATTAAAAAAGAAGTGTTGACTTATAAATAACGTGTCAGAAGTGCTTGAATATACTACTATTGCAGATGGATGAATCACGTCACATTCCCCCATTGATTTAGCCATTGAACTTCTGGACACTTATTTCCAAACCGGCAGACAAGATGTAATTGAGCGCCGCAAGCTTCGAAAGATAAAGCAGGAGGCAAATGAAAAATTCTCCCATTATGTCATACGCTTAAGACAACAATCACTGAATTGTGGCTTCGAGAAACATCCAGCAAAAGTCGCTGAAATTCTGAAGGAAATTTATTTGATTGACGTCATAGTGGAGAACTGTCACTCTGATGAGCTTCGCAAAGCTATTTTCAAGCGAGATCGATCGATCAGAGAAATTGAAGAAATAGCGTCGACAATTGAAGATACGGATCAGCAAATGAAAGAATTGAAAGAAAACAATACGTCTCGGGAAGTAGCAATTTATGAAGTTAACAGATCAGGACAAGCTAGAGCTACTTGGCGAAGGCGCACTACAGTGGAACGTAAACCATTACAGGGATATCCGTCTGGAAGATTCAAGCGTCAATTGGATACGAAGCCAATCCCGTTTAAGACGTCGAAATATTCCTGTTTTGCTTGTGGACAACAAGGTCATTTAGCAAATTCACGTGATTGTCCGGCTCGTGGCCGTATGTGTCGTCGTTGCCGTGAGCTAGGTCACTTTGAGACAGTCTGCAAGAAACAAAAGCAAGGATCAAGCGCAGTGAAGACACAGAGGAACATCCATAACATCGAGGAATCACAAGAAGCACAAGAAGACGTTGAACAGAATAATGATTGCGATTCTGAGGATCCAAAGAAAGTCTTTTATGCGTTTTATGGTGGAAATGAAACGAATGTATTGGAAGGTGTTATTGGAGGGGTTGCGGTAATGATGTTGATAGACTCAGGAGCCGATGCGAACTTGATTATATACGAAACATGGAAAATGATGAAGGAAAAGGAAATCAGAGTAGTAACATCGACGAAAGGATCGACTCGTGTTTTAAAAGGATATGGAAGCGATAAACCATTAGACGTTGTCGGTACATTTAAAGCTGAAGTTACTATTGGGAGAAGCACTACGATGGCTGAGTTTTTCGTTGTAAAAGGTGGCCAGAAAGACATTTTGGGAGATGCAACTGCGAAAAAGCTTGGTGTGTTAAAAGTCGGCATTGATGTGAACCAGATCAACGCAGAAACAAAGCCGTTCAGTAAAATTAATGGAGTCAAAGCACACATACGTATGATGGAAGACGCTCGCCCTGTGTTCCAGCCACTACGTCGGATTCCAATCCCAATGGAAGATGCAGTAAACAGAAAGCTGGAGAATTTGTTGATACGTGACATTATCGAAGTGAAACAAGGACCGTCTACATGGGTTTCTCCTCTGGTAATCGTAGGGAAAGCGTCTGGGGAACCTAGAATTTGTTTGGATTTGAGAAGAGTGAACGAAGCAGTAGTTCGAGAACATTTCCCGATGCCGGTTGTAGACGAGTACTTGGCCAGATTGGGTGGAGGTAAAATGTGGAGTAAGCTGGATATCCGTGAAGCATTCCATCAAGTTGAGCTGGCCGAAGATTCTCGAGACGTGACAACTTTCATCACTAACAAAGGATTGTTCAGGTTCAAGAGACTACCGTTCGGACTTGTAACAGCTCCCGAAGTTTTCCAAAGAATAATGGAAAAAATTCTAGCCGGTTGCGAAGGTACATACTGGTACCTAGACGATGTGATGGTAGAAGGAGAAACAAAGGAAATTCATGATAAGAACTTGAAGAAGGTACTGTAGAAAGAGAATGATATTGAACAATAAATGATGTGTTTAACTAGTCATGTATTTTTTGTAGGTACTTGATAGGATTCTACCCCATTACCCCGAATCCCATTACCCCGAATGCCATTAACCTGAACGCCATTACCCCGAATTCCAAAACCCCGAACGTCCCATCACCCCGAATGACATTACCCCGAATTCCAATATCGCGGGGAAATTTCATCAATATCATCATGTCATGATAATTGTAAATTCGGGGAAATTGCATTCGGGGTGATGGAATTCGGGGTAATGGTACATTCGGGGTAATGGAATTCGGGGTGATGGCAATCGGGGAAATGGCATTCGGGGTAATGGGGTAGAATCATTCCAGGGAATTACAATATTGCAGATAGTCTTTCACGACTTGTAACGATGAAATCGCATGCCTTCGATGCAGATGAGGAATTAATTATACGGGAAATAGCTGTTTCGGCTAGCTCATCCGTTGCACTAAAATGGAATGAAATCAGAGCTGCAAGCGAAATGGATGATGAAATATTAGAGATCACACAAATGCTCAAGAATGAAAATGTGGAAAACATGCCAATAGCATACAAAATTATTTCGAACGAACTGTGTGTCATTGATAATGTTCTATTACGCGTGGATCGTATCATTATACCCTCTAGTTTGAGAACAAGAGTACTGCAAATAGCACATGAAGGGCACCCTGGGATGCGAATGATGAAAAGTCATCTGAGAACAAACGTATGGTGGCCTCGGATGGATCAGGACGTAGAGAAATTCGTAAAGCAGTGCAAAGGATGCACCTTAGTATCGGCCCCTAACCCTCCAGAACCTATGATTCGTCGAGAACTGCCAGATCAGCCATGGAGAGATATAGCCGCTGATTTCCTTGGTCCCTTACCCGAGGGACAGTACTTGTTAGTCGTGGTTGATTTCTACAGTAGATTCATAGAGGTTTGCGAGATGAGTGTAATCACAGCTGCTGAGACCATAAAAGAACTTGTCACCATTTTCAGCCGGTTTGGACTTCCTTCAACTTTGCGAGTTGACAATGGCCCACAGTTCAGTTCAAAATGTGAAGAGTTTAGCGATTTCTGTGAAAGCAATGGAATATCTCTAGTGAATACCATTCCATTTTGGCCTGCCATGAATGGAGAAGTAGAACGCCAAAATAGATTGTTGCTGAAAAGATTACGAATCGCTCAGGAATTGGGTAAAGACTGGAGATCAGAAATGCGAAAGTATTTACTCACGTATCATGCAACAAATCACAGTACCACAGGAAAGTCACCAGCCGAATTGATGTTTGGCAGAAAAATTAGGAGCAAACTGCCTCAAGTAGAACTCACTAACTTCAATGACGAAGAAGTACGAGATAGAGATGCAGTATCAAAGGAAAAAGGAAAAGTATATGGGGATGCAAAAAGAAGGGCGAAGGAAAGTGAGATTGGCACAGGAGATCTTGTCGTATGTAAAAGAATGAAGAAAAGTAAGTAACAGATTTTTCAGCAGAGGAATTCGAAGTTGTTAGAAAAGTAGGAGGGGATGTGACAGTTAAGTCTTTGGAATCAGGGAAGGAGTATAGACGTAACGTAGCTCATTTGAAAAGAATTGGGGGTAAGAATAAGTCTAAAACTGTATCAGAAAATGAAACCACTCGTGAAAAACGTACGAGAGCGGAACCTGCAAAATTCAAAGATTTTATACTACATTACATACAATTGTGTAAAAGCTAAGGGGGGTTGTAGGGTCTTACACCCTATAAAAACCAAGAGCGATGAATCAAAGTAGGCACTGGGAAAAAGAGAGAGTTGAGGAAGGAACCGATCGGTGTGGATGCGGAAAGAAAGAGCTTGTGAAAAAGTAGTGAAAACATAGGAAAAGTGTTAAGAGAGGAATTGAAGTTATTATTTCAAATAGTGTCCTGAAACTTGCTATCCGAATATCCTACAGAGAGCGTCAGTCAATATTTCATTTAAATCTGCAAAATATGTTGCGGTTCCCTTTCCAGATCGAAATGCATGCTGATTTTGGTTCAATAGCTGATGAGCCTCCAGATGAACTATAAGACGGTGATTGATGAGTCGTTCGTAGCTCTTCCCAATACAACTTAAAAGAGTTATTGGGCGATAACTGTCCGCATGTTGAAGTGATTTACCGGGTTTCGGGACAGGGATTACTATTCCTTCTTTCCATTTTTCTGGAAAAATGCCTTCATTCCATAGTTTATTGTATGCTTTTAACATACTAATTTTTGCATGAAGTGGTAAATGCTTAATCATTGGATAGCCAGCATCATCAATTCCCGCTGAATAACCTTTAGCTCTCAACAATTCTTCCAGTGTGAAATTCGCATCTAGCACAGAGGATTCTATATCCTCATCATCCCGTGTTCGATCGTATTCTTGGCTGCAATGTTTATCATTTGTCTGAGATATACTCTCGAAATTCTCCGCGAAATGCTCTGCATGGTCGACCTTTGTTTTGATGATAGCTTGCTCTTCTTGATAAACGCGGCAGACTTTTGAGATCGGAGTATGACCTTCCTGACAATGTTTGCAAAAAGGAGTGTTTTGGCAGTTTTCTCCGACAGGGTGATCATGTTGAGTGGAGCAGTTGAGGCAAACTTCAGTGAACTTGGTGCTATCACATTTTTTCTTAGTGTGTCCATAGTTGGCACATCTGAAGCAAAGCATTGGGGAGGGGTAGTACATTCGCACTGGGATGCGCAGAAGTCCAAAGTACACATGTTGTGGTAGAACAGATCCTTGAAACGACAAAACAGAAAGCGGTGTATTCTGATATGCTTCTCCCTTAAGTTTTTTGATGCGCCGAACTGAACAAATACCCTGTGCCCTCAAATTGCTCAACATGTATTCTTCGGTGTGGTTGATCGTATCCAAGTCATAAACTATCCCTTGAACGACGTTGAGCGTTGGATGTGGAACAATTTCACTGGAGTTTTGTCTGGCAGTTCAGTAATCTTTTGAAGCTGTTCGCTGATCATTTTGGAGTTGGTCCTTAAAATGTAACGAGTTCCACGCGCCTCTTTTGATGCCGTCACTTTCCGAGCATTTGTTGGACCAACAGCAAGCATTACCGCATTTCCAATCACGAAAGGGTCCGTGGGGAGATGAAATTCATTTTCCTCAGTACTTGCTGCACTTGTTCTCACTCTCATTTGCAGTGCTATTGTGTGTTGTAGCTCGTCATCACCAATCATCCATCCCGGGCACCGACTGCTGTCCGGTGGATCACTAGGGGGTGGTCTGGAATGATCATCCATCCGGCTAGGACGTGTTGTAACTAACCAATACTATTGGATGTTTTCAATGCTCTCGACGAGATGCAGCCGAAAAGGAAACCACAAACACGACGGGTTCCGTGCTAGTGATGTACTGCGGCTTCTATGTCAACAAAACACGTTCACAACTTGCAACAGAACTTCACTTTAGCGTCTATGATTTAGTGGATAACACTATTGACTATTAGGAAAACCTCTAGTACCTTTCACGATGTGAAAATCACAATTAATTTCGACCGTTTTCAAGAGAAATAACTCGATTTGAGTTTTAAGTAAACAAACTCACGCGACCGTACTGATCAAGTTGTGATAATTTTGACGGTGTTCTATGATTTCAAGTGTCTACAATGATCATCATCATAAATTTTCAAACATAGGCTTTTCTTTCGAGTTAAACTGGGTTCATTCATATCGGCAATAATTTGGCTTATGTTTTCATTGGGAATTTTACCTTCTTTAAATCATCGGCAGTTCTTTGTAGTTATACTGATAAAACTAATATTTGTATTACACTTGCTTGAATGTTCATAAGAGATTATTCCTTCTTTTGTTCGTAGGCTGTTCTTTTAAGAGTGAAGTATTTTTCGTAGTTATTAGAATTTAGGCTTGTTCATTCAGATTCTTTTTCAAAGTTTTTTTTAGCACAACGGTTGACTTAGGTGAGATGTCTTTCTCCTCCAAGATTAGGATTGCAACCTGTGAACTGAACTCGGCACCATTGCTTGTGTAATGCAGTAAACCGAACGACTCTTTGACACTTATGGCGAAGAAGCTCACTGGTTCGTTGTGGAAAAAGAAACAAAGACTTGTAATTGCTAAAACTATGAAATATTTTACTAAGTATGATTCGAGGGATCGAACAGGTCCTTCCCACTCGGGCTCAGATTGGGTACCACTTCTAGTACTACATTTGGTCCCTCGGTAGTGCAAAAAGAACCCAAGTTTGACAGATCACAGTACACTTTTCACGGCATTCTAGATTACCTTATGAGACATAAAATTTTGGGCAACTGCAAGGGACATGGAGGTCTTTAATTTGTCTTTGGATCGAAGCAACCCGATCCAACAGAAGGACGATTAAATCGTAAAACGTTTTAGTTACTGTCAGAGGCCTACAAGACTACAAACGCGATGCGAAACCCTCTGCTGGCAACTCTAACCCCTAGCAGAGAGGTGAATGATTGCTTACGTTTAGCACGTTCATCTTTCAGCATAGACTGTTTCTTGAACTAGCATTAAAGTGCTAATTATATCAATGATGATTTAGGAATAAGCAAAGTTCTTTGAAATTCTTTACAAATTCATTCTAACTGCAGTTCACTATTGTTTTCAATTTCGGCCAAACGACGTTCGGCCAAATGGCATTCGGCCAAATGACATTCGGCCAAATGACCCTTTCGGCCAAATGGCGTTCGGCCAAACGGCATTCGGCCAAATGGCATTCGGCCAAATGACCCGGAACCCATGGTTTGAATCCTACACAAACTGAAGATTTCTATTTCTATGAATCACCAGCTGCTATAACCCTGCACAAACAAAAATCATACTTTGGGAGCGACCCAAACTTTCCCAAGCTGATGAAGACAAAACAATTAAAATTAAGCTCTGTAAGTGCTGCGATTTTAAATTCCATTATACAAAATGATAACGGATGCTCTAAACTTTGCATTATTTTCTTTCATTTTGTATCGCTGCTTTCTACGTTGTAAATTTTGTTCTACTACTGCTACCCATAACGCCTACTATTTGTATGAAGTATTCGGAGCCTGTACGGATTTCGGTTCCCCACTGTACGTATACATGCGTTTCGTTACACATCATGTACCAATTATTTGCATGAAAACTAATCTAAATCGTAAGTACATAGGTTCGCCAAACTAGCCAGAATATTGTGCTACAAAAATTAATTTGATTAAATTGTGAAATTGGCTCCGTAATGCCTTATACCACTTGAGCCTAAGTAAAATCAGCTAATTGTGAAACACTTTGGCGGCATATAAGCACAATGTGTCATTGAAAACATTCGAACATGATTAACGATATTAGAATGCCTGATAATTCTATTTCACATTAGTGTTTATAATGATTACACCTCCAAAAGGGCGTAACTCCAAATTTTGTGGGTTTTCTCATTCCAAACTTCGCCCATAAGTTACAAATAACTATATAAACCAACTTTGATTCAAATTATAGCAATATATTTATTCTGATAATCACGGTGAATGAAATTTAAATATTTCAGATTTCCTTTGAAATTGTGGACAATCAAAAGGGCGTAACTTCAAAACGGGCCCTACGATTTTTTTAAAATTTTGCCCAGACATGCAGCTTAGTTATAGAAAACGACTGGTGAGCACAGATTTGATGGAGATTTTTTTCTGATAATAACGGTCAGGGGAGCACCGTGACTAATATAACGATAGAGGTTAAAGTAAATGCGTGATAATTTGCACAGGAGAAATTTATTGTTGTAAATTTTATCTTGTTTCAACATAAACCTGTATGATATAGTAAACAAAAACTACTATTTCTAAAAATGTATATTGTGATGAATTACGTGTAATAATATGTTCTCTAGCATATGAAATTATCAGCGTTACTTGCTGAAAGATTTCATGATTCATATTTTTCCGTTTTGACCCAATCTTACCCCCTAGACCCATTGTCACCCCGTCGATGGTTTGCATGAGATACTGTTGAAATTAGCGGGGTGCACGGAGAAACTTCGATAGGATTCGATATGAAGAGTTTTGGTAGCACCATGCCTCTTGCATTAACAATGCAATTTGTTAAAGTTTCGAGATAACAAATTTAGTTTGCATTATGATCAAAATTACTATCGATACATGTTTTGTATGTGTTCCAATCATATCTTTATTATATGTTTATATGGCAAAACGGTGCTGACGAATTCTAAGCTGATCCCTATTCCTTTTTTACTTACATTTTTCACTTGCCAGCTTCATTTGGATGATTCTACTTTATGGCGTCTGCTCTACCACAGTTCATGCGGTTTGCTCTCGCAGCTTTACCGAAAATTAAAGTTCCACAAATTATATGTCGTGTAAAATTGGTATGCTGGGTGAGATGCTTTGAGCCAACGCCAGAACCCGACCACGACATGGAATGGAGAAGCACTAGGTACCGTATTCAGGGGTAGCATTGATATTTTTTTCGGATACACAATCAACTCTCCCTTATTCGATATTCGGTTTCTCGATATCGAGTTAGAGTCCCAAAGTAAAAATTGGTTTTCATGGCAACCTCGAGGATCCCTTTCATCGCATTTGTGCTGGTTTTGTGTTCTATAACTCGAAATCTCCCTATCTTGATGGCCCTTTCAATATCAAGTTATGGTGAGTTGACTGTATTTTAATGTGTACTTGTCAATTGCAAACTCATATAAGATATTAGTATTCTGTAGTGTCATCATTATTAAAGAAATCATTGTTTCGATAAGTTAAAAAAATGTACGCATGAACAAAACTCAATTTTCGAAAAAATATTTGGTTCAATAATAATCGGGAATGAGAGATAAAGAAGTAGGGTGCCGGTACCAATGGTTGTAATGTACCAGTAGATTGGACTATGGAATAAAACGTACATTTTTCGATAAAAAACGACATGTGCTATTTTTGGTGGATAGATCGTCTCTAGTTTAACCGATTTGCCAAATTTCAGCTTTTTATTCTATCAAAAAGTCATATAAATAATTAAGTTTATGCAAAAAATTTGCTCCCTTGCACCAATAGTGGCCGTCGTGTTCCAGTAGTGGATCAACGGGTGGAAGAAGTTTTTAAAATGGATGTATAAAAATGAAGAAAAGCTCCAGAGATGATCTTTATGCTTCATTCGAAAGATATTAGTTGCTGTTTCGAGGGAAAAATACTAAACCTATGTAAAGATTTACCATTTTGTTTGAAATTCCTTGTGTCATTCCCGAACGTCTACTACTGGAGCACTAGCGCAACTACTGGAACACGTGTACCAATAGTGGCTCAAGCGATTTTATGTCAAAAAAAATAGTTTTATCACTCTTTTTATATTTTTCCCATATAGTAGAGGTTGAAATCTTTCTGTTGACGCCAAAAGATCTCTGTTAAGACTTTTCGTTCTTTTGTTATGATTTTTTATAGCTTAGGTAGTCCACTAATGGCACCGGTACCCTACCAGTGAAGCATTTAAAATGTTTCCACAAACATGTTGACATGCATTTTTACGGGGAGGGTCATTCTGATCAATGTTACCCCGTCTTACGGTACCGCACACTGTTTGTTTTATGTGTTTTAAAGTGCTGGTGTTCGATCTCTGCAGCATCCTCCCTTCGGTCACGTTTTTCGTGGAAAATGTCGGTCGTGTTGTGTGCTGTGGCTGCTGCTGCTGCTATTGATGATGATGATGATGTCGATCATGGATGGGTTGGGCGGGCGAAGCTGGTGGAGAGTATTGGCTCAATAATGGGGTTAAAAAAACGCCCCCCGGCAGGCGTCTGTTTGCTTATGGTTTCATTATTTATGTATTCGATTAGGACGAACAATTGAAAAGTTCGATCATCCGATGGCACGGTGGCAGTTAGACGAGCACTGGGGTTATGGCAGTGTTGGAAAAGTGGTCTTGAATGTTTGACCAAGGAGCTGTGTGTGGATTTTGAAATTTAAATGTGTAATTCAAAATATCCTCATCTCACTGAAAATGTGATATTTTATGTCGTGTGTTTGACAAATAGGTCAATCATACTGAATACGAATAACCACTTCTAAAGATTTTGTCACTGTTTCAATGCAAGTTTTCGTTAATTTATATATGTTTAGGCTGATACAAATATTAATTTTCTTTTATGTCCGAGATCACTTGGAAGGTACGAGGGGGGGATAAAAATAAATAAGGAACAAAAAATTAAAAATGAAAAAAAGTTATTTTTTCGAATTGTTATTTTTAACGATAGTTGTTTAACTTTTTCCAATCGTCATCTGGATCATTATTTTACCTGGTTTTTACTATAAAAATTAAAAAAAACCTAACTGATGTCAAAAAAATGATGAATCTTTTTTTTTCTCCCCTTCAAATTTTTCATAAAAGTGACATAAAAGAAAATTATTATTTGTATCAGCCTTATTATATTGTCTCTGAAGTTTCTGTTTAAAGCTGTACTGTACTGGGTTCCGACATAAATGTGTCAAAATTCTCTAACTTTGCTATTGTTTTATCGATTCTGATGAAATATTCAGGAAAGAATACAAATAAAATATTTTTTTGATTGATGTTTTATAAATTTTGAATTCATTTATGGTTCCATATTAAGGTCCAAATCTGCCGAGGTATACCGTTTTTAATTTTGGGAGAAAAAAACCTTAAAGAAAACTTTAATAAATCCATTATACATTTACATGCAATGAAATTCTTTAAGTAATCCCTTGAGAAGTCTGTGAAAGAATCAGTCAATGAAATACTAGAAAAAATCGTAGGAATAATATCTGCAATAAACTTTCAGCAACACTTATACGAGCAGTAATATTCGTGATTCGCAAATTGTGTTGAGCAGTCTAGTTTTCTGTCATATGATGAATGTCGGGCATGAGGTTTCTAAAATTCCACTTAGTCCACTTAGTCGCTTCTAGTCCTGAATTTACTTTTATATAAAAAATGCACATAATATCTGAAAATTCTGGCAATACTGTCGAGAACCTCACTCCATTGATCCCCGCGGTTCAGTTGCATAATTACTTTGAGGTGGATTATTATTAATCAATCAACAAAAAAAAAGAACGTGCAGAAAGTGCTTCCGGGGAGATAACAAATTAAGATTATGAATCGGCACGAATGTATTTTGATTGCTCGGGGCTTATCCATTAACATTCAACACTCTCCCTTCCCGCAAAGCAGACACTGCCAGGCTCGGTGATAAATTATCATATTTCGATGATCCCATCGATTGGCTCAATCCTCTGGTGGGTTGTTCATTGAAAGATGAGATTCCCATTATGGAGTGGAACCATTGTCAAGTTCTTGTGCTAATTTTCCCACATAAAAATAGCGGACCATCCTGCGAAGCAGTAAATCATGCCTAACTCATCCATTTCCATCATTATCGACTAGTTGCTGCTGCCCAGAGCGCGAAAACTAATAAATCACGACCAGCAGCAGCAACGGAATCCTTTTCGAGAAGATTTTCGAGAAGCGCCGCTTACGAATTACGTAACGTTTGAGGTATTTTTTGATAGCCTTTCGTACATCCCTTGCATAATTTTTCATTTATTAAATTTAATTTGTTACGTTATCCATATGACTAGCTCCGCAACCACCAGTTGCGTAATTTACGAACGACGGAAAAGTTATATTAGCTCCAACCACCATCCAGCCTCACGCATTCATGTGGGGAACCCTTGTCACGCGTGTTTTTCGGTAGCTCCGATAAAACTCTGTCCGGGCGGTTATTTACATTCGATTTTTTTTAGCCTTAGTTCGATCATCGGTTTTTTCACGCGTCCTTTTCCAAGTATTACACGTATATAGGATATTTATCGCTGGACGCTGATGTGAGCCGGAGAAAATGGGATCAGTGGGGCAATGTAAATTGCTCGATATGTTACCACTAGATTAACACGTGTTTCATATTGTATAGCATTTATCTAATCTTTTCGTTTGGAGCTGACTTCGGGTAAATGAAAATTGATTTGGAAGTCTCGAAAGCATTGCTTGACAGCACCTTATTGATTTTCTTTAAGTTTGAACCTTTGGTACAGTGGCTGGAATTTCTACCTTAATTTGTTATGCTAAATATTTCTGAATGACCTAATTGATTTCGTCATTATAAGCACTGTTCATTTTATAAAGTGGAAATTCGTGTTTTCTGCTGAATTCAAATCACATAAATAAAGAAACTTCAAAATTCGAGCAAAAAACTTTGACATTCAGAGGTGGCGTAAGTGTCATGAAGGTTAATTTTCAAGTTATAAAAAAATGACCTTCAGTGAAATAAACATCACTTTGTTCATTTTCAATCAATTTTGAAGCTTTTAGCATCATTTCCTTCAAAATTTAATTTTTTAAATTTTTCCTCATATTACTAAAACAATCATCTTTGTTTGACCATAACTTCATGAATACTCAACCGACTCCAAATCTTTTACATGCTTTTTGTAGCTAATTTAATTCAATTGTTTTCAAACTGTTCATACAACACATTTATATAAAAAAATGTTTTGACCAAGTTATTGAAAAAAAACTTCACAAAAATATTATTTTTAAACGAAAAATGCCAGTTTTTTCTAAATGTTGTCAGTTAAACCCTATCTCTAAAGCTGATACTGATTCTCTCATTTGTTAAACCTCTACAAAGGACTTTGCAGCAATTTTTGAATAATTTTGAAAAAAAAAAATTCTGTTTGCACGTTAGAACTATATGTACTATTAAAGTCGTTATTTAAGCAAGATGCGTTTTTAAACCTAAATTTTATAGAATAAAAAAGGCAACTTCCGTCGAAAACAAACTAAAAGAAT
Organism: Aedes aegypti; assembly: GCF_002204515.2. Taxonomy (NCBI): domain Eukaryota; kingdom Metazoa; phylum Arthropoda; class Insecta; order Diptera; family Culicidae; genus Aedes; species Aedes aegypti. Next base: position 280,737,847 of record NC_035108.1, on the reverse strand, counting down.
CCAAAGAATTTCGATTTTTCCATTAAAAATTAAAGGTTATGGGTAGCTTTGTTGAAAAACTAAGTCAAACCCATTTTTAAGAAAAATATGTTGTATGAACAGTTTGAAAACAACTAAATTTACTCCAAAAATGTCAAAGATTCGGAATCGATTAAGTATTTATGGAGTTATGGTCAAACAGATATAATATTTTTTTCAGCAAAATGAGAAAATTTTTTTTAAACTTAGACTAGTTTCGATTTTAGACAAGCTTGATGTTCTACAAATTTTCATAAGTGTTATTTTGAACATAATGGTGCTGAAAGTTTCAAAATTGTTTAGAAAATAACGAAGTTATGGTGATTGCACTGAAGGCCATTTTTAATAACTTGAAAATTTACCTTCAAGACGCTTGCGCTACCTCTAAATCTTAATATTGTTAGCTCTAGCTTTGAAGTTTATCTTTTCATGTGATTTGAATTCATAAGAGCACACTAATTTTTGGTTTTGAGAACATTTGAAACACAAGCTGCACCCTAGTGGACACCTTGTGCACGCTAAAGTCTTAAAGTTAAACTGATTGTTAATGTTAACCAAATTAAGAAAAGAAATGCCGTTTTGCAATATTCTGTACTTTTGTTTTGTTAATGCATCTTTGTCAGAACGCAGTTATACATTTTATTTTTTTCGTATTCTTACACAGTTTTAAGAAAATGTCAAGTTCTTGAGTGAAGGTCACTTATGCAATTATTGATTTTACGAGGGACACTCATACAAATAGTGTACATAAAGCTTCCAAAAAATCATTGATGATTTTTAGACGTAAAAGCATGTAAAACGTTTGCCACAATTAACATTACGGGACTATAGATTCATAGCATAGTACAACCCTACGGAAAACTGCTTCGAAGTGAACCATGCCGAAGTCTCGATGCCAAATGATTCCATATGAATCATGTAATTAACATTCTAATGATGTTTTCAAAACCAAGAGTTAATAAAATTAAAATACACTGAAGTTTTTTTTACACGGTTTTTTTTTGTACGTTTTATTTTTACACGGCTTTTTTTGCACGCCTTTCGGATTTTACACGATGCTGATTTTTGCACGGAATTCGGAATTTACACGGTTTTTTCTACTTATTTACACGGATTTCAGAATTAACACGGCTGGCTTTTTTTTCTTATTTACACTGATTTTAGAATTTACACGGTACTTTTTACACGGATTCCAGAATTAACGCGGTTCATTTTTACACGGGTTCCGGAATCAGCACGGTTTTTTTACACGGCACGGGGGACCTTAGTGCATTTGGAAAATAAAATTTAATAAATGGATCCCGATTTTGGTACGTTTCCGTTTTTGGCAACTGAAAATTTCGACTTCGTTGCCAAAAACGGCATCCCACTGTACTAAGTTATGGCATAAAATCTCAACTCTTTATTTACGCAAATTTTACGCAAATTGATCAGTACTGATCTGTACTGATGTTCTTGAATTCGCTACGTAAAAAGTAACATCAATTGAATTTGCCTAAAAAAGAATTCGTTAATTGAAATTCGAAACATCGACATTCGTCATCCTCTCTTCGTGATCGTTCCGAAAATACCCATATCGCATGGGTTATCAACGATTTTCTCCAACTAGAGGTCGTTGCAGTACATAATTTCTCACATTATTGTCTAAACTCAATTTACGCACTTCATTAAAAAAAGTACTGCCAACGTAACAGTACCCGCTCATGGTCCAGTAGCCCACTCACGAGTTCAAATAGTAAGGTAATTTGAGTGAATACACAAAAAATGTTCACAGTATGATTCTATTTGTCGATTTGAATTGTATTGCGGCTAATGTTTTCAAATTTACATTGTGTAAACTTATCTTTTTTCAGTGTGAGCGGGTTACTGGAACATGAGCGGAAAATGGTACAATGATGGTAACGTGAATTGAATTTACTTCGTTAATAAAAGTGACGTAAATCGAGTTAGCATAAAAACAGATTTCGTAAATTGAGTTTTTAGTGTATGGATGACTTGTAGATAAATGTCTAAATTTTTGAATAAAAATGCTGAAAAAATCTTATTTATGGCCTACATTGAATAAAAAATGATTTTCAAAACTTCAAGTTGATATAATAGATTGGTATTTTTTATTTCAAACATATTTTCTCTCCCTCCAGTGATTTCATCAATAAATCCTTCAAACATTCCATTAGTTATTAGTCTAGGGATCCCATCAGTAATCACTCTACCGGTTCCATCAGTATTCCTTCCAGTGATTTTTAAGTAACCCTTCTAGAGAATCCATCAGTAATTCCTTAAAAGATTCTTCAAATAATACCTCCAGGGATTCCATCAGTATCCGTCTATCTGTTCCACGAATAATTCGTCTTAGAATTCCTCCAGTAATACTTCAGGGATAACATAAGTACCACTCCACGGGTTTCACGAGCATTTCCTTTAAGGATTCCACCAGTAATTCTTTCAGGGATTCAATCTGCTGACCCTCCAGGGCTTCCATCAGTAGATTTCATCAGCAATACCTCCAGGGATTTAATCAGAAATCGCTGATAGGATTTCAAAAATAATCCCCCGAGGGATTCCATTAGTTATTCCTATAGCGATTGCATCAGCAACCCCTTCAAGGATTCTATCATCAATCCCTCCAAGAATTTCATCAGTAATCCCTCCAAGGATTACATCATTAATTTCTCCATGGATTCCTTCAGTAATAATGAAGATGGTCGAAATAGTACAGTAGGCCGAAAAGTCACGCAAACGATAATACAATGTTTTATTTGTTCACCGAAAAACATCAATAAAATCAATAGATATCAATCAACGGTGATTAAACCAAAAAAAAAATATTAAAAATAAACTTCAGTTGTGCCTCCAGAGAATCTATCAGTAATTTCTCCATGGAGTTCACCAGTTATCCCTCCAGGGATTTTATCAGTCATATCTGCAGGGGTTCCATCAGTTTTACCTCCAGGGATTCCATCAGTAATTTTTCCATGGATAACATCAGTAATACCTCCAGAGATTCCATCTGTTACCATGGTTTACATCAGTAAAACCTCCAGGGATTCCATCAGTAATTTCTCCAGAGATCGCATCATAAATCCGTGCAGGGATGCAATTTGAAAAATTTTCAGGGGTTCTATCAGTAATGCCTCCTTGGATTACATATGTGATACCTCTAGGGATTCCAAAAGTAATTTCTCCAGAGATTGCTTCAGAAATCCTTGCAGGGATTCAATCTGAAATCTTTCCAGGGGCTCCATCAGTAATCTCTCCAGGAATTCAATCAGTAATCCCTCCAGGTATTCAATCAGTATTACCTTCAGTGATTCCATCAGTAATTTTTCCAGGGATTCCATCTATAATCCCTCCATAGATTTCATCAGTAATACCTCCAGGCATCCCAAAAGTAATTTCCTCAGAGATTGCATCAAAAATTCTTACAGGGATTCAATCTGAAATCTCCAGGGGTTCCATCAGTTATTCCTCAAGGGATTCCATCAATAATTCCTCCAAGGATGTTATCAGTAATTCTTCCATGGATTTAATCAGTAATACCTCCAGGGATTCCATCAGTAATTTCTTCATGAATTCCATCAGTAATCTCTCCAGGAATATCAACAATAATCCCAAAAGCGATTCCATCAGTCATCCCTCCATGGATTCCACAAGGGATTTCATCAGTAATCTTTCCAGGGATACTATCAGTACTCCCACAAGGGATTCCATCAGTAAGTTCTCCAGAAATTGTATTAGAATTCCTTGCAAAAATTCAATATGAAATCTCCTCAGGGATTCCATCAGTAATCCCACCAGGAGTCACATCAATAATCCCTTAAGGGATTGCATCAGTTATCCCTTCAGGGATTACATCAGTAATTTCTCCAGGGATTCCCTCCAAGGATTGCATCACCAATCCTTCCAAGATCAAATTGAAATCTCTACAGAATCCCTGTGATCAGTGATCCCTCCAGGGATTCCATTAATAATTCCTGCAGTTATCAGTCATCCTTCAAGAGATTCCAGCAGAAATCCCTCCAGGAATTCAATCAGTAATCTTCCCAGAGACTCCATCAGTTATTCGCTCAATGAATTCCATCAGTAATTCCTCCAGAGATATCGTCAGTATTTTTACAGGGATTCAATCTGAAATCTCTTCAGAGATTCCATCACTAATCACTACAGGGATTTTATCAGTAATCCCTCCAGAGATTCTCTAGAAATGCCTCCAAAGATTCTATCATAAATGTAACCGGGAATCCCATAAGTAATCCCTTCAGAGTTTTCAAAAGCAAGAGTTTCCTGCCTAGACCCCACCAGTAATCCCCACAGGATACTTTGTTTGTTGTCAGTTAAAAGCATTTATGCTAATTTACGTTCAACAATGAAAAAATGGCCGACGTTTGTAGGAACAGATTTTCATTTCATTGACAATTTAAGATGTAACATCTAAAGCATGATGCACAAATTACGTAACGATCAAAACATAAAAAAGTTCGATCTCCTTAACTCTATGTTATAGTGAGTAACGTTCAAAAGGACCCTCTCTCCCTTTATTGCGTAATGCTAAAAACTGATTTCAACAGTTTAATATGATTTACTTGCTTACTATTTTGTCTCGAACATTCCATTGTCAAGTAGTCAAGAGTCACTAATGAACATTAGTCATCATTTAACCAGTGTAAAAAGCTAAATGTGTTGTTTTTGCTGGTTTACAGAATGATAGCTGAAAATATTATCTAGATTAAGTGTGAAGATCATACTAAAGATTGCGGTTCTGGTTCCGTCAGTTGAGGATTTATTCTGATTGGAAATTTTCTTGACTTCCCAAATCCTAGTGCATCTTGGTACTTGTCATACGATATACAAATATAAGAAGTGGTCAATCTGCAAAGAAAGCTCTCAGTTAATTACTGTCGAAGTGCTCATAAGAACACTATGCTGAGAAGCAGACCCTGTTAGATGTTTAGCCAAGGAGGATTCTTCTTCTTCTTGGAATTACGTCCTCACTAGGACAGAGCCTGCTTCTCAGCATAGTGTTCTTGCAAGCACTTCAACAGGTAATTACTGAAAGTTTTCTTTGCCAAAGTTGCCATTTTCGCATTCGTATATCATGTGGCAGGTACGATGATACTCTATGTCCAGCGAAGCCAAGTAAATTTCCATTACAAAAAGATCCTGGACCGACCGGGAATCGAACCCAGATACCTCCAGCATAGTTGTGCTCTGTAGCCCCGAATGATAAAAATAGAATGATAAAAATAAGTAGAAAATAAGAAGAAAAATGAAGAAATATAATAAAAAGAATAAGGGATTTATCACTGGCAAAACTATCATACTATACACTATATCGTTGGTCACAACGTATATAACATATGTTTGGTGAAGCCTGTATTGCATATTGATAAAATTCTGTTTAATGATTTTAAAATGTAGACGTAATCTGGCCTTCTAATAAATACCATTATGAATTATTCTAAACGGAAGTTATATCATCCCTCAGCCTTAAACTAAAGAATGCCTCAAATAATAAAACTGAAAGAAAAAAAATCCGCTTCGAGTATGCCAAACCGTTGAAGCGAAGCTGTATGGTTCATCGCTTCTAACATCCTGAAAATCGAACGAACTTCACTTCACAGTCAAAAAAAAAAGTTCCCCGCAGGATGGGAGCTGCTCGTTTTCACACGACGACCCATCGCGTCGCGGCAACACCATAGGTGGTCTCTGCACTTCATTCGCTGTTTAGCTCCCACGCGCAAACGAAGTTACACAAAATCGGGTGCGGTTTGCACAACATTGAACTCCTGTGGATCTGTAATTTTCACACATTCGGAAAAACGTCTACTGTGATGTTTTCATCTTCTTCTTCGCAAAGTACATAATTTATAAAGATGGTTCAAAATACCTAATGTTTGTTATGAAATTTGAGAAAAAAAAGAGAAAACAGCACAAAATATGTTTTCAATTTTTTTTAATTACTTTCAAGAACAATTAGAAATCTATGAAGTGCTACTAATTCTTTTGAGTCACATCAAACCATTCAAAAGATTCTAGATATTACCTTACCTCAAAAATAATGATTGAAGCGGTACGAAACATTTGGCGACATCTGAACAATACAATCTTGAAGTAAAATTCTGAAACAAAATATTCATTTTTCAACGAACATATGAGAATCTCCTCCTTCAATTAAAATCTTATTTATTTGTCCCATTATTGTGATTTTAAAAGTCTACTTGTTATTACGGCCTTGATTACACACATGGTTTGTTGGTTCAGAAGCAAAGTACCTTAATACAAATGATCATATATTGTTGAGAAAAATAAACAAAAAATGGTAATGAAGTTCGCTTTAAATTGCATGGGGGTAAAACTTTTTTATTTTTTTTTCAAGGGAATTTGGACTTTAAACATGTAATTATTCATAGTTATAGTGTATCAACATTAGTTTATTAGATAAAAACAAATTTTCAATAAATTTCACGTGAGCTGGTTTTTACTTCAAAGCAATTCCAAACGCAAGGTTATCATTTTTATATGTAAAAAATAGTTGAACTGAGCAAATGTTTTCAGCTACAACATGAAAATAAAAATATTTCATTACTAACGCGGATGTGTTGGTGAGCCAATTTTCGGGAATCCAGTACCTGTGTATTAAAGTACGTTGGGTCCAGAGAGCCCTATTTTGTGTAACTTTGCTTGTGGAACTCTGCTGTCGGCTGTCGCAGCCTACCGAACCGTACCATTCATTGACTGGAAGGGGCTGTAAAGATGTTTTGTAATACATTATTAATTTGCATCCATACCCCCCTTCTCTTCCGTTATTGGCTCCTTTTCGGTAGATACTGCTTTTTATTCGGTGAACTCAGAGATTTCCACTAAACCTATCGTCCTTCAATGTTCACTGAGTGGAAATTCTCGTTTATGTCAGTTTTGAGGATACATACGTAACAAACATATGGAGAAACAGATACCGCCTTTCATCCTGTGAGAACGCTGCATGATCTTCCCATTGGAGTATGGGAAATGAAATGATACACCTTCGTTCCATGCAGCCAATATCATTTTAAATGATGGTGTATAAATTTAAACAAACCCGAATTTTGTTGTGATGATATTTTCAAATGAACCAGATAAATTTTACGGCTTTGGCTTTGACTATTTTTGGCAACGAAAAATACTATAAAATACTTCATTGAACACAACACATTCAGATTGTTCTCCATACTGTTAGCTTCACTCTGAAACAAATTATAATAATAATTTATACCACAATCACACCTGAAATTATTATTTTTTGTCAAACTTCTTCTTCTTCTTTCTGGCGTTACGTCCCAACTGGGACAAAGCCTGCTTCTCAGATTAGTGTTCTTATGAGCACTTCCACAGTTATTAACTGAGAGCTTTCTATGCCGATTGACCATTTTTGCATATGTATATCGTGTGGCAGGTACGAAGATACTCTATGCCCTGGGAATCGAGAAAATTTCCTTTATGAAAAGATCCTCGACCAGTGGGATTCGAACCCACGACCCTCAGCATGGTCATGCTGAATAGCTGCGCGTTTACCGCTACGGATATCTGGGCCCCATTGTCAAACTATAAACACCATTGAAACACACCTGGTTGTAAGTATCACAACGACTACTTAGCTGCATGTTTAGGACTACATCCTTGAGTGTAACAAGTTCTTATATCATATAAACCGATTTCTTGAATCTTCTGCATCAATGTACGATGATAGATGGTTCAATTTGCATTCTTTCTCAGTTTTGTATTTTTGTTGTACAGACACAGAACCGACGAAATCGATACTGTGATCGTTTATTTCTGAATATAGGGTAGCGGAATTTGGGGCAAGTGTGCCATAGGGGCAAGTGTGCCACCCCTGATTTTTGTAAAAACTACAAACTATATTTTTTATTTGAGCTTAACAATATGTTCCCTTATAGTCCATAATACAATGGTCAAAATATGACGCAAATTGCTCTATTTTTCACGTATTTACATCGACTTTTGTGAAAACCATAAAATATCAGTGATTTTTTATAAAATTTCGTTGTTTCTAAATAGCATGGTGAGAGGTAAATAACGAAATTTTCAAACGTACTGTACATTGTGAAGCTATACAAATGTGAAAGTAATTGTGGCATTTGAACGAAAAAAATATTTAGTTTTACATACAAAATCCATTTTGGTTGAAATCTATACTTTTTGGGGCAAGTGTGCCACCTATTTGGTAAACAAAAATGGTTGGGGTGAAATTCATAAAAATGTAAACATCATCAACAAAATCATGATAATGAACCAAAATGAGGCACCAGTAGTGGTTTTTGAAGTGTAGAAAAGGAATAGCGAACATTTTTGCTCCCACAATGATTTTTTTCTCCAAATATTCGATAACAACATGGTTTAGGCGTTTTAAGAACTATTTTACTTATTTTCATCAATATTTTACCTTTATTTAGTGCCGATCTAGTGTAATATTATACAGATCCCCCATAATGAAAGAGTAATTCATATATCGCATTGAATGGAGACAAAAAAAACGATTTTAGTTATTCGAATTAACTTGTAGAGAGTTCCACATGTGATGAACCTTGTTATAAAGCATCCCCTCATGACGGTAAACCCAAAAATATTTTTAAAATTTTCAATTAGGCTCTGATTTGTTAGCAATATTAACAGGAAATAATGGAAATTTCATAACAAGTAGAATTACATGAATGTTCATTCGATGGCCGTCTTGCCCCATAAGGGTGGCACATTTGCCCCATAGTGTTGAAAATCAGGGTATTTTGGATGATATTTGAGGAGCTCCAAAACTAATACTTTTTGAAATTATTTTCTTTTTAAATGGCACAGTGCTTATGAAAAGATGTGAAACTAACATCGTGAGGCTGAATTGGCGGGTTTTTTAAGCTTTAGACAAAGTTAGAGAACAATTTGCTTATGGTTGCACACTTGCCCCAAATCCCGCTAAATGTGAAAACGTTCTAAGAATGATGGAACAGTTTTCTTATAACCGTTTCCCTATGACGTTGTTCAATACAAGCAATGCAAACGCTTTCTCTCGAATCTCGACCTCAGGACAGGTCGGAGATGGATGTAATCAAAAGCTTTCCGGTCGGAAACGGGCTATTATTCACCCACCATCGTATTGACTAAAATAGATATTCCTCCTACCCGGTTCATAAATCCCCATGTGCGAAAAAATATTCGCATGTAAGCCGGTATCAAGTTCAGATTCGTTGTACACGACATCAATTACCATGGATTTCCTATTCATGGTTCAGTGCCTTTCTTCTTGCTCCGGGAGGACCATTCACACTCTCTGTGGTTCGATCCGGAGTGCCACCTGCCGCCATGAGCTGGTCCCCCCTTTCCACCGCTGCATTGCACAATGGTCCACGGAACGAGATTTGGTGGAATGAATCAATATTTTAAAATTATAAGAGATAGCGTTTGGATGTGTTCTGAACATTTGCTTATATTAATGCTCCTAGGTGCCATGTTTTATTACCTTTGAAATCCACTCTCATTTTTTTAATTTCACGAGAGCATTATGTAATATTCTACAATATGGGCGAATCTAGATGGTTGTTCGATTTTTTCAAGAGTTTCACAATTTTTGCTTGAAACTAGAAAAAAATACGCGTGTCCAAAAAAACACGTATTGTTTTACTGTGCCGGTTGTTCCATTGTACAGCTTTAAAAATTCAAGATTGAAAAAAAAAATCTAAAGATTCGATTGGTCGACCGCTATATTTGACCTGGTCAAAAAGACCACCGGGATCATCCTAACCCGAGCAGAATAACATGGCAAACGACTACCATGTCATGGTATTAGATTAGAATACCAGCATATTACAGTGAATAAATAATAAACCATGCTTTTTCTATCCTATTTAATGCCAAACCACGCTTTGAATATTTTAGCGGAATCTTCATTCTTAGTCATATTTCATTATCTATAATAGCTTTCTAATAGCCAATCTTGTTACCCGCAAAAAAGTTTGTCGGAAAATGTGTATTTCTGTGACGTTTTTAAAATAACTTTCAGTTGGACATACTAGTTCATTATGGTGCAGCACATTGATGCTAGCCAATGCCATACATAGCTGTAACTACAATGCTGTTAAAATTCGATATTTTTTGCGGCGTTCGTTTCACTCCATGGTCAGCAGTCAAATGATTTCTCTACACTCATCCGCTACCGTCACCTTTCACATACAGCACGAGCAGTAAAATGTACATCGAGAATAGCAAAAACCTGACACCTGACCTGTTCACAAATCATGAATTTTGCATTGATTTCCAAAATGTTCGATCATAAACAACATCAATAGTTTAATCTTGCTTGTTAAGTCGAGTCTTATTACGAAAAATGAGTTAAGATCTTAAAAAAAAGTTTAGCTCTTATTACGAAAAATGATAGAAATAAGCGAACCCATACCACTTGCTGGTTGTGACGCCATCGTGGTCAGTTGCATTCAATTGACATTTTTGTTTGGTTCGTCCGTTTGATCGCTCGTGTTGTGAATGCTGAAGGTTAAGGCTGGCGAATGTCCACGAAAACGTGTCAACTACCGTGATTGTTAACTTCGCTGATTGTTATAGATTTGCCTTTTTTTTCTGATCGGGGAATTCCATGCTGTATACGATCGTTGTATTATATAAGGGAGTCATACTGTTTCTCCAAGAAATCTGTAGGATGCATTCCATCAGTATTTTTTCTAGGAAACTTTAATTCCTCTAGGTATCTCTAGGAACTCGACATGAAATGTTCATTAGGAATTGGTTTTATAATCCCCTAGGGATTTCTCCAGGTTTTTATTTGCTATTTTGTTCTGATTTTTTGAAAAGATTGTTTTATATACTACTCTAATGAGTTTCCTTTTTTTTACTAAGCATAACGCTTAATATTTTTCTAAGAGATCGACTTATGACACATTCAGAAATTAATAATTAGTTTCCTTCGCATATATTTCGAATTCCTTTGGAAATTACACTCGGAATTCCATTATGAATTGTTTGAAGGAAGGTAAATGATTTTTAGTATTAATTGAAATTTATTTTTCAATAACAGCATTCAACTTTTTCTTGTGTGATTCTCAAGATAAATGTTCACACATTACATTAGGACTTTGTTATAAATATACCATGAATGTCATCTAAGATTTTTTCATCGATTTCATATCCTGCGGATGTTTTCTAAAAATGAAATGCATTCAAGGGTGTTCAGGATATTCAGGGGTAATTCCTAAGATTCCAATTGACTGCAAATTTTATTGATGAAGCGCAGAAAGCATTCTGGGGGAGTTTTGGAAAAATCAGTGAGGTAGATTGTGATATTGTTGAAAACAAGGCAGAATCACCGATCTTCCAGCAGGGTAAATAAAACGACGCTGAGTTTGATTTTACCACATGCTACAAAGCTGGAAATAATACTTTATTAATCTTAATATATAAAACATATACAACTTAAATGTTCGGTGATCTCTTAGAATAAAATAATTCTGATCTAGCCATTCTGTCGCTTGTTTTCACTAGCACTACCTATAGTTGACATTTGGCGATACAGTGAAAACTAATAGTGAACAATGCATACACAAAGCTAACTCCGACACATGCTCAGGGGTTCGCATGCTGTATTCTCACGTTACAGATATAGTTTGCAATTAAACGAAATTTCAGATGATAAATAAGTGGAATATCTGAAGGAATCTGAGAGAGGATGTTGTAGGAATTCTTAGTAGGTATTTAGAAGGTAATTCACCAAGACCTTCCTGAAAAATGTATTACGGAAAGGTTTTTTTCTGGAAATAATTGTATAATTCATTTATGAATGATTGGCAATACTAATATAAAAAAGCATTACTAAATCCACAGAAAAAATATTTAAATTTCAATGTAGTATAAACTGAAGTCTACTGTAAAAATAAATCAAATTCGTGTGTTGTTACAGCATCATGTAAACTTAAATGAATATGCATTCAGTTTTCAACCAAAAAAGCTTGAATATCACATGATCGTGTACATTTAAAGTGAATTCTATTGGAAAATAATGGATTGGTCGTTTAAATTTAGGTTGATTTTGATGCTCCAAATATGTGCATGAAAAAGAATTTAAATTTACAACATTTTTTTAGCTGTGTATTTCTAGGTCGGATTGTTTTCTTTTTTTTTTCTAATATTTAGTTATGGACAAATCGATGACCTAGATTGTTTGGTAAAAAAAATATACATAATCAAACATAATTGTAACAAAACATAATTAAACAAACATTAAATAACAAAAAAAAATCTCTTTTAATAGTCGGATTCAAAGACATTGAATTCTTAACCGTCCATTGCTGGCTTTTCAGGCGAATTGTGTTTACCCATACTCAACCCCGCTCAACCCAACTCAAGTCGTGGCCACTCATTAAGCAAATGCTACATCAACATTTCCTTTTCTTATCACAAGTTACGGTAAAGATGAGCGTGGCCGGGAATAGCGATGTTTATGCTATAGGTATTTTTGTTTAAGATTCACTCTCTCATTTTTCGTGCATTCTTCCCCTAAAACTCACGATTTACTCGTCCGATTTCCCCTACCCAGCAAAAATGCTTTGCCATTAAAGTGTGAACTTTTTATCTCTAGCTTTCAGCATTCTAAATGAAAGTGGGCGGGCCAATTTGTCTGTCTATACTGAGAGCGCTGAGAACACGGAGTAGCAGAAAAGTGGGCTTGCATGTGTGGCGTGACGCGTGACGTGCAAAGTAAGGCACGTCTCAAGCGTTATAATAAAGCTCAGAAACAAACGAAGATGAATAGGGGAAAAGAATTGAATATTTTTTTAGGTACTTTTTTGTCTAATTCGTGCTGATTAAATGAATCGACTCTTGACATAAAAGAGCCACGGATCACTCAATCTCTTGACTGATCCAGATCTTTTAAACGGCTCCGATCCGATTTGCCCACTGTCTAGATGATATTATCAAAAAAAAAAAACATGTACATTGCTAGAATCCGAACTTAACTGTAACAATGCTAACGATAACGCTATAATTTTATAACGCATATATGAATGATGATTTTTTCTCGGCTTGAATAAAAAGATGGCAGTGGACAAATTTACTGTTTTATATCGTTATATAAGAATCGTTAGGCTTTCGTCTAGCTATTAGCGTGGCTATGAGGCAAACTAATAACCAAGATATTAAATATAAACTATAAGAACAAAAAACGACGTTTTTTTACATACCCGAGGTTTCGGCCGATAGGTTCTGGCCTTTTTCATGGAGAAAGAACTATTTTTTTTTCAATCTGCAAGATAACTCCAGCTAGTCAACGACAGTCTAGACAGACTTGATGAAAATCGCTTGTTTTCTACTGTTATGTATCTTCGATCTTTTCAGACAAACATGGACATAGGGCCAACGTTTTATTTGCATTAAATTTTTATTTTTATTTTACCTATTGTAAAAAAGTCAAAAGATGCGTTTTTCAATGCTTTATATTTAATCAGAATAATAGGTGCTCTCGTGGTATAGCTTGAGTATATTCCCATTCGATTTTTGTCACCTTGATGGAATGCAAAGAATTTTTTGCATGTTGGTTCATTCTTCAAGATCCGGGCTCACAGTGACAGTTCGTGACAGCAGAATCTCGGGTCACTTTGACGTGCATCGGTTTATTTCTCTCAGCTTATAATCAGGAGTTTAATTCCGAGAAAATAGAGAGTACCTCTCACTTATCGCTTTTCGTAGGCTCCCTCCCATTATCCCGAAAGCCATTGCCCCGAATGCTACTACTCCGAACGCCACTACCCCAAATGGGTCACTACCCCGAAAGCCATAACCCCGAATAGTATGAAAAATAGTGCAGAGTCTTGTTTTGTGGCCAAAAAATGTTGACGATACTGTAATAATGCAATATACAATATAATATTTTAATAATACTAATTAAGGGTGCGTAAAATTCATCGGTAAAATTCTCGTTGCATGTTTTCTCTTCTTCCATATGTCAGCTTTTCTTTCGAAATATCCTGTTGGCAACTATCTTTTTCTTCTTTCTGGGACAGGGTATGTTTCTTGTCTCAGTACCACATTTACAGTTATTGACTGAGAGCTTTGCTTGTTAATTAATCAGTTTTGTATTTGTGAACAAGATGATCATCCATTACCATCATTTACGAAACAAAATCTTTTAGAAGATCTGAATGCTAGTGACATCTAAAAAAAATAGCGAAGGAAGTGGGTTCCAGCGTCTAATAGAAGCCTTTACTACATCCTAATTTTGTGCAAATTATAGCTGTCTTTTTCATAATAAATTCACTCTTCTTTTTGAAACAGGCCGTTCTTCAGAGCATTGCATTGTATCTCAGGGAATTCCTTCTAAAACCTTCTTATCAGAATTAAACTCAAAATGTTATGCATTCGGGGTAATGGCGTTCAGGGTAGTGGCGTTCAGGTTAATGTAATCCTTTCCGTAAAAATCATGAACCGCAACACATGCTATGGGATGTTTGAGGATTGTGTATCACCAACCCCCAATGGTAAATAAACGAGATCTTGCGTTCAGTATCATAAGGGCGTAATTGCAATGATCGATTTCTCTTCATCGATTTTCTCTTTAGCTAATTACTTGACCGGGCGACTGTATTTGAATGCTGTTTTTCACTCAGTAGATAGTACTCATCGTCCTTCGTCGTACTACACCGTAAAATGTTAGGAAAATCGATTGAATTTCGTGAATAAAATCGAGAAAGAGAAATCGAAAACTGCAGATACGCGAGAGATGGAGCTCTTTGGAGCTCTCTTTCGCTGCCGTTCATAGACCGATATAGATGCAATGTTTCTTCGCTTGCAACAAGAAGTAGGTATAAGTCGCATGATCGATTTCTTCTCATCGATCCCCTCTTCTGTGAAAAGCGGTGACAAGATGTAAGTGGGTTGGATTTTTTTCACCTCAGACCGCTTGGCACCGATGTAATCTTGCGTCCTAAAATGAATGAATGCTTACTCAGTTGCATCTTGTTATTTTATTCACAGAAGAGAGGACTGATGAAGAGAAATCGACCATGCGACTTAAGCCCTTACTCCAGCACACGCTTGAATTGAGAATGAATTCTACAATGTACAACTTTTGTAGATATTGCCAAAACTAGTTATGCATCAGTTCTTTTGTATCGATCGTAACTTGTTTGTACATAAATGATTTGAAATTTAGAATCCTGCATTCCAACAAAGATAACACATAATTTAAGATTTGTTTACGTTAAATCCAGTTTTGGGGTGTACGCATTTTTCAACATCAATTATTGACCTTCGATATGTAATTAGAATTATGAGGATCACGTCAAAATATTCAGAATTCCCTTCGAAGAAATTCATAATAATCTGATGAAATTTTGTTGGATTACTTTTTTTGTGATTTTCTAGCAATTGCTTTGCTTAGTTTTTTAGCTAATAGTACAAGAAGTTAAATATTTGCCTAAATGTTAAAATTCCAAAAAAATATTTATTATTATCAACATGTCTCTAGACGAATGTTGTTCCTAAAGTTTTCAAACTTATGTAAAGAATTTTGATTTTACCGTCCAGGATTTCTGTTTGAAACCTGAAGTTTCAAAAAAATCTTATGCAATGCATTGGCATAAAAGTGTTCATTTCTCGTCCATTTTGCGGCTTGGATACGGAACAAAAATTAAAGCTTATCCCGGTATATATCAAATTTTCAATAAAACAAGTATTTTTGTTGATATTCAAATAAAACTTCAATAATAATATATTTTTGCACTGAAATTGGCTTAGTTTTAGCGTTAGCGTTAGCGTAGTTACGGTATACTTCGTAGATTGGATACTAGCAATATTAATGTGCCATTTGATAATATCATCCAGACCGCTTTCAGGAACAAGGCTGGGGAGTAAACCTTGGCCCAATCTTAAACAACATTACCAAATTCACGAATATTGCTATTCCTGGCCACTCCCATCTTTACCGTAACTTGGGATAGGGGTAGGAAATGTTGATGCAGCACTTACTTAATGAGAGGCCACCGACTTAGCGACGCCCTCATAAGTGCTACGAAGGTGGGGGTTGGGAGGGGTAGAGGGTCAGGTCAGGATTCGCCTGAAAAGCTGGCGATGGACCCAGAGCATTTGTTGTTAGATGTTAATAATTTATTCATATCAATGCTGACATTCAAATGATGGAAACAAATGTTTTATTTACAGTTTAGTTGATTACACTTTGATACCGGTTGTGATTTTCTGCTCAGAAAACTGTAACAAGCAGAACCGATCCCTCCAGGGTCATCGGATTGATAAAAAAAAAAGAAAAAAAAGCCTAAATTGAATACACGACACTATCAGGTGCGTTTAAATCGAGAAGCATAAAACGAAGACAAAGACAAAAAAAGAATAAAGAACGCCCGAGCTACGTACGACCAATTTCACGACAAGCGATATACCAAAGCGAGTAAATCGAACGAATTTACCGTACTCCGAATAAACGAGAGAAAACGATGTCAAATTACAACGTGAAATTCTGTCGCGCAGAACATCACACAAATAGAAAAAAGGTGGAAACTGTACCATATTCCATTCAGGCTTGCCTTCTTGATTCCGTGATCGCGAACCGACGATACACAACATTATT
The DNA here is from genome assembly GCF_002204515.2 of Aedes aegypti. Lineage (NCBI taxonomy): Eukaryota > Metazoa > Arthropoda > Insecta > Diptera > Culicidae > Aedes > Aedes aegypti. The sequence goes on along the minus strand of NC_035108.1, from coordinate 280,721,199 downwards.
AACATAAACAACAAAAATCAAATCATTCCGATGGCATCTATTAAGATTTAACTATTCAATTTTCAAACTGAATTCCGTACAATAATACGGAACAAACTCACCAGATCCTCCAACCAAGTATTAGTTGGTAAAGACGACCGTTCCGGCCCCAGTAAGGTAATTCGTGTTACCCCGAACAGCAAAACTTCGGCACACCTCAACACACTTCTTTTCCGGCAACCGCTCTACCACTTATCCATGTTCCAAACAAAATTTTGCACCAAAAAACTTTCCTAAAGATTAAGTTACAACCAGCGAAAACATGTCGAATCGAAAAATTGACAAGCGCGAGAAAAAAAGGTAGCAAGACTTTTTCAAACGTCCGTTCGCGGTCTTTTGCAATGAAATTGGCTTAGTTTTTAATGCATTATTTTTTTTGTGTTGTAAAAATTCATAGTTTTGATTATGATATTGCAACATTTACTTTTTACTCTCCCGTTGGAATCCGGGATCGGAAAAAAAAAACAGAAAATTTCTACTCAAGGATTGAATTTTTGTGTAAGAAATATTACATTCTGTAATCAGTTGGGTGGCTGCGTTCTTGATGATCGTCATCAAAGTTATCTCTTCGGATTTATCTGAAGCAATATTGTGATATTCTCAAAATATCGTTGGCCTTCGTTATTAAAAATCGTATTTATTTTTTATTCATGTTAACTAGCAAATACATGTAGGACTATTTTGAGCATCCCTATATGATCTACCAGTTCCACGCAGCCATCAACATCACCCGGCGAGGAGAAGCCCACGAGAAAAGAGGGAGTATCTGAAAGTGAAAGCTATCGTTCGGTCACGTTGTTACTCAATATATTATTTGAATTCGATCTCAGTATCTGAAATTTTTTGGATATCTGAAGTTGTCGTCCGAAACGCGTAATCCTTCCTTTTGCGAGTGAAGCATTTAATTAGTATTTGTTACACACATATACCATTTTTTATTTGAGCAATTGCGACCGATTGGAAGATTCAATAGGTATATTTGCTTCGCATTTGAACAGCTATCTCCATGATTGTACCCCTATTTAGCATAAAGTCGTTTGGCATAGGGCCGTTTGTTTTTTCATTTTGAATAAAGTCGTTTGACATAAAGTCGTTTAGCATAATGGCCGTTTGGCATAATAGCCATTTGGCATAATGAGTGACTTAGAATGGCTATCGGCATGTTTTGAAGCTTTTACCGAGTTCAACACCAACGAGCCCATAACAAACAATTTTGGTAGGTCCTCAACAAACGTGGAGTTTGTTCAGTGATTCTTCGAGCTGTGGATGTTAAAAAATGTGATATTAGAGAGCATAACTAAACAAAACTCGTGACGGATTTTGTAAAACATCTTTTCAGAATAATAATTTTCTCTACATCCCAGACCATAAAGTATCTCTGAGCTTGTTGTGATGTACATGTTTGTAAATAATTATTTAGCAAAGAAAGTTTGCAGTTTATAATTAAGGGAACGCTAATAGAACATTTATCTGCGGATCAATCTCTGTCTCAGTCGGGATGTAACACTTGATTAAAATTATTTGGTAAAAGAAGGGAAAATTTATTTGCGAAATACTGAAAGCTCTAATCCAAAGATCTATTATTGAAGCTTAATGCAAGAAATCCCACATACAAGAGCAGACAGTTTTTCGTTTGAAATGTTTAAGGCTCAAACGTAAAAAATCTTCTCAAAACAACACTCAAGTGAACAACACATTTGTAAAAGAAAATTTTGTTGCAAAACTTTTAAACTATTCAATAATAATTTTAATTTTGGTAGTGTTCGTCAAAATAAGGTATCAAGCTAGGTAGTGTTCGTCAAAAACACCGTCTTTTATCGAAAGAAGGGAAAATTTGTGATTGCAATAATATTTTTCCAGCATATCTCGAAATCATTAGGATTATGTGTTTGCTTTTATAATATGTAGAAATATTAGCAGGTTCTAAAGTAATGATCATTCTATCGGCACGTCTTGCAAGAATTGTTAAAAAAAAAACAAAATATAAAAATGGTTAACATTTAACTTGACTATATTATAATATATAACAGTTTCAATATATAAAAAACAGCCGTTTATTAAAGCATGGCAAAACTTATGATTACTACAATAGAAGATCGAGTGTCGAAAAATATTGCCGCATAATAAAACGAAAATACATAAAAAATTACGTTTAGAATCATCGAAGTAACTACAGTAATCGATTTCTCTTTTCGCTGATAACTTGAGCAGATCAATGTTATCGTTTGTCGCCCTCATATCAGTTGGAAACAAGCAATATAGTTCCAAAAAACAGCCCATGTATAAAAGAAAGTGTTTTTTTTTAAATTTTGAATCAACTGTTTTTTATATTCATTATTATGGCTACATCATTTTTAGAAAGAAACTTCCAATGTTTGAAAGAAGAGTAAATTTGTGCTAAATATATCATAATCCTCAGTGCAAAAATTTATTCCATTAACGAAACTCAAATGAAGAATAAATATTTGAAAGATGGATGATTTCTAGATAAATAATAAAATAACTTTCCTTGTATGCCTTTGTTTATTGAAGAGCTTATGATTGTTGAATAAAGTGTCATTTTATATCAATCGACTCCAAACTAAGCCGTAGAGATTTAATAGAAACGTAAAAACGAATGTCATTTCAAGTAATCCTTGGTTTCAGACTTATTATGCCAAATGACCATTATGCCAAATTCAAAATTCAAGTTTATGGTTTCGTTATTGATTCATTCCACTTAATTTCGTTCCGTGGCCCAATGTGCATTAGGGGAGGTTTCTCACAAAACACAGAGGAGAATTGATACCCACCCACGCAGCTTTTACACACGAAGAAAGCCTGCCTACTCGGAAGCCGATCGCTCCCAGCTGCCAACCCGGAGATTGTAGGAGCGAAAAGCGGCAGACTGTGCTGTGATAAATTTCAATCTTTCAATTATTTATAAGCATCGAGAAATGTGTTTTTCCGTTACCGTTGATAGATTAAAGGGAACCCCGACATGCCTGACAGGGAGTGCTTCTCGGGTGAGTTGCGAGGACCGGTCAAAGGGGGCAAATGGGTGGGTGGAAGATGGAGCCAAAGAAGGAAAAAGCTTCTTGCCGCCTTCCAGAGGGTCTAAAGAAGCAAGCATAAGATGAACGTATTATCACAGGCACAATTTAAGGCTTTACGGATTTTTTCTCGCCCTAAACGAACCGAAATATCGAGAGGGTTTTGCAAGGAAATCCATTTCAGCTCGGAGTCATCCATACTTTACTGAACGTTCTTGAAAAAGGACCAGACTTGTGGGCGAAGGGTGAAATACCGTTTGGAATCATATTCCGAACATTTCAGGGTTACGGCAGGGCTGCTCAATGGACGGCCCTTGAAGAGGACAAAGATTCTTCTCATTTGCAGCCGGTTAATTATTCTACCAACTTGAAGTTAGAGCATACCAAGTCCTATTATTTTCATTTCCTTTTGTTTCATTTTTAAGCTTAGAACTTAAGAAAGAACTCAAACTTTGAAATAGGTTAGTGTTCAGTGACTTTAGATGAACTTTTTCTTAATAATTTGATTAATCGTTAAAACCGTCCAAAATGAAAATTAAGCTTGATGTTTGAATTCGTATCGTGGAAGCCAATTTTTCACTACATGGCTATCAGGGTATTGAATTGAGAAATATTATATGGAAATATCCTGAAGAGTGCTCATTAAATAAAATTCTGCATTTAAGTCACCAATGACAAAAAATAAATGACTTTTTGAGAGGCAGTGTGACAAAGACAGTGTGAAGCAAATAAATTTTCTGCCCAGAGCATTGAAAGGGCAAATATGCAGCTATGAAAGTATATATACCAAGCTGTGTTTAAGCAGAATCTAAAAAGCTAAAGCTTCAAAGACTTGGGTTTCAAATTACGAAAAAAGTTGATGTTGCATACGCCTATGAAAGCAACTACTCCGCATGGTCCAATCAGTCGATGTGAAACTGGTTCCTTGTCCCTGAACTCATTGTTTTTTTTTTCAAATCCAAGATTCAAATATACGTTAAAAGTATTAAACTTGAGATTCTAATGACCTTTTTTTGAAAATTCATTGACATATTTCAATGAAATGTTATTGAAAATTCAAACAAAACTCTAATATTCAAAACATTAGTCTGTTTAAAATTTGAGCCATAACGGTAATGTTTAACGTTGCTCTGCTGGTGCGTGTGCGGTTCCGGGAGAAAATGCGATCTCCGGTTGGTTCGTTTGAAAGGATTCGATTTATTCAGAATCGAAGCAAGAAACATCATTCGTAGTGACTTGCGTTTTTACTTCTGGCTGCGTTTTTTTTTTTGTGGTTATTGGAATTTCGGTGTCTCAAATGTCGAGGTGCTGCCCCGATGATCAACCGCCACGTACAAAGTTTAATAGAGGGTTAATTGAATGCCTGCTTCCAAACGTGGTCAGCCAGCGGCTTGGGATTGATGCCCAGAGGGATAATAATCAATTTTGATGGTAATTAATAGAAAGTTTATGGGAAATGGTCCCTCGTTAGCCACAAATCTAGTAAATTTTTGGAAGATGGGACTAACTTCAATAAAAATGGTTCATGTGTCAGTTTTCAGAGTCTTATAAGACAGATTAGCTAGTACTCTCAGTTTATTAGCCGTATCCACCTTTAAGGTGCAAGTAAAAATGAAGCAAAAGTCAAAAATGAAGCAAAAGTCAAATCGAAAAAAATAAAAACACACAGCCTTTTTATTTTGGAAATAAAACAGCTGTGTGTTTTTATTTTTTTTTTCGATTTGTCGATTTAACGGCGAAAACTGCTTTTTCATATTTGACATTTGCTCCATTTTTACTTGGGCCTTAAAACTCATAATCCAGTATAATCCCTTAACATTCAAAATTATGCTATTTTGTTAATTTGAGATGTCATTGTTTCAGCTCGATTAGATCTTATGTTTATCTTATTCATTAGGAGTTTTTGAAATGTATGGAAATCTCCACCGGTTCGCAGCTATTCCAGAAGATAAGTGGGTCAGATCGGGTAAAAATGACCCAATTTAATTTACCGTCGGGTTTTTATAATCTAAGTAATATAACTATGACTTGAGCTTAAATTGTGTTAATATACATTTAACATCATCTCACTGGAATATGCGATTCGAATGGACAAACAATAATTCATGTTAATAACATGTAATAATCAGTTTTGGGAAACTTGTGAGTAACTTCAAATTCACTCGCGAGTATGAGTTCTACAGCTTGAACTCTCGCGTGAGTATACTCGTGAGTTTTAGCTTTACAACTTATACGAGTGAGTTTTTGACTAACAGTATCTCACTCGTGAGTAATTCCACTCATTTGAACATTATCTTTCATGATGAACTTTCAAAATATGTTTCAAATTACATCAATCCAAATTTGGCTAATTGCTACTCAAATTGAGTCCTAGGTAGAAAACAACAAGTGCCTTGACTAAGGAGTTCCATGTAAGTAGTTTTCGTTTGACAGCGGTGTAAAAATACTTGTAAAACTCATTGTATTTTTTACTTAGCAAAAACTTCCAAAGTAAAACATGAAAGCAATGCTCCCAAGCTCAATTTGGTTTCTTTTGCATATGATATTATCTTTATAATATTTTCACATACACCCGATTCTGATTTTGCACGGGGGATGCGTACCGTGCAAATAAAAGTTTTCAGTTCAAAATTTCAAAAACCGTGCAAAAAGAGCAACACAATTCCTCTACGTTTCAAGCAAAAATAAGGTTTTGGCCAAAATAAAATGTATGGAAACTTTTTTTGCACGGCCGTATAAAAAATTCGTGCAAAAACAGAATCGGGTGTACTCTGGAATTCAATTAACTTAATACAGCTGAGTTAATAAACTAAAAATTGACCAAGGATTCGTGTTCAAATGATTGTGTTTATATTATAAGGGAATCGTGATCCCTCCTTTAAAACCCATTCATTGCAAGAAATGTATCGCGGCGCTCATTTTAAATCCACGTCCAGCGGCAGCGATAACGCGCACACCGAACGCAACGTCAAAATTCAAGTAGGCTTGCATTTTTTTGTTCTCCAAGGACGCAAATGTTCCAAATTTGCTAAATCTTAAACATATGGTGATTTTTGTTATCACTATGACGTTATGTAGACATTTTCAGATAATCGCATTACTTGGATTTGTCTTACAGAGCACTACAAAAGTATTCATAAAAACCACATTACCTGCCACACCCAGCTCGATAAAGTGACGGAATTGCGAACTTCGATAGTAAATCATTTCTCCTAATTACCATAGTAATTTTGGCGGCTGAGCCAGTAGGAGCGAAATGTCACTTTTACTTACGGTATAATTGAGCGGAACATTTTTCCGTTCGAAAAGGTGACAGCTCCATTTGATTTACATTGCAGGCGTTACCGACGTTACGAAATCGGCTCTGCTTATCAGCAGCGTACAGCTCAAGTAATTTCGGTAGCAGAATCATTCCTTGACCGTTTCTTATCCTATCATTTTGCACAGTAGTTATGAACGGTTGGGTGACAAAACGTCGAATCCCAAAACGTCGAATCACAAAACGTCGAATGCAAAAACGTCGAAAGGACAAAACGTCAAAGGGACAAAACGTCGAAAGGACATTCGACGTTTTGGCATTCGACTTTTTGGCTTTCGACGTTTTGTCTTTCGACATATTGTCCCTAAACCGTTATGAACAGCGTAATACCCATTAGGGTAGATAATTTTTTGCGACTATTGAGATCGAGTGTAAAAACAGTGCACTACATGGGTAATAAAAGTACGGAGTGGGTGCAAGTTTTGCTACATCGATGGGAAAACGATACTGGCAGTGTAAATAAAACATTCGTTTTTGATGACGAATACAAATGTGTTTCAAATAAATTAAATTAGGTAGCATACTTCAATGAGATTGTGTTTGCACTGTGAAATAATTTTCTGATTATTTAAATTGACCAACACAACTAAGCTGTAGCAATTGGTATGCAACTTTGTTTTGTTTTGAAAATTTGCCAAAATTGTCTTACATAGTCAACACACTAAGGACGAAGCCTCAAAATCAGTTGGAACGCTAAATTCAACCTACTATATCTCGGCTATCCTAAGCCCGATTAGGGGGGCCTGTAGCCTTGAGGTTACGCTTTCGCTTCATAAGCGGAAGGTCATGGGTTCGATTCCCAGCCCCTCCACAAAAAACCCTTCCAGCCACCAGAAGACGCCTCACGAAGGACCGTGCTTTTGGGAGCACATCCATCCTCCGTCAGTACCAGATGGTGACTGAGACAAACTGACCCTCTTCGCAGGCAGCTAGCCTCACTAACAACAGAGCTCTCTCCTACCTGCTCAATGTGAGAGTAAAAGAGTAGGAGAGAGTGAAAGTTGATGTAAATATAGATAAGTTAAAAATAGATCTGTATCGGTAAAGAAGCTACAGATCACCTGATTCCGGCACAGTAGTGGCCACGAGCACAGGGTGCCTTAATTAAAAAAAAAAAAAAAATCCTAAGCCCGATTCACTAAATTTTGATTGTTCGATTTTTAGTACAAAAAATACCGGAGCAAGTTCTAAAAAAATTCTAATTGGCAGTAATTTGTGTATAACTTGAAATATATTGCAATAACCTATAGGTTTGTTGCTAGTATGATAATCATATGGATATTATTAAACAATTGGCTCTAAGATTTTGATTGTTAGCTGTTTGAAGACTACAATATATTCACGAAATTGCGTAGAATACAGAAGAAGTACTTATTCTACTATTACTTGAAATTTATCGCGCTGACTCATACATTTTACAATTTTAAAATATTATGATATTTAAGGTTGACAAGATTGTAGATTACTTATGGTGATTTTCTGTTGGAAGAACTTAAATATTTTCACAAAGATTATTTTAACCGTTCTTATGTTTTCGTGAAACAAATTTGCTGAACATTGCTAGTGGCCGTTTGTTCAAGGAACTACAATATTCTAAAAAAATATTGAATAATACAGAAAAATATGAGATTTCTGCAGCAAATCAACATTTGTCTCAAGGAGCTATCAATGTTATGATTTGAAGTTTTCTAATATGAATTACATGAATTTAAAGAACATTTCCGATTTTTTTTTCAAAGAACTACAATATTTTCATAAAACTGTGAATAACACAGGAAATACTCGATCGTAACCACAATTTGAAATTTATTGCTTATTGATCCATGGATTTTGTGATTTTCAAATATTATTAAATTTGGGGTTGACAAGTTTACAAAACATGATTCATGAAATTTGGTTGAAAGAATTGCAATATTTTCACAAAATGGCAAATTTATTATTTATACGGCATAACAAAAATTCCCAAAAAATAATATTTCTAATAAAGTTTGATATTTATAAGGATGCTTCATTTATACATTTTTTCCTAGACCATTCTATATTTCATGAGAAACAAATCTACTCAATATTTTTGGTAGCTTTTAGTTCCAAAAAATGCAAAATTTTGACAAAATCATGTATAATACAGATAAATCTACGATTTCTGCTGTAATTTATAAATCATTGCATTGGCCCATAAATTCTACGACCTAAAGTTTAATAATATTCACAATGTAAATTCACAGAACATTTTTAATAATGTTAATAAGTTGAATAAAGACCTGTTGAAATTAAAAAAAAAACTTGGAAGAATTCCTTTTTGAATGAAAAATTTGTAAGCCTTCTTGGAGAAATTTCTTCAGGAATATTTACGCAATCCCTGGATGACCAGAACGCATGAAGTCTTAACAGAATGTCAGATCAATCATTAATCTCTATAAAATGGAAGAAACCATAGAGGAATATTTTAGATATTTTTAAAGACATTTTTATAACTTTTCAACGTACTCATACCCGAGCAGAAGAAAATAACTACTGAATACTAAATTGAGGTATTTCATACCAGATAATTTCCAATACCTACAGCCTGAATGAGGTATGAATGAGCCCTGCATAAGAGGTAAACTACCTCAAATAATACCTTCTGCATATTCTAAAAATATCAAGCTGATAATTGGATCAGGTATTGTAATACCTAAATAATATTTGATGGATTTTTCAATACATACCTCCAGCAGTCCTCAATAGCTAATGAATACCAAAACGAGGTATTTTTAACATTTTTTCAAATACCATTATAATACCAAAATAAGGTATTGATAACTGCACATTACCTAATTGTAGTATGATACCAATATATGGTATGCATAAGTTATTGCGAGTTAATCTTTCCTCCTCGGGTACAAGTATCAATGCTGGACTTTCTTAAAGTACTGAAGACTTTTTTTTGTAAAATTCTAGGAGAATTTCTTGAATGTGTTCTTGAAAATATCTTTGAAAAAGTTGCTAGAAGAATATTTTTTACGTTCCTCTTCCTGGGGTAAGAATTATACAGTTAACTCCAAGGCAGACATGTTGTCTGCATTACCTTAGAGTGATGATATGAGCTTTTTTTTGCGAAACAATTTCATGAAGTTTAATACCCACTCATATCGTTGGGATTCCAAAGATACACGCATCAAAAGAGCCCATAATAACTAGAACCAATCTTCCGTTGCAATTTCCGGAAGTTTGAGTAATTCAACTACTGACAGACTGACGCTTATTCAGCTGTTCGGTAATACAATCCGCATGTTTTTCTATAATTAATTAACTCATTACGCGTGGTAAAGATGGAAAAATCATGGGAGAAATAATGAAAAAATCAACGTCTTCTTCTTCTTGGAATTAACGTCCTCACTGGGACAGAGCCTGCTTCTCAGCTTAGTGTTCTTATCAGCACCTCCACAGTTATTAACTGAGAGCTTTCTTTGCCAAAGTTGCCATTTTCGCATTCGTATATTGTGTGGCAGGTACGATGATACTCTATGCCCAGGGAAGCCAAGGAAATTTCCATTACAAAAATATCCTGGACCAACCAGGAATCGAACCCAGACACCTTCAGCTAACTTTGGTTTTGCTTTGTGGCCGCGGACTCTAACCACTCGGCTAAGGAAGGCCCCTCAATCAACGTGCTAGGCTGGGATTCGAACCTTCTTGTATGCTAGACGAGCGCTTTACCAACTAAGCTACCGCTCTACTTGGTGACCAAATAACTTAGAAAATTAAAAGTTTCGAATTCAAATAAAGTTGATATCATTGCAAATATCAAATTGCTGAAGAAATTTTGAAATGTTATGTACATTTTATGAATGATTTGTAAATATATTGTAGTTATGTGAGCAACCAGCTCCCAGCAATTCAGTCAACTTATTTCTCATGAAAATGAATAATGGTAAAAAAATACCGTTTTGACTCGAAATCCGGACACTTAAGCACTGGGTTAACTTCAAGCACCATTTTTATAATTCATTACATATTTTTCTTCGATTTCCTGTGGTCTATCGTGAAGTTAAATGTTTATTCTATGAAAGGGTGTAATAAAAATAGAGAATTATTATGCAGAAAACGTTTAAATATGCAAAAATAAGAGATGTGTCTTGATTCGAAATCCGGACACTATTAATAGGTTGCTTCGAATTCCGGACACTTTTGCTTCGAATTCCGGACACTTCTTTTTGACGAAATATTCACATACTTTTTACAAAATTCAACACACTAACTCTAAATTTCATAATTTTAAACAGAATACTATATGTTATCACAAAAGTCTCGAGTCAGAAACAACGCTGAAGCTGCTAGAATGGTTTGGCTACATAAAGTTTTGGCAAAATTGCTTCACTCACCTTATGCTTGCGCCTGGATTCACAATGCATCACCCCACCTTTAGTTTGATTCTTCATAATACTCTTACACCAGACACAAATGTAACACTATTTCTCCTTTATAATGTTCAAAACTTACTGTTCGTTGATTAGCAAGACACGACAGCTCCTGATGATCTGAATTAAGCTTAATTTTCTTCAAATATTCGTGTGCGTCCAGCTTTTGAAGCAGTCAAATGATTTGCTTCTTAATCCGGACACGGCGAATTTATCACATAATCATTAATTCGAGCATTTTCGGTTATTTCCATTTCACAGCTATAGGGCACAATAGTTGGCTCTTCATTTAAAACGAAAATTGGTACAATAACACTGTTTTCAATTCAATTTGAATCGAATCTTTCTTCAACGGTAACTGGAAGGTGCAGTCTAACCAGGACTGAAATGTAGGGACTATCGAAACGCATTTTGTTTTTTATTTTTATTTTTAACATACTGCAGCCTACTGCGATACATTAACAACTATGACATACAGTTCAAGTTAAGGTGATTATAAAGCAAAGCCAAACTTTGAATTTTCAAGTGTACAACACTGGAGAATCTGGCAACATATCGCGTGGAAAATCAAATCAACTTGCTTGCTTGCCAATGGGATACATTTTCAATGGGAAGCGCTGTTTGGCTCTCAAGACTTGTGCTCTTGAAAATTTGAGGTGTGGCTTCGTTATATAATCATCTTAAAGAACAGTGTTGAAAATAAATATCATAGATAAATTTGAATTTATGTTATTAAAAATGTAAAAATAGTCTTAGTGTCCGGATTTCGAAGCGTCCGGTAATTCGAAGCAAAACGGTAATATCATTGAATCTTTGCGTTAAGGTGAAGATAATTCGAAGCCAAAATTCAAATTTTCAAGAGCACGGATCTGAAGAACCAAACATCCGGTTAAGTTGATAACTAAATCGATTGAACACTAGCTGGTGATGATCAATCGATTAGGTTTTCAGCTCAAACGGATGTTTGGTTTTCCAGATCCGTGCTCTTGAAAGTTTGAACTTTGGCTTCGATTCATCTTCACCTTAAATAGCATGCTATGATAAAATGGTGATTTCCCTGTTTTAATAAAAAAAAAGTGAAAAAATTTAGTTCCTTCAGTAGTAACAAACCTTAAGTATTCTGCAGACTAGTTAACGCTTCATATGTAAATATTTTAGAGTTGTAAAATCTATTGGTATTAGCGATGGATATCACGTAATAGCCACAAAAATATTTTTTCTGTTTTCTTCACAATTTTGTGAAAATGTTCTTTTTCTTTGAACAAGTCGATAAAACTATTCTCAAAATCAATATTTAATAATATAAAATAATTTTAAGTAATAACATTGATAAGTCTTTGCATCAACTGCTAAGTTCATATGTCCTTGCAACTACAGATAGGTTAAGTTGCCGTGAAAATATTGATTTTTTCTGTAGTATACATTATTTTGTAAAAGTATTCTAGTTTTTGAAACAATGTCCAGAAAAGTTATTTATAATGAACATAAAAATAATTTTGAACAATGAAATCGAGTCATCGCGATTTACATCAAACTACTGTAGTAAGTAGTATTTTTTCTGTATTATTTGCATTTTTGTGAAAACACTTTATATTTTTGAATAAAAACTCAAAAACTCAAATATGGTATTCTGCATACATGTTAACTACCTACCTTGATACCTTGATGGCTACTGCGTAGCGTCACGCCATTGCCGGGCGTATTGTAGAGCTCCATCTTCGTCGGTCTTGGGTGAAAATTCTCCAGTTGCTCCGAACGTTTAGGGTCGCCAGGTCCTCTTACACTGCGTACAGCCAGCGTATTCGTGGTCTTCCCCGAAGCCGCCGACCTCTACCTGGTTCCCTGCTGAATTTTACAACACGTCTTTTCACTTCGCGGGAAACGTCGTTGTCACATGTCACAAGTGTTTCAAGGTTAACAAATTCTTCAATAACTTCAAACACATCCCCATCAAACACTACCTCAGCACTTACACAACTATTGCTGACTCTATCTCTACCTGCAACCATATACTTCGTTTTGGTAGAATTAATGGTCAGGCCTATCCTCGCTGTCTCCCTCTTCAGAGGCATGAAGGCCTCTTCCACTGACCTGCGATCGATTCCAACTAGGTCAATATCGTCCGCAAAGCCAAGGAGCATGTGCGACCTTGTGATAATAGTGCCATTTCTCTGCACGCCAGCAAACGTGCAAAATTGCGTCTCCCTGTTTCAACCTGTCTAACGTCACGAACCTGGTTAACACCAAGTCTGCGATCCGAACACTCGATTTCGAACCATCCAGCGTTGCACGTATCAGCCTAATTAGTTTCGCCGGAAAACCATTTCTTTTCACTGAGTCGTACGCCGCCTTGAAATCAATAAACAGATGGTGAGTCTGTGAGTCTCACGAAAACCAGCTTGGTATTCGCCGAGCGGTCTCAGTCTGTTAAACAGGATGCGCTACAGAATTTTGTATGACGAATTTAGCAGAGTAATTCCTCTGTAATTGGCACACTCGAGTCTGTGCCCTATTTGTGGGCAATTCTTCGTCCTCAGAAGTACTCGGTGGATCGACTGGTAAAGCTGCTCACTTCCGTGCTTGAGAAGCTCGACCGGGATCTCGTCCTTCTCAGCAGCCTTACAGTTCTCCAGCTTGCTGATAGCCTTTTTACCCTCTGCTATGGTTGGTGGGTCCACAGTTTGATCGTCATCATATATGTTCATCCTATTCCTCGCTACAAAATATATCTATAGGTCATCGCGATTAACTTAAATTGTGTGCGTATAATCGCCTAATTCCATTTTTCAGGATTGACTACATATCAAACAATAGATTCTAATATAATTTCTTAACTTCCACATGAATCTAGAAACTCATACATTTCTGTTGATGCCAAAATTTTGTAAATCGGGCTTTGGACAGCCGAGATAGAGTGGATTGAATTTTGCGTTCCAACTAATTTCGTGGCTTCGTCGTCGTCCGTGTAAGTGAAGAATGTCGTAGGGTGATGTGCTAGTATCCATCGTATTAAGCATTGGTCAGTGAGAACTGCAATTTTCCCAGTATTGCAGTGAATGATGCTGATACAAACCGATGCCAAACAATTCTTTCTCAAAACGGCTTTAGCATTGTACAATAACATTTTGAAAAATCTTGATCTCTTTTTGGAAATAATGCAAAGAAAATGCATCTTACCGTATTCTCAGTCCGTCGTATCGTTTTCAACTCCGTCGCCATCAGTTTCCAGATTTGTCTCATAACTTACGGTTCACTGTGTGTATTGAATGGTTAAAACACAACATATCAACGCTATAATAAAATGTTTTACTAGAATATATAGATCTACAGGCATCTCCCTCCATTCCTTCAGCATGATGGAATATACTAATTTCCTTTAAAATTAATTGTTCGTCATCATAATTCAGCACATACATATGAACACAATACTTTTTGACCGTACAATTATGGCATTTGCTCACAGTACAGCGAAAACAACACAATCAAAGGAACCGTATTTTTACGTCGAGCGTCGCGCACACATTGATGCGCACAAGCTTTTTTTTTCTGAGTACGACGGATTGAACTTTGTCTACATTCTCAATTATACGCGGCGGTGTTGGAAGTGTGTTGGAAAGTGGTGTGGCTCAGTCGATCGCTAAGCATTTCTCTCAAATCGTGTTCGTCCATGCGATTTCGGTGAAAAAGTGCAAAGTGGATAATTGAACTGAAGTTATTTACCGAAATACAGTAGTTTTATTGCAATTTTGTTGTACAAGTGTACAAACCATAACAGCTTTCACAAAATTACACTTGGATAATGAATCTATGTTGCAGGTAAGTTTGAATATTCGCCGTAGTGGAACATTTAAAGTTTGATACGAAGAATAGTAGCGCTTACGACGAAGTAGAACAAAACCCTAGGCGTACGAGTGTTAAGCGATGTTCAATTCTCGAACTTTCACTGTTTTATCCTCAAAACCATGTTTATGAAAGGCAATGTGAGGCCAATAATGTTGTTCGTTTCATATATCAAGTTTTCGCAACATTTCGACCCGTTCATTACTTATTGGCGTTGCATTATCAATCGCTTTGAATGGCATTGAAGTTCATTCCGTGTTAATAATCGATAGTCCATGTTTGGAACACTTTTATTGCGAATGCTTGGAACACTATTGTCATAAATGGTGCGAAGGCTACGTTTTTAAAACCAATTTTAAGAAGCTTCAAGTCAATTTAATACTAAACTGTTCAATACTTTTGTTTCAAAAGGCTTCATACTAGTAATTAACACCAACAAATCATGCCTACGTTTTGGAAAAGCTTTTTAAATCTGCTTTTTTCCATATTGTTGACTTATTGCATTCATAATAGGTACACCTACCCTAGTTATTAATATTTTATCAAATACTGGTTTGGTTGTTTTCCAGTGTCAAATTGGAGGGAATTATAGTTATTTTCTTATGACTTTATTGGGCAATGAGCTATGGCTCATTTAGTTTAAGTAAACTACCGTATTTCAATTCCGTAACTATAATTTCATCCTGCTTTTAATTGCACTGCAAAAATTCACACACAATTCTCTCAACTCAAAAAAGTTCTCTTCCGTTTTTGCCTAAGCACAAATCAAACTACCTACCGTGGGAATTTCCGATCTCCCATATAGTTAATCGAAAAAAATCAAAGCCGTCCAATCAAACATCAAACCGGTGGAATTAGTTTAATTTTTTACAACAGTTTGGAGATTGTGCTGCCCATATGAAAAACTTTTTTCTTGTTTTTGCTACAAGTTCATTTCCACCAACAACAACGTTTCGCCGCGAAAAATCGGCTGGCTGCACGTTACGGAATGGCACCATACTGACACGTACACTCTACAAGCTTTGTGCAACTTTTACCAACCGAAACGGCGGCGACGCGTCGCGGCGGTGGGAAGCTGAGACCCCACTAAAGCCCCACAAATACCGCAATGCATACCAAAATAGAGCAGAGCGTCGTCTCGCAGGCACACAAATAGTGTGTAGCGCACCCAGCGTCGCACGCTAAAAACAAGCTACAGCCAATTGAGCCAACTCACATCGAATCGGGCTATTCTAGACCAACAAATAATTTGTGTAATAGGTTAACTAAGTGAAAATAGTTAAATTCAATCGGTTCATCAATGCAATCGTTACATGACGTTTCACACAGAAATTGAAGTCACCAGAAATTTTTCACATGTGAGCAAAAACTTTTTTCAAATTCTGGACTAAATCACAATAATTCTTAGCATTTCCCTTGGTTAACGAAAGAAAATGAAAATAAAGGATTTTAATCCAGAAATTTAAAAGAAGCTTTTGCTTACATTAGACCAACGGTTTCTTTTACTTTTTTTTTAAACTGTTAGTTAGGGTGCCTCAGAAAAAAAAATAATGTTCGAAAAGTCAAGGTGCTCAATCTTGTGATGAAAGATTTATTAATGTAGCATTTTTGTAGAACAAATCTTCTTTGCCCCGTGTGGTTGGCGGCGTCAGTCGTTTAGGCGTATTCTGAGTGCAACGAAGTGTGTTTTCGATTCCCACTCCAATCGGTATGCCACCGAAAACGAAAAAATCATCACTGGGCTACTGAGTATTTCGTGCAGCGGGCACTCAATGTTATTAATCGTTTTAAGTGTCTGAAAATGGTGTAAATGATCCTAAGAAAAAAATCAATGTTCTAAAAAGTCATACAATTTGACAATACTGCATTGACAATTCGAATCTAGGATTAAAAATTAGTGCATTTATATTATTTTGATAATTTAGTAATAAATAACCAGAAAAATACATTTATCGTACGTTTTAAATAGTTCTGTTGACAAGAAAAATTATAATATTAATTTCGACGAGTGCTCAAAAATGTCCACAGAAACTTGAAAAAAAAAATTGCTTTGAAAACATTAGCATTGAGCATTTCGCACAAATTCGTTGGTGGTACCGTCCAAGACTATTGTATGAGGGTTGCCTCCTTCCCGTCCGTTACCAAAGTCAGAAATTTGGGACTAACCTCTAACTCTTAGACAAGATTGACGCATCCTCCAATAGTCGAGAGCTGTCCTGGCCACGTCCACGGGAATGGGAGGGAAAGGATGATTGATTGAACACCTACTTAAGAAAGATGCAGAGAGTTCTACGACCTCTCATAGGTGTTACGTGATGTTGTGGAATGTTGATGGAAAGGGTAGTGCCATAGGTTACGTTCGGTAGATGTTCTGGCCGACAAATGGTTAATATTTACGCATTGTGATCATGCGCTGCTGATCATAACCATTGGCGTAGCTAGGATTTTTTTCTGGAGGGGGCCTAGGGGGGGCCTAGAAAATACTTGTTTCACAGAAGTAATGTTGGTCACAATAATCACGATTTTCCCAAATTTCGTAGTTTTACCAGAATTGTATTGATTTTATTTGTTAATTATTTTGTCTCATTTCACGGCACATCAGCGATATTTGTAAATTTCAATCTTCGCTACTGGATTCTTTTTGTAATCCAGTCAAAAATTCTTCAAGAATTCTAGCAAAAAAAAACTTACATCGAATGTCCTTTGTGGTACTTCCACGAACTATTCAGGTATTCAACCATGTGCTTTGAAGAGATTCCTTCTTGGAGAAAAAATTCCTTCCTCAATTATGTTCGTACTTTCTAGTGCTTTCTCCTAGAGTTCCTTTACTGGTTTCCACTGAGCTCATCCTGGGATTCTCACGAAAAATCATTCCTAGACTTATTGATCACCAGAAAATTTCTCTATCAAATAGCTAAAAAATAAAAAATAAAACACTTGAAGAATTTCTGCAGATAATGCATTAAAAATTCTTTTAATAAATTATCTTGGAAGACCCTCTACATACTTATTACAAATAAATTCCAATTGTTAGTTAAAAGTATCCTCCAGTTATCCATTAAAAATTTGATTAGGATGTTCAGGAATAACTGAGAATTTCATCAAAACATAGTACAAAAAACTCTATGACTCTCACTAAAAATGTCTTCAAGATCAACAAGCAAGGATTTATTCCACGAATTCTTCAGATAGTTCATCAACAGTTCTTCCCACTTTACTTTCGAAGTTCTTCCTAAATGTCTCTGCAGGATTGTTAAAAAACCGCACTTAAAATTATCCGGACTTCCTGCAAAACAATCAAATGATTTCACAAGAATTTCATGAGCAATTGAAAAAAAAATACAATTGAGAAAATTTTATTCATGATTTTTCAGAGAAATTCTTCGCATTTCTATTTGCATTATTTTCACAGATATTTTTTTAGATTCCCTAAGATTCTTCCGAAAAATTCACCAGAGATTCATCTGAATATTTTCCATAGATTTTTTTGTTTAAACCGCACTAACGATGCTTTTCGGAATTTTTGAAGAAATTTTTCATCAAATTTACTAATATTTTGCAATTTATTCTTGAGCTTTTTAAAAATTTCTCTAGAAATTCCATCAAATATTCATTCAGGGTCTAGAATTAACTCTAATTTTTTTGGTAATGATCATCTCAGGATTTTTCCATGAATAAAATTTAAATAAAAAATATCCATTCTCAATTTTTTGGTTCAAAAACTACTCCGGGAATATCACAATATTTTTAGGGATTGCTCTACATATTCCCCTACAAATCACTCCATATCAGATTTCTAGAGAAACACATACAAAAAAAGGTTTGAAAGTACTTTGTTGGTAATCTTTTGAATAAACATTATTCGGTAAAAAAATACAGAATTCCTGTCGTAAATTTCAAGAATTGACAATGTACCTCATAGAACAGTTAAGTGGTTCTTGTAGGATTTACTACAAAAAATCTTGTTTTTTTCCTCGTCTCCTACAATAGAAAATTATTGGTGTTTTTACTGAAAGCATTTGTAACTTAAATCTTTGATAAAATTTTGTATCAACTCCGAAGTTTTATGATACTCTGGTGAACATATTGATGTAGAATTTCAAAACAAACTTTTTTGAAGGGTCTATTATTCTGTAATACTGTAAGAGTTTAACGCGAAAACATTGAGAGTATGTTTTTAGTAGAAAAAATCAAAACTCCTATAATTCACCATTTTTTAAATTCCTTAAAATATTGCATTTTTTTGGAGTACGGACAGATTTTTGTACGAAGTTCCTCAAAGCGTCATGCGAAGGAAGGAGAAACAAAAGCAGGTTGAAAGGTTGAAGCAGAGCGATAGATGGTTAATGGTAAAATGAAAGTCAAGTGATTATTTATCTTATTTCTAGAGGAAAATTACAGGATAGTTAAAACCTCTCCAATTATTTGACAAATAAAATAAATTTCTCAAGAAGTTGCATCAGAATCTTCTTCAAAAATTATTCTGAAAAATATCCTTCCTTGACTTCCAGTTTTCTAGAATTCTGCCAGCGAGCCTTTAGAAATTCCGCCCTAGTGGATTCTGCTAATAATTGATAACATTATTTGCAAAGAAGTGTTTTAAGGAAGCTCAGTACAAATTTCTTTACTTTTCTACTTCTCAGTTATTTTGCTACATATTTCTCTACAGATTCCTGAACCGCTATGCCAATTTTGGAAGCAAAACTTTTTCTGGGGCTTTCAACAAATTTCCTCTGAAGAAATCGCAGGCAAGCGACATCTAAAAACCTTTTTTTTCAATTCTAGAATAATCCGGGGATTTGAAGAGAAATTTCTCGAAAAAGAAAACATAGAAGAATGTTTGACGCATTTTTTTTATTGTTTTTGGAAATATTTGTTAAGGACTTTTATGAACTTTGCGGAAGAATTTGTAATAAATTTTATGGAAAAAATATTTAAAAGGATTCGCAAAAGAATTTCTAGTAGAACAATCAGCAGAATATCTCAGTATTACATTTGACAGAATCAAACTTTTGAGGAATTGCGAGAAAAAGCTGAACTTGTGAAAGATTTAGTAACATTTTTTAGGTAAATCCGGGAACATATTCCGTAATCAATTTGCTAATGAAAAATAGACAAACAACCCGAGGAGGAAAGAATAACTCGCAATAACTTATGCATACCATATTTTGGTATCATACCATAATTAGGTATTGTTCAGTTTTCAATACCTCGTTTTGGTATTATAAAGGTTAAAAAAAAAATGTTTCAAACAATTAAAAATACTTCATATACCAACGAAAGGTATTGAGGACTGCTATTATTGAAATAACTATTATTGAAAAAAAAAATCACTTTTATATGAAAATCCATCAAGTATTATTTAGGTATTGCAATAACTGATCTAATTATCAGCTTGGCATTTGTAGAATAAGCAGGAGGTATTATTTGAGTTATTTTACCTTTTATGCAGGGCTCATTCATACTTCATTCAGGTTGTAAGTATTGAAAATTATCTGGTATGGAATACCTCAATTTGGTATTCAGTAGTTATTTTCTTCTGCTCGGTAAGGAATGAATGTCAACAAGGAGGAATTCACTATGAAAATATGAACAAGTCCCACAATATTATTTGATTTATTTACAAGACATTTTCAAAATTTCTGAAGCCACCCTTTAATATTCCTTGAGGGATTTGATTATACTAAAATTCTGTAAAGAATATCGAAGTTATTTAAAAAATTCTACAAATCTTTTGGAAATTAATCAAATTCAATTTTATTAAGTAATAAGTTTTCTTGGAAAAACATAGTTTAAGCGACAATTGTGTTACATCTTTTCACATAATCTAAAGAAAACTTGGATACGCCAAAATTCCATGAAAGTTATGTCTTAATTTTCAACAAGAATTTTCGTTATATATTCTCTTAGAAATTCCTATATAAATTCTGCCTCTATTTTTCAATTAATTTTTTCGGACACTATACGAGTTGGAGTTAATGTATGAATTTCTTTAGTGAATTCTCATTACCAGATATCTCGAGCAGGGTATCCTCCAAAAACATAATAAATCAGAATGCAGGGAACATGCTGCTTTATGCTGAAACAGTATTAATTGGATTTGGAACGAATTTTGGGAATTGAATTTCCAGGATATTGACGCTTTTATTGTCGAAATATTGCACTTATCGCATACAACAAAAAGTTATTTCTAACAGTAACCATTCGATCGACAGCAACGGTTAAGCTATCGGTTGTTGCGCGATTCACCACCACGCTGCTGCTATGTGAGACAAGCGAGGTTTCCTCACTTCAGTTGTTCAACATAAGAAAACGTAACTACTGAAGAGATTTTTGTCAATAACCATGACTCTTGTTATTGACAAAAATCTCTTCAGTAGTTACATTGATTCAGAAGATTCTGCTACGTGTTAATTTGTTGTGTTTTTTTATCATCAAAAATTCTGGGGGGGGGGCCTGGATGATTCTGGAGGGGGCCAGGCCCCCCTGGCCCCCCCTGGCCCCCCCTGTTCCTACGCCAATGATCATAACAAACTCAAAACAAAAAATTGCTTTGAAAACATCGGCACAAAACGTCTAAATAGGTAAATTTTATCAATGATAACCATATATCACGACTCTAGCGAAACCTTTTAACGGTTTCTCAGAAAGTTGATTTATTCTATTCAGAAATGCTATACCTTTCATTCAAATGTTTGGTACCATGGCTTTCAGAACATTGGTATTTTTTGGAACATCCAAGTGTTGGTCCAGAGTCTTAGTTCCAGAAGAGTCTGATTTTGTGTGAGTAGAACTCAATTTTGCCTAACTGGTTTTTAGCGTGCACTGACTAAATTGGGTACTCCCGAGGGTGGGGTGCAAAGTGAAGTGCAAAAACAACGAACGCTGCACCAGAAAAATGTGTAGACAGGCTATTTTGCGATGTTTTTCAATTGGTGTAAGCCACGGTGCGGGAAAATATTGATGTTCGCCATGTTTTTTTTCTCCTATGTTGATGCTAGTTTAGGATTATTGATCCGCAAGCAAACTATTGCCCGCGGTGGTTGACGCTTTTGGTATGCATAAGCTTGCGGCAAATCGTAGAAATTATTTGATTTGATACTGCACGGCAAACACGGCATTGGATTAAAATATTTTGTGTTCAATGCGACTTTAGTTTCACCCCTGTGGGAGAAACAACAGCTTCAATGAGTATGTATGTGATTTGGTGTAGGCAGCTTTGTTATTTTGCGCATATATTTCCTACAATATTTAAGCCGTTTTGGAAACATTATATCCAACCAGTTTTAGCATATTCCGTTGTTTTCAAGTGCACTCCAAGTGAAATATTTGGGATTACCCCCCAATATACATGACAATTTAAGACACACATGTATGAAATAATTTGAAATATATATTATTGTCTTAGGTGACCCAGAATCCACGATGGGATTTTATTTTCAATTATTTAATCTACATGTAAACAGACATCACTCGGTTCGTGGGTGCATCTTTCCATCCTCAGTTCAGCAACATGCTTATCAAAACGTTGAACACTCGAACTGCTCACCAGGCTTACTGCGGTCTACGCCTACTTGTATCAACCGGCACTGAAGCGAACACCATCTTTGCAGGGTTGATGTCCAGCATTCTCGTAACATGCCCTGTTCATCGTATTCTGACAGTTTTCACCATATCATGAATATTGGACTCACCGAAGAGTTGAGAGAGCTCATCGTTCACGTTTAATGCCCGTAGATGACTCTCGGTCGGCAGTCAGCAGTTTTTTTTATAATTTCTTTATTAGTATCATTCCAAACATAACATTCATTCCTTATATCTAGGTGTTCTGTGTTATTAGACAACACTATCATCCTAATTTGGTAAAACAAATTTAAGATTTAATTAACATTTTGTTAACAACATATTACATTTCATTTGCCGTAGCAGTTCAGATTGTTTACAGGTGAGTAGATTTCACCTGTTTATAAGAGAAGACAAACGCTTTGAATATACCGTTTTGACTCATATTCCGAACACTTAAGGCCAATAGTGACTTCAAATGCATCTGGTGGGCATAAATTTGCTGATATTTGTAAACATTTTGATTTCTCCGCAAAGCCTAACTGTTAGCTGTTGGGTGTGCCGATAAAATTGTTAATTTAAACTTGTTTAATATTGTTTTAACGTAAAAGTATGGAACAACATTTTGCTTCAAATGCCGAACACTGTGTTCATTCTGTCTCATATTCCGAACACCTTGATTCAAATTCCGAACAGCGCGAATAAATCGTATTCAGATTAATAATTTTGCAAATAAATTTATCTGAGCTAGTTTTACTGGTCTCGAACTACAGACTCATCACTATTCCCGATGTATAAAATAGATTGAAAGACGTTAAAATTGAATTGCAATTGACTACCATTTCATTGTAATTTTATGACACATTTCAGTGAAACATTTCGTGAACGGGTGATCGACAACGAACCAAATCATTATGTTGCGTCAGATCCACCAAAAGTGTCGCGAATATCAAGTCCCTGTTTATCAGTTTGAAAGCGGCCTATGACCCATAACGCAGGTAGATCACCTTTTCGTGGTGCGTTATGGGGTAAAGATCTACCAGTGAACCCTAGTCCTGACTGCTTCAAACGAAGAGAACAGGATGTTATAGTATCAAAGGAACACTTTCAGTCCTTGTTACATTTTAAACCTTGTTGAAAGTGACAAATCTCGGTTTTCCCAGTTGCCGAGAATGATCTTGAGACAAGGAAAAAAATGAGTCGAATTCAACAATTTGTTTTCTAATCTTTTATTTATTTCGTTCTCTAGTTTGAAGAAGTAAGGACTAGGATTCTGATGCATGGACAATATCGGTGTAATTTCTTGGCTTTATCGAGGGATCCGATTTTGCCTGATAAAGGGGCGCGCCTGTGGAGAGTGCATGCTCCACACTCTTCGAAGGTTAGCAACCTTTCAGTTAGAATCCTTTCCTGTGATCAAGTTAGGAATTACAACTGTAATAAAACCGAATGCTTTATCACTTCTCGATAGTGACAAAGTAAAACGACATGCACTACACAAAGGACACGGGATATACTACAATAGATCAAATATTGGTCGCAGTGGTTTATGTTCCGAACAGAAAAAAAATGATACCATCAACCGCAAAAAGCAATGCCATATTATGGACGAGAATGGCTTTCCCGGGAAACTGACTAAACTGATCATGGCAACGAAGGATAGTGTACAGTGCTGTGTGAAGATATCGGGTGCGTTATCGGACCCATATGAAACACGCAAAAGACTTCAACAAGGTGATAGTCTTTCCTTCAATATTGCGCTAGAAGATGTAATGAAACGGATGGGCTTCAACATGTGGGGCACGATCTTCAACAATTCAGCCAGTTCATTTGTTTAGCTGACGACGTGGAAAGGCTGAAAAGTGAAGCAGACCAGGTTGGATTGAAGGTAAATACGTCGAAAATGAAATATCTGCTGGCTGGAGGAACCGAGTGCGATAGAGCTCGCATTGCCAGACGCGTGATGATCGACGAGATGAGTTCGAGGTGGTGGACGAATTTGTCTACCTCGGATCATTGATAACGTCGGATAACAACTGCAGCAGAGAAATTCGAAAACGTATCATTTCCGGAAGTCGTCCTTACTACGGACTCCACAAGACCTTGCGATATGGTAAACTTCACCTTCGTACTAAGTGTACCATGTGCAAGACGCTGATAAGACCGGTAGTGCTCTACGGGCATGAGACATGGACAATGCTCGAAGAGGACCTGCAAACGCTAGGAGTTTTTGAACGACGTGTGCTTAGGTTGATCTTGGTGGAGAATGGCGGAGAATGAGAGAACGGCATAAGGAGGAGAAGAAAGAACCACGAGCTTGCGCAACTTTACGATACTTACTGAAGTAAGTGGAGCAAAACTTATCTGGTCACTTTAGTCTAATCGCAGTCCGAATTTGCCTAGATATTCGGCTAGAAGTCACGAATGATACAGATTGTTTCTAAGAGTTTCTTAATTTTCCTCCCGAAAGTCCGAACCAACGCTTAACGAACCAAAGTTGGAATCAATTTAGTAAATATTCAACAATTTTTTGAAATTGCTCTGAATGAAATGTTTCAGGACGAATTTTAAGGATAATTCTTCGAGAAATCCCAGTTTTGACTATTGGTTTCGAATTTTTAACATTACATTTCGTGTATAGGGGGGTCCGTAGCCTTGAGGTTACGCTTTCGCTTCATAAGCGGAACGTCATGGATTCAATTCCCAGCCCCTCCAAAAAAACCCGTCCAGCCACCAGAAGACGCCGCACGGAGGACCGTGCCTAGGGGAACACATCCATCCTCCGTCAGTATCAGATGGTGACTGAGACAAACTGACCCACTTCGCAGGCAGCTAGCCTCAAAACGACTCAGGAACACGGCAAAACGAACCACCGCAAGAGCAATGGATTATGGCTTATGGAAATCGATTGGACCAACAGCAGAGCACTCTCCTACCTGCTCGGTGTGAGAGCAAAAGAGCAGAAGAGAGTGAATGCAGATGTAAATATAGATTAGCTAAAAATAGAACTGTATCGGTAAGGAAGATACAGATAAAACTGATTCCGGCACAGTAGTGGCCACAAGCACGGAGTGCCTTAAAAAAAAAAAAAAAAAAAAAAAAAAAAAAAAATTTCGTGTATAGAAACACGTGCCCATAGAGAATGAAGAATTTGCTGAAAACCACGAAGAGCAACGAGTGGGAAAATTTACTGTTCACCTTTTATAAGGATGAATTACAATCTTCATTTTAAAGTGAGCTTATTTTCCTATGTTCTTGAAACCCATATGTTTCATATTGAAATATGTCTCAAATTATTTTCATTGGTAATCTATGCATTACCTCTCCGCAAATGGTGGATAGAAACAAAAATAATCGACTGCATATAAGTTCCAATAGTCTGAGGTAGCTTGAATGTGAGAACATCAGATGAAAAACAAATTACCCCATATATTTTATCTGGTGACGTAGCTCATTACACTGCAGCCCCACGTGGATCACTCCACTCTTGCTATACCGGTCTTTCGGTCCTGCTCAATTTTAGCGCCTTTGCGTGAAAATGCTTCCGGTGGTAGTGGTTTGACCCGGCTCCGTAAGTCCGCCGCCTTTCTTCGCAGTGTCGTGGGTCTTTCAAGAAAATACATTAGTACGCCATCTAAAACGAACCGTGCTAGATGCGATGATTACCGCAGGCATTAGGGTGGCTCCATAAAATGCATAAATTTCATCGAAATGAAACTAACGCCGGCTTCCGCTGGTCCAGGCAAATGTAGCGCTACTCGTTCGTTCGTTCGTTACGCAAGAAAGTAAACTCACTTTCATGTGAAAGCTGCAAAATATGCCAGCGGAAATAGTTTTATGAATATTAAATGATCCTGCTTTCCGCGCTTCGAATGCCAACCAACAACCACTTGCTTGCTGATGTGCTACTGGCTATAGCGCGTTCGTCCATCCGTCCGTCGGTCCATTCCTTTGAAGGTAGGAACCGTTGCCCAAATGGTTGTGGCTGTCGCGGGACTTCCGCCGTGAGAATATTGCCCGTTTTGTGCGCCGAACAGCGAAACCGAAGCTCGATGGGTCTCTCTAAGGTACCTGTGGGAGTGCTGACGTTGGCGTTGAAGAGCGAGAATTATACAAAACATCCTGGCTCGTGCTTTCAATTTGCTGTTCTTTCCCCCGCACGCAACCAGCCATCCGGCGCGGTGGCGTTTAATCTAAGAGTATGTGTTATATATTTTTTCTATGTCGATACGAAACGATAAACGGAATTTTTGGTAGGGTTTCGTTCTACTTCGTCGTAAGTGCTATTATTCGTCGTATCAAACTTAAAATGTTAAACTACGGCGGATATTTCAACTTACCTGCAACATAGATTAATTTTCCAAGTGTAATTTTGTGAAAACTGTAAAGTGAAAACTGGATCGTACAGTTATTCACTAAAATGCAATAAAACTACTGTATTTCGATAAATAACTCCAGTTCAAATATCCACTTTGCACTTTTTCACCGAAATCGCATGGACGAACACGATTTGAGAGAAATGCTTAACGATCGACACCAGTCACACCACTTTAAAACTCCATTTATCATATATTTCTTACATGACAATGACAAAAAAGTTGTCAAATTTTCAGCCCTTTTGGTATGGATTTTAAGTTGTTCAATGATGTTGAAGATTTATGTGGAATTGTATATGAAGATAATAAAATTAAAATAAAATTAAAGAACATTTCCGGGGTGTATTAAGAGATTCGCAATAGTTTGTGAGAAATAGCCGAATTGCGAAAAAAACAAGCTGAAAAAATGTACAAGGTACGCCCAAGTACTCCGAATTTCGAGCTTCCCTTTCAAACCCGAAAAAGGGTTGTGCTAGTATGGGTGTGTACTTTGAGGATCTGAGGATAGAATTTTGTTTACATTCGATGACCTTGGAAATGTTGCATATGTTTGTCAAGGAGGAATTATTCCAGGCAAATAGTACTACCGAAAAAAGCTTACTCTGTTTCCAATGTAGCAAAATAATTGGATCACATTTTTTTGTTTTTTGATAGTAATTGGAATTGAGAACTGGAAGGTCTCCCCCGAAAGTTAAATAAGAAAAACGATTCAATATCGGTAAACATTTTAGGCTGCAAAATAGTGAGTCAACAATCAGGAAGGAGCAACCAACTCAGGTTTGGTTCTCACAAGTTCCTACCTCGCGCTTCCACGAGTCAAATGATGACAAAGACCGCCGCGCCAGCTAAAGGTTACGTACTTAGCTCACGGTGCTCACCTGACCGTTACTATCAGAAAAAAATCTCCATCAAATCTGTGCTCACCAGTCGTTTTCTATAGCTAAGCTGCATGTCTGGGCAAAATTTTGAAAAAATCGTAGGGCCCGTTTCGAAGTCACGCCCTTTTGATTGTATAAGTCTACTAATTCAAAGGAAATCCGAGATATTTAAACGGATTTTCATTGGCCGTGATTATCAGAAGAAATATACTATCAAAATTAGATTCATTGTTGGTTTGTTTAGTTATTTGTAAGCTCTTGGAGTTTTGAATGAAAAAATAAACGAAACTTGAAGTTACGCCCTCTTTGAAATGTAACCGTTGATACCACTAATTTCAACTAGATTAATTAGGCATTTGAATGCCGATAAGCATGTTCAAATAATTTCAATCACACAATGTCACCAAAGTCTTTCACAATTGAATAATTTTTCCAAGGCTCAAGCACTGTAAGGCATTGCGGAGCCCTTTTTGTGATATTATAATAATTCAAATAATGTAATAGGGATTTCGCGAAAACAAAAACTAACTGCAGGGAGCTTTCACTTTACTGGTGCATTTAATATAATTTCCTAATTGTGGCGTGTGCGTGTTGCTCTTTATTATCAAGTCTAGTGTTAAGTTGTTAAGTGTAACCTATTTCTATTATTGGTACCGGTACATACCGCTGCCGTTGGTTGTTGATGGACGAATAGCCACAGACACAGCGACATCAATCCTACTGTGCGGCCGGAATTCTCGCCGAAATACGAAGCGGGCGGTTGGATGGACGGGTTCTCCGGTCTGTTGACGGATCAGCGGGCATTGCTGAACTGGGTGGGCAGGCATCTTCCCTCTTAGGCACAATCGGCACACCTTGGCCGAGAAAGGAAATCCTCCTTGGTAGTTAAGGCCTACGGCTTGAGAATTCGTCCAAGATGGACGGCGAAGATCCTTGGTGGTTAGGCACGGAAACTGTTCTTGATTTCGGGGGCCGAACCGTTTGCTGGACGGAAATAATGGCGAAACAAGAACAAGAGGTCCTGAGCCCATCTTCCCAAGCATCTACTTAGCTCCTGCTAAGGGATTAAGGGGATAGGGGTGTTGCTGACTCAAACTTAACCACTGCACTTAAAACATGTCTTTAGCGCACGGACGCCTGGTATTAAAAGAGGCCGTTCTCAGTTTTCCTGAGGGCACCCGAATCGATCCAGAAACGGCCAAAAATATCATGCTTTGGAAGCTACACAAAATTTTTCAAACTGACAAAGCCAAATAATTAAAATTAGACTCAGTAAATGCCACGATTTTTAATTCCATTAAACAAAATAATAACGGATGTTCTAAACTTTGCATTTTTTTTTCTTCCATTTTGTATAGCGATATTGTAGCGGCTTTTTACGTGATATACAACAGGTAGCAACCAGTAGCATGTAAAATAACCTGAATCGTGAGTATATGGGATCACCAACCTAGCCAGAATATTGTGCTACATTAACTAATTTGGTTACATGATGAAATTAGCTCCGTAATGCTTTAAAGCACTTGAGCCTATAAAAAATCAGTTGATGGTGAAAGACTTTTGTGGCACGTATGTGCAATGTGTCATTGAAAACACTTGCACATGTTCAACGGTATCAGAATGCCTAATTGTTCTATATAAAATTAGTGTTTTCAATTGTTACATCTCAATAAGGGCGTAACTACAAATTTCTTTTTTTTCTCATTCAAAACTCCACCAAGAGCTTACAAATAACTGAACAAACCAACTTTGAACTAAATTTTGACACTATATTTCTGATAATCGGGGTTTGTGAAAATCCGTTTAAATATCTCGGATTTCCTTTGAATTAGTAGACTTATATAATCAAAAAGGCACTAAGATTTTTTTCAAAATTTTGCCCAGACATGCAACTTAGTTAAAGAAAACGACTGGTTAGCGCAGATTTGATGAAGATTTTTTTCTGATAATAACGGTCAGGGGAGCACCGTGTAGCTGGTAGTGCAGCCTGGGCAGGCACTCTTGTCCTTCTGACATCAGCTAGAGCGAGGAGGTACGTTCTGAGCGTCTTTACACCAGGAAGTGCGGCTCAAACAGCGTCTGCTCTGGCATCCAGCAGCTGAGTATGAAATGCTGTATCACGTTAGCTATTCCTAAGATGGCAGTCCTATCAACATGATGTAGGTAGCGCGACCCCGCACAGTAATGCGAGAGCGGAAAATAGTCGAAAAACTGACTTTCACTATTAATTCCCAAAAATTTTTGTATATTTTTATACTATAATTGAATAGTCTTTTTCCAAAGTTTCATGAGTAAAAATTGAAGTTTTGAAAGCATTTTGAAGAACACGACCGAAGCATTTTGAAGAACACTACCACAGCGATGGCGATAGAGCTGAACACGGAGTCGGTTTCATAGTAATCGTGAAGTAGATGAAGCGCGTTATTAGGTGGAAGCCGATTAGCGAGTGGATCTGCGTATTAAGGATTCGGGGCAAGCTCTTCAACTACAGCCTGATCAACGTCTGCAGCTCTTATGGGAAAGTTGCCGAAGAGAATGAGGCTGCCGACAATAGTCACACTGACAAGAGATGTTTGCGGCGTTGTAAAAGCTTTTCCAAAAAGCTATCAACAAGTCTGTCGGTGTGAATCGATAGAGGATTGAGCAACGCATAAATGTAGACAGACAAACACGAAATTTGACTGCTAGTGTCCGAGAAAATTACAAATGAAGCGCGGCAACGGCTTAGACTGCCGAGAATACGTAAGTTCCCCTAGCAGAATCCAAATCGATGGCGATGGACAGACTGTGGAACCTCTAATGCTAAATGAGGTAAATGGGCTGAAGAACAACAAGGCTTCTGGAAAGGACGAGCTTCCGGCCGAACTTCTCAAACAAGGAATTAAGCAGCTGTACGAAATCCTTCACCGTATCATTTCGAGAATGTAAGAGGAAGAAGAAATGCCTACTTGGATGGTCTCATTTGCCGTTTGCATGAGAAAGCGCATCGACTGGAGTGCGTCAATTACCGAGGGATAACACTCCTTAATTTGGCGTACAAAATCTGGAATTCTGTTCAACAGATTGAGACCGTATGAGGAGTCCTGCTTCGTCCAAGTGCTGCTTCCACCTTTAGATCACATCACGCTCGTCCGTCAAAATGCTCCCATCCTTATCCAGTCACATCTCGGCTCGCGGCACGAAGCCGTTACGGGATGCGTTGAACTTCTGATAGAACTTACGTGTTTCTTGAGACCGGCACAGCTGTTCCATCTCCTCGCACTCCGTCTCCTCCATGCGGCGTTTTTTCTCCCGAAAGAGGCGGGTCTGCTGTTGCCGTTTCTGTCTATAACGTTTCACGTTCTATCGGGTTCTTTGCTCCAGCATGACCGCCCACGCTGCATTCTTCTCCTCCAGAATCTGCCAACATTCTTCGAAGAACCAGTCGTTCCGTCGACTCCGTCACACATACTCGACGTTACTCTCAGCTGCATCGTTGATGACTGGTTTCACTGATTTCCAGCAGTCCTCATGAGGGGCTTCATCCAGCTCACCCTCTATCGGTAATGCAGCCTCGAGGTGCTGCGACATACGGTTGCTTGAGCCGCTCTAAGTCATACCGGTGCGGCCGTCGGTACCGTACGTTCTTAACGACGGAGTGTTTTGGGCGCTGTTTAACCATCACCAGATAATAGTCAGAGTCGATATTAGCTCCTCGTCGAAAATGTCGAAGAAGTGCCGTCCATCAATCAGAACGTGGTCGGTATGGAAGGCTGTGCTGGAAATAGGTGCTACGAATGGCCATATTCTTGGAGGCGGCGGAATCAATAGGTCGTAAGCCGTTTTCGTTCGTCAGCCGGTGGGCGCTGAACTTTCCAAAAGTCAGTTTGAACTTGGCCAACCTAAGCGTTTAGATCTCCTATGATGGTTTTGACGTCATGGCTTGGGCAGCTGTCGTACTCGCGTTGGAGCTGCGCGTAAAAAGCGTCTTTATCATCATCAGGTATTTGAACCTCAACTTGCACATTCTCTCATTGATCGGCCACTAACCGATCACGCGCTTCTGCATATCGCCAGTCACTGTAAAAGCTGTTCCTAGCTCATGTGTGTTGCCGCAGATCTGGTAGAAGGTATGGTTACCATTCTCATTGATTATTCGTTGCTTGATTTTTAAACGGCTGGCTCTCTGGTTTCTTTAATATTGAATCACAAAAAAAATCCCTTTTGGAACTTTGCTCTTATCATCAAATGAATATAGAAAGGCGATCATTCTGTGAGTAATTTTTTTTTAATTCAGTTTGATATTTTGAGAAATTCCTTTTTATTTATTTTGATACGGAACATTTCGATGTTTTTTTTTTTTCAATGGGGCGAAACGAAACTATGTTTGAAATATTGAATTTCTCCGAAAGGTGCTTGACGGAATCATGTATAATATCACATACCCCTAGTTTGTTCCCGCCCTTGGTAAACCATGTCAGTTCAGGTAGCGCGAAAACTGCGGTTCGTTACTAGCAAAGCGCCTGATGGGTAGTAGTTAGTAGGTATTCGACGAGTCGACCGACCACGCGAATACCTATACTTACGTAGTTTCGTCGTCAGCCAGCTGCGGTGGTTTACTGATGACGGTAGCTAATGCTGATGGCGCTGATGACGACGCTGATGATTATTGTTACGATCGATAGGGGACCCGTTGAAAGATGCGGAAAGTGTTTTGGTTGCGTGATGTCAGGTAGCGATTTTTTGTTGCCCCTGTTTGTATGCAATAGGTAAACTGATATCTTTGAACTCCACTTTGGGGGACGCAGCGGTACTCGATGAATCCAAGGTTTCTCCGAATGGCACTTCCGTTTAGATAGTGAAGTGATACTCAAGCCACAGACAAACAGACGTCACACTCTTATCATTGTCCATCAACCACCTTTGTAACGGTCGATTCAAAAATATTGTAGGTGGCCAATCCGCCACCCGCAGCGCTCGCATCATTTTTGTTCGTGTCTGACGTTTACACACTACCGCCATCTGTTAGCCCATCGGCCAAACACACTGATTTTAGAATTGGGCGTACATGTTCTCGAGACTATGATATTGATCGAGATTTGTTCTAAGTGTTACGTCTGTTTGTCTGTGCTCAAGCTTTATGAATAGACAGAGACCTTGATTTCTGAGTGTAGTTGTTTGTACTTACAATAATAATATTAAAAGTCATTGTGTTCGAAGATGCTTTGTTTATTTCAACCAATTTT
Organism: Aedes aegypti; assembly: GCF_002204515.2. Lineage (NCBI taxonomy): Eukaryota > Metazoa > Arthropoda > Insecta > Diptera > Culicidae > Aedes > Aedes aegypti. The sequence goes on along the minus strand of NC_035108.1, from coordinate 280,688,527 downwards.
AAATATTTATGAAGGAAAAATCTTCTCTTTCTTTAACACCTTCGATATTATATTCCAAGGGGAATGAGGTATACCAGTTTGTTTCTATCAGTAAAGATAATTTGAATTTTGATGACATGTGCTAGGGTCGATGTACCCACAGCTGCATAGATAGGAATAAATATTAGTATACAGTTGAAAAATGAGGCCAGTGGCATTATTTTATACCTCGTCTGAAATATTTTTGTCTTGGTTTTGTAGAAAAAATATGAAATCTACGAAATGTGAAGATGAATCGAAGCCAAACCTCAAATTTCCAAGAGCACAAATCTGGAGAACCGAACATCAGTTTAAGCTGAAAACTTAAACGATTGGTCATTAGCTAGCTGTGACCATGTTAGAGATTCTTTATGTTGGGAACCACTATTGTCCCCAACCGGGCTTTGTCCTGGGCCTCAGGGTCGTTTATGCTGCTCCAAGAGGAAATTGGGGTTAGCGGAAGACTTCCCTTAACAAAAAAACCAAGGTGGAGCTATTAACAATAGACAGGTGGAGGAAAGGGCTTGGCTCGAAAATAAAAAAAAGGGTAGAAATTTCGTATTACATTTTTTCCAATTTTTACTGTGCAATTATTTTAAAGTTACAGGAGAAAGGTAGGGAAATTGGGAACATTACTACACACCTTTGGTCTCTGGTTAGCACTCCCGTTGTAACGTTCGCTCGTGCCTGGACGGAACCCTGTTCCTGACGGCATCCCCTGGAGGCTCCGGCGAGATTCCCTTCTGATTACGACCCGTTGGTCGTGTGATAACGGGTGGCGAACGTGCACTGTGCGGCTGGCATCACGGGATCAAAATCTTCGGAGTCGAGGCCAATTATGTGGGAACAAGATTGTCGAAGGGGGTTCCACCACAGTTTTCTCACAACACTTCCACTTCCACCGATCGTAGGGCCGCGGGCTCGGTTCTTCTCACTCGTTCACCCGGAAAATGTAGCGCGCAAACAATCTGACGACCACTTTCCAGCGATGGTTCACTAGATTTTTTTTAAAGAAAGAGAACGAGGTGAAAACGCGCACCGACTTCAGGTGATGATGGTGGTTCACCTATTAGAGACTGCTGCCACGGTGACGAGCAGTTTTATTCCTTGTTGATGTCCAACGGCTACCAACGTCGATGACAGTTTATGCTGGTAGCGGCGGTGTGTAGTCGGCGAATGGGAATAGGGATGGTAGTAGAATGGGAATAGGGATGGGGATGTTCATGTTGGGATTATTTCGATGTGTTTATTTTTTGTTCTTCATTTCAGTGTGTTCAATTCCTATTTTATATATTTCAATTTATTTATAAATTCATAATATTTTTAAGCAGCCGTTATTTTAATAAAAATAATAATGATAATAAGGGTAGTTATAAGAAAAATAATAATGATAAGGATAATAATAAGAGTAATAATTAGAATAATAATAATAAGAATAATAATGAACAAAAAAAAACTATTTACAGGGAATATTTACAAAAACAAATGTAACCATTTTGAGAGGTTACATTCATCCCCCACTCCAGAATAAAAAAAAACGTTGTTTTTTTTTTAGAGAAGTTGGGAATGGGAATTTAGGGATAAGGACTTTTGTGGCCCTCCTCTTGTTAAGTGTTAGATTGATTTTGTGCAATGATTTGTCCATGGAGAGGAGCTCTTTTCCACAAAATCACGTAACACTTAATAATAGAGACTGTCCACTGAAAAGGAAATGGGTCAGGGAAAAAGGTCAGTGTGGCCCTCCTCTTGTTAAGTGTTAGATTGATTTTGTGCAATGATTTGTCCATGAAGAGGAGCTCTTTTCCACAAAATCACATAACACTTAATAATAGAGACTGTCCACTAGAAGGAGAAGGTCAAGTAAGGAGTTCTTATTTGGCAGCTCTCTTTTAGCTGAAGGTTATTTTGATTTAGTGGAATGATTTTTCCGTGCAGAGAGGAGCTCTTTTCCACCAAATCACCTAACTTTCAGCCATAGAGTCTGGCTGCCGAACTACGAATCTTATTCCCTCTTAGGATAATTAGTTTGCAGTAAACCTTTTTCTCTTGTTGGTGACTTCCAATCTGGAAAAGTGATTGTTTCCTCGGTGGGAGCTCTTCTTTTCGAGATTAGTAGTCACTGTTTAAGATCAAAGGAATTACCGGGAGAGGCGAACTTCCACGATCCACGATCGAATTGGAGAAGCAGTAGTCCTACTTCCCGAATTCGTGATAGATGCACTGAAAGCTAGTTCTCCTACAGTGGCTCTCTCCCCTGCAATTTAAGTGATAATTTGAAGCAATGATTGATCACGAAAGGAGGCTCTTTTCCTTCAAATTACATGAAATTGCAGAGCGAGCCTGACCACTGTACTCTCTAATTACCATAAGCTGAAATAAGAGGACAATGATTGAGTTGTATCGAAATAATAAGTGAATCTGGAAAATACAGCCTTCCAGAATACAGGTTCGTCAGAATAAAAGCGTTCTTATCCATCCTCTCATCATCAAATCTTTATAAATTAAACTTTTATTTTAAATTAACTCAATTATAACCTATTTTAAAACTAATCTACTATTAGGAGAGAAAATAAACTTTTTGGAAATCTCTTCTTAGAATCATCACCGAGATTTTCTCGGGATTAAAAGTACGCATTCACTCACACATTCATTCCCCCCACCTTTCATACAAATTCATTCATACATTCATCTCATTCATACGGTTGTCTGGGATAAAACTTTATTTCCCAAGACAACATGCAATTCATTCACACGCTATATATGCTAAACTAAGATTCTAGGGTACCCTATTCTAAATAACTTGGAGAAGGCCTAGCGATATCGCTGTAGGCCCCTCGGTTGGACCGACGAATCGATCGAAATCCGCCACCTTGGAGGCGTTATGAAAAATGTTAACAGTCCCCTTAGTCCGACCCTTGTTAAAAGGGTAAACATGGAGAACGGAAAAAAAGAGGAAAAAGAAGTAGATGATGCGAACAATGTCGACGAGGAGGAAAAACAAAATATTATGGTTCTGACGACGACGACGGACAGGCATGAATGAATGAGAAACACAACAAAGCAATCAGGTGAGTATTCGGATGTTTTCACCGATTTATTGAATCCTTGTTAGGGGATTCGAGATTGGAGGTCAGGGAAGAAAGGCGATGCAGATGTTCACCCGGGTTTGAGATGGACGGCTGGCCAAATCCCCAGATTTTTCCCACTGAGGTCTTCCAGCTCGTAGGAAGACGAGCCTATCTTGGCCTTGACTTTACAGGGTAAATACTGCCGCCCTAATTTGGCATTATAGTTTTCAGCAGCCGAAGACTGCTTCATGTTCTTTCGGTAAACCAATTGACCTACCGTGAACGATTTAGCGAAAGTACGGTTTCGCAGATTATAGCGATCCCTGGAAACCTCATGAGATTTTTCAAGGTTCTTGCGAACAATCTCATGGATTTTAGTGAACATCTGCTTGCGTCTTTCCTCCCTGTCTTCCGCAGAAAGTTCCTCACCGTGTCGAGAAAGACGATGGTCGGATCCCTGTTCCGCTAGCTCTTGTCCGTGGGTAATGAAATACGGTGTGAATCCCGTGGAGGAGTGAACACTAGTGTTGAGCATCAGCTCCACCTCCGGGATCTTGCTGTCCCATATTCGCTGGTCCTCTTGGACGTAACTGCGGACGGCCGCGTTTATACTGCGGTTCACGCGCTCCACGGGATTCGACTGGGAATGGTAGCGGGAGTTCAGCCAGTGTGTGATCTTGAAGTGGTCTATAAGTTCCTTGAACTCTTTCGAAACGAAAGAGCTGCCGTTGTCTGTGATTATGATTTCAGGGACAGAATTTCTATAGAACCACTGATTTTTCAAAATCACACACATGGCTGAACTATCCAGCTTCTTCACCGGCTGAATCATTACCCACTTAGAGAAGTAGTCACAGATGACTAAGATGTGCTGATTCCCCTTACGACTACGTGGCAGAGGACCAATGAAGTCCATGGAAATAATCTGCCACGGCCGGGAAGCACAGCGCATTTTACCCATTTCAGGGGTAGTTTGAACGTAAGAGGGCTTGACCTCTTTACAGGTCGAACAGGCCTGTATGTAGGCCCTAATATCTTTGGCCATTTTGGGCCAGTAATAGCGCTGTTGGACAAGAGCTAGCGTTTTGTCGAAACCGGGATGAAACTTATCATCATGAGCTTGTTTAAGCACTCCGGAAACTTCCTCGGTTGGCAGAACTTGCTTCCACTCAAACCGAGAGTCGTATGGCACATTTTTGACGGTAATAAACTTATAAAGTTTACCGTCTTCGACCTTGAAGTCGACATAGTCGTCAGGCCGGCGGGTAACCTTCTCCATCAGAGAAGTGTACCATACTGAAGTTGGTGAATCTTGAACTACAGCAATGCTACGCGACAGGGCATCCGGAACGACATTCTCCTTTCCTTTCCGGTGTACCACTGTCATATCGAATTGCTGAAAGTCCAAGCTCCACCGACTACACCGAGAACCGACTTTCCACTTCGTTTTGAGGATGTGGGTGAGGGCGGACGAATCCGTCACCAACGTGAAGTGGTAGCCCTCGATGTAGCCCCGGAATGCTTCGATGGAGAGGAGAGCGGCCAGAGCCTCTTTTTCAGCAGCGTGGTAGTTCTTCTGCGGGGTGGTGAGCTTTCGGGAGAAGTAGGATATCACCCTCTCACCATCCTCCTGCTGCTGAGTGAGAACTCCGGCGACAGCTACATCGCTAGCATCCGTCTGGATAGTAAACTCCCGGGAGAAGTCCGGGCTACCCAGAATCGGTGCACTGATGAGCTGCTCCTTGATGCGACAGAACGCTTCCTCTGCGGCTGCATTCCAGCCGATAATTTTCGTTTTCGACTTCAGGAGATCCGACAAAGGCCCACAAGTCTCGCTGAAGTTTGGGATGAACCGCCGGTAATAATTCGCCATCCCTAGGAATCTTCTAAGTTTAGTGATCGTGGTGGGCCTTTCGTACTCGACGATGGGTCGAATCTTGTCAGGATTCCCACGAAGACCCTCCGAACTCAAAAGATAACCCAGGAAGGGAATTTCCGGCACCCCAAACTGAGACTTCTCCAGGTTAATCATAAGGTTGGCTCTGTTTAATCTGCGTGCAATTTCCTGAAGTAGCTGGACGTGATGCTCAAATGTCTCCGTTACCACGACGATATCGTCGAGGTAAACGAAGACATAAGGCTCCAATACACCGTGGCCCAGAACCCGGTCCATCAGTCTAGCCAATGTGGCCGGACTATTGACAAGGCCAAAGGGCATTCTGGTGTATTGAAACAACCCCTTACCTTGCACGCTAAAGGCCGTATACTTCCGCGAAGCCTTTTCAAGTGGAACTTGAAGGAAAGCTTCCGACAAATCAATCGTAGATAAATACTTCGCTTTTGGAAGTTGGCCTAAGATTCGACAGGGGTGTGGCAAGGGGTAAGCATCACGAACAGTTCTTTCGTTAATCTTGCGCGCATCCAAACAGAGCCGAACCTTATGAGGTTTGACGACTGGTACACAGTTTAGTGACCAATCAGAGTTACTGGGTTCGATGATACCCGCGTCGAGCAATCTTTGCAGTTCTACGGACACCAAACCTTGTGTTTTTGGAGACATGACATACGGGAACTGTCTAACCGGGGGCTTCTTCCGCCATTCTTCGGCGAGCTCAATTTTGTGCTCCGCCAGTGGAGTGGTAGACAGTTTCCCCGGACGAGCGGGAATGAAAAGAGATTTGATGTGATCGATTGTCTTCTGCTCGGAAGCAGAGAGGACAGATGGTGTACGCAACGGAGACGGAGTGGTTTCTGCCCCGGTATATTCAACCGTAGCGCACCCTACGACGGTTGGTTGGATCCGGAAGGTCTTCCAGAAATCCATTCCGCAAATGCAATTAATGGCTAGGTTTGGAATAACGAGAGTCGGCACAACCCGGACCACACCGTTCCATGAAAATGGTAGATAGACCTTCCCACGGATTGTGAGCGCTTCTCCGCTCGCCGTTCGCAGGTTGGGTGGGTCTCGCAGTGGAAACAGTTTCTTGGGTTTGACTGTATTGTACACTGCATCATTTATGAGTGTGAGATTACTTCCACTGTCTAGAAGGGCTGAAACCGTAATCCCATAAATATCAACCGATATGTAAGGACGATTGTCGTTCGCACGTGGATAAGTAATGGTGTACGACGCCGGAGTCTCCGGATAAAAATTCTCCGAAGCCGGTTGAAAATACGAAGAAGAGTTTACGCTTGGTAGTTTGGGTTCAGCGGGCGGCGGTTTTGGCTCGCTACCAACGCGTTTTTTACGCAGTATGGACAGTTGTTTGACGGATAACCTCGAAAACCGCAGTTTTCGCACAGTACCCCTCTCGGGAGCCTGCATTGGTCCATCCGATGCCCAAACTTGCCGCAATTGAAGCAATGACGGCTTGATAATGGTTGATGAGATTCGATCAAGTCTTCCAAAGTGGTTGGTGCCCGTGCTGGTCCGCGAGGAATATCGTTTCTTGTTTGGGAACCCTTACGACTCTGATTGGTCTGTGTAGGAGGAGTGTGGGCCTTCGAATTTCTAGACAAGGCCTGTTGATGTGGAGTTGGTGGCTTGTTAGGCTTATCCTGAGATAAGTCCTTCTTCGGTTCAGAAAACTCAACCGCATTAATTGACTTCTCAGGTCCAAACACTTTGTTGTAGACTGAGAAGTTTACGGCATCTATTTTCTGGCCTGCGGACACAAGTGTCGGAAGGTCAGCAATAGGAATGAAATTGAGCTGCTTTTTATAATCAATCCTCATATTCTGAAGAAGGATTTGGACTTTTTCGTGTTCCGGTAAAGGAACACTCATTGTCCCAAAAAGCTCTTCCATACCGTGGTAAAACTGAAGGAAGGTTTCATTGCGTGCTTGCTGACGCTGATAAACCTTCATTTTTATTAAGGTGTCTAGGTCGGGATGCATAAACGTCCGCCTAAGCTCTTGCACCAAATGCTGCCAGTTGACTAACCGGCCTGTAGCGCGCATGGTCATGTACCATTGCAATGCTGGACCTTTGAAAAGGTGAATCGCTGAATCAAACAGTTCAGCTTCCGAAGCATGTTCAGCAACAGCCATCGCATGAACCATTCCAAGGAACTGGTTCAACTTCAGCCCTTGATCTTCACCGTCATATTTGGCGATGGTCCACTTGGACACCGGCAAGGTGTGACGCACCTGATTGCCAGACGGAACTGGATTAAATGGTACGAAGTTAGATGAAGGAAAGGCAGTTGAAGTTGAAGCCGAAGTCCCTATAGGATTGTTCCATGGATAAGCTGGCTGACTGACGCTTGGAATCGGATTCCCTAGCCACGGATTCGAAAACTGCCCACTATTCAAGACCGAAGTCCCGAGGCTCGGATTTGAAAATGGTACTGAACTTGCAGCTGGATATCCTAACCACGGATTGGTGACTTGCGGATGAATGGAAGGATTGTTCTGCAGATAGTTATGCCAGGTTGAAGGAGGCTGCGGCTGTGTAGAGAGATGGCTCTGCGGTAACGAGAAGGTTACGCTAGTAATCGGCCTAGAAGGATCGACCGCCCCCGAAGAACTCTGACCCTGTGAAAGGTTCGAGTATATCGGAAGAGAGGGGAAAGAGGAATGTAGAGTTGGATGAGCTTGACTAGCAAGCGGCGCACTCACTACAGGCTGCCGACTTCCACTAGGAAGCTCGGATTGTCCGCGTTGAGACTCTTCCTCGCACTGTCTTCCCATTTTAGCCATCTCCGCTTCTAACTCTTTAATGCGAGCTAGTAAAGAGCGCACACAGTCACTGCCTTCAAAACGAGAAGCCACCGAAGTATTTTCTGAAGTAGTATTCACACCAGAAACTACTGTACCTGAATCTGCAATCGATCGGGGATGGGCATCAGGAACAAGCTCAGTACGGAACAAGTCCATTAAGGTTTGATCCTCCAGTCCCTCTCGATTATGAGATTCAGGTTCAGTTGTTTCAGTGTGGAAATACTGCTTCAGGAGGTTCACCACATCAACAAGCATTTCCTTGAGGAAGCTTTCTTTTTCCCCCGAATCCCTAACCTGATTCAAAAGAAGGACTATCCGATGACCGAAATGCAAAAGCTTTGCTTGTCCCCTCACCCTTAAGTTTTTGTCATTCTGCTGTAGGCCTGCCGATAATTCGTCGAAATTTTGTCGACAGAACTGGATTGTCTCCTCCCAGTTCACCTGTAATTCTACTTCAATTTGATGTTTGTCCTCTTTCTCTATTTTCATCAGATCCCGAAGGCTCCTTCGTCTTCGAGAGTAGGTGGGATCATCCCGAATAACGATCGAGCGAATTTTTAATTCAAAATCCAACTCCTCAGGTGACAAGTGGTCCACCCTTAAGCTGTGGTACCACTCCCGAATCTTTTCCACAGCGTGTGTGAATTGGATTTCAAGTGATTCAGCCATTTCTCACTTGAGAATAAACAACAAAATCAAAAAAAAATGCTTAAAAATAAAAATTCAATAAAAAAAAATATGTACAAAAATTCTAAACCTACCATAAATTAAATCAAAAGCTACTTTTTGCTTAAAAATGCAAAAAAAAGTAACAATAAATCACAGCTTATTCCTAAAAAAAATTTAAAAAAATGTACAAAAAGCAAAAAAATTCAAATAAATTAAGCATATATTAATGCTTTATCATTAAGCTAGGCACTAATAAATTTAAAAAAAAAATAAATAAAATAAAAATTAAAAAATTATAATTTTGGACCACTGTGTAAGACACAAAAACATTTAAAAATAAAAAAAAAATAATAAAAATTAAAAAAATAATAATTTTGAACCACTGTGCAATTTAAATTTCACTAATTATTTATTTAACTCTACTATTCAGATTAATTTATTCTTTAGCTATAAAGAGATAAAAAGGTTAATTTGTAAAGATGAATTGAAAGGAAAAGAACGACTTACAGCAGCAGTTATCATCATCCGAACGATTCCACGAAAAGAAAACACTTTCACTTATCCCTTTCTTATCCCGATACAACTCAATACAATTAATCCTGTATGGAAGAACAATTGGAATAAAGGATTCCAATTCCTCCCGGAGCTTATCTGAAAAGGGTTCCACTTCAATAGTGAAGTGGAAACCTTTTCTTATTATTTTTGTTGGGCGCCAATTGTTAGAGATTCTTTATGTTGGGAACCACTATTGTCCCCAACCGGGCTTTGTCCTGGGCCTCAGGGTCGTTTATGCTGCTCCAAGAGGAAATTGGGGTTAGCGGAAGACTTCCCTTAACAAAAAAACCAAGGTGGAGCTATTAACAATAGACAGGTGGAGGAAAGGGCTTGGCTCGAAAATAAAAAAAAGGGTAGAAATTTCGTATTACATTTTTTCCAATTTTTACTGTGCAATTATTTTAAAGTTACAGGAGAAAGGTAGGGAAATTGGGAACATTACTACACACCTTTGGTCTCTGGTTAGCACTCCCGTTGTAACGTTCGCTCGTGCCTGGACGGAACCCTGTTCCTGACGGCATCCCCTGGAGGCTCCGGCGAGATTCCCTTCTGATTACGACCCGTTGGTCGTGTGATAACGGGTGGCGAACGTGCACTGTGCGGCTGGCATCACGGGATCAAAATCTTCGGAGTCGAGGCCAATTATGTGGGAACAAGATTGTCGAAGGGGGTTCCACCACAGTTTTCTCACAACACTTCCACTTCCACCGATCGTAGGGCCGCGGGCTCGGTTCTTCTCACTCGTTCACCCGGAAAATGTAGCGCGCAAACAATCTGACGACCACTTTCCAGCGATGGTTCACTAGATTTTTTTTAAAGAAAGAGAACGAGGTGAAAACGCGCACCGACTTCAGGTGATGATGGTGGTTCACCTATTAGAGACTGCTGCCACGGTGACGAGCAGTTTTATTCCTTGTTGATGTCCAACGGCTACCAACGTCGATGACAGTTTATGCTGGTAGCGGCGGTGTGTAGTCGGCGAATGGGAATAGGGATGGTAGTAGAATGGGAATAGGGATGGGGATGTTCATGTTGGGATTATTTCGATGTGTTTATTTTTTGTTCTTCATTTCAGTGTGTTCAATTCCTATTTTATATATTTCAATTTATTTATAAATTCATAATATTTTTAAGCAGCCGTTATTTTAATAAAAATAATAATGATAATAAGGGTAGTTATAAGAAAAATAATAATGATAAGGATAATAATAAGAGTAATAATTAGAATAATAATAATAAGAATAATAATGAACAAAAAAAAACTATTTACAGGGAATATTTACAAAAACAAATGTAACCATTTTGAGAGGTTACAACCAATTGATTAAGTTTTCAGTTCCAACGGGTGTTTGGTTTTCCAGATGTGTATTCTTAAAAAAATGAAATTCAATTCATCTAACGTATGTAAATGTAGCTGGTCGTTTCCTCAATAATTGGTAGTTTATTATCTCAGAACAAATGCTCCAATATGCGTTGAATCCCGATTCCTGGTTTCGACAGAACGGAATTCTCCTAAAACTGTGAGGCACTTAGATTTGACCTATTTTTTCACGGAAAGGAACCCTCCACCATTGCGTGCCGTCCATCATCCTTTGTGAAAGCGAAAACAATTTCCAATTCGTACATTCCGACGTAGGGGCCCAGATAGCCGTAGCGGTAAACGCGCAGCTATTCAGCAAGACCAAGCTGAGGGTCGTGGGTTCGAATCCCACCGGTCGAGGATCTTTTCGGGTTGGAAATTTTCTCGACTTCCCAGGGCATAGAGTATCATCGTACCTGCCACACGATATACGCATGCAAAAATGGTCATTGGCATAGTAAGCTCTCAGTTAATAACTGTGGAAGTGCTCATAAGAACACTAAGCTGAGAAGCAGGCTCTGTCCCAGTGGGGACGCAACGCCAAAAAAAAAAAAAAAAAAAAAAAAAAAAAAAAAAAAAAAAATTCCGACATCCATCCATCGGAACAATGCCGCGAAAAAACACCCCGCGAGTGGCAATCGTAAACTCATCAACCATTTCCATGTTTCAATATCTAGTCGGCTTTCCATCATGCACGCGGGGCAAAAATAGTCCCTGTTGAAATTGCACCGTCCATATCGGGGAAACTCGGTTTGGTGGCGCAGGCGACGATGGCGATGACGGCTCGATGTTACACTTTTGTTCACGTGACAGTTTTTTGTTGTTCTATTTTTATTTTTTGGATTCTCACAATTTCAAATCAGAAGCACACGAATTTTCCATCAGTCTATCTATTTGACGAATGATTCGTCATTTCCCGTTTCCTCCGCCCACAACGTAGTGCATAGTTTCTGTTGTAAAAAATTCTTCCGAGAATAGAAATAATCATGAAATAGTTCTGGTGCAGTGATAATTGACAGGCTAAAAATGTATGAAAATTGAACGAACCTGGAAAAATTGATTGTATTTTTAGACTCAATTCGTCGTTGTCAATTTCTGGTACGTCTGAACTGACCCCAAGGTTTGCTTTTTATATAGTGCTCTGCAATTATTATCGGAGAGCTTTATTTTCCAACTGGAAATTTTTGCATAGGCATATCGAGCGCCTGGAACGATAAATTAAAAAAAAATTCTAGCTAAAACAATGCTCAGCCGAAAAGGTATTCGAATCCATCAACTAAGTCCAAAAAAAACAACTTTCCAGTCAGGTTAAAAAAAAAACAGAACAAGCCTGAATGGACAGCCTGATAAAGAAAAGCTACAAAAGTGTTGTAACTTAACCTAAGCACACAGAGCTGTTACACAGAGATTTTAAGTTGGCACGAATTAAAGCAACAAAGAGCTGCCGTTTTGGTTCATATTACGGACAGCTTTTAATTCCGGATACTCTTCTTTGTATGAGAAACATTTTACACAAAGTGTTTCAACTTTTGCCGTTCAAAAGTTCGCATTTCCAAAGCTTATTTTAATAAGCATTTTTCTTAAATATCCATGAAAACTGCCTTAGACGTTTGTTTAGTGGTTTGGCGATTTCAATCGATCATTTGACTTCTCTATTTATGATTTTCATGAGCTGTCCGGAATGAGAATCAAAGTGTCTGGAAATCAAGGCAAAAGTAAGGAAGCGTCCTGAATAAGAATCAAGGGAAATCCACACATTTTTATTTATTTAAAATTATTCATGTTGCGGAATCAAAATCTTCACTCACCATTCAAAAACTAAGGGTTTTCAAGGCTCGATGACGCGGAGGAATCGTACAAACTGATTGATTTTATATACTTTTCGATGAGTAACACTCCACTGAGGCCTTAACTGCCGTGAATCGTAAGTCAGTCCCATCTGCATTTTCGTCAAAATTGAGTTAAGTTCGGTTTTCAACATATCTTTCAATGCTCTGTCAGCTGCAGCAATGAGATTATTTGATATGTTCGGAAAAATGAGGAAAAAACAGCAAGTCCAATTGTCCCATAATGAAAAGTAACCGCATGTCCGTCCCACTACAGATTTACGTGACGTGTAACACAAAAATGAACCGTGTTTTGATCATCTTTATATTTTTCTCGGAAATGTATCGTAGTGAAAAGCAAATTTGCAAATATTTCATAAAGATTTAAGCTTGTTCCAATTCTCTGGATTTTTTAAATATTTGTATGAAAAACGATTTCGGAAACATCACAGGCCATTTTCTCAATGCCTACTTTTTACAGATGGGACTGACTTGCGATTCACGGCAGTTAAGTGTCCGTAATATAAATCAAAACGGTAGATCCGTTTCGTTTGTGACTAATGCTCGGTGAGTGACGGTGAGTGACGCTGTAGAATGGTGTGGACGTAAACGTTATCGTGACGACGTAAATCGCTAAATTCCTGGTTATTTCCCAAGTACAAATCACTATTCGCTGCGTGTCGCTAATTCTATCCAAGGTTTCATCGTTTAATTGTGGAAAAACTACAAATTGGAATCCAGTTTTCGCCAAAATTAAGTGAAACTGTTCACGTTATTTCCAAGCTGTGGATACAACAACAATTGCCAACAAAAGCACCGTTTTCGAGCAGCTGTATTTTCGGGCAGTCATGACTGATGATAGCCGTCTTTTACGTAGCCACTCAGTTTCAAAGATTCCGAGTTCTGCCGACGATATGAGCTTCTCCGAGTTGGCCAAAATTATGAAGTCACAGTTTGCTTCCTACAAGCAGAGCACTGTTGAAGAGATACGTCGGATGGAATACTCTCTTCAGACTCAAATGACACAGCTGCGATCGGATATCTCACTGGACCTCGAGAAAATACGCAAAGAGAATCAAAAAGCTACAACTGATCTACTCAATACCGTGGAGGTGAATAAATCAGAATGTTTGACGGCTGTCGATAGAAGCATGCGAGCAAATGATCTTGTCGTGAGCGGTGTTCCATTCATCACTGGAGAAAGTTTGGCTAATTACTTCGTCACCTGGTGTCGTTCTCTGGGATATGCTGTAGAAGCCGTCGAAATAAAACGGCTCGCAAAAGGTACACCAATGAATGGAAAAGTTTACATGATCCTGATTCAATTCGCAATTACCGTGCAGCGCGACGAATTCTATGCACGTTATTTGCGATCAAGGAAGCTGTCTCTCACGGACATTGGGTTCTCAAGTGAGCGACGCATTTTCGTTAACGAAAATTTGGGACCAGTTGCAAGAGAGCTCCGCACGAAGGCTTTGCAGATGAAAAAGAAAGGTGAAATATTTGGAGTCTACACAAGGATGGGTGTCGTGTACATCAAGATGACCGCCAACGATCAAGGAAAACCCGTATCATCCGAGATTGATCTTCAGGGGCTGCTTTAACCCTTCCTCAATATCTATTGTTTAATCCTTGCCTCCTATCCTTTTTCCCGTGTTTGCTTCCTAAAAGTCAAACACCGTTGCTGTTGCTGTTGTTGCTGATGCTGCTCAGGTGCCGATTGCTGCTGGAAATGCTGGTCATAGATAATGGACGACCAGTCGTTTTATTGCTTCTTGACTTTTCGAAAGCCTTTGACACCATCTCACACCGAATTCTTTGTCGCAAGTTAACAGAAAATTTTGGTTTTTCCAGCCACGCAATGAATCTTATAAAATCGTATTTAGTTGGACGAACCCAAACTGTTTTGAATGACGGGGTTTTCTCTAGTTATCTCCCTATTTCTTCCGGTGTACCCCAAGGTTCAATTCTGGGACCTATTCTCTTTTCTATATACATTAATGACCTTCCAAATGTTTTAAAATATTGCCAAATCCATATATTTGCAGACGACGTTCAATTGTATTTTGGATGTTGCGATGATTCTTCGTCAATAATATCAAGAAAAATCAACGAAGATCTTACAAGCATTGCTGAGTGGTCGATAAGGAATAAATTATTATTGAATGCGAATAAGACTTGTGCTATATTTCTAAGCAATTCTCGATCTAACAGTATCCTTAAACCAATTTTGAAAATAAACAACACTGAAATTGAATTTGTAGATCAGGCAATCTGTTTGGGAATTACGATTCATTCCTGTTTTAAATTTGATAATTTCATATTTGGTCAATGTGGTAAAATTTATGCTAGTCTACGAGTTGTCCGTGCGGTTTCTTCTTTTTTAAATGTCGATATAAAGCTCAAACTCTTCAAAAGTTTAATTCTTCCACATTTCATAGCCTGTGATTTTATTCTTTCGAAATCTTCAATGTACGCTGAATCTAGATTACGAATAGCTCTTAATGCTTGCATTAGGGTAGTATTCGGCCTTGATAAATATTCTAGTGTCTCCCATCTTCAGCATTACTTGTTAGGATGCCCATTCGACAAATTTGCTCCATTAAGATGCTGCTTATTTTTGTTTAAACTTGCGACACATAAAACTCCAGGTTATTTATACGAAAAACTAAAGCCTTTGAGAAATTCCCGTGCAAAAAAATATGCTATTCCGCGACACAACACATCCTCTTATGGCAATTCCTTTTTCGTGAGAGGCATCTCCTATTAGAATTCATTACCCAATGATATAACCCTTGAGAGTTCTTTATTTGCGTTTAAGAGGAAATGTACGGAGTACTTTAATAGTTAGCTTGAAGTTATTTTTAAGATTGTATAAATTATTGAAATGTTTGAATTTTTATTTTGAATTAGTAATGGTAAACGACACACCTTTCTACGCATTCCTAACATTATGTAACAATTCAAAAAAA
The DNA here is from genome assembly GCF_002204515.2 of Aedes aegypti. Taxonomy (NCBI): domain Eukaryota; kingdom Metazoa; phylum Arthropoda; class Insecta; order Diptera; family Culicidae; genus Aedes; species Aedes aegypti. Next base: position 280,673,337 of record NC_035108.1, on the reverse strand, counting down.
CGCTTGTCTTATGTTACGAATTATTAGTGAAATAAATAAATAAATAAATAAATAAATGCTCAGAACGGACACAAAATCCGACAAGTTTAAAACTATTACAAAACATGCATAGGGGAACTGGGGGTAATTTGCCCATAGGGGGCAAAACGCGCCGCTCTCGATTTGGACGAAGAATGTGTTTTAGAATGCTTTTTTTACCCTAGATTGTAGTAAATGGATAAAAATGATTCTCTTAATATATTTTTCTCAAGAAAATCGTAAAAAATATGTAAAAACGTTTTTCGCTGTTTTCGTTGCAATTTTGTGCGATTTTCAAGACCATATTTTAGGTAGAAAAATAACCAAATTTCTGAAACTATCGACGAGAGCCAACTTGTGCACTGTCATAGTTTGTATTACATGCAAAAAATATGTTAAATTTGTTCTTGAAAAGCTTATTGAAGGACCTAAACTTTAATCAACTCGTGGGGCAAAACTTCCAACTCTAATTCATAACACCGAATAGCCGTTTGAATTCAAATTCTACCAAACGTAATGCCACGTTGAAGTTACGCGCGAATAGGAACCTTACAAAAGCACATTTTTTGCATCTGCATGTATACTTTTATTATTCATCAATAACATCTGAACAAACGCACGGATGTATGTAGCATATAAACAAGCATGATTGTGTGGGTACGTTTACAGCACGAGTAACACTGAACTCAAGCAGGGCGTTTTACCCCGCAAAACAATACAAATGCAGTTAAGCAAGCATTTTTTGAAAATTAATTTTAAAAAACTCTAAAACAGCTTAAATTGATAACTATTTCTACTATTTGATTCAAAACATGTTTGTTTTTTCCGACCATAAATAAAAAGGAGCATAAAATCATGTTTTTCACATCTAAAATCGCTGCTTCCCTTAACGTGGGCATATTACCCCCAGTCCCTCTATCACGGGACTACAACAGATATTTGGTTACGATCACGGTAATTTTTCAAGGACGCTATCTCTAAATCTTAAAGTATAATCCAGCGTCCTTTATAAACGAGATAAGCATCGCCGTTAAAGAGGGGTCGTCCTGCAGGGCTTCTCGAATACTACTAGAAATCCCATATATCTATTTGGGGTCATTAAAGGCTTTTATCGATAGAATTTAAATTTTTTTCCACCAATCGGTCGGAAATGTATACAGCAATTTCCTCGAATGGAGAAAACTATTGAATATCGACAATAAACTATTGAAAATTTGGAAAATGTCGACCCCTTTCTTACGCAACCAATCACGTGCAAGCAGTTTTCCACGCTTCTTTTGCGCTCCGCTTCGCACTATAAAAGCAGACCGATTCCTGCTTCTTCGCTCATTCTTCTTTTTGCCGTCAGACTGTGAACATGGTCGGCGAGCAAGTCTCGAGTGCCTTTCGCATTCTCAGCTCAGTTTTCAATGGAACGCGAATGGAACAACAACACGCCGCCACGACTGAAGCCACTTGTTGAAGCGCCCATCGTCATCGCCACCGCAAACCTCATCGGGCGAGGAGGATTTCTACAAGTGCGCCGTCAAAATGTGTCCGTGTTACGCAAATTCAACAATTCAATTGGCCCTTTCCAGAGCCAACAAATGTGTTTTAAAGAGTTGATTGTGTAATATTCCTTAATTTGTTCGAGATGGCTGAAGAAAATCGACCAAAGCCGCCAAAATGTGTCCGTGTTACGCAAATTCAACAATTCAATCGGCCCTTTCCAGAGCCAACAAATGTGTTTTAAAGAGTTAATTGTGTAACATTCCCTAATGTGTTTACCACAAACTTGCTATAATTTCATAATTCATCCCATAGCAGCATACAATAATTGATTTATTACGAATAATTGACAATACGGCAATTTGAGGATGTTTCCGAGGACGCTGCTGCAGTGCCGTCGGGATGCAATAACAGCATAATGCTAATCTTGTACATCCCTTACCCAGACATCAGTTTCATATAGCCTATTTCCCAGATAAGAAAACGAAGAATTTGAAAGGAGGAGCATCACCTGCTATTCTAAGGGTATAAAGCGTCCCTTCTTCGTTGAATTCGGTTTCATTCTGTTTTCGCTTTTGAGCTGGTAAGAGCTCCTCCAAACCTGCTCAGCTCCTCGCTACCAGAGGCAAGCTGTTTGTACGAGATGGCTGAAGAAAATCGACCAAAGCCACTTGTTGAAGCGCACATCATCATCCGCACCGCAAATCTCATCGGGCGAGGAGGATTGCAACCAGTGCGCCGTCAAAGTGTGTCCGTGTTACGCAAATTCAACAATTCAATCGGCCCTTTTCAGAGCCAACAAATGTGTTTTAAAGAGTTGATTGTGTAATATTCCCAAATTTGTTCGAGATGGCTGGAGAAAATCGACCAAAGCCGCTTGTTGAAGCGCACAACGTTATCCGCACCGCAAATCTCATCGGGCGAGGAGGACGCAACCAGTGCGCCGTCAAAATGTGTCCGTGTTACGCAAATTCAACAATTCAATCGGCCCTTTCCAGAGCCAACAAATGTGTTTTAAAGAGTTAATTGTGTAATATTCCATAATGTGTTTACCACATACTTGCTATAATTTCTTAATTCATCTCATAGCAGCATACAACAATTGGTTTATTACGAATAATTGACAATACGGCAATTTGAGGATGTTTCCGAGGACGCTGCTGCTGTGCCGTTGGGATGCAATATATTTTCTATTGTTAAGGAATGATTCAAATATTACGTAACGCAAAATTTTATTTTAAACATATATATTTTCTAAATTCGCAAACCATTACATTCTGGATTATAACTAAAAGAAGGTTGCAATTATGACATTTGACTATATTACAAATGGAGCAAATTAAATGGCGTAGTTAACGTCATGCGGTCGTGTCTTGTACACAACCCCCACTGATTTTTTTTTGTTAGGAATAACTGCCCCGTTGACTATGGTTTCGATGGTTAGATGGACACACGTGACATATAACGCTTTTTGATGCGGATAACTCGAAGCCGACTGCAGAAGCCCACTTGTTTACCGTGTAATATTTTCTGTTCTGCGATGTGATATGGATGGATCACACTACTCCTAATGACAGTCGACTAAGAATGAATTTATTCAGACTTCAACTTAACTCAACTTAACCTACGTAGTCCTCCTTTGTGGTGGCGGACGTGACCCTTTCCGCTGTCTCAGCATAGTCACGTTCACTCCACGGGTGTTCATCGCCCGGTTGGCCTGACCGCGATTATGCTGAGTTTTGTATATATATAGGGGGAGATCCCCCAGTACACTTAAGCCGCTAAATTCATAATTCGAAAAATATTGATTTTATGGGCTCGTGTTACCCATTTATGATAAATATTATCATTTTTATAGTGTACAAAAATAAATTTGAAAATATAAATATGAATTTTGACATTGAGTTTTGATGATGTATTTTAGTACCAAATTGATCGATCTTGAAAGGTGGCACCCAATACCGGACACGATCTGGAAATGCCTCGAATTCTGTAAATTTGAACATCATTGAATGTGTACACTATAGAAATAGTTTATAATTACCAATTTAATGCAATTGCAACATTTACAAAAATAATTTGAGTTTTTCTTAGTTTGCAAGATGCCTATCAAAAACCTCTTTCATATATGATGAAAAATAGCACATTTCACGATGGTGTTATGAATGTTCATTCTTCTTAATGTTATTGCATGTTTGATACCTTGGTCGACGGAACCCATGAAAAATGAAAGTATTTTGAGACACTGATGTAATAATTACAAAGATATCATATAACAAATCAAGCTGTCCGAAACTGAGGGACAGGAGGTGCTTAACCAAAATTGTAATTTGTCCATATTTACTTCAATTATGGTAAAAAATACATTCATACTATCAAATTAGGATCATGTTCGATCATGCTTGCGGGATCCAAAGTATTTTTTCATATTCAAAATAATTACTAAATAGGCTCAAAATTAAGAAGATACGTCATTTTTTTAAAGATTTTCAAACTTTTCTACTTTTTTAAAAAGGGATGCATATTTCAAGGATGTGTTATTCTACGCAAACATTAGTCTACATAATAGCTTTCTTTTCTACTAATACACCATCTTGATTGGACCATGATTTCTCAATGTTTCGACTTTGTCCGGTATTGGGTGCTGTCCGGCACTGGGGGATCTCCCCCTATTGAATTGCTCATATTGTTCAATCAGCGCGTTGCACCGATATTGGAATCCAGGGCCGCATCCACCACAACCGCGTTGACAGCTGCTTGGGCTTTGATTCTGACGCGAACTGCTGTTTTCCCGCAAACGACAAGAAGGATGTCGTCTGCGTATACAAATACATAAATGCCACCGGGAAGGTAGTTAAATCGTTAAAGTGATCGTTCAGTCTGTGCAGCTTATGTGCTGAAGACGGTGTAAATTGTCTTTTTTAAAATACTCCGTTCATTGCCACCAGAAATATGGTGACGGCTATCACGGAACCCTGTGGAACACCGGTCTTTTCCCGATATGAGTCAGATAGGAAGTCGCCAACAAGGACTCGGAAGGAACGCTTTTGTAAGAAATTCTGAATGAAACGCATGATGTGCCCCGATAAATTCCATTGGACTAGTTGACGGAGCACCTTCGAGAGATCTAGGGAAATGATCTCGGTATTTTTGACATCCCTGAGAATGGAAAGCAAACTGATTGGACGATAGCTAGAAGCTTCTGCAGGATTTTTGTCTGGTTTTTAATTTAAACAACCTTAGCATTTTTCTATTTATCAGGAAAATATGCTAATTGGAAACATTTGTTAAATATATCAACTAAAAATGATAAGCTACTTTCTAGAAGTTTCTTGATGAAGATTTAGAAAATTCCATCATCGCCAGGAGCTTCCATATTTTTGAATTTTTTAATAGTAGCTCTCACTTTTTTCCAAATCAGTCTCCCAGGCATTTTCGAAAACGTTCTTTTGATTGAGAATATTTTCGAAGTCCTGAATAACTTGATCTTCAATTGGACTAGTAAGTCCTAAATTAAAATTGTGCGCGCTTTCAAACTGCATAGCAAGTTTTTGAGCTTTTTCGCAAGAAGTTAGTAATAGTTTGTTTTCCTCTTTCAATGCCGGTATCGGCTTCTGAGGTTTTTTCAAAATTTTAGATAATTTCCAAAAGGGCTTAGAGCTAGGGTCCACTTGAGAAATCTTATTTTCAAAATTTTTGTTTCTTAACTGTGCAAAACGTTTCTTGATTTCTTTCTGCAAATCCTGCCATATAATTTCATAGCAGGTGCGTTGAAATTGCCTTCTCCTCACGTTTTTAAGACATATTAAGAGTTTAAGATCATCATCTACAAACACGCATTCAAATCCACGTTATAAGCTGTAAGAAATTTAAACAGCTCGTCCTCTTTACCATTATTATTAGAAAAACGTAATCCAATAACAATTTGATTAGTAAATTTACACCAACTTGGACTGCTTCAGTCATAGTGGTGGCTTTGAACATTGCATCAATCATTAGATACAATTGTTCAGTTAGAAAATTAAAATCAGAGGCAGACATATCACTTGGAGTGAGTACGTTATCTGATGATTTTCCATTAGAATTTTCGGTATACGAAGAAGCGGAGTAGGAGTTACCTGTGGAGGTAGGGTTTCTTCCATTTGATTTGAAACTAGTAGAATGGGTACTCAATAGTACGAATAGAAGAGGAATTCAAATTACCTGCTACGATATCGGCAAAGGATATTACGTGGGTAGAAACACCCGACTACCCGACGGATTTAAATTAGTTTGTGAATGAGCATGATTATGATCTTCCTGATGGGTATGATTCATGATCAAGCGACCGTTAACTGAAAAATGAGTATTGTTCGTTACTCCAGGGAAATTCCGGAAACGACCGTTATCGTAACGGATATTATCTTTCATCTGCTTGGCACGATGCTCAACGACTCTCTTGCGCGAAGGGCAAGCCCCAAAAATTGACTTATGATTGCCCTTGCAATTGGTGCATAAGAACTTATCGGTATCTTCCTTCACTGGACAGACGTCCTGGGCTTGAGAAGAATGTCCGCAAATCTTGCATTTAGCATCCATGCGACAATTTTATGTACCATGACCCCACTTTTGGCACCAACGACACTGAGTGGGGTTCTGGTAATTTCCTCCAGGTTTCTGGAAATGTTCCCATGTCACACGGACATCGAAAATAATTCTTGCTTTTTCTAAAGCTTTAATATTATTTAGTTCTTTTTTGTTAAAGTGAACTAAATAATATTCTCGAGAAAGCCCTTTCCGAACAATGCCAGATTGGGTTCTCTTTTTCATAATGATTACTTGGACTGGGGAAAATCTAAGTAAATCATTTAATCCATTTTTGATCTGTTCTGGTGACTTATAGTTACTTGAGAGACCTTTCAAGACAACTTTGAACAAACGTTCAGTTTTGTCGTCATGAGTAAAAAATTTGTGCCCCTTCTCTTCAAGATGTTTGAGAAGAAGTTTGCGTTCTTTAAGAGTTTCCGGCAAAACGCGACAGTCTCCTTTCTTTGCGATTTGGAAGGAAACCTTGATTCCCCTAATGGAGTTCAAGATCTTCTGCCTAAATCCCCCAAATTCGGAACAACTGACCACGATAGGCGGCACTCTTTGCTTCCTCACTTGAATCAAAGAGCCTGGGCTAGAGGCTGCTTCGATTTGTTCGAAAAATTTGATTGCTCATTTCGATACAATTATTCATTTCCCCCTTTGAAGAAAGTTCGCATTCCGGGGAAACGTCCTTTCTTCCATTCTTGCCAAGTTTAGTGACAGTTTTAAATCCCGCTTTTTTGGAAGGAAGTAAGTTGTGAATTCAGAGATTCACCCTTCCTTTTGTTAGTTGTTGATACCATGTTTAGTGAATAAACGAAAGAATACGTGACCTTCGAGAGGTTTTTTTCCCAAGACGGTGTCCAAGAAGGATTACCACCGCTAGCTTTCGCCAACGGGTCCAACGAAAAATCGAAGGCACGGGTCCAAACAAGGATCGTAAAGGGATCAATAGTAGAAAAATAGTACTGAAAAGTACTGTTTTAGTAGCACTGAAAAGTACTGTTTTTAATTTTAGCACTGAAAAGTACTGTTTTATTGCTTGAGGTAGTTTTTAAGAAAACTTCCAAGAGCAAAGAGAATTCGTGTACGGCAAGCACGAAGGTACGATGCGCACTGGCTTTCACTTCATTCTGATGGGAAAGTGTCCGTGAGCCATGTTTTGTTGATAAAATTGTAGTTTGCCAGAAGAAGGAAGATTTTTTATGAGAGGGTAACCGATGCCATTTGTACCAGCGGATTTACCGGTACTTCATTTGATTGTGAACGTTAGCTCACTGAGGGTGAATGGATTGTTGATAGGCGCATTGTGACGATCATCAGAAACGGAAAAATCAGTCACTGAATACGGCGCTTAAAGAAATCGCTGTAGCTATCGATGGCTGCTAGCTTTGCGAAATATTCGCCTTGAGTCATGGCTACTGCTGGAGGATCCGAAACATCAGAGCCTTGAATTTGAAGTGTAAGTAGGTAGTGTTGCTTTACGCTTGCCACTGAGAGTATTTATCTTACTCCAGAGGTCAAGGGAGGTTAAAGCATAAAGTTCAAGAAATTTTCCCAGCTGGCACGCTTGGTACCTGCAATTATCTTTTTGCTCTCCAGGTGTAGCCGCACATACAGGGTCAGTACATTCTCCTTGTTTGGATGGCCAATGGGAATACGCTTAACCACGTGTAGGGCTTTCCTCCTAGATTTGACGGCTTTCCTGGTGTCATCCGTCCACCAGTGTAAACCTTCCTTCCTGCCCTGTCGATTGCTTGTACGAGGTATGGATGATTCCGCGGCATTGTGGATCATTTTGGTCAAGTCGGTCAAATTGGTGGGTGCATGATTTCAGGAAAGATTGCGAAAGCTTTGAGTACATTCGTTCCAATCTGCCTTCTCGTATGTCCATCTGGGATGACAGGCCAAAGCCGGCGGGGAGGAGTTAGAGCCAATACGGATGGGATGGTGATCGCTGCCGTGCATATCAGAGTCAACATTCCACTGAAAACGATTGACAAAGAAGCGACTTACTGTGACCACGTCGATGGCTGAGGAGGTATACCCATTAACGAAGGTATTTGCGCCAATGTTGAGGACAATAAGGTCATGTTCCTCGAAAATATGTGATAGGGCAATTCCTCTGGTATCGGAACGCTGTTCACCCCAAATGCGACGACATGGATGCTCATCACCCTTGTCGCCAACAAGAAGGGTAGGTCCGGGCATCACTTCCAGGATTCGATTAATCCGCTCACGGAAATTAGGAAGGGCTCCGCAAGGAAGATAGATGTTCAAAACGGAATCCTTATAGGCCGGTTGAGGCGTATTCCGACAACGGATAGGTTCTAATCGAGCTTGAGGATGTCAAAAGGGATGGACGTCAATACACTGAGTGTCTCAAGTTACTGTTACGGTACATAGTCCTACGATATTGGCCACGAAGCGAACGGTTAAGTTGCTCGACCGATATCCTGCTCACTTCCTGCAGAGTTAAGCACCACAGTGGTGTATCAAAAACTAGAAGTTCGAGGTTTGCGAGGTTATTGTAGAAACCAATCATGTTCCATTTAAGAAAGAAAATTGGTTTTGGTAGAGTTGGTAAGGGAAAAGAAGTCCGGGAAATCTATGAGCTTCCGCTGGAGTTTGGAGACGTTTGCTGTAGAAAGGATATCTCGCCCAGGTTGAGGTGCTAAGAAAGAGCTGCCGCTGAAAGAGCTGCTGGAAGGCCTGGTGGTCAAACCTAAGGAGGTGATGTGGGATGCCGTGCTGGCACCAGTAGGAAGGAAGAAGTAGATATTTGATATTATTTCCAAAACTTTTATATTTTATAACTCTCCGGTGTTGTTGAGTCCATGTTTAATCAGACTTATTAGCGAACTTTCCCCAGTCAATAAGTCAATAAAACAAAACTTGTAAGTTGCAGAATCGCTTTTATTCATATTCACATAGAGGTCACTTCCATAGCAGCATTATCTACTCCCTCTTTTTCATTTTTGCTTCTTCTGCTGATCAGCTTCCTGGACATGATGATACTCTAAACCGATTAAAAAAAAAAATTACTCAAGACTGGAGCAAAAAAATCATTCAACAACTTACATGTATAATCCCAGTGAAACCAAAAGGAAGACTTCGGCCAGCATAAATACGGCGCCAATGAAAATATCTCTGCTTTGTAGAAACACTACACTGTATATTGTTGGATATACAATAGACTGTGCACTTGCTATCACCCCCAGAAGAGAGTTGATTTTACCTAGATAAAACAGTTGTAATTCATCGTTTCAATTATCTGTACAATATTAGATTGAAATGTGCATTTGTCTTACCAATTTCGTTTTGTTCGACCAATTTTGAAACGATACTACGAATAGCCACCGTTTTACTTCCGTCGAAGATGTCGATCGATGTAGCTACATAGAAAAAGTGGTCTTTGAGAGTACTAACCGCATAAGCCTAAAATAAAACATGAGGGTCGGTTATTGAAAATTACCTAAACATTAACTGAACTATCAGACTAGGGAACAGTATACCATGCGATATGGCCATTTGCCATGGATTCAGATATTCAGTTAGATAAAGATTTTTTTCCGTAAGAAAACATGATTTTTTTAACATTTGATAAGAACACCACGATTTGGAAAAAAATATGTTTACTTCAATGTATGGATAAGATTTTGGAATAAAGAGCTGGAATTGTGTTCTGCAAATCGATACCTCCCTAAATCGATGGTCCCTTCAATACCGTGTTATTGAGAGTTGACTGTAATATGAATGTGAATTATTTAACGAACATGAATATAACCTTTTTTTCTAAAAAGTTTTATCAACTTGTTACGAAAATTCTTAAAACAGATTTGAAATCAGTAAGCCAAAATCTAGTGAATCCATTGGAAATGCTCAAAGTGCGTGAAAGAAATACCTCTTACCATGATCGGTTTTGCTATCAACGTGAAACAAACTGAAAATGCGCAGATGAAATAGTCCGAAACTCCGAAACGTTTCCCCAAAACGCCAATGGCGAGCATTGTGCCGAGTTGAGTAGTCAGAGCATCGTATGCACCCCATATGCCAAGATTTGTGACCCAGTGAAACTTAGATTGAGCAATACTGAAGGCAATATTAGTATCTGCTGCCGCTCCAAAGTTTATGAAATATACTACGAACGTAAACATAAGTATTTTGCGTATATTGAAGGCACGCTTCTTCGTTATCACGTTGATGCAATCTGTCGCAAGAGTCATGTCAAACAGTTTCTTTGTGGGTGAAGAGGAATTAGGCTCGTTTTGATTGGCGACAGTTTTGTTTTTCGCATCTGAATCAGGCTCCTTCAATACGAATATTCCATAGAGCAATGCAATTGAATGTGTTGTTGTACAAAGGATGCACAGTTCTGGAATGAGAAGAAGTGGATTAAAGAAGGTCATCAAGTTGGTTTTCTGGTATTCGCACTTAGAAAACCAAGGGCTTTGAATATATGCCCGCTGAAAAACCTTGCGATTATGGGAATAACAGATATAACGATGGATGCACAGGCAAATCGAAATGTTCGCTGTGATTCTGTGGTAACGATCGTAAGGTAGCTGAAGACTCCTGTCAAAATCAGATGACCTCCTCCTCCGAGCGCGCTGATCAGTTGGTGCAGGATTCCGGTGACTTCCAGTGGTATTTCACGCATAAAGATGGCGCAGATAATGAGTGCTAAAATCAAAAGTGACCTTTTGTTGAAATCAAATTTTTGAATGAGTACTATGAGAAAGATGAATAACACAGCGTAACAAAAATGACATTTTTGCCTGTTTCAATGATCAAATTATGTGTCTCTAGTAGATTTAAGTTTGCTAGATCTAATGCCGTTCTCAGAAACGTTGCAACACGTCGCAAGCTAGCTAAAGGTCACCAAAGTTGTATAAAACACTGGTTTCATTGATGTTTTCATAAGATTTAAAGTATGATTTATCAAACTTTATTGTGATCTAATCCACCAATCATACAAAATAGCACTTAAACTTTTATTTTTTATATAATTTCGTTGAATTATACAATTAAATTGGATTAAATCGATTTTTTCAACATGCTTGCATTCTCCACAAAATTCTTCATATCTCTTATATGGCAATATAGGTACAATACCAAAAAATGACTTTTGAGCATCATAAGTATTATGAACTTTGTGGATAAGTATTGTTATTCACGTGAACTTTGAAGTATGTGGCAAATTGAGCAAACATATTGCCATACAAGCTGGGACAAAATTCAGCTTCTTGCTTAAGTCCACTCTTTACATTACATTTTTGAACCATATAAACCGTACACAATTTCAGCTCGATCGGTGAAACTATAATTCAGCACCAGCTCTTTAAAGTTTATATGGGATTCGATGAGGAAAAACTTATTTTTGCAATGAAAAACCGCCTGCGATCTTGATCTCTATTAAAAATCTGAACGCAGATCTCAATAGGCATCATTGCGATGAAGAACATCGCCGAAGACATCGAAGCAATCTGACACTTGTGAAAAAAGTAAGGTACCGCGGGGCAAGTGAGAATCCGGGGTAAGTGGGACGTTCCGTCATAGCTTACTTAGGAAAAGTTTTTCATGGGGGTATTCGTCTAGAAAGTTGAAGATACAATTACAAGGTACGTATTAAGTATAAAAAATACTGTTATTTTTATTACCATGTCACTCATGTAACAAAGGTCAATTCAGCGCCATTTTCAACTTGCATGATAAATTGTGACACGTTTCACGTCTGGCATTGGCTCGCAAAAAATAAATGTGTTATAAATCGAATATCCATCAGTAAGCTACAATTTTAGGTATTATTACAAGATGCTAACGAATAACCGGTATTTTGTTTTTATTTCATATGAAATGTTTGATGATCTAACTTACCCTAAAATATGTTCATACCTGGGGTAAGTGGGACCTATCAAAACAAGCACCATAATCAAAAGTTTTCCTTCATGTTTCAAACATTTTCTCATAGAGTAGCATTCTAACATTCAAACATATGATTTTTGTCAAAAAAGATCAATCTCAAATTACGTAATTGCATAAGAGGGAGAAGAAATGTGTTATTCTTCTATTTTTTTTTTGTTTTATTGTTTTTTGAAATACGAATTCAAAATTGAACAAAGATTGGGATGAAATTTGAAATGCATCATGAGAACGATTATTTTTTAATTTTATTGAACTTTATTTGTTATTTCTACCAAATTTAGTAGTTACCCAAAGCAACTCCATCCCATTAAGTGGTTTTCTGCCATGCATATAAATAATAACAGAACATATTACAATTTCGTAAATTATTGAAAGTTCATGGGCTACTTTTAATTAATAATTTATAAATGATATATTTTGAACAAGTTTTATTCCTTTTTACATTTTTAATGAGGAATTTTCAGTAAATATTAAGTGTGACGTGACATACTATTAAACAAACGTTTTCTTCCAAAAGCGTTACGTATTTTATGATTGATCCCTTATGCACATCAAAAATGTACTCAAAATTATAAATCTATGATTTATCAATCCTTTTATTGTAATGATTGACTTATTGATGTGGATTGACGCATGAAACTGGATGTGTCCCACTTGCCCCGTTTAGCGAGGTAACTGCTTCTAATGGCTCATTCTAGAACTTTCTTCTAAATTTTTCACAATTTCGAAATTATTCGATCAAATTCATGTATACACCAACAAATATGTTGCCAAAATGTGATGATGTTGTTAGATTTGAGAAATATTCACATTTGAAAATTTTATTGAACAATTTGTTTGAACTATCGTTTTTTTATGTCCCACTTGCCCCGGGGTACCTTAATTCAATGAAAACCGATTGGCAATAATAACAAAACTGGACAAATTTTCCGAATGGACCTATGCACGAGTTCACTATTTGACGTTTTAGCAGTGCCGTGTTATTCGGCACCGCTCAAACGTCAAATTAGTGAAGTCGTGCATCGGTCCATAGTCAAGACTTAATGGGGCTCTGCACAAACCTTACTCCTTCTCTTTCACTTTTCCATAAAGTTGATGAACAACAAGGCCAGTAAATGTCAAAATCCCATACAAAATCAAAACAGTGCAGTGGCCTATAAGTTTTTTCACAAGCATCGAATTGCTTTGCGATCTTCGGCAATGTTTATTATCATTAAAGCTCGTATCAAGTTCTGTGCTTGATTTTTTTGACGTTAACTACATCTCACGGCAATATGGCGTGTGACAATTGAAAATCTAAAATTCTGCGAAATTACTCGAATGGAGAAAACTATTGATTATCAACAATAAACTATTGAAAATTGGGAAAATGTCGACTCCCTTCTTACGCAACCACTCGTGTTCAATCAGTTTTCCACGCTTCTTTTGCGTTCCGCTTCGCACTATAAAAGCAGATGGATTCTTGCTTCTTCGCTCATCCTTCATTCTTCTTTGCCGCCAGACTGTGCACATTCGCATTCTCGTTTGCATTTGAACACGCTTCTCAGCGCTGTTTGTGCCCAAAGTAATTTAATACACAGGTACTGGATTCCAGAAGATTGGCTCACCAACACATCCGTGGTAATAATGATTTTTTTTTTAATTTTTATTCTGTATTCCGATATTTCAGAAAAAAACGCTCAGTTTAACTATTCTTCACTTGTCAAAATTGATAATCTTCCGTTTGGAACTGGTTTGAAGCAAAACCATCTCACATGAAATTTATGTTAAACTTATTTGTATCCAGTTTCATGGTGTGGATAACGAAGAGAATAATGTAATTGTACTATGATTTTGTTAAACTACTTGTTTAAAGACCAAATTCCTTGAAAATTAAATAAAGGAGTGATGCTACCATACAATATGAAGAAAACTTCATTACTATATTTTGTTTATTATTTTCTCAGTGAAACATAAACTTTTGCGGAAATTCGGTACCTGTGTATTAAGGTACTTTGGTTTTGGGTGGAACGTATAACGTGGAGGACGCAAGGCTCGTTTAAAGGCTCCCCAAATCGAAGTTTTTTACGGCGACAGTGACAAATAATCGCCGTGATTTTGCTATTGTTTCGCTGCATGCGATGATGAGCGTGTCTTAGTCACAGCGATTTTCGTCGTGCAAATCTAGGTGGGAATATATAAACATATTAACGAAATCGCGTCACTGTGGTTAAGACACGCTCATAAAACTCTACATGCAAAGAAGAGATATTTGTGGCTACGATGGCATATCATGCCTGAAAAGTCAAGAAAATCTAAATTATGAAGAAATCATGAATCTTCACGTGAAATCAGAACAAATAATATAGCGTAGTTAACGTCAAGCAGTCATGTCTTGTATACAACCCCCTATGAGGTTTTTATGGAAGTTAAATAATGGCCAAGTTATAGGCAATTCCCGCCTAATGAATCTTGCTGTTATAAAGTTTTGACGTTTGGAAGCTTACATAGAGGTCTCCAAGTAAACTGCCACGAATACTAACGCACGATCAATCTTACACAAGTCGATTTCCTCAGAATGAAAACGTATCGATGTTTGTACGACGATATTAGAGCTTTCGATCAACGTCAGTCCAATAAGAAAGTGAATGCTTCGCAGCAATTTTGCTTATGTTTTCTTTCTCACAGCAAATAAAAACAATGTTGTGACAGTTCTCACAGCAAACAAAGAAAATTTTGTCAACATTGCACTACTACGCAGGCAATTGCATATGTGAGCCCTATTGGTGATTGGTCTATGTAGCGCCCATCTAGCGAATAGGGAGTCGAAGCGGAATTCATAATTTTTATATAAACCCTTCCCATGATAATTGCCTCAGAAGTTCCTCCATGGATTTCTACAGCAGTATCTTAAGAAGTTCCTCCAGGAGTTTCTTCAAGAATTCTTCCAAGATTTCCTTCAGAAATTCCTCCAGGAGTTTCCTCAGGATTTCCTTTATCAGTTCTTTTTGGAATTACTCCAAGAGTTCGCTTCAAGAGTTCTTTCAGTAAATCCTTCCTGGGATCCTTCAGAAATTTCTCCAGAGATCCTTTCAGAAATTCACCCAGGAGCTTCTTCTGAAATTCCTCCAGAAACTCTTTTAGGAATTGATCCAGCAGTCCCTTCAGGAATTCCTCTAGGAATGACTCCAGGGATTACTCAAGGAGTTCCTCCAAGGACTTTTCCAGGGATTCCTCCAAGGATTGCTCCAGGAGTTCCTCCATGGATTTCTACAGGAGTATCTTAGGAAGTTCATCCAGGAGTTTCTTCAGGAATTCCTCCAAGAGTTCCTTCAGAAATTCTTCCGAAAATTCCTTCATTAGTTTTTTTTTGGAATAACTCCAAGTTCCTTCAGGAATTCCTCTAGAGAGTTCCTTCAAGAATCCCTCCAAGAGTTCTTTCAGTAAATCCTCCATGGGATCCTTTGGAAATTTCTGCAGAAGTTCCTCCAGGAATCCCTCAGGAGATCCTTTCAGGAATTCATCCAGGAGATTCTTCTGAAATTCCTCCAGAAACTCCTTAAAGAATTGTTCCAGCAGTCCCTTCAGGAGTTCTTTCAGGAATTCTTAAAGAGTTCCTCCAGGAGTTCTTTCAGGAATTCATCCAGGAGTTATCCTTCTGGAATTCCTTCAAAAGTTCTTCCAGAACTTTCTTCAGGCATTCCTCCTGAAATTCCTCCAGGAAACTCTCAAGGAGTTTTTCCAGAGATTACTCCAGGGGTCCCTCCAAATATTCGTCCAGGAGCTCCTTCAGGAATTTCTCCAGGAATGGCTCCAGGAGTTCAAGTAGTTCTTCTATGGATTTTTTCATGAGTTCCTCCAGGAATTGGAGATCTTCCAGGGATGTTTACAGGAGTTCCTTCAGGAATTCCTCCAGGAGTATCTTAAGAAGTTCCTCCAGGAGTTCCTTCAAAAATTCCTCCAGAGGGTTCTTTCAAGAATCCTCTCAAGAGTTCCTTCATCCCATGGAGTTTCCTCCATGGGATCGTTCAGAAATTCCTCCAGAAGTTCCATCAGGAATCCCTCCAGAGATCCTTTCAGGAATTCATCCAGGAGCTTCTTCTGAAATTCCTCCAGAAACTCCTTCAGGAATTCCTCTAGGAATGACTCCAGGGATTACTCAAGGAGCTCTTCCAAGGATTTTTCCAGGAATTCTTCCAAGGATTGCTCCAGGAGTTTCTCCATGGATTTCTACAGGAGTATCTTAAGAAGTTCCTCCAGGAGTATCTTAAGAAGTTCCTCCAGGAGATTCTTCAGGAATTCCTCCAAGTGTTTCTTCAGAAATTCCTTCAGGAATTTCTCCAGAAGTTCCTTCAGGAATTCCTCCAGAGAGTTCCTTCTGAAATTCCTCCAGAAACTCCTTTAGGAATTGCTCAAGGAATTTTTTAAGGAGTTCTTTCACGAATTCAACCAGGAGTTATCCTTCTGGAATTCCTTCAAAAGTTCTTCCTGCACTTTTCCAGGCATTCCTCCTGGTGTTCCTCCAGGAAATTCTCAAGGAGTTTTTCCAGAGATTACTCCAGGAGTTCATCTAAAAACTCCTTCAGAAATTTCTCCAGGAATGGCTCCAGGAGTTCAAGGAGTTCTTCTATGGATTTTTCCAGGAGTTTGCTCAAGCAAATCCAGGGATTGCTCAAGCAAATCCTCCAGGGCTTTTTACAGGAGTTCCTCCAGGAATTGCTCCAGAGAGTTCCTTCAAAAACCCCTCCAAGAGTTCCTTCAGTAAATCATCCATGGGATCCTTCAGAAGTTTCTCCAGGAATCCCTCCAGAAATCCTTTCAGGAATTCAACCAGGAGCTCCTTCTCTAATTGCTCCAGCAGTCCCTTCAGGAATTCCCCAAGAAATGCTTTAGAGAGTTTCTCTAGGAGTTCTTTCAGGAATTCATTCAGGATTTATTCTTCTGGAATTCCTTCAGAAGATCTTCCAGCACTCTCTCAAGGAGTATTTCCAGGGATTACTTCAGGAGTTCCTCTAAATATTGCTCCAGGAGCTCCTTCAGGAATTTCTCCAAGATTTCTCCAGGAGTTCGTTCAGGAAATATTTCTAAAGTTCTGTCATGAATTCCTACAGGTGTTCCTTTAGGCAATCCTCAAGGAGATTCTCTAGGAATTCCTCCAGGATTTTTTACAGAAATTCCTTAGGAAGTTCCTTCATGAATTCCTTCAGGTGCAGGAAATCTCTGAAGAATATCTTGTAGGAGTTACAGGGAAAATCTTTGAAGCAACTCCAACAAGATTACATAGAGGACTGAGTTACTGCAAAAATCCCTAGAATAATTTCTGTGAAATGTTCAAGAGGTATTCCTAGAAGAAATCGTGGAAAATAAAATACTGAAAAATTCTCTAGGTATTTCTAAAAGAACCACTGGTGAAATCCTTGGAGGAAATGCATTCAAACACCACGAAGGAGGAAATCTCTGCATGGATGAATCCTTGGAGTTATTCCAGGAGGAATGTCTTAAGAGAATCGCAAAATTTCAGGATGAATTCTGGAGGGGAGGGAATTAAAATGCGACTCCCTGAAGGAATCACTGAGGAAATTCCTGGCGGTATCATCGACGCAATTCCGGTAGGCATCTCTGAAGGGTTTCCAGAAGAATGTTATAGAGGATTTCCCAGAAGATATCCTTAAGAAATCCCTGCAAATAATCCCGAAGGAATACCTGGCATAACTCCTGAAGGAATTCCTGAAGGGACTCACCCTTAGAGGAATTTCTGAAAAGACTCCTGGAAGAATCCCTTTGAAAAAGATACTAAAGGGACTCCTAGAAAAATCAATAAAGGGATATTCCAGGTATGCCATGAAACTCTGGAGAAATTCCAGGAGCAATCACTGGAGGTATACCCGGAGAAATCCCAGGAAGAATTTTTAGAGGAATCCTAGGTAGAATTCTTATAGGAATCCCTAGAGGAATTTCCGGATGAGCCCCTGCATGAATAGCTCGATGAACTCCCGGAGTAGGGTTACCAGACGTACTCTTTTTAGAATACAAGTACCGTAATCCGGGGTATCATTGATCAGCGGGATAACATTGATCGGAATGCCACATCTCGTAAAAAGTTCGTATCGTCATTTATTAATGGAACATTTCCAAATCATTAATGGTGCTTCTCTTTCTTGTATTCATAAGCTAATGAAAATGAAAATTTTTGCGTGAATTGTGTTAACCTTATGCGTAAATTTGTCAAATTTTCGAAACAATTATTTCAATGGGTAATGATGACCCTACCAAACATACATGTCTCACATAAGTGCTGCAAACGATATGAGAAAGGAAAATGCGGTTTTTACTTAAAACGGCATTGCCGAAAACGATTCTGTTGTCAAAACTTTCATAAGATGCTCAATTAGGCAACATTAACGAATTACTGTTAAGAATATAGAATTACCTTAAGAAATTGCCTACCTTTAGGCGTATTCCGTGGTTCGAGGTGTTTTAATTTTAAAATAACTCAAAAAGTTAATGACTTGTAAGCGTTTGGCCTTCACATTCGGCTTCGGGTGCCATGCTTTAAGTAAGTAACGACATTTTCAATATCACCGAACATTGTTTACATAGGTGATCAATGTTACCCCATATCAGCTAAATCAAAAAATCGCTTAAGACATTTTATTAAACATGCTTAAATCATTCAAAAAACAAAATACAGTACATAGTTACGAGCTATAAGTGACCGTACTTGTTTTAAAAATATAAAATTTACAACATTTGCAGTTTCGAACGAAATATTTAAGAAATATTCAAAAAAATGATCAATGTTACCCCGGATTACGGTACTCTTTTTTGCCTTAAAAATTTGTGTACTATTCTTTTTTGCTAAACGGGCTCAAGTGTACTCTTTTTCAGTTATTACCAAGGATTGAATCCTGAGAAAATTAAGAGAGCTTCATACTCAAATGAGAGCGTATTCTGCAATGCCTGGTTATTACTGATGATCAAATCGAATAACTTGTTGAAGAAACCATATCAACCTTTTCTCAGGATAACACAGATAATTTACCGATTTTCGACAAAAACTGGCACACAATCAACCTACTAATTATTTTCAATTAAAAAAAGTCAGCCAAAATTCAAAATCACTTTGTTTTGAACAATTTAATCTTATTGAAGCAACTTTTTTTATCAAACTTTTTTTATAGAAACGTCATTTTGGCGATGCATTTTTTATGAACAAAGATGTGAGAATGAAAAGGTTTCAGATTGAAGTATAGAATGGGAATCATAAAAAATAAACTATTAAATTAATCAAGTTTCTAAGCTTCATAATGTTTTCAAAAGTCCCTAATAAAACTTAAATCGAAGACAATGCTTGAGGTTCTATTAAGATCTACGTTTCACTCTCCTCAGTTCTTCTGGTTCCTTCACAAACTCTAATTGTTCTACATTTTCTTAAGAATTTATCAACAAACCTCATTTGAAAGACAATATTATTTTAAAAAATCGAATGACTTTTGGTATAGTAAATATAATAAAAAAAAATGATTGAAAAAATCGATTCACCTAGAGTCAATGTTCAATATAGTAAGCATGAGAAAAATAAGAGTTAAATTTCGTAAAATATCTGATGAAAAGTTGAGAATAGTGTCTCCCTTGAAAAACTTAATTTTAATTGAAATGTAGGAAAAGTGGCTGTGATTAAAGGCCCCAACGCAATGATAGTGGAACGGCAACGGAAAGCGGAACCGGTTCACCAGCATGAACTAAGCATGTTTGTCGACTCAGACTTGGTTCACATTCGTTCGTTGACAGCTCAGTCAGGACGATGTGTTTCATGCTGGCGAAACGGTTCCGCTTTCCGTTGCCGTTCCGCATTAATTACGTTTGGGCCTTAAGAATCAAACAGTTTTTGCAAGAAAAAGTCGAAATTATAAATTAGTAGTGCATTTAAAAATTTTCAAGGTAGGCTAAGTGTACTCTTAGGTGCTCTTTTACAGAGTTGAAAAAATGTACTCTTTGCAGTGGGAGCAAATATGGTAACTCTATCCCGGAGGAATCTTCGTATACCAATTCTCGTAGGAATCACTTAAGGAATTCCCGTAGCAATCTTCACGGTTAAATGCGAGTATTCGCATGGGTGAAAAAATACCCCCTTCCACTAGAAGTGCCTTTCCATATTTCATGGGCAATTCTGATATATGACACAGTGTGGTAGGAACGACATAAACATTATCTTTTGAAAAAAAAAAAAAGACACCGACACGTACATGCTTCCAGTGGACGATTATGTCCTTTGAAGGAAGCACCACACTAGACAACGGACTAGCATGCAACTTACCTTCACTGGATGCGGTCAAATACTTGGTAACACTAACCGCATGGCCAGGAAGTCCACAATTTATTATTGGAGATCTTGTTTCGATTTCGATACTACACCATTTCAGTATACAGTCACTCCATGAAAAACCGATCTAGTGGGTCACCGAATTCCGTGAAAATTTGCTATTTTGTTCCTTATCCGCAATAAGAATTCACGTGTTTTTCAATTTTTTGATTAGGGTGATCATTTCCGAAATAGGGTGATCAGAAAAATCGTGACCTTGCAAATTTTCATTAAAAAAAATCATTACTTTTGAACCGCTTGACCGATTTTCAATTTGGACGAAATGAAAGCTAAAGGTTTTGACTTTACAAGAAAAATATAAAATTTCACAACATTTTTTTTTACATAAAAAATAGAAAAAAAAGGCCTTGGGGCAAAAGGGGCTATTGCTGTTCACATTTTCAGTTCAGTAAATTTTAAGTCTACTGTAAAATTTTCAGCGATGTATGTTTTTTAGTTTTTGAGATATATTTTTTTGAAAATAAAAAATCAGTCATTTTTTATCGGCCTACACCGTAGGTCTAAGCGCATCAGATTTCTTATTAAAAATAAAAATCATAACTTTTGAACAGCTCAACCGATTTCCAATCTCTTTTTATGAAACGAAAGCTTAGGATTTCAACTTTTCAGAAACAATATAAAACACTATTTTTTTTATTTTCAAGTTTTTTAGGAAATTTTTATATAGTTTCTTATAAAATGTTTTTTTCGGAGTTTTTTTTTTGAAAAGTTGAAATTTTAAGCTTTCATTTCATAAAACAGATTGGAAATCGGTTAAGCTGATCAAAAGTTATGATATTTTGAAAATAAAAAATCTTATGCGCTGAGCCCTACAGTGTGTGCCGATAAAAACTGACCGTTTTTTATTTTCAAAAAAATATATCTCAAAAACTAAAAATCATATCTCGCTGAAAATTTGACAGTAAACGTAAAATTTTCTGAACTTTCAAGAAAAAAATAGAACAGCAATAGCCCCTTTTATCCAGAGGCCTTCGAAACACGATACATTTCAGTTTTTGAAAGGTTTGGCAGCGTTCAATTATTACGTAACGGTAAAATTGATAATTCAATATTGGTTTTCTATTCAACGGCAGGTATGGATTTATGACTTTGGTATGTCCCAGGTCCAGGAGGGCTGTCTCAAATTCATACTGGCTTGAAATCATTACAAGTGCCCGTGCGGTTAGTATTACCAAGCATTCAGCCGCATCGATGTTGCTTCGATTCCCGCGTCAGTCCGAAAACGTTTTGTCAGGAACGTATTCTGTCTGTGTTATCCCAGACAACCAGAATAAACAAATAACGAAATTACCTTTTGCGTTATGCGATGCTTATTTGTGCAAAGATTCTGTATAAGATGTCGGCGAAAGGCCTTATGCGTACAAAAGTGGAGGCGATACACGCATGTAATGCGAGTGTGTAGATTTTATAGTGAACTAATCTGTACTTCTATGCGACTTTATATATGATAACAAAATTAATTTGATTCGACTTCATTTGTACGTTTATACGGAACGATACGAAATGCATCGATGAACTCAGAAAATAGCATTCTATGCGAGGAAATTCATCAATCAAACGATTTTATTCACCATATTGTGCGGGTGTGATGTAATTCGCACAAGTGAACAGCTTTTTATGTAAATTGTTATCCCAGACAACCAAAATAACGCATAACGAAATCACCTGGAGGCTTTGTACATACAATATTTCACTTATAAGATGTCGCGAAAAGGCCGTCTACGTACAAAAGTGGAGGCGATATGCGTGAGATGATTAATAACATACAATGCGAGTGTATAAATATTCTCCCGAACTAACATGTTATCTTATGCGACTTAACTAATGATAACAAATGTTGATTTGACAGCTGCTACGGATTGATTCGACTTACTTTGTACGAGTGTACGGGACGAAACAAAATGTACAAATAAACTCAGAAAAAAAGTGTTTTATGCAAGGAAACTAATCAATTTGACGAGTTTATCTACGGTGTTTTGCGGGTTTGATGTAATTAGTATGAATAAACGAGTTATAACGTGAACTTTGATGCGATTTCTGGTTGTCTGGGATGCGACTTCTGGTTGTTTGGGATGATAGTCCGTTGTCTAGTGTGGTGTTTCCATCAGAGACCATAACCGTCAACTGGAAGCATTAATGTGCTGGTGTCTTTAAGGCCCAAGTAAAAATGGTGCAAAAGTCAAATTTGAAAAAGCAGTTTTCTCTTTTTAATTAGACAAATCGAAGAAAATAAAAACACACAGCTCTTTTATTTGCTAAATAAAAAGGCTGTGTGTTTTTATTTTCATCAATTTGTTGTTTTAAAAGGAGAAAACTGCTTTTTCAGTTATGATTGTTGTGCCATTCTCTCTTGCGCCTTAAAGAAAACAAATGTTCGTGTTGAATACCTCATAATTAAAAAAAAACATCAAAATAAAACTTATTATGTGAATGTTGAGGAAATTCAATAGTGAAGCTCAAATAGGAACACTTTTGTTAAAATGTGTGTATCTCCAAAGTTATCGAGCAATTTATTTATCAATAGAATCATTGAATGCATTGGTTAAATTCAGATTTGATTTTTACCTCGACGCATTGTGAAAAGACTGTCCATTAACGACGTGGTCATTCTTTTAGGATTTCCAAACCACCATCCTCCCTCGTGATCTTTCGACCATAAAAATCACAAATTCTGCAACAATATTTTTAAACATTGCATTCATTTGAACTGAAAACAAAATTGTTAGACTGCAAACATTTGTTTGGGTCCACCATGAGCTTAAACCACTTAGAACAAGTGTATTTAAAACCCATCACCCAATTCACACCATCAACATCTGATGAGCATGTGGCACGAAGCACTGCGTGCCGCTGCACAGTGGCAAAAGGCTGGTCAAAAGTAAAAAAAAATGAAGTTTGAAAATTCCCTCACGAATATTTTTCTTGATTTATTCAGTACTGAATAACAATTTCCCAAAGTTTCAGATCGATCGGTGTATAATTCGATTTTTCACAGCATGTGACCTGGAGAGATGTCAGCTGAAATTGACCCTTTTGAATTTTTCAAATTTCATGAAGGCTGTTCTATAGAAATTGCAGTTTCTGTACTAAATCATGACCAAATCTTTCTCAACTAGTCTCATTCGAAAGAATATACCTTAGGCTTTGTTTTGAATATATTTCAAACCATATTTGACATGTTTACCATTTGAGAATGTCAAGAAGTGAATAACATAGAGCTCCTTCAAATATAAGTCGTTTTTTCAAAGGTAGTGCTCGATATCTGGGAAACGCTTTAAAATGATCATTTGCCCCTCAATGTGTGGCAAATATTCCAGAATATTCGCTTCACTTGCACTTTTTTGCGTCAAGATGAGAAAAAATATTTTAGTTACACTGCAAATTAGCCCGTTAGACCATCTTACTTGTTATGAATATCACATTTTTTTTACCATTATATGCTCCCCAATAGATTCAAGTACCATCTAGAGCTTGCCCACGATATTGAACTTCAAATTGGAATCGAAATAATGATGCTTCATTCGATTTTGATCTGAATGCGGATTTTATTGATTGAATTAAAAAATGTGCTATTTTAAACTTATTCTGTCAAATGTTCCGGAAATATCGATTTTCTGTTACTGCGATTATTGCTATCAAATCACCTCTAGAAATCATGTTTTGTCAAATAATTAGCATTTTTGAACGTTTTTTGTAAGAGTTGCACTTTTTGCCAGCATTTGTATGGGATGCGGCCACTGTGCGCTGGTTGTGAAGCTTGTAACATAGTGAATTTTGGCATTTTGACAAAAGAGTTTGACCAAGAATACTTCTCTGAAGACATGACAATGGACATTGTCCAAAGTCAACAAGAACAAGTCAAAAAATTATGTCCTGCTCGTTTTGATTCGGATCGTTATGCATTGATGATGTACCAATTTATGATCGTGTCATACTCACCCAGCAAACTAATAGTATCAGCCGCTATCGGAATTAAAATGCAAGGCTTCCTCAGTCCCACCCGATCACTCCAGCTACCGGCAAACAGCAATATAACGACTTCTATCAATCCAGCTGCAATGCAATATTTCCAAATTACTTTACTCATAAGTCCTTTTCACACAATGTCAAAATTCTACAAACTTATAACGTTTCTATATGAGTCCAAAACTGTCAAATTAACAACTGCTTCATCTTTCGCTGCACAAACCATTCGATAGTGTTCGATTTCTTCAGCGGTATAATTTACGCCTTCCGCCATCGGAGACGGTTGGGTCGAATTTTCAGCAAACAGTTTTTTGCACACATCACTACCCTCCAACTCAGGAAAAATTCCGCACACCTTCAAATCATTGGTCGATTTGGTTGCACATGCCTGAAGTGACAAATAATTATTATCAACAGGTCCAACAATAATGGTAATCCTAAAATCCAAACCTTTTCAAGTTCAAAGTTTTTCAATCCAGCAAAGATAACGCCATACCCGAAGAGGAAAAATATGAGTACCGGTTCGATCGTAATGTTGGATATTACTTTCTTGGTCCATGTTTGAATCACTTGAACCATTCTGATTATCTAGGAACGATTGGACACTACTTCCTTTGAGGACTAAATCGAGATTATCCTTTCTAACCGCCAACGCTTTCCTGATAGACTGATCCACCAAACATGGTTGGAAGTGGTTATCATTGCTAACGTATGGCTTCGGACCGTGAGATATGTGGATTTAACAAATGCCGTTGAATGGAGTGACATTGCTCTGCTTGACCTATCTCATTAAAACATCTAATTTACATATATTTACTTATTGAGACGAATAGAATATTAAGCAGGTTCATCGATATATGGTGTAGCTTGTTCAGTCGACGAACATTTTCGTTTTAAGATCTATGTTTGTTGGGTGACCCATTCCACCCCGTTGTATGGTACCGTAAAACGGTGTAACTTTAATTTATTTTTGGGTCAAAATCTAATTATTTCTGCATTCTGCCTTTAAGATATGTATTTTATATGTTTTAAACGAGTACATTTTCGATCTAGGATCTTTTCGTAATGGAAATTCCCTTGACTCCCTGGGCAAAGAGTACCATCGTACCTGCCACACGATATACCAATGCAAAAACGGCTACTTTGGCACTACTCTCTCTTTTTTTAAAAAAAACGGCTACTTTGGCAAAGAAAGCTCTCAGTGGAAGTGCTCATGAGAACACTAAGCTGAGAAGCAGACTCTGCTCCAATGAGGACGTAATGCCAAGAAGAAGAAGAATATTTTTTCGTTTAGTAAGTTGTGTGCCTTACATTATCAAAGTAACCCGCATCATCGAAGATACCCCGTTTCACGGTATCCGTAAATGAGGTACACCCAAAACTTGTTTGGTCGCGTCTTCCTGAAGAGAGTGAACATAAAAATGCGGTGATAACCGACTGCTTTGATTGAAAGCGCGATGAGACCGGTTTAGTTTTAACGTTCTCCGATTAAGAACTCCAAGTCGGTTAAAAACCAATCAAAGCATTCTAATTTTATTGAATGATTATATAATTTACCGACAGGGATTAGGGAGCCGGACCCCATTCTTGGCACTTTTGATTCATTTCGGCAGTGGGGTTTTTTGAAAGCTAGAGTGCTCGTTTTTGGACAAAATATGCATCGTACTGATGCGCTTCTTATTGCAAAGTTTCAGACAATTCGGCCAAGAAAAACCCCCATGCCAAAGTGAATCATGGAAGTGCCCAAGTGGCTCTGCACCATGTATTTTTCCATCGTGCGGATAGGAAGCAAATCAAGTGGAATGCGTCTGGGCTCGATTCTCGGTACCGTAGAGCATTTTTTATAACGACCAAAAAAAATTTCTACATTGTCTTAAGAAAGTGGAATGTTCTTAAATCATTGAGAAAAAAGAGAAGGCTTTATTCGTATGGATACGGTAAACTGAATAGAAAAAAGAAGAAGTTCTAATATCGTTTAAACCTGAAGAACATTTATATAATTTTCAAGACAAATTTTCCAACTTTCATTTCATCATTTTTTTAATATATACAATATATCATTATCTTCTTCTTGCAGTTATAATACTTTTATTTTCTTCTTCTGCTAAGATTAGAGATCAGTTATTAGCTGAAACCCGTGTTTGCCATTGTTGCTATTTTTGTATTCGTATGTCGTGTGTGGAATGCACGGTGATAATTTATGCCCTGGGAAGTCAAGGAAATTTCCTTTCAAAACTTGACCGACAAGTGGCCCGGACAACAGCAAAGTTATTTTTATTTTATCAATAAGAATGGTGCATCCAGACACACAAAAAAGACTTGATTATGGATGAGCATTTCGTGTAGAATCTACGAAACGGAGAATAAAGAATTAGATATGTAGAATGGATGCATGCTATTTATGGATGCATTCTTATTTGAAGTGTATTTATATCAACTGTGAAAACGTGAAGTTAGAGTGAAACATATCGAAATCCAAACATGACTGTCGCAATGGCCGGCTTGTGCAACTGCTCAAGATTTCAAAGGCATCAACAGAAATACGAATGTATGGAGTTTTTTTTTCTTTATTAATTTTATTCCAAACATTACATTCATTTCTTATATCTTGGTGTTCTGTGTTATTAGAAAACACTATCATCCTAAATTGATAAAACAAATTTAAGATTTTATTAAAATTTTGTTAACAACATATTACATTTCATTTGCCGTAGCAGTTCAGATTTTTTACAGATGAGTTGATTTCACCAGCTTATAAAAGAAAAAAACACGTTTACAATTTACTTAACCTAAACATATAACGCATTAATCGTGGCAATAGAAGATTGTAACGATTTTTGCCTGAAATTATTGTAGTGGGCACATTTGTTCCAATGTTTCAACATGTGTCGTTGCGACACATTTGTTCCAATGTTTCAACATTGGATATTCTAAGTAACTCATTGGTTCTATACCAGGGAGGAAGCTTTAGAATCATTTTCAAAATTTTATTTTGAATTCTCTGCAGAGCTTTCTTCCTGGTATTAATACAGCTAGTTCATATTGGTACAGCATACAACATGGCTGGCCTGAAAATTTATTTGAATATCAAGAGCTTGTTCTTACTACAAACTTTTGATTTTCTATTAACAAGGGGATAGAGACATTTTACATATTTGTTACATTTGGCTTGAATGCCCTCAATGTAATTTTTGAAAGTTAAATTTTATCTAGCATACTTGACTTTTGCTCACTCTACGTCCTTCAGGACATGACCTGCGCCACAATGTTACGCCAACTAACTCGGTCCATGGCTACTAACCTCAAATTTCTCGATCGCCCCACACTTCCAAGATCCTGCTCCACTTGGTCAAACCACCTAGCTCGTTGCGCTCCCCATCGTCTTGTACTAGCCGGATTTGAGGGGAACACCATTTTTGTGGGATTGTTGTCCGGCATTCTCACAACATGTCCCGCCTATCGTACCCTTCCAGCTTTGGCAACTTTCTGGATACTGGGTTCACCGTAGAGTTGCGCAAGCTCGTGATTCATTCTTCTCCTCCATACGCCGTTCTCACATACTCCGCCGAAGATCGTCCTAAGCACACGTCGTTCAAAAACTCCTAGCGCTTGCAGGTCCTCTTCGAGCATTGTCCACGTCTCATGCCCGTAGAGGACTACCGGTCTTATTAGCGTCTTGTACATGGTACACTTAGTACGGAAGTTTACCAGACCGCAAGGTCTTGTGGAGTCCGTAGTAAGCACGACTTCTACAAATGATACGTCTTCGAATTTCTCTGCTGCAGTTGTTATCCGACATTATCAATGATCCGAGGTAGACAAATTCGTCCACCACATCGAACTCAGCCCGTCGATCATCACGTGTCTGCCAATGCGAGCTCTATCGCGCTCGGTTAATCAATCCAGCAGATATTTCGTCTTCGACATATTTACCTTCAATCCAACCCGATCTGCTTCACGTTTCAGCCTGGTATACTGTTCAAAAACCGCCTGGAACGTTCTTCCGACAATGTCCACGTTGTCAGCAAAATAGATGAACTGGCTGGATTTATTGAAGATCGTGCCCCGCATGTTGAAGCCCGCCGTTACATAACACCTTCTAGTGCAATATTGAACAGGAGGCAGGAAAGACCATCGCCTTGTTGAAGTCCTTTGCGTGTTTCAAACGGGTCCGATAAAGCACCCGGAATCTTCACACAGCACTGCACACTATCCATCGTAGCTTTGATCAGTCTAGTCATTTCCCGGGAAAACCATTCTCGTTCATAATCTTCCATAGCTCTTCGCGGTCGATGGTATCATAGGCCGCTTTGAAATCGATGAATAGGTGGTGCGTAGGGACTTGATATTCGCGACGCTTTTGGAGGATCTGCCGCAACATAAATATTTGGTCTGTCGTCGATCGCCCGTCCACAAAACTGGCTTGATAATCTTATCTTATCTTATCTAGCATGAGCCCTAGATACTTAACTTCATTTGACCAATTTATTGGAACCCCACTCATCGTGACAGCATGTCTATTTGAAGGTTTCAAATAGAGAGCTTTTGATTTATGTGGGAATATTATAAGTTGCGTCTTGGAAGCATTAGGAGAAATCTTCCATTTTTGCAAATATGAAAAAAATATATTCAAACTTTTTTGCAATCGACTACAGATGACACGCAGACTTCGTCCTTTGGCGGAGAGGCCTGTGTTATCCGCAAACAAAGATTTTTGACATCCCTGAGGTAACTCAGGTAAGTCAGATGTGAAAATATTGTATAATATTGATCCCAAAATGCTGCCTTGAGGATCACCAGCTCTTACAGGAAGTCTTTCAGATCTGGAGTTCTGATAATTAACCTGAAGTGTACGATTTGACAAATAACTTTGAATTATTCTAACATTGTATGTTGGAAAATTAAAGTTTTTTAATTTTACAATCAAACCTTCATGACAAACACTGTCTAATGCTTTTTCTATGTCTAGAAGAGCAAGACCAGTAGAATAGCCTTCAGATTTGTTGGAACGGATCAAATTTGTTACACGTAAAAGTTAATGAGTGGTCGAATGTACATGTCGGAATCCGAACTGTTCATTGGCAAAAATTGAATTTTCGTTGATGTGGGCCATCAATCTGTTCAAAATGACCTTTTCAAAAAGTTTACTGATGGAGGAAAGTAAACTGATTGGACGATAGCTAGAAGCTTCTGCAGGATTTTTGTCTGGTTTTAAAATAGGAAAAAACTTTAGCATTTTTCCATTTGTCAGGAAAATATGCAAATTGAAAACATTTGTTGAATATATCAACTAAAAATGATAAGCTACTTTCTGGAAGTTTCTTGATGAGGATGAAGAAAATTCCATCATCGCCAGGAGCTTTTATATTTTTGATTTTTTTTAATAATAGTTCTCACTTCTTCCAAATCAGTCTCCCAGGCATTTTCGAAAACGTTCTCTTGATTTAGAATATTTTCAAAGTCCTGAGTAACTTGATTTTCAATTGGACTAGTAAGTCCTAAACTAAAATTGTGCGCGCTTTCAAACTGCATAGCAAGTTTTTGAGCTTTTTCGCAATTAGATAGTTATATTTTTTTCCATTTTCAATGCCAGTATTGGCTTCTGAGGTTTTTTCAAAATTTTAGATAATTGTCAAAAGGGCTTAGAGCCAGGGTCCAATTGAGAAATCTTTTATATTTCAATTTTTTGTTTCTTAATTGTGCAAAACGTTTCTTGATTTCTTTCTGCAAATCCAAATAGCCTTCTCGTCACGTTTTTAAGACGGATCAAAGGTTTCAGATCATCGTCTATAATCACGGATTCACATTTTACTTCACATTTTGGAATTGCAATGCTCCTGGCTTCAACAATGGAATTTTTTAAAGTTTCAAGAGTATTGTCAATATCAAGTTTAGTTTCTAAAGAAATGTTAACAACAAGATTAGAGTCAACATACGGATTTCCCGAAATTGCATGTTGAACCAGAAAATACTATTGTATTATTTTCAAATAATGACACAAAACAAGTGACATGTTTTTTGGTGACTGTTGATGCAAGAATGTATTTTAATCATTACACTTAGCTTACACAATAAGCTTACACAATAAAATTGTGGTTCAATACCACTTATGCTGAACTTAAAATTTTCAATGAAATACACGCAGCGAACTGGACTATCGAAATTCATACATTTTGCCTTATGAAAGAAGGAACAATTATCGCAATACGAACGCTTTATGTATCGTTTTAGCATCATTCTACATCAAGGCGTCGATAGGCGCGGGGTGTACGCACGAGCCTATCAATCGCAAGGTCCTTGGTTCGTTTCCAGGTTGCCGCGAAAACTATTTTTGTTTTCAAATCTCAGTTTCATAAGGCAAATTTATGAATTTCAACCCGATTCCTTGTGGCGAATTTTCATAAGGGATTCCTATGTTTATCGATAGTCCATTTGCCTGAGTGTATAGCAGGTTTCTTTACGCTTTGTTCCATTTCTCGAATTCAGTATCATAAGGGCGTAACTGCAATGATCAATTTCTCTTCATCGATTTTCTGTTTAGTAAATCTCTTAGCCAGGCGACTGTTTTCGATTGCTATTTATCGATTCAGTCGATTGTCCTTCATCAAGTTTTATCGTAAAATGTTACCAAAATCGATTGAACTTCGTATACTAATCAAAAAAGAGAATCAACGAAGAGAAATCGATCACTGCAGATACGCTTGTATGATATTCAACGCGAGATTTGTCAACAAATGCTTTGGTAGGTGAACTTTTCATCATATAATATTTTATCGATAGTTCAGATTTTTTACAGGTGAGTTGATTTCACCTGCTTATAAGAGAAAAAAAAAACGCTACCGTAGTCGTTTTAATTTTCCCGTCCTGTAGCTGTCATGCCAATAATTTAAAAGCATGCAGATTCCATATGAAACAACAATGTAAATAAGTTGCAGATTTCTTGGCAAAATTTAAGAGTGATTGGTATCATCTATATCTATATCTTATGCATGGGGGACCAGGTGTAGGTGTTAGAACCAGGAACAGATGTAGGTGTTAGAACACTCATCTCTCACACCGAGGACCTGGGATCGAATTCTATCCCCAAGATAGTCACTTATGGCATTTGAAGTTATAATGACGACTTTTTCGTAAGGCTCAAAATCTCTTTAAAAGAGATAAAAAAAATCCTATTCATCACGATTGATTTTCAGTTTCAAATTAACTGTAATAAATACCCATTTACTTTGACTGCAGTTAGGTGAAATATTGATGAATGAAATCTAAGATAACATTGTTTTTTTTTTATTTTATTATAATTCAACTTATCTATCTAAAACAGGTTTGGTTATTTTGAATCTGCTCTATAAAACTACACATTGCTTAAAAATCCGTTCTAATAGTTCTATAGTCGTTTTTAAAGCATTTCATTTTTATCCCGGGATCCCGGGAAATCCCGGGATTTTTTAAAATAAAATCCCGAATCCCGGGATTTTTTCGAGTCCGGGATACAAGACCCTCTAGTTTCATATATATTCCAGTCGGCTCGAAAATAATTGAAAGTGGAGCTGATAGGATTGAGAATCGCTGAAGAAAGAAATGTAACAGGGACATGATCAGAATCAAAATCAGCATGAGTAATCAGTTGGCTACAAAGATGACTAGAGTCAGTTAAGACCAAGTCAATCGTCAATCGGGTATTGAATTCCTGAATATCCCGAAGAGCACTCATCAAATAAAATTCTGCCGTTGGAATTACTCTGGGAATTATTCCATGACCGATGTTTGGTATTAAAGTCACCAATGTCAAAAAAATTGACTTATTGCGAGTCAATTTTCGCAAGTCAGTTTGGAGCAAATTAACTTGCTGTCCAGAGCATTGAAAAGGCAAATAGGCAGCTATGAAAGTGTATTTGCCAAACTGTGTTTCAACTGAAACACCTAAAGATTACGCCTATTAATGATGATTGCAACTCTCCCACATGCCCCATCAAGTCGATCATTACGATAAACAAAAAGGTTAGGATCTCTTTTGAGTTTAGATCCAGGATTCAAATACGTTTCAGTAATAACTGCTATATGCACGTTATTAGCTGTAAGAAAATTAAACAGCTCATCCTCTTTAGCATTCAGAGAACGAGCATTCCGATTTAAAATATTTAAAATTATTATTTGGATCCATTAGAAAAACGTAATCCAATAACAATTTGATTTGCAAATTTTACACCAACTTGGACTGCTTCAGTCATAGTGGTGGCTTTGAACATTGCATCAATCATTAGATTCAATTGTTCAGTTAGAAAATTAAAATCAGAGGCAGTCATATCACTTGAAATGGGTACATTATCTGATGATTTCCCATTAGAATTTTCGGTAGACGAAGATGCGGAGTAGGAGTTACCCGTGGCGGTAGGATTTTTTTTCCAATTGATTTGAAACAAGTAGAATAGGTACTCATAGTACGAATAGGGGAGGAGTTCAAATTATTTGCTACGATATCGGCAAAGGATTTTCCGTGGGTAGATACATTCGACATTAAGAGATTCAAACGGCTACCCGACGGCTTAAAATTAGTTTGTGAATGAGTATAATTATGATTTTACTGATGGGTATGATTCCTAATCAAGCGATCGTTAACTGAAAAATGAGCATTGTTCGAAACTCTACCAGGCAAATTCCGGAAACGACCGTTATCGTAACGGATATTACTTTTCATCTGACTGGCACGAGCCTCGACGATTCGCCTACGAGAAGGGCAAGCCCGAAAAATTGACTTATGATTGCCCCCGCAATTGGCGCATATGAACTTATCGGTATCTACCTTCACTGGACGCACGTCCAAACGTTCAGTTTTGTCGTCATAAGTAAAAAATTGTGCTTCTTCTCTTCAAGATGTTTGGGAAGAAGTTCGCGATCTTTAAAAGTTTCCGGCAAAACGCGACAGTCTCCTTTCTTTGCGATTTGGATGAAAACCTTGATTCCCCTAATGGAGTTCAAGATCTCCTGCCTAAATCCCCCATATTCGGAACAACTGACCACGATAGGTGGCACTCTTTGCTTCCTCACTTGAATCAAAGAGTCTGCGCTAAAGACTGCTTCAATTTGGTGTTCGGAAAATTTGTCTAGAGCATCGAACTGATTGCTCATTTCAATGCATTTATCATAATTATCCATTTCACCTTTGGAAGAAAGTTCGCATTCCGGAGAAACGTCCTTTCTTCCATTCTTTCCACGTTTAGTGACAGTTTTAAATCCCACTTTTTTGGAAGGAAGTAGTGAATTCAGAGATTCGCCCTTCCTTTTGTTTGTAGTTGCAACCATGTTTAGTGAATAAACGAAAGAAGACGAGACCTTCTAAGAGGTTTTTTCCCAAGACGGTGTCCAAGAAGGATTACCACCGCTAGCTTTCGCCAACGGGTCCATCGAAAAATCGAAGGCACGGGTCCAAACAAGGATCGTAAAGGGATCAATAGTAGAAAAAAATATTACTGAAAAATACTGTTTTAGTAGCACTGAAAAGTGCTGTTTTATTGCTTTAGGTAGTTTTTAAAAAAGAGCAGAGAGAATTCGTGGACGCATGGCACGAAGGTACAATGTGCACTGAAGCCCTAATAATTTCTGTCAATTTTCCTATAGACATCATTATGCTTAATGTAAGTTATGATTTTTTTCCCGCGGTCCCTTATGTTCAAAGCACTGTGTGACGTGTAAAACTTGAGACATATTCACTTTTTTTTAATATTATGTATCTGATATGGAGGAAAGCTGACATACTCTCATGAAAAGCCAAATTTATTGGTTATGCTGCGGTTTGTTTGTGGCCCAGAAGCTAACAGGGTGTAGTAGCGTGGTTTTGTGACCATATCGTGTAAAATTCACTCATACCTCTTCGCCCATTAATGCCACAAATCCCACCAAGCGAAGAAAACACGCCTCCAGTCAAATCATTCTCTGACGCAGACTGACTGACTGACTGACTGACAGACTGGTTGACTAACTGGCCGGATTAGCGAACGCGTCAATCGCTCCGGAGAAAGGGGTTGGAAATGCGATACGATAATGTTTTTGTCGGATGTTTTTCATTACACTCCGTCGACTTCTACACTCACACACACACATTCACCTTCATCCATCAATGGCTGTGCCCTTCTATCCGGTCGTGAAAGCAAGTGAAGTGAACGCTTTTTTTCTACATCATCATGTTTATGCGGCAAACGCGCACCGCTCGGAAGCTAACGCGCCTCGGTTCCATGAACCATGAGAATTAATTGGAACTTTTGCTCCACGGGAGTGCCACGGTTTCGTCCTTCCGACCAACGAACTAACCATACGCCACCCCAGCGCTAGGGTGGGGCCTGTTTCCCAAAATATTTCGTTGTCGAAATGTACAATGTGGACAATAAAAATCGGTAGCCCTTGAGCTACTGAACAGCTTTGCCGATATCTTTCGAAGTGCCCAGGACACCAGGAGCAGGCAATGCAGAATTCGCTCTCATTTTATTTTAAAGCACGATCAAAGTAAGCGAAGAAAAACATCCCATCTGTTGCGGGTTATGATCGACAATGTATCGCAAGTTGTAACAAGTCTGATAAATAGGAGCAGCGAACGAGAGCCCCAAAGAGAGAACGATGATGGAATCAATTTGTTTTGCTTGTTTACCATTGGGGGTAGGTGTTTCACTTTACTGGCACGATAAACAATCCCCGAACTTCCGATTGCAATAGTGTCCCCAAGGTTTGGAGCTTGTTTAGAGGGATTTTATCATGCTATGCCCCCGATCTGATCAAATTTGTAGCAGTATACGATTAACAGTCTAAATCCGTTTATATTCTACCACCCTTCTACCGAAAAACACTTCAATGGTTTTACTAGGATTTCCCTTGGAATTTTTCAGGGTTATGAGGAATTCAGGGAATTAATCACAAAATTCTGCAATTTCACAAGATTTTTTTTTCGCGATAGAATTAAACAGGAATTCCGCGAAATATTAAAAAAGATATTCTTCGTTTCTCTTCTTTAGGTATTCCATCAGAAAGGCATCTACAAAATTCTAAAAGATTATTCTTTCAGAGATTCCACTTCCATTTACTCAGAGGATTAAACAAAGCACTTCTCTGAATGTCTTCAGGTTGAATCCCCGGAAGTATTTTTCGGGAAATTTCATGAAACAATTTATTGTGGAATCCTTGGAGGAATCACCAAAAAAATCAGTGGAGAAATTCTTAGCGATATTCCTTAATATATCTCTGGAAGAACTTTTAAAGCAATCCGCGGAAGAGTTCCTAGAGGATTCTCTAAGGTTATTTCTGGCTTATTCCTATGAAAAAAAAAAATCTTTAAATAATTTTGCTGGAGGAATTCCTAATAAACCTTTGAAGATTTTTTGTTGGAATTCTAGAAGGAAGTATTGGATGAACCACTTAAATTTAACGAGGAGTTCTAGAAGGAAGTCCTGAAAAGCCCTGGTCACTTGAGGAATTTTTGGATTGATCTTCGGAAATCCTGAATAATCAGTAGAGGATCCTTTGGAGGAATCTCTGAAAGAATGCCACCTGAAGGTGTGCCCGATGAAATTTCCGGTTGAATCTTTTGATAAATTTTTAGGGGAATTATTGATAAAAAATTTCTGGTAGAAGCGCAGAAAGAATATCTGATGAAATCCCAATAAAACATGGATTTCTGGAACAACTTAAAAGTAGAACAACTAGAGGAACTAAGGATTCTGTATAGAATCTTTGAATAAATTACCACATGCCTTTCACATATCGATGGCTGTTCAAAATAATCCCCGACAGAAACCCCTCATAATTTTAGAATTTTGCCGGAATTCTTCGTGCGAATTATAACTGGAATACCACATCAATATTCATTTCTTCCGGTACTAAAATTTTGAAAATTCTGCTGTTTCTCACTACGACTATTGCCCAAAAATCGTAGAAATATTTCCCCCACAGCCACACAATTCGAAAAAATAACAATCACTTAATCACTACACTTGCCGAGATCATTCAAAACATGCGAAGAAATATAGTGTTGCTGCAACGAACTTTGACAGTGGGTCATACAGTTGCAGCAACATATATCGGTTTGACTAACTTGAGGGCGGAGTCAATGTTGGTCAAACCGTCTGAGCGTCTGTGGGCTGCATTAAACAACTTTGCCAAAAATGTTTTTTTTTTATATTTAATCTAGAGCTATTTCGCGTTACAAAAATTCACGCGACAACTAGAAGGTTAATCTATTTTTTCACAGGCTTTTGTGTTGAAATCGATGGCCGTTTTCCAAATTTTTATATTTTGACAACGGCAAACAAGCCCCACCCTAACCCAACGCTTTGCCAGTCCATTGTAGCCACCACCGGAACGATAAGTGGTTCCATATAAAACAGCTGGAAATCGACAGGATCCGTCGTTGACTTCCAGTTCGGGACGGGTTCGAGTGGAACAGGACTACGGAAACAGAAGCACGGATGCGAAGGGTGTATGTGTGTGTGCGGCTGAAGTGTGGTAAAAAGGTCGTCATCATCATCATCATCCGGTTGGGCGGCACCCAGTTGTCTTTATATCTACAAACGAACACCCGGGACTTTGATCGACCAGGTGACGAACGAGTCCAAGTGAGGATGAACAATTTACGATGATTAGCTTTCACCGGTTGACCATGGACGGTGGGTGCGGGAGTGTTTTTCGTCGCACAGATAATGTGCACAAGAAGCAATTAGTTTAGTCTGTGAGCAGCAGATTATGTCTCAATTAACCGCAGTTTTGGGTTCGGTATGGTCGTATCGGAGCCAATACTGGCACAACTGGAGGCAGACATTCATTTTACGATTATGATAGGCTAGGCGGAGGCCATGAAAGGTCGTAACTAGACCTGTGCGCCGCCGCGCCACGCCGCCGCCGCCGACTCATTTTACGTCACGCCGACGCCGGTTGAGGCATCGGCGGCGCGCCATACGCCGACCAACGTTACGCCGCCGATTTTGTATTTTCACGCCAATAAATATTCCAGCTCAAAAAAATTAAAAATATTTTAGAAATTCTTTAGGAAATAATTAGACATTTTTATGGAAAATTATACATTAAAGCAAAATTATCAAATGACTCCTACAGGAATTCTTTAACGGATTCAATTGATAATCATTTCAGAGATTCTTTTAAGGATACCTTCTACAGTTTCTTAAGGAATGCATATTCTTTACGTGTGGATTTATTTGGAAATGATTCCAGGAATTCCACCAAGACTTTTTGCCAAAAAAATAATGCTTCCAAGATTCCTCGAGAAATTTTGTAAGGTTCTTTTTCCGGCGGTTCTCCTAAAATTTCCTTAAGTGTTTGCTCGGAAAAAAATAAGTATTTGTAAAGGAATTTCTGCTGAAACTTTACCAGACTTTCTTTTATCAATTCCTCCGAGGATAGCCCTAAATGGTTCTTTCAAATTTCTTCATTTTAGAATGATTATGTTTGACTGTTAAAATTGAATTCAAAAATCAAACTTTTTGCTCAATGTGTTTATAAATACTAACTTTCAAGTGTAGAGAAAAAGTAATTGAATTTTTAGATTAAATAAGAAAATTTCACAACCAAAACTAGGGTGCTCATTTCACCCCATCGGTAAAAAAATGACTCGAAAAATAACAAATTTTGAAAAATCACTCGTTCATTCGTGAATTTTATGAGACAAAGGAAAACATACGGAACTAGTGTATCGATCTAAAAATGGTTGGAAATCATGCAAAAATCCGAAGATCCTATAATATTTTCAGTACTTTTATCGACTTTTCCTTAAGGTGGCCAAACTGCCCCACTTTCCCCTACACATTGATTCTTCCAAAGATGTCTGAAAGATTTCTTGAAGCTATTGCTATCCATGGGTTGCTGATTACTCCAGAATTTCTCTTCCGTCTTTAAAGGAACTATTTCTAGACTTTGTTCAGATATTATTGAAGAAGTTTTAATTTAAAAATTATCCCAAGATATTTCTCCATAAGTTCCTTCAAGTCCATCCATGAGTTCTTCAAACAAATTTGGCAGATATTCTTCCAGAGCAAACTCCAGGAATCCTCCCAGATATTTCCTACTGTTCTTCGTTGATTTATCATAATATCTCTATTAGTTACTTCCATGAAAACTCCTGTAAAAACCATTACAGGTATTTTACAAGCATCTTCTTCGAGTCCATCCAAGATCTAGATTTTCCGTTTAGATATTCTTTAAGGGTTTGCTTCAGGATTTTCTTTTAAGATTTTTCTAGAAATCCCATGAAAAAAAGAGATACATACCTAAATAGGTATTCATGAATTATTTTTTAAAAAACGTTTGAACTTTTAACCTACCTGAGCTTATGAACTATAAGGCTTCGCAATCAATTTTAGTAGGATTTTTTATATTTTTTCTGTTCAAAGAAAATGTTGATTGTCCTAGAAGCTGTGATTTATATTTGTGGGGTACTATGGACGATTAATACATATGAAATAAAGAAAACGCCAACGCTATTTTTACTAAAAAAAACTCAGTAAAATTCTACAAAACTTTGTTCATAAAAGCTTGAGTAATAAGGTTTGATAATATTTTTAGTATAAACGTGGATATGACAGTTTTATCATTGTTTAAAGTATCAACGTCTCTGATCCACCATTGAATTGTTGCCAAATGGATCAAAATTTGACAGAACTCTATTTTAACTCTTCTATCAACAGACCTCTTCTATTTTTAGAGTATGTGTTCATTTTGATCATCATATAAATATTTTTGATCCCCATTTTGTTCTCAGTACGTTAATCAAAAATATAAAAAATTGAAACTCAAAAAGGCTATCGCAATTCATTTTTATTGTGGTAAAACAACGATGCTGCCGGCAGTAGCGTAGCTAGGGGGGTGCGGTGGGTGAGGTCCGCACCGGGTCCCGAGTTCTTAGGGGCCTCCGAATCGTGGTGAAAATTTCTCATATCATACAAAATTAGGTTTTTAGCAAACTTATATCTATAGAAGCAAGGAAAATCAGGTTTTGAGGGGACCTGAATTAGTAACGAGAAAGGGTTCCTATATCATCCAGTATATTGTTTAAAAGTAGCGTATGCGTATGTACTTTTTAACAGAACTTCGTGGTAAAGTTCATTTTTGCATTGCAATGAATCTTGATGTAAATTCTTGAGGTTCCCGATATTACTGAGCTTTCACTCCACAAGTGCATAAATTATCATCTTCAAGAACTCTTCCAGAGATTAATTTAGAAATTTCTTCAGGAATAGGTACGAAAACTTCTCCCAGGATCTTTTCAGAAATTGTAAAGATATAAATAATAAAGATATAAATCTGGCAGTTCTCCCATGATTTGGTGTTGAAAATCTATATACGTAAAAATGGAATGATGTTTGTATGTCACGAAATAGCTTGAGAACGGGTTCACGGATATTCACAATTCATTCACCGTTGCATTCGTCTAAGACTCCGTTTCATCTTCCTTTTTTTTGAAGAATAATATTTGTTTAAATATTTCGTGAAAGCTTAGGAACTCAAGAAACACATATTAAAAATTTCCTAAAGGGTTTTTTGAATAGCCTATTCAATGAATTCTCAATATATGCCTAGTGGAGTTCCTTCATATTTACTCTAGAAGTCTAATAACGGAATGACATCGAAAACTCTCCCAGAAATTCGAAAGGATTTCCTAGAAAGGTTCCTTCAGAAATTCTTGTACCGATTTCTGCAAATAACACTAAGGTATCTAGAAAATATTTCTACGTAAATTACGTCTTCCAGAAAAATAAAAAAAATGCTAGAATACATTGAAGAAATTCGTGTAAAAATGATATGGAAAAATTACAGAGGAATTCCTTGAAAAGCTTTCATGACATTTTTTATTAGAAACACTTCCAGTTATTTTTAGATCCAATCTTTCAAAACTTTCTTAACAGATTATCTCAGAAATAGACATAAATCCTTTCAGGAATTAGTACACAAGTTTATAAGAAATTTTTCAGAAATTTCACAATAAATTCAACCAGGGAATCCTCATGATTTTCTACAAAAATTTTGAGTTTTATAAAGATTTAATAATTCATAGTACATTCCACATTTAGGTATTGTTTAAAATCACAAAATACTACATTATTTTTTTCTATAGTTCCTCCGATAGTTCCACTCGAGATTTTCCAGCGATTTCCTCTAGAAAATTTAAATTATAGAAATTTTCCAACAAATATTTCATTATTTTTTCTGGAAACTCATTATTTTTTCTCTAAAACTTTCTCAAGAGATCTAGAGATTTTTGAAAAATTTCTCTCTTGTGAGAATATATCATACATTTCATCAATGATCAGGATTTCGTTTAGAAATAATTTCCGGATTTTTATTATTAAATTCACTCCAATAATTTATGAAAAATTTCCTTGGCATCTTCTTGGGCAAATTCCTATAGAAATCTTGTATGATAACTTTGAGGACTTCTTTGGGATATTTTCAAGGGTATCATTAGAAACAAAATTCTGAGGGTATCATTGGAAAAAATACTGGTTGAATTCCTCAAGCTAGATAGAGTCATGAATTCCTTTGGAAGTCTGTGAAAGAAACGCTACTCCTAAAAAAGCTGAAGGAAATTTTAAGCAAAAAAATTGAATTATATTCTGATGAAATTGATGAAGAAAGTCATTGAATTCCACAGAAACTTTTGGCAACATGTTTTGAGAGATTTCTGGTCAGATTACTTTAATCCTTATTGAAACGTTCAATCCCTTCATGTCTCACAAGACATTTGACCGCTATCATCCTTCAATGACATTTAGATTACTTAATGAAAAATAAAATCGACTTCAACAAAAGATGAACACAAAGTCCATAATTTTCAATCACAAATCTTTATGTTGATTGATAGTATATTAGGGTTTATTTACAAATTTCATAACGCTAAAAATTGTCATTTTTGACACCCACCCCTCGTACCACATTTTGTAAGAATGTTTTTCAAATTTTGTATGAGTTATAACATCATCAGGATACCCACCCCCTTTTGCGTTATGAAATTAGTGAATGGGCTCTTAATATTTTGATTAATAGACTTGTCAATTGGCACACATCACTTTTTTGGAGGGCCCTCGAATTTGACTCCGCACCGGGCCCCAAAAACCCTAGTTACGCCACTGGCTGCCGGTAGTTTAACCATAAAGATTTGAAAAAAAAAATGGGCAATCGGATTAGACAAAATTTTTGTTATTTGAACCATATGTACATACAAAAATTCATCATTTATACTTTTGAATACTTTTCTGTTCAATTTTTCCCACGCCGATATACGCCGCCGTCGCCGCCGCCTAAAATTGTCAAGGGCGTGACGCCGATGACGCCGCCGCCGCCGGTGCAAGAACACCCCGACGCCGCCGCCGATTGAAATTATTTCGGCGCACATGTCTAGTCGTAACTGGTCGGTTGTATAGAACCATGTGCTAACTATTCCGTAACTTCAACATGTAGAGTTCTGAACGGGGGCTGTGGATAATATAACGAGATAGGACTTGTACAAAGAATAGAAATTCCACTTTTTCGTTCAAAATAGTTAGTTGTTAATACAATTATCAATCTTGAGAAAAACAATTTTGAATATCATTTTTTGCACTATGGAGCCTTCCTTGGTATTGTGTCGGGTGTCCACACA
Source organism: Aedes aegypti (assembly GCF_002204515.2). Taxonomy (NCBI): domain Eukaryota; kingdom Metazoa; phylum Arthropoda; class Insecta; order Diptera; family Culicidae; genus Aedes; species Aedes aegypti. The sequence continues at coordinate 280,631,380 of NC_035108.1, read as the reverse complement.
AGTAAATTATAGAAAAGAAAACAAAAATAAAAATAATTATAAGTTAAACATTCAAAAATTGAATGTTTGAATGCAATTTTTCTACAAATACAATGGTTTTTCAGATTGCTTAACTTTTTAAAACATATTTTAATGAAACATATTGATATGCATGCTTCCAGTGGACGACTATGTCCTTTATGGGAAGCACCACTTTAGACAATGGACTCACAGTCGAAACACGTTCCAGACGAAAAGTTTTCCGGACTGTAGTGGGAATCGAACCAAAGCTCCTTGACTCGATGAGGCCAAGTGATTGATAACACTAACCGCACGACCACGAAGTTCATTTTAATACAAATTTTAAAAAAGTATCCACAAAATCATGATGAAATTTAAATTGTATTTTCTAATTTTTTGTACCAAATATGTAATGGTTTGATTGAGGTACAAACATTATAAAGTAGCTGTACAAATCTTCTTCTTCTTGGCATTAACGTCCCCACTGGGACAGAGCCGGCTACTCAGCGTAGTGTTCTAGGGCACTTCCACAGTTATTAACTTAGAGCTTTCTTTGCCTAAATTGCCATTTTTGCATTCGTATATCGTGTGGCAGGTACGATGATACTCTATGCCCAGGGAAGTCAAGGAAATTCCCATTCCCTGGACCGACCGGGAATCGAACCCAGACACCTTCAGCATGGCTTTGCTTTGTAGCCGCGGACACTAACCACTCGACTAAGGAAGGCTCCAGCTGTACAAATATAAATGTTCAATTCTGTTTTATGTGTTTTTGACAAAAGTTCGTTTTAGCCAATTTGTGGCATCTATTTTTTAACGCCTATAGTGTTTCTGGAAATATTGATTTTTCCACTAAGATCGAACTTATACTTAATAGTGCACCGTAAACCAGGGACCAATTGATCACTGTTTTACAACTTTTTGGATTTCGATTTAGACAATAGTCTAATTAATTTTGATAAAGTCAGTTTCATGCAGCAGATTGTTTGATATGGACGTTTTACAGTTACAGTTTTGCGCATTCTCAATATTTCACATTCTTCGGCCATAAAAGGAGTTCTGAAACATGGTTTAGGATTGTAGACTCTATTTTTGGCAAATTATGACTTGTTGGTTCTCATATAGCAAAAATCTAACAGAAATACTTATATTCATACATATTTTGGCTCTCAACTTTCTCAAAAAACTATCGTTTAGGCAAAGTTAGACAACAATAATCTTCTTCAATCAATTACTTAGCCTTGTGAGCGCGTTTAGGCAAGATTTCTCCGCGGAGAGTGGTGGGGAGCGATTTGTATGGTAATTATTTGTAGTATCTACAATCCAGCTTTTTACGCTATTCATAAAACAATCAGGGATGATTCGATTTTGATGTTTCTTGCGTACAGATTTTATGGCAGGATCTTAGTAGCCAGTAATTTTAGTTTGTTGATAGAATTGTCAAAAAATTTCACTGATTTTTGTATAGGATCTTTTCGTATTGCATTTCTTATACTCAAATTTTCATTGTCTTAATATCTATTTTTTTTTATTTCAGATGGTTACAGACACCGCAATTCAAAATATACTTCGATAATATGAACAGTTTCATGATTCAAATAAAAAATATACACACAAAACTTTTGGTTGTCGGGATCTTGCATGGATATTATTAATATTCTTTACACTGATGTGGCGTAATTGCTCAAGATATCGCATATCTACTTTTAAAGCACTGGACAGGACACATCGCACACATTCCTGAACCATTTATGTCAATATATCCATGGGTTCGATTCAATCAGCAATTAGTTTAAATAATCAACTTCTAATAAAACATCCCATGACCTTGTATCACAGAAGTTTTTGAATACTTGTTTAATTACTTTAAAATTTATAAAAAAATTTCGTAACGATCTAAGTCTGTGCCAGTATCAGTAGTCCGGTTAGGAATCCTGAGTAGAACTAAGGAAAAAATCATTGCCGATACAATTAACATCAGGATTGCTCCACTGTGAGAGGAGGTAGCTACATTACGCAAAGGTTGAGTGTAGATCAAGTTGGTTCAAGACCTTTTGTCTCCGACGAGTGCATTCATCAGTTCGATATCTGAAATTGTACATGACTATCTTTGGATGTTGCAAACAGTTTTGTTTTTCTCAAGTATTAGAAAACAGTAGAAATTATTAATGTAAATTATAAAAGAGATTTAGGAATATCAAGCCAAAACAAGATTCTCGAAAATATGACAACTCTAGGTAAACATTTTTTTTATCATTCAAGGATTACTGAGATCTAATCGAAAAATTTCATGGTGCAGGCCTGAGAGAGACTCGCGAAGAGGAAAAATATCAACGTCATATGCAGCCCAGATTCCCCTCTCACGAAACGTCAAATGCAGCCCACCGTTTTTATGGCTGAAAAAGTGAAAAGTATTGTGTTCAAAGTGAACTGTTATTAAAAACCTCAGTCGGCGGAGCAGTTTTTTCCAAAGTTGCTGATAAATCTAAGCAGAAGATTAATTATTTCTAATGTCTGCTACGTTTGCTGGCATGGAATTTCACTCAAACGGCAAACTCAATCATTTTTTGCTGAGAGGTTCATGTGAGGATTTGAACAGCATGCGCATAGTTGGTATAAACACAAAGTGGAATAAGAAAATAACTCAGCAATCACAGAAAAAGAAGACCGTCTTCGCGAGTCTCGTCTCAGGTGCAGGCAAGAAACATCAAGTGGGGGTGATTCGAAATTTTATAGCGGTCCAGCGTAAAAAGCTGGATAATACGTGTTTATTAAAAAAAGTTTAAATATAAACTTTCATTCGAGAATTCTGAATCAATATGAGAACAAGCTATCGACCATAAAAATTATGCTACAATTCAAATTTGCAGAGGTTAGATAAAAAAATCTAGGTCAATTTGAAAGGGCCGGACAAAATAAAGTGCGTTTTAGGATTACAGCACGGCATAAAAAAATTAACAAGGCAGCCTTTTTACTGGCGTAAACATCAAATTTATTTGTAAATATGTGACGTCACTCCTATCGTACCATATACAATCCAGACCATTAGATCATTTTGTTTTACAAATTTGTTCCAGTTGGATAGGAATGACGTCGTCAAGTAGCTGTCAGTTTTTGGAATATATACCCTTCTCAATATAATACACCGTGGATTACAGATTGAAATCACCATCATTCTTCTTCTTCTTTCTGGCGTTACGTCCCAACTGGGACAAAGCCTGCTTCTCAGATTAGTGTTCTTATGAGCACTTCCACAGTTATTAACTGAGAGCTTTCTTTGCCGATTGACCATTTTTGCATGCGTTTATCGTGTGGCAGGTACGAAGATACTCTATGCCCTGGGAATCGAGAAAATTTCCAACCCGAAAAGATCCTCGACCAGCGAGATTCGAACCCACGACCCTCAGCATGTTCATGCTGAATAGCTGCGCGTTTACCACTACGGCTATTTGGGCCCCAAATCATCTTCATAACATGGATGAAAAATTCATAAATTGGAAAACATTGGAATGTTAGTGATATCAACGAAACGTTCAGCATCCTTGGACCTGAACCTCCAATCTGACCAATTTCATACCAGTGATCAATTTGACCCTGGACCACTGTACTAAATTGCTAGATAAATGTTTTGCTGATTTCACACTTAAGCACAAGATATGAACATATTTAGAACTATTCTAGTGGAATATATTGCAGTTATTTGAAACTCAGTTTCCCAATATTCCTAGCCGTTTATTATTAAGGCTCAAGAATCCATCATTCAATCATCAACAATCATCAAAAATTGAAAACCAGTTTTTTCGCTCAAATTCAAAGAAATCCTCATAAAAATCAATCACTGCATTACAGATAGCAAGAGCAATGCAATGATAGATTCTCTTGAACATTTCTTCAATTTTGGGCAAAAAACCTGGTTTTGAAAATTTTTAAAACGATGATGGTTATTTTCCTCTTAATACACATAAAAAAACAAATTACACCCACAGATATTTTTTTATGCATTTCTCTGATGAGATCTTAAAAAAAAATTCATCAGGAAAGAGATCCTTGGAGATTCTGGTGGAATTCATGAATTTGTCTATGATGAAAACCGTGAAGAACTGCTAGGAAAAACAATTTAAAGATAGCTAAAAAATGTTGGAAGAGCTGTAGGCATTCTTAAAAAATAATTGATGTGAATGTGTGAAGTGGACTGTTTCCTGCTAAACAATTGACAGCTTCCCTTAAAAAGTTCCAATTCAATCGCAAATGCGCGCCCCGACTGGTCCGGTAGCTATAAAGAATGAAAATTATCTAGTAATTTTATTAGAGAAAGGAATTATATGGATACCTCTGTATTACACATAAACAGAAAATTCCAACGCATGTAGAGGCTGTTCCTAAGAAATCAATTCCTGCAAAAAGGAAGACTTAAGGCACAAATAAAGTAAACTATCTTCTTCTAAACAATTGACAACATCTTCAAAACATTTCCAATCCCAAACATTACAAAAATTCGTGATAAACTGAAAAATATGTGCCGTTTTAAACAAGTTCTCGAGCACTCAACATTGAAGAAGTCTGTAAGTCGTAGACGAAATAGGCCTATCTGTCAACATTAGCAACATACCGTTTTGATTCATATTACGGACAGCTTCAAATTCGAGACACTCTAGTTTGTATGGGAAACATTTCAATCGAAACGTTTCAATTTTTACCGCTTAAAAGTTCTCACTTTTGGGGATCGTTTTAATAGGTAATTTCCATAGATATCTATGGAAATTTATAATGCCCAACTGACTCAGACGTCTCTTAAGTGGTTAAACGATTTCAATTGATGATTTGAATCTTCCGTTTATGATTTTCATGAGCTGTCCGGAATAATAATCAAAGTGTCCGGTATATGATTCAAAAGTGTGGAAGCGTCCGGATTAAGAATCATGCAAAGCTCACATGTTTCTTTTTATTTAAAACTAGTGGTCCCTGCAAACTTCGTCTTGCCATCAAGTAGGCTGTTGAAAAACGCCATGCAAGTCCCGTGTAGAAAATGACAGATTAGTATTCTCCCATTTTCCCCACTATTCCGAAGACTTTCCTAAACATTTTTTCGCACAAACACGTCGGAGCACTGCACGAATTCAACAGTGAAAGAATCATGTAAGTCCAATCACCCGTTCTCAAGCCATTTCGTGACATACAAACACCATTCCATTTTTATTTATTTAGATTATCCATGTTGAGGAATCAAGTTCTTCACCCACCATTCGAAAGTTGAGTGTGAAGGCTCGATAACGCGGAGTACTCATACAGGATGATTTATTCTATATGCTTTTTGATAAGTCATACTTCACTGAGCCCTTAAGTGTCCGTAATATGAATCAAAACGGTATAAGAGTTTAAAGGTATTTGCTCGACTTACTAGTGATTTTTAGTATTTAATTTTTCATGTGCAAAAGTGCAGTTAAGTGTAAGAGTTCAATTACTGTTTTTTTTTTAAAGCAGTTCGTCTGATGAAATATTTTGAGGTTTTTTGTAATAATTGATAGAAGAATAACAAGCACCTGGGCAATAATTGAAAATTTGACTGGGAAAATCCCTTCATAAATCTCGAGATGAATTTCTAAAAGATTCTCTGTTGTTTTTAAAAATTAAGCTTAAAAATATCTTTAACAAATCTCATATGAGAAAATAGACGTATTAAACAAGAATCACAGGATGGTCCTATGTGTTTAACTGGTCTGGACTTAACCTGGTCAATGAGACTGTAACCAATCGATCCTTCAGACTTTTTCCAATCTCGATCCAATATTCAGCCTATAAATCAATCCAAGCCACGCTTTGGGCTACTTGGGCCGTTGCGAAAAATAGATGGTACCTAGAACCAAGAAATGACATGCAAAAAAATCGAATACATCGACAGAACAAACGTGTGTACAATTGCTCAGTACAACCAACTATGATCAGAATTACTCAAACATTGCTAATGACAACCATGCGCAGATTGATGAGAAATAGTTTTAATATTATTTCTCAAATTGCAAAATATTAGTGTACGGAAAAAGTTGCAGAATGATGATTTTTACAGCACGAGTTGTAAATTTATCCAACGAGGCTTGCCGAGTAGGATAATTACGACGAGTGCTGTAAAAATCGAGTTCTGCAACGAGTTACGTACAACATTTGTTGCAATTTCGTAGAAGACCACTTGAAAGTATCAGAAATTATATTGGAATGAATTCACCATTATTCAACAATTTCTGAAAAATTGTTTTGTCATTATTCATTATGCAACTCAAAACAGTAACGTAATGAGAAAGCGTTGCGTAATGAAACATTACAGCACTGGTTTTAGTTGCGTAATGATTATTCTCGCACTGCATACTTCAACACAGGATTTTTTGCAATTTTAGTAGTACGCAGTACGCATTTTAGTAGCACGCAGTGCGGGAATAGTCCTTACGCAACTGAAACCAGTGTTGTAATGATTCATTTCGTAACGTTTTCTCATTACGCAACTGTTTTGAGTTGCGTAATGAATCATAACACAACAATTTTTCAGAAATTGTTTAATAATGGTGAATGCATTCCGATGTAATTCCTGATACCCTTAAGTGGTGTTCTACGAAATTGCAACAAATATTGCAGAACTCGATTTTCACTACACTCGTCGTAATTATCCAACTCAGCAAACCTCGTTGGATAAATTTACGACTCTTGCTGTAAAAATCATCTTTCTGCAACTTGTTCCGTAAACTACTATTTTCTTTTGTATGCTAGTCAAAAAATTTTTTTTTCTTCTTCACAAGACCCCTAGCGTCCCAAGAAATAATTTCTAGCTACGTCACTTCTCCATATATATAAAACAGGGAAAAAAAGATAATATGTTATTTCTTTTATCACAGATTTTCTTTTTTCTTATAGTGATTCGACTATCCGGAGGATTCGATTATCCGGAGTGAACAAAAAAATGGTGCTCCGGATAATTTAGTCCGACCTGTACTTGCTACTTGAGAATCTTTACACATGCAAAGAAGTTCAGAGCAATCTGATGCTTCGATTTTGTTGTTGCATTTAAGACAAGTTCTGAACCATGCAAGAATGTCATGAAATGCAGCTAGTGGACATAGTGGACGAATAATGATGCAGTACCAGTTTTTACTAATTCAATTAAGTAAATTTCAAGAAATTTAAATGGCTGGACATGACGTACCATTGGTACCTTGCGTACCTGAAGGAATAAAATAGACCCATCTGTGTGGTCCTTAGCTTCTTGCCCAGCAATTCCAATCCCTACTTCCTCGCGGTACGGGCCGGGGTACGAGTAACCTTAGGGAAGATCGGGTAACCAACCCCCGGTGGGAACTTTGGTCGTATGCTGGCTGGGAAGGGGGGTTTGCTTTTGCATTTGCTTCTGCAAACCTGGAGCGTCTGTATTTTCTGTTAGGAGTGGCTCACAACAGCGTCTGTTTCCCATGTCAGGGGCGGCTGATCATCGTCCGAGTGCCAGATAGAGACTCTAAGATAAGAAGTACACTATGGCCCTCCGGAAATCTAGGGGGTTGGTGTCAGGCCCTGCAAGCCAGCCGGTAAACAAAATCAAGCAACGAATAATCAACGAGAAAATACGAACCGAGACAATCGGCGAAGACCACAGTGACTTAAAAGGAATAGCGATTAAAAGCTTGGTACGTTGACCTGTAAATCCTTCAACTTCATCGGAAGCACACGCATACTTGCCGATGTGCTGAAGGATCGCGGATTCGCCATCGTAGCGCTGCAGGAAGTGTGTTGGAAGAGATCAATGGTGCGGACAATTAGAGGTAATCTACCAGAGCTGCGGCAACACACACGAGCTGGGAACAGCTTTTATAGTGATGGGTGATATGCAGAGGTGCGTGATCGGGTGGTGGCCGATCAATGAGAGAATGTGCAAGTTGAGAATCAAAGGCCGGTTCTTCAACTTCAGCATAACAAACGTTTACAGCCCTTACTCTGGAAGCACTGAATATGATAAAGACGCTTTTTACGCGCAGCCTAAACCCGAATACGACAGCTGTCCAAGCAACGACGTCAAGATCATAATAGGAGATTTGAACGCTCAGGTTGGCCTGGAGGTTGGTTCAGACCGACGATTACAAAGTTCAGCGTTCACCGACTGACTAACGAAAACGGGTTATGACTAATTGATGTCGCCGCCTCCAAGAATATGACCATTCGTAACATCTTCTCCCAGCACAGCCTTCCATACCGATACACCTGGAGATCACCACAGCAGACAGAATCACAAATCGACCACGTTCTGATTGATGGACGGCACTTCTCCGACATTATCGACATCAGGACCTATTGTGGCGCTAACAACGGCTCTGACCACTATGCCCAAAACTCCCCGTCGTCAATAACGTACGGTACCGATGCTCGTCCTGGTACAACCTAGGGCGGCTTAAGCAACCGGATGTCGCAGCGGTATACGCGCAGCACGTCGAGGCTGCATTACCGGAAGAGGGTGAGCTGGATGAAGCCCTTCTTGAGATCTGCTAGAAAACAGTGAAGCAACCATCAACAATGCAGCTGAGAGCAACGTCGAGTACGTGGGACAGAGTCGACGGAGCCATTGGTTCGACGAGGAATGTAGGCATATTTTGGAGAAGAATGCAGCGCGGAAACAGCAACAGTGGACCCGCCTCTTTCGGGAGAAAAAAAGCCGCCTGGAGGAGACGGAGTGCGAGGAGATGGAACAGTTGTGTCGATCTCGATTAACACCTGATTGCCAATGAGAGCACAGGCAATGAAGGTAGGGACAGCGGAGGAAATGCCTTCGTCAGTACTGCGGGCGATAGAAACCAATCAGCCCCCACTTCGAGGGAAGTTAAGGATGCCGTTCACTAGCTCAAGAACAATAAAGCTGCTGGTAAAGATGGTACCGGAGCTGAACTCATAAAGATGGGCCCGGAGCTGAACTCATAAAGATGGGCCCGGAGAGGCTGGCCATTTGTCTGCACTGGCTGATAGGCACAATCTGGGAAACAGAACAGCTACCGGAGAAGTGGAAGTATGGAGTAATATGCTTCATCTACAATAGACTGGCCTAGCTTAGTATGGGAGAAAAATGAAGTTGTGTAATTCCACGGGGCACCCACCAGGATTATTCTTTAGGGTTAACGGAAGACTTCCTGAAAGTTTCATCGCATTTGGTCGTTCCATGAGCTGGCGCAATTGAATTGAAGTTAATATGGGATTTTCAGCTCAGACATTTAGGAACAGCACATCATCTCCTGTTTGAGTCAGGAAAATTGTTGATCGCGTTCAATTGAACCCAGAATGTCAAAAACACTACTTGATACTATATCAAACAATATTGTAGAAGGTTGTATGATGATTAAAATTGATAAAGTTGGTGTTTTAACTATCTGAAGTGGATTTGAAATATTGCTTAGTATTCCTTCAACTTAGCTGGGTGGTAGCCACTAAGCACATCATAGCCACCTATGACGCTGGGTGAGCTGCGGCACAAGGTGCATGCACATGTGTGATTGTACGGGAGTGCTGATCTAAGCCTAACTTTCAACAACTGAAAGCTTAATGAAAATGAGCTTAAATCCAGAAACAACCTTCTTCAACTATGTTCAATAGCATATCAACTAGTGAATTTGCCATTCTGGGCTCAATTGAACGCGATTAATTAGTGTACGAGACGAAACAGTGACATAAGGTCAATTTTCAATATATTTGAGACGAATTTTCCATACAAACTTCGAATTGAATGCGCCAGCTGGGGGAGCAACCAAATGAGTTGAAATTTTGAGAGAGCTTTTTTCTTACCCTAAGACCCATATCTAGGGGGTGCCCCGTTGATTTTTTCAACTTTTTTGTTTAAGGGCCAGTCTAATCTACAAGAAAGGCGACAAGTTAGATTGTAAGAACTTTCGAGCGATCACCATTCTAAATGCGGCCTACAAAGTTTTATCCCAGATCATCTTCCGTCGTCTGTCACCTGTAGTATACGAGTTCGCGGAAAGTTATCAAGCCGGCTTCGTTGACGGCCGATCGACAACGGACCAGATCTTTACTGTACTGCAAATCCTCCAAAAATGTCGTGAATACCAGTTACCAACGCATCACCTTTTCATCGATTTCAAAGCAGCATACGATACTTTCGACCGCGTAGAGCTATGGAAAATCATGGACGAGAACAGCATTCCCGGGAAGCTCATGAGACTGATAAGAGAGACGATGGAAGGTGTGCAAAATTGTGTGAAGGCTTCAGGCGAACGCTCCAGTTCTTTTTGATCCTGCCGGGGACTATGACAAGGTGATGGACTTTCGTGCCTGCTGTTCAATATTGCGCTAGAAGGTGTTATGCGGAGAGCCGGGGTACGGTGTTTACGAGATCCAGTCAATTTGTTTGCTTCGCGGATGATATGGACATTGTCGACCGAACATTTGAAAAGGTGTCAGATCTGTACACCCGCCTGAAACGCGAGACAGCACAAGTTGAACTGGTGGTGAATGCGTCCAAGACAACGTACATGCTAGCTAGTGGGACCGAGCACGACAGGGCTCGCCTAGGTAGCAGTGTTATGATACGTTCAAGATGATCGACAAGTTCGTCTACCTTGGACCCTTGCTGACGGCTGGCAATAACGTTAGGATTTGCAAACAAGAATGGAGAGTTGTTGATTCAGTGTTATCTTTTTATATGTTATCTAAATAAATGACAATGAATGGGTATTAAAATCAAATATAACTAATATTATAGGAACATGACTTTAGTGCTCGGTACTGGAGGATCTCCCCCTACGTAAAAGAATATTACAATTTTCTTGATTATGCATGAGAACATACTCAATTTTTCTTCTTTTTCGATTCCTTGCGACAAATGAGAAGGATAAGAAAACCAAGATGTTCACCAATTTAAGCCTCCCAGTGCCAAGTGCAATCATAAATATAAACTCACTTATCGTTTGCGTTATCCGTCGGCGGCAGATTACCAGCTCATGCATTCCATGTGGAATCTCGCCTCATATCGCAATTTAAAGTTTGTCCGTTCTAGACTACAAATTTCGACTTTGCTCAACACTTCAGGGCAACACACACACGAAAGGAACTTTACCGCCAACTTTCGCCACGTCCCGGGATCAGTCTCAAACCGGAAACTAGTTTAGTTGAACACGACCGTGCAAGAGTTACAATTATCGCATATCCCACCCTAGAAAGAACGTGCCGGGGCTTCACATTCTCTCAGCCATATACACACACGCTGTTTTCCGTTACAGCGCTTCCATAAAAGTGGTTGCAGTTTTCCCAGGAGTTGTTTTCCACACTTGCTCCGCATGCCATTTTACTTCCACACATACATTAGGGGGATGCAGTATTTCGAATGATTCCGTCAAATATCGTTTGGAACAAAAAACCGTGGAGCTCGAAAACTTGATGTGCAGATTGAAAACACGCACAATTTCAATTTAGGACACACTAATCCAACAAAAAATCAAACTACTGAGTATTTTCAAACCATTCTCAAAACAGACAACGTTTTCGATAATTCCTGGGAGACTTATTTGGATGCAGTGAGAAATATTATTAAAATATCTAAAAAATATAGAGGCCCCTGTCGATTATGGAAGTTTTAAACCCTCTTCAAGAAACTATTAGAGGGAAGCTTTTCATTCTTGGTTGATATATTTCACAAATGTTTTCAATTAGAATATTTTCCTGCCAAATGCTGCTTTGGTTGCACCAAAACATTTTTTAAACCTTTCGCAAAAAAAACATAACAAATAATGATAACAAATATATAACGTGAAACAAGCTCAAACTTTCGTCTTGTTCCGAAAGATTTCATCTATTTTTGTAATTCGTATCTAGTTTCACGAAACATTTTGATATGTCATTCCGTTTCGTCGCTAGCAATGCTAAAATTCCGTGTATCCTTCCGTTTCGTATCGCCATGGAAAAAATGCATATCACATACCCTCAACATACATAGACTGCATTCCCGTTCCGGAAGTGCTTGTCTTTCTGCTAACTTTCCGATTTTCATCGAGCTATCTAACTCGCACTAACATTCCACTGTTCGCCTCGCTGCCACTTAGACACCGGCCCAAATGCAAATAATAAAGCGCGATATAATTGCAAAAGTTCTGAAAACAAATTATAAAATTGTTTTAATTCCATGCTTAACGAGATTTTCATTCGACTTCCTGGTACAAAAGTGAAACAGCAACTACCTACACCTTCGACTTGGATGCGAAGAAGACAAAGACCAAGAACCACGCACATGGATGGAAGGAAGTGCGCGAAACCAAAAGTGCAGGAAACCGGTCGTCGGTGTAGGAGAGGTAGGCGAGTTGTAACAGCAACAACGCAAGCAACACTCGTTTCTCGTATACCTACTACCACTGTTTGTTGTTTGCTTGTTTTAATGAGCAGAAGAGACGTGGAATGGAAACTATTCCCTGCGTAGGGAAACTCTTTCCTATCCGAGGAAGCTTTTCCAAACCGGTCGAAGCCTTGTTAGCAGTGTGGATGTTACCCATGTTTAATTTCTTGGAGCTCAACTGAATTGGAGCAAATTGTTTGTAGTTTTAAGGCTGCATTTTTTTATTACGCAGGTAGAGTAAATTGCCAATTTTTGCATGAATATGTTAGGAGCGTCAGTTATTTGGCTCTCAAATACATCAGAGTCCCATAAACTTAACTGAATTATGATCGGACTACCACAAGCCGCATCGTTCAGAACAAATATTCGTATAAAACAAAAAATTAAACCAGTACCATTATTTTTTCTTCCTTTGAATGCTTTTTATCATTGCTTATTTATTGAAAAATAATTTGTTTTAGTGCTACTAAAGGAACAATAGGTTTATGATTACAGGCAGGTGCTCGGGCGACGAGGACGTGTACGGAAGCGGTTCCTGTTTTAAATGCATGGTTCTCGATAATATGGAAGAAATTTCACAAAGAAAGTAGCGGATAGAGCGTGTCAGTGGATATAGGAATGAATTTTCATGGTGTATAGTGAAAAATTGTGAAAATATGGTATATTTCGAGGCGTTTGATCGATTTTGTAATGGCTTGGCCGATGTGAAGTGAAAAAAAATCTGGCGAAGTCATTGTATTGGTGTTGTCGTGTTGGTGGAGTGAAGTGAGGGGTTTCTTTATCTGAAGCTTGAATAATGTTGTTTGTTGTTTAATGGGGTTCAATGTTGTTGAATGAACTGTTGTCAGTTGGCATGTAAAGCATTTTATAAATATTTCGTAATATGGTCGTTAAATTCTCAAGAATTTATATAAAATCATGTGGTTGAAGTGCGCATCGAATTTTCTGGAAGCCATGGGTACCTCAAATCAGTAAGTGTGTGTGCGTGAAACTACAGTCGGGTCTCCTATTAAACGCATTCCTATAACGTGCACTCCTATTACGCTCACTCCTATAAGACACACCAGGACGTTATAGGAGACCCAGGGCTTATGGGATTTCATCACTTTGGGGGTGTCGTTGAATATCTCGTATGCTAAAAGAGATAGTACAGTACTGTCTTCGGCGAAGTTTCAGTGCTAAGTACGATCTACCTATAGGAGTTGAGGATCATTCTTTTAGTTGAGTACTTGGCCGGTAGGGGTGCTTTTTCTGATTTGCACTATATGAACCATGGGGGATAAGAATGCAAAATTTTGTAACATATGATATCTCTGAATCCTGATGTTTTGGAAGGTTGGTGTCTTCGGAAGAGTTGTTCAGTAGCTCAAGGGCTGACATGTGGTGGCCATTTTAATACGGAATTACGCCACCAGGCGGCGCTAGTGGGCATGGAATTTTTGTTTTGCGCATAGCTCAGTTGCCTGACCACTTAGAAAGATGGCGTCTTCGGCAAAGTTGCTCAGTATCACAAGGGCTAACATTATTTGAGCCGAAAGTTTCAAAATTTTGCCACGAGGCGGCGCTAGTGAGCAAGTAATTTTTGTTTTGCGCATAGCTCAGTAGCCTGACCACTTAGAAAGATGGCGTCTTCGGCAAAGTTGCTCAGTATCACAAGGGCTAACATTATTTGAGCCGAAAGTTTCGAAATTTTGCCACCAGGCGGCGCTAGTGGCCAAGAATTTTTGTTTCGTGGATAGCTCAGTAGCCTGACCATTTAGAAAGATGGCGTCTTCGACAAAGTTGATCAGTATCACAAGGGCTAACATTATTTGAGCCGAAAATTTCAAAATTTTGCCACAAGGCGGCGCTAGTGAGCAAAGAATTTTTGTTTCGCGCATAGCTCAGTAGCCTGACCACTTAGAACGATGGCGTCTTCTGCAAAGTTGATCTGTATCACAAGAGCTAACATTATTTGAGCCGAAAGTTTCGAAATTTTGCCACCAGGCGGCGCTAGTGGCCAAGAATTTTTGTTTCGTGGATAGCTCAGTAGCCTGACCATTTAGAAAGATGGCGTCTTCGACAAAGTTGATCAGTATCACAAGGGCTAACATTATTTGAGCCGAAAGTTTCGAAATTTTGCCACTAGGCGGCGCTAGTGGGCATGGAATTTTTGTTTTGCGGATAGCTCAGTGGTCTGACCACTTAGAAAGATTGCGTCTTCGGCAAAGTTGCTCAGTATCACAAGGGTTAACATTATTTGAGCCGAAAGTTTCGAGATTTTATATATACCGTAAAACGGGGTATCTTTGATAATGCGGGTAACTTTGATAGTGCGTAACCCACCACATATTAAACGAAATATCATAATTTCTATAAATCGGTTAAGCAAAACAAATGCAAAACTGAAGAATATTAGTATGACACTCCATATAAGAGCTGTTTTCATTTGCATCGAGATCGTTTGAGGCTTTTTACACGAATATTAAAAATTGACACAATTTTAGCATTTTTGAAACGCTTACAAACAATCTGTTGTACGATCACTATTTGATGTACTTTTGAATAGTTGGCCACTTATATTTGGCAGCCTAGTTATCATAGAACTTGAATACGGTCTCAAATCTCTTAGCGAAAAGCATTTTCACAAACTGGGACCATTTTTGTAATCTAAGTCAGAAATTTCCATATAACGTTAAACGCCTATAGGTATGCAATGCCCTACAAATGTTCGTAATTCATTCTATTTTGTTCGATGCATACTCCATTATCAAAGTTACCCCAAAACAGAAAACCGACTTTCGATTATATGAAAAATTATATATCCATTCAAATTAAATCTTTTGGCAATCTATCAACAGCAATCGATAGGTAGGATGCCAGTACTTGTTTTAAAAATATAAATTATAATTCTTTGAAACAGCATGCATAAATATTCAAGTTTTCTTCGAAAAAACTATCAAAGTTACCCCGTTTTACGGTACGTAGAAATCGGGAGAAAAAGTTTTTTTTATAAGATTGAATTATCGTTATGAAAAAAAAGGTTGTATGTAACTAAAGAGATAAGGCCAGTCATTGTTATCTCATTAAGATTGTTAGCGAATGGATTTCCCAATTTATTAGTAATGACTAACATTCCAACCTAACTTCATTTCTATCTAATCCATACCTTGGAAAATGTTCAAAAAATGAAGTTCATGCAATGACGAAATAAAAATAAACATACATATTTTTTTCTCTGGTTCATATGAGAAGCTAACGATCACATATATGAGTAGTAAACGGATCCTCACTCATTCTCATATCAAATTATTGATCAAAAACTCCCCCAATCCGTCGAAAATACTAGGATACTAGCCATACTTTTATCCGATTGTAAAAATAATGTATATATTTTTCTCCTGGCACTTTTACTTAAACGTGACAATGCGAAGAAAATCGATAGCCTAGTGTCATATTGAACAACTTTGGTCAGGGTACTGAGCTATCCGCAATACAAAAATTTTTCGCTCACTAGCGCCGCCTAGTCGCAAAATTTCGAAACTTTCGGCTCAAATAATGTTAGGCCTTGTGATACTGAGCAACTTTGCCGAAGACGCCATCTTTCTAAGTGGTCAGGCAACTGAGCAATGCGCAAAGCTAAAATTCTTTGCTCACTAGCGCCGCCTCGTGACAAAATTTCGAAACTTTCGGCTCAAATACTGTTAGCCCTTGTGATACTGAGCAACTTTGCCGAAGACGCCATCTTTCTAAGTGGTCGGGCTACTGAGCTATGCGCAAAACAAAAATTCTTTGCTCACTAGCGCCGCCTAGTGGCAAAATTTCGAAACTTTCGGCTCAAATAATGTTAGCCCTTGTGATACTGAGCAACTTTGCCGAAGACGCCAACTTTCTAAGTGGTCAGACTACTGAGCTATCCACGAAACAAAAATTCCTTTTTCACTAGCGCCGCCTAGTGGCAACATTTCGAAACTTTTGGCTCAAATAATGTTAGCCCTTGTGATACTGAGCAACTTTGCCGAAGACGCCATCTTTCTAAGTGGTCAGGCTACTGAGCTATGCGCAAAACTAAAATTCTTTGCTCACTAGCGCCGCCTCGTGGCAAAATTTCGAAATTTTTGGCTCAAATAATGTTAGCCCTTTTGATACTGAGCAACTTTGCCGAAGACGCCAACTTTCTAAGTGGTCAGACTACTGAGCTATCCACGAAATAAAAATTCCTTGCTCACTAGCGCCACCTAGTGGCAAAATTTCGAAACTTTCGGCTCAAATAATGTTAGCCCTTGTGATACTGAGCAACTTTGCCGAAGACGCCAACTTTCTAAGTGGTCAGACTACTGAGCTATCCACGAAACAAAAATTCCTTTTTCACTAGCGCCGCCTAGTGGCAACATTTCGAAACTTTTGGCTCAAATAATGTTAGCCCTTGTGATACTGAGCAACTTTGCCGAAGACGCCATCTTTCTAAGTGGTCAGGCTACTGAGCTATGCGCAAAACAAAAATTCTTTGCTCACTAGCGCCGCCTCGTGGCAAAATTTCGAAACTTTTGGCTCAAATAATGTTAGCCCTTTTGATACTGAGCAACTTTGCCGAAGACGCCATCTTTCTAAGTGGTCAGACTACTGAGCTATCCACGAAACAAAAATTCATTTTTCACTAGCGCCGCCTAGTGGCAACATTTCGAAACTTTTGGCTCAAATAATGTTAGCCCTTGTGATACTGAGCAACTTTGCCGAAGACGCCATCTTTCTAAGTGGTCAGGCTACTGAGCTATGCGCAAAACAAAAATTCCTTTTTCACTAGCGCCGCCTAGTGGCAACATTTCGAAACTTTTGGCTCAAATAATGTTAGCCCTTGTGATACTGAGCAACTTTGCCGAAGACGCCATCTTTCTAAGTGGTCAGGCTACTGAGCTATGCGCAAAACAAAAATTCTTTGCTCACTAGCGCCGCCTCGTGGCAAAATTTCGAAACTTTTGGCTCAAATAATGTTAGCCCTTTTGATACTGAGCAACTTTGCCGAAGACGCCATCTTTCTAAGTGGTCAGACTACTGAGCTATCCACGAAACAAAAATTCATTTTTCACTAGCGCCACCTAGTGGCAAAATTTCGAAACTTTCGGCTCAAATAATGTTAGCCCTTGTGATACTGAGCAACTTTGCCGAAGACGCCATCTTTCTAAGTGGTCAGGCAACTGAGCAATGCGCAAAACAAAAATTCTTTGCTCACTAGCGCCGCCTCGTGACAATATTTCGAAACTTTTGGCTCAAATAATGTTAGCCCTTTTGATACTGAGCAACTTTGCCGAAGACGCCATCTCTCTAAGTGGTCGGGCTACTGAGCTATGCGCAAAACAAAAATTCTTTGCTCACTAGCGCCGCCTAGTGGCAAAATTTCGAAACTTTTGGCTCAAATAATGTTAGCCCTTTGATACTGAGCAACTTTGCCGAAGACGCCAACTTTCTAAGTGGTCAGACTACTGAGCTATCCACGAAATAAAAATTCCTTGCTCACTAGCGCCACCTAGTGGCAAAATTTCGAAACTTTCGGCTCAAATAATGTTAGCCCTTGTGATACTGAGCAACTTTGCCGAAGACGCAATCTTTCTAAGTGGTCAGACTACTGAGCTATCCACGAAATAAAAATTCCTTGCTCGCTAGCGCCGCCTAGTGGCAAAATTTCGAAATTTTCGGCTCAAATAATGTTAGGCCTTGTGATACTGAGCAACTTTTCCAAAGACGCCATCTTTCTGAGTGGTCGGGCTACTGAGCTATGCGCAAAACAAAAATTTTTTGCTCACTAGCGCCGCCTAGTGGCAAAATTTCGAAACTTTCGGCTCAAATAATGTTAGCCCTTGTGATACTGAGCAACTTTGCCGAAGACGCCATCTTTCTAAGTGGTCGGGCTACTGAGCTATGCGCAAAACAAAAATTCTTTGCTCACTAGCGCCGCCTATTGGCAAAATTTCGAAACTTTTGGCTCAAATAATGTTAGCCCTTTTGATACTGAGCAACTTTGCCGAAGACGTCAACTTTCTAAGTGGTCAGACTACTGAGATATCCACGAAACAAAAATTCCTTTCTCACTAGCGCCGCCTGGTGGCAAAATTTTGAAACTTTCGGCTCAAATAATGTTAGCCCTTGTGATACTGAGCAACTTTGCCGAAGACGTCAACTTTCTAAGTGGTCAGACTACTGAGATATCCACGAAACAAAAATTCCTTTCTCACTAGCGCCGCCTGGTGGCAAAATTTTGAAACTTTCGGCTCAAATAATGTTAGCCCTTGTGATACTGAGCAACTTTGCCGAAGACGTCAACTTTCTAAGTGGTCAGACTACTGAGCTATCCACGAAATAAAAATTCCTTGCTCACTAGCGCCACCTAGTGGCAAAATTTCGAAACTTTCGGCTCAAATAATGTTAGCCCTTGTGATACTGAGCAACTTTGCCGAAGACGCCATCTTTCTAAGTGGTCGGGCTACTGAGCTATGCGCAAAACAAAAATTCTTTGCTCACTAGCGCCGCCTAGTGGCAAAATTTCGAAACTTTTGGCTCAAATAATGTTAGCCCTTTTGATACTGAGCAACTTTGCCGAAGACGTCAACTTTCTAAGTGGTCAGACTACTGAGATATCCACGAAACAAAAATTCCTTTCTCACTAGCGCCGCCTGGTGGCAAAATTTTGAAACTTTCGGCTCAAATAATGTTAGCCCTTGTGATACTGAGCAACTTTGCCGAAGACGTCAACTTTCTAAGTGGTCAGACTACTGAGATATCCACGAAACAAAAATTCCTTTCTCACTAGCGCCGCCTGGTGGCAAAATTTTGAAACTTTCGGCTCAAATAATGTTAGCCCTTGTGATACTGAGCAACTTTGCCGAAGACGTCAACTTTCTAAGTGGTCAGACTACTGAGCTATCCACGAAATAAAAATTCCTTGCTCACTAGCGCCACCTAGTGGCAAAATTTCGAAACTTTCGGCTCAAATAATGTTAGCCCTTGTGATACTGAGCAACTTTGCCGAAGACGCAATCTTTCTAAGTGGTCAGACTACTGAGATATCCACGAAACAAAAATTCCTTGCTCACTAGCGCCGCCTGGTGGCAAAATTTCGAAACTTTTGGCTCAAATAATGTTAGCCCTTTTGATACTGAGCAACTTTGCCGAAGACGCCAACTTTCTAAGTGGTCAGACTACTGAGCTATCCACGAAATAAAAATTCCTTGCTCACTAGCGCCACCTAGTGGCAAAATTTCGAAACTTTCGGCTCAAATAATGTTAGCCCTTGTGATACTGAGCAACTTTGCCGAAGACGCAATCTTTCTAAGTGGTCAGACTACTGAGCTATCCACGAAATAAAAATTCCTTGCTCGCTAGCGCCGCCTAGTGGCAAAATTTCGAAATTTTCGGCTCAAATAATGTTAGGCCTTGTGATACTGAGCAACTTTTCCAAAGACGCCATCTTTCTGAGTGGTCGGGCTACTGAGCTATGCGCAAAACAAAAATTTTTTGCTCACTAGCGCCGCCTAGTGGCAAAATTTCGAAACTTTCGGCTCAAATAATGTTAGCCCTTGTAATACTGAGCAACTTTGCCGAAGACGCCATCTTTCTAAGTGGTCAGGCAACTGAGCTATGCGCAAAACAAAAATTCTTTGCTCACTAGCGCCGCCTAGTGGCAAAATTTCGAAACTTTCGGCTCAAATACTGTTAGCCCTTGTGATACTGAGCAACTTTGCCGAAGACGCCATCTTTCTAAGTGGTCGGGCTACTGAGCTATGCGCAAAACAAAAATTCTTTGCTCACTAGCGCCGCCTAGTGGCAAAATTTCGAAACTTTTGGCTCAAATAATGTTAGCCCTTTTGATACTGAGCAACTTTGCCGAAGACGTCAACTTTCTAAGTGGTCAGACTACTGAGATATCCACGAAACAAAAATTCCTTTCTCACTAGCGCCGCCTGGTGGCAAAATTTTGAAACTTTCGGCTCAAATAATGTTAGCCCTTGTGATACTGAGCAACTTTGCCGAAGACGTCAACTTTCTAAGTGGTCAGACTACTGAGATATCCACGAAACAAAAATTCCTTTTTCACTAGCGCCGCCTAGTGGCAACATTTCGAAACTTTTGGCTCAAATAATGTTAGCCCTTGTGATACTGAGCAACTTTGCCGAAGACGCCATCTCTCTAAGTGGTCAGGCTACAGAGCTATGCGCAAAACAAAAATTCTTTGCTCACTAGCGCCGCCTCGTGGCAAAATTTCGAAACTTTTGGCTCAAATAATGTTAGCCCTTTTGATACTGAGCAACTTTGCCGAAGACGCCAACTTTCTAAGTGGTCAGACTACTGAGCTATCCACGAAACAAAAATTCCTTTTTCACTAGCGCCGCCTTGTGGCAACATTTCGAAACTTTTGGCTCAAATAATGTTAGCCCTTGTGATACTGAGCAACTTTGCCGAAGACGCCATCTTTCTAAGTGGTCAGGCTACTGAGCTATGCGCAAAACAAAAATTCTTTGCTCACTAGCGCCGCCTCGTGGCAAAATTTCGAAACTTTTGGCTCAAATAATGTTAGCCCTTTTGATACTGAGCAACTTTGCCGAAGACGTCAACTTTCTAAGTGGTCAGACTACTGAGATATCCACGAAACAAAAATTCCTTTCTCACTAGCGCCACCTAGTGGCAAAATTTCGAAACTTTCGGCTCAAATAATGTTAGCCCTTGTGATACTGAGCAACTTTTCCAAAGACGCCATCTTTCTGAGTGGTTGGGCTACTGAGCTATGCGCAAAACAAAAATTTTTTGCTCACTAGCGCCGCCTAGTGGCAAAATTTCGAAACTTTCGGCTCAAATAATGTTAGCCCTTGTAATACTGAGCAACTTTGCCGAAGACGCCATCTTTCTAAGTGGTCAGGCAACTGAGCTATGCGCAAAACAAAAATTCCATGCCCACTAGCGCCGCCTGGTGGCGTAATTCCGTATTAAAATGGCCACCACATGTCAGCCCTTGAGCTACTGAACAACTCTTCCGAAGACACCAACCTTCCAAAACATCAGGATTCAGAGATATCATATGTTACAAAATTTTGCATTCTTATCCCCCATGGTTCAAATAGTGCAAATCAGAAAAAGCACCCCTACCGGCCAAGTACTCAACTAAAAGAATGATCCTCAACTCCTAAAGGTAGATCGTACTTAGCACTGAAACTTCGCCGAAGACAGTACTGTACTATCTCTTTTAGCATACGAGATATTCAACGACACCCCCAAAGTGATGAAATCCCATAAGCCCTGGGTCTCCTATAACGTAGATTCCTATTACGCCCCCCAACCATGTGTCTAATAGGAGACCTGACTGTAAGCGCATCATGTTGCCATGACAATGACGAAATGTGGTGTTAGAAGAGGAACAACCTAAAGCTGTAGGCCGACAACATAATAACGCGGCGCGTCAAGCGGAGCGTGACGCGTTCATTGTGCGATTTTCATATAATCATCGAGTGACGCTATATGTGACATTGTGATTCTTGTTGAAGTTAACACAATCATTAATGAAATGTTTCGCGAGTGCCGTGTAAATAGGAAAACATAAGAAAATTCAAACCATCATTGGTCATCGGAGAATTCATCCAGTTCATCAAGTGTTACAAATCTGCATGGGGTTCCAACTAACTTGGTGAGATTGTTCTAATTTATATTGTATATATTTATCTTTTCATATCATATATAACTGGGTTGGGAGGGACCATCAGGGCACCGGAATGAAGCGATTTGGACAGGGAGCTTGGGACTGCCTCCTCCCTGTTGTTAACATTTCGTAGATTGAGGGCGGGCTCTTCGACCCCATCTATTGGGAGTATTCTGTCAATCGAGGGCTTGGTTGTAAAATTGTTCGTGAATACTTTCTTCTGGAAGGAGATTCTTTTCCTCTGCCGCGGGTTTCGTGCAAGTGTTTCTGCTTGCGGGTCCGCACATCCGTTTTTGGCCCTTCATACAGGAGACTGACTGCTCACGAACAACAGCACAATCTTTGTCAAATCGCTTTTCAGATTATTCCAGTGCTATAGGCAGATGCCTTGCTACAATAGATGGTAGTATACATCATCATCATCATCATCACTAAAGGAACAATAGGTTTACTGTAGGCAAATATAATGCGCCACTATCATAAAGGTCACTTAGGAAGACAATGTTACTGAAAATGTTTGTTTACATCCAAAATTCAATTTTTCAACCCAAAAAATAGGTCATAATCAATTGTTTATAGAACTATTTTCCATTGACATTATCATTTTCACCCTTTTTTCTTGCGATACGCGTGACTTCACAACAAATTGACCCACCCACAAAGAATCCGGAAGTTTATAACCTATGTTGCCAAACACCAATTTTCCTATTTTATCCTACTAATTGTTCCTGAGTACTGACCAGATCTGTACATTTTCGAAGGAAAAAAGTTTATCATGTTTTTCAATGTTCTCTGATCGTGTACAAAATAACTATTCTGAGAAATAGTGTAAATTGTGTACTCCTTCCCAACCTAACCTCTTTTTTGACGGTTCTCCTACTAGCCACCAGATGTCGAAGTGATCGTTTAGATTTGAAAATATTTACCTATAGGTGCAACAAATTTTAAATTTTAGGTGATTTTTTTTTTGTAAATTTTTTGAATAAATTTGAACTGGGAATTGATGACACATTGCTAAATAGCTCCTGAACAACAGGTCGAAACACAATTTGCAAAGATTTATTAAAAAAGTTCGGCCATATTAACTAGTAGATTCATATGACCGAATAAACGGAAGTTTCTACAAAGGCTACACCAAGCCTACGCTTAAAACCTGCAAATATATTGGACAATTAGATTTCCAATCCAACTTGAGTTCGGGACATTGTTGTCGAGGTTTTTCGTAATGTTTCACTCCGTATAAGCTATTCGACGGTAAGTGGCTAGTATATACTAGTGAATCCACTAAAAATTCAATCGATATCGGTGAAGATTCGAGGCATAATCATCGAAAATACTTCACCCGCGTGCAAAATACATATACTATCGTTACGTTGTTCGACCGGCACACATTGTTATTCGTAGCCATTTTGCAGCTGTGTGTGGCTTGGTGACCCGAGTGTGAAGAGGTGTCATAGAGTGAACAAACGGACTTTTGGTGTTTTGAACAATGTCTCCATCGAAGTGGTAAGGTGTAAAAGTCGTTCATCTTGATCGTTTCGCCGGCATGGAGCCGGCGAACGGCACCCAGCTCCGTCAAGGGGACCCAGGGGGCCGTCTACTCTGAATGCAGAAATTGAACGACGGAACGGAAATCTCTATCACCGAGCACCCGAGTCTCAATCAGCGTAAGTGTGTCGTGTCTAACGTTGACTCAAAAGACCTAAACGACCAGTACCTTAAGGATCAGCTCGCCAATCAAGGTGTGAAGGACATCCGCCGTATTCGACGTCGGTTACCTGATGGCTCTTTCACAAATACACCGACCATAATTCTCACCATCAGTGGCACCGTGATCACGGACTACATAGATTTCGGCTGGACTCGTTGCTGAACCCGCAATTATTACCCTACGCCCATGCAATGCTACCGATGTTGGCGTTTCGGTCATACCAACTCCGCCAACAAGTGCCCCGAATCGTTCCGCATTTGCGGAAAATACTGCAAAGTCCATCCAGAAGATATGCTTCCGAAAACACCTGATCTAGTGATTGGTCATTCCGCTACCAATGCCGCTAATGCTCCGCGAGAAACTTGAGCAAAGACGTTGAAGTTGAAGAACTTAAGTCTACTGTTAAACAACTGCTTGAGGACTCCAAGAGGAAGAACAAAAGGATTGACGAGATGGAGCGCGCTTTGCAAACCCGTAACAATGTCAGCGATCGCTTCGATACAATTCGTGAACACGGCACAATCGAAGAGCTGATTCGTCAAGTTGCCGCACTCACTGCGACAATTGAGAAACTCCAAAAGGATCTAGTAAGAAAAGACGCAATCATCAAGGATTCGAGACGAGAAGGAAACTGAAACTATACCCACCCCTTTGGTTATGTCTATCGCCGAATCTGAGAAGGGAAACGCTTTCTCCCTGTCCCTGTTTTAAAAGAGTGTATTACACAGAAAGTGTCCTTATGGATTGAAGAAATTAAAAGTGTGATGAACGAGGAAACGAGCCTAGAAGATAAGAACGGAACTTCAAAGGAGAAGAAGCGAAAACAGAAAAAAAGCCAAGACACCCCAAGCTAGGGAAAATTACGTAAGTGACTCAAGTACGAGGTCCACCCTCTCGCCCACATTGAGTAATACTGCAAACTCAAGAATCACTGAACACCGCAATTCACCCAAAAGGACCCACGATACCGAATCCACTAGCGACTCGACCGACACATCCCTCAAGGAAAAGAGGAACTCCAAAATTCACTAGGCCGATGAGGCTGTGATGATCGAATAAGCTCTACTCTATTATGCTCAGTCCTCCCATACGACCGACAATAAACTGAAAAAATTACCAAAGACCAAGTCTTTAAGCCGATCATCAACTCTGAACGCCAGTGAATCAAATTGTCATCAAAGAAGACGAAAAACAAACAACAAAGCAAGCTTGCTCACAGCCGTTTGTCCCAATGGTTGTGGATTAGGATACAATCAAAAGCAAAATATTGATGAAAATTTATGACGCCACATTGTTGCAACCTTTTCAACTCGCGATTAATCAGTATGTTTAAACACAAAACCAAATTTGTTTTATGAATGCTGTTCGATAATGTGCCAATGTTCAACAACACAGAGAAAGTTCTCGAAAATAACAATGCGAAGCCCAGAAAATCGCTGCGCACGTGGTGATCGATCATTGTCATATTCTGTTCAAGTGGTGATAACCTGATGTTGCGGAATAAAATTGTTGCAACAAGAATAGCAGATGTCAATGTCTTTGTTGCTGCGTGTTGGATGACAATTGATTCTCTGGTTATGGCGGATAATAATAAAGCATGGTTTACCGACGAAACTTATTAGACTGATTCGTGCAACGTTAGATGAATCGAAATCTAGTGTGCGGTTTGCGGATGAGACTTCAACCTCCTTCGTAATCTTAGATGGATTAAAGCAGTGCTTCCCAAACTTTTTAGACTTTCGCCCCCTTGAGGTCAATATGTTTTAGAATCGCCCCCCTGATATGTAATTTATATTTTTGTATTCAATAACCGCTAAACTAAGTTGGGATTCTTTTCTACATCTGTTCCTTTCTTGTCATAAGCGTACCAAAAATTGATCAAACTATTAAATTTACTGGTAGAGGACATTACATGTGATGAATATGTTGATCATTTTTGATGGTCGGTGTTCAGAAAGACTAACTAGGGAATATTCTGACCTTGCAAAGATAAATCAAACACTTTGTTAATTCTAATTTTTCTGATGTTAGTTTGATACAGATGTTCTACCAAATAAGTATGTTCAAATACTACAGAAAACAATACAAGTTTTGTCTTGTTATGAATGCTTAGAGTACATTTTCTTGAAATCACGTAGAAATACTTGGAGCGATCGAAGCACTTCAAAATATATCCTCGATTTACATATCCATAATAAAACATGGAATTTATAATTGCAAATTTTCAATTATCTTGCGATCAGTACTGGCTTCTGCATCAGTTTTCACTAAACAGCGACCATACACTTTGGGCCTACTTGCTGCTTTTCGTATCTTATATAAATTTGTTACTGTTTCATCAATCACCTGTTATATTTGACACTGTTGAAATTAGTTTCAGAAATTTTGTATATTTTTATCATTATTTGACTGGCTTTTCGCCCTTGACGAGTTCACCACTATTTGGATAACTGTTTGACTATCCTGAAGATGTTCTTTTATGGAAATCCAGAAAATTGTACCATAGCGGTGCAACATAAGTTAAAAGAGTTGTATTTTTTTCAAACTCAGAAGAATTTAGATTTTTCCATTCCTTTTTCAGAAGTTTTAAAACTAGTAGTGTCAATTAAGTTGTGCGTGAAAGAAAGAACATCAATAATCAAACTTTCCTATAAGAAACCAAATTTTTTTATAACAACTTGAAACGTTATATTTTAGGAAACTTTCGATTGCCGATTCGTATTTTAGAATTCACATAGGGTACAAAAAACTGAATACACAAACATTTTGTTCTTGAAAACCTTCAAGTTATGTCTAACATGATTTGAAAACGGCATGCTTAGAGGTGTGGAAGATGTGCAAATAGAGATGTGAAATAAATAATTCTTCAAAGAGCACAATATTCCTTTAAAACAAGTGTCCTCTACAACGATTCATAATGTTGTTTTCAATTTGTCTCATACAAGCACTTTCGCCCCCTTTCTGGCACTTTCGCCCCCCAAATTCAGTTTTACAAATTTTCGCCCCCCTGGATATGAAAATCGCCCCCATGGGGGCGAATTCGCCCACTTTGGGAATCACTGGATTAAAGCAAGGAACGCTTTCGAACCTTTTGTACAACATTGCCCTCGAAGGAGGTATTAGGAGAGCAGGCGCGCAAAGAATCGGTACCATCGTTAAGCGGTCGCATATGCTCTTAGATTATGCGGATGATATTGATATAATAGGAATCGATCGTCGAGCCGTGGAAAAGGCTTTCGTGCCTTAAAAAAAAAAAAGACAGCGAAGATTGGACTTTCCGTCAATACCAGCAAAACATAGTACATGATCGCCGGTAGACAGCGTGGTTCCAACTTAAGGACAATTGAACGGTTACACAAGACAAACAATACAACAACTCATTAAAAAAAACAACACGAGAACAATAAAGACGTTCACTTACTACTCTGACACAAGAACAACCAACACTCAAACGTATAGCCGTTAACTACAACGATGAAACAAAAAAAGCAACGCCCAATCCTACGAAGGTTTGGTTTTGAGTTAGTTTTTACCAGTAGAAACAACCAACTCCAAACTCTCCTAGGTTCAACAAAAGACCCAATAGACCATTTCCGTCGGACCTTACCCCCAATTTTTATATTTTTCTTCGAAAGGTGATTGCTTTTAATGATTATTGACGCTTTCCGATATTTTTTATATGCACTCCTGATTTTCCCAAATTTTTTTGAAAATTTGGGAATTTGGGGTGAATTTCATCGTGTGGCACAGTTGTTTCAACCGTATGGGTATAAAAAGTGGAGATTTTTCCAAAACTTTTACAACACCCCTGCAACAAATGTTTGTAGACGCAACAAAATGTCAAATCCAGCAACAACAAAATTGACTCGCTCGTTGGTTTGTTGTTTATCAACCTCACGCTAAACTTGTTCCGCTCAAAAATGAGTAGCGCGTGCACAAAATCGGCCTCTTCTCATGCAGCAGATTTTCTGTGCAGATAGGTTGTATTCATTTTTGCGCAAGGGCTTGTAAACAAAACTTAATGAGCAAATTACGCACAGCGAAAGAACGCTCGAAATGCAGAATTCACTTCCATTTTTCTTTTGATTATGAAAACATGACAAAGTTTAAGTTTTTCAAATTTATTTTCTATTTGAATAGTTAAAGCGGAAGTAAATGGGGAAACAAATATCGCATTGGTGACCATCTTTCAGCTTTTCGATGAATAAAAAATGCCGGAAAACTTCAACTAACGGTCAACTGTTTGCTGCCACGCGGGAGACGACTGACAGTTCCATTTTCAGCGATCTGTTGCCAATGGCCAACACGCATATGTATAGGCTCACAGAATGAGTGCGAATTGTACAGATTTTTCACATATTCAGACATTTTTGCATTCGTTGCCTTATTATGTGTAGATCGAACACATGCGATGCGTGAATCTTGTTTAGCGTGCTGGTTCTATGCCCGCAAACAGGCACAGAAATCACAAGCACTCCACGAAAAATGACCGTCGTTGTAGCTGGACAAATTTAATGATGTTCAACATTGACCACAACAAATAACCCATACATCTCTATGCCTGAAGCTGCTGTGGTGCGCCGGATGTTCCCGATAAGTTCCTGCTTTTGTGGCATACTAGGCAACGAAGGTTTAACTGCGCGGAAGCATACCATTTTTATTTCCGGATATCCATGGAAGCCGGGGCGGGATCCGAATCAAATAATGTATCAATCAAACAGCTCTTGTAATCTTGATAGTGGCAAAGTTCCGGATTTCAAATTGGGAACAAATCAAGGAACAAACTGCTGCCACGCAGTGAAATTTTTCGTCGCCAATTTTCCACTGACCGCAAAACCAGGAGAGAGTAGGACCCACCAGTTTGCGCTGCCGCCATGGTGGTAGGACCCTTTTCGAAAATTATTCAGCTGGAGCACCACAGTAACTTCATGCGAAGCATAAGAAGAGGATCTTTAGTCTGTTCGTAGAGAACTTCATCGCGACGGCTCTCTTCCTGATAGTTCTAGTTTCTACTTGTTTGGGGTCTTGAAAACAAAACGGGGAAATATGTTTGCGCACGCAATTAATATTAAGGTGCCGGTGTTGGAACCTGTTAAGGTAGATATTTGAACGGTCATCACCAGCTCTTAGGTCGTTTCCGGTACGGAGGTGGGGATTGCAGTCACCACCATCATCAAAAAATGGAACAAATAGTGCACCTCAACCCGAAGATCAACAAAGTTGAGACCAATGTTCGGAACTTACTTAGGTGTCGCAAATCATTGATGCGTGTCACTATTTCTTTTTTTTTATTTTCCGGCTGACGTCACTATTTGCTCTGCATAAGAATAAACCAATGCACGAGTTCATTATTTGACGTTTGAACGGTGCCGTGTTATCTACGTGACCATGGCAGCGAGTGAATTTGGCACCGCTCAAACGTCGAATTAGTGAACCCGTGCAAAGGTCCATAGCGAAAGAATGGACCAGTGCACGAGTTCACTATCTGACGTTTAAGCGGTGCCGTGTTATTTATGTGACCATGGCAACGAGTGAATTCGGCACCGCTCAAACGTCAAATAAGTGAACCCGTGCAAAGGTCCATAAAAGAGAGAACTAGTGTCACGCATCAATGATCTGCGCCACCTGAGTTAATCTTAATCATTGGAGTAAATCCAGAAGCTTGAGTGGAGACCGCAGATGAACAGCTGATCAAAATTCACCACAACGTGGAGATAAAATCATAGGGGAAAAAGGGGCCTGATAAAAATTGGAGAGAAATAAAATGTTGGGGACCGTGGGGCGAACTGTCGTGCCGCCAGTTTTTCATTGTTTTTCAATAGTTAGAGGCTTCAAAACATATGGGTTCCTTAGGGAAGTATGTCCAGTAAATTGAAAGAAAGCTCATGAGCAAATAATTTTTTTTGACGGAAATGGTCTATTACGGATTCAAATTTTACTTCACATTTTGGAATTGCAATGCTCCTGGCTTCAACAATGGAATTTGTTAAAGTTTCAAGAGCATTGTCAGTATCAAGTTTTGTTTGTAAAGAAATGTTAACATCCAGATTAGAGTCAAAATATGTTTCATATATATTCCAGTCGGCTCGAAAATAATTGAAAGTGGAGCTGATAGGATTGAGAATCGCTTCATGGGATATTTGAAACGTAACAGGGACATGATCAGTATCAAAATCAGCATGAGTAACTAATTGGCTACAAAGATGACTAGAGTCGGTTAAGACCAAATCAATCGTAGATGGATTTCTAGAAGAAAAACATGTAGGGCTATCAGGGTATTGCATTGAGAAATGTCCTGAAGAGCACTCATCAAATAAAATTCTGCCGTTGGAATTACTTTGAGAATTATTCCATGACCGATGTTTGGCATTAAAGTCACCAATGACAAAAATGACTTATTGCGAGTTAAATTTCGCAAGTCAATTTGGAGCAATTAACTTGCTGTTCAGAGCATTGAAAAGGCCAATAGGCAGCTATGAAAGTATATTTACCAAGATGTGTTTCAACAGAAGCACCTAAAGTTTCAAGAACTTAGGGATCTATTTTATAAGTCAAGTCGACCAAAGTGACTCGACTGGAGTTACTGTCGACCAAAAATTTCACTTGACACGGCCCACTGTGTACGATATTAAGAAGGTGATATATTCCGAAAACTGACAGCTACTTGACGACGTCATTCTTATCCACCTCGAACAAATTCGCGAAAAAAATGATCTAGTGATCCGGAAGGTATATGGTACGATAGGAGTAACGTCACATGTTTACAATCAAACTTGATATTTACATCTTTAAAGAGCCTGCCTTGTAAATTTTTATGCCGTGGACATGGCCTTGTCACTCGAGTTTTTCGACAGTTGTCACTTTAAGTGACTGGATTACTATGGGAGTCGACGGGTGACATCTGAAATATGCATGCTTACTTTGATCGATAGTGACCACAGATGAGTCACTTGGATCTGCTCGATTAACAAACTAGACCCCTTAAGTTTCATATGACGAAAACAGTTGATGTTTTATACGTCTATGAATGATGATTGCAACCCCCCAACGTGCCCCATCAAGCCGATCATTGCGATAAACAAAATGTTAGGATCTCTTTTGAGTTCCAGGTTTCAAATACGTTTCAGTATTAACTGCTATATGCACGTTATTAGATGTAAGAAAATTAAACAGCTCGTCCTCTTTAACATTCAAGGAACGAGCATTCCCATTTGAAATATTTAAATTATTATGTATTGAATCCATTAGAAGAACGTAATCCGATATCAATTTATTTAGTAAATTTTATACCAACTTGGACTGCTTCAGTTATAGTGGTGGTTTTGAACATTGCATCAATCATTAGATTCAATTGTTCAGTTAGAAAATTAAAATCAGAGGCAAACATATCACTTGAAGTGGGTATATTATCTGATGATTTTCCGTTAAAATTTTCGGTAGACGAAGAGGCGGAGTAGAAGTTTCCTGTGGAGGCAGGGTTTTGTTTTTGCATTTGATTTGAAACAATTAGAACGGGTACTCGTAGTATGCAAGGAGGAGTAGTTCAAATTACATGCTATGATATCGACAAAGGATTTTCCTTAAGTAGTTCTATTCGAAATTTATAGATTCGAACGGCTACCCGACGGAAAAAAATAGTTTATAGATGAAAATGATTATAATACACCTGATGGGTATGATTCCAAATCAAGCGATCGAAGCATTATTCGATACTCTACCAGGGGAATTCCGTGCATCTGCCTGGCACGAGCCTTGACGACTCTCCTTCGCGAAGGGCAGTCCCAAAAGTTAGACTCATGGAGTCCCCCGCAATTTGCGCATATAAATTTTGTGTATAAAATTGTGATTACTTGGACTGGGGAAATCCAAGTAAATTGTTTTTTCCATTTTCAATCTCTTCAGGTGCCTTATAGTCACTTGACAAACCTTTCAAGACGACTTTGAACAAACGTTCAGTTTTGTCGTCATAAGTCAAAACATTGTGCTTCTTCTTTTCTGTTAGTTTGAGAAGAAGTTCGCGATCTTTAAGAGTTTCCGGCAATATACGACGACAGTCTCCTTTAT
This sequence comes from Aedes aegypti, assembly GCF_002204515.2. Lineage (NCBI taxonomy): Eukaryota > Metazoa > Arthropoda > Insecta > Diptera > Culicidae > Aedes > Aedes aegypti. The sequence continues at coordinate 280,599,583 of NC_035108.1, read as the reverse complement.
TTGCGATTTGAAAGAAAATCTTAACCTAATGGAGTTCAAGATCTCCAGCCTAAATCCCCCATATTCGGAACAACTGACCACGATAGGCGGCACTCTTTGTTTCCTCACTTGAACCGAAGAGCCTTTGCTAGAGGCTGCTTTGATTTGATGTTCGGAAAATTTGTCTAGAGCATCGAACTGATTGCTCATTTCGATGCAATTACCGTTTTGTCTCAAATTCCGAACAGACTCATATTCCGAACACTCCGTTTTTGTATGGCGATTCGGTTGAAATGTTTCGCTGAAATATGTCATCAAATTACAAGGAAATGGCAGTCAATTGCAATTAAATTTTAACGTCTTCCAATCTATTTTATACCTCGGAGTAGTGATAATTCTCTAGTTCGAGACCAGTAAAACTAGCTTGGATACATTTATTTGCGAAATTACTCATTTGAATACGCTTTATTCGTGCTGTTCGGAATTTGAATCAAGGTGTTCGGAATTTGAGACAGAATGAACATAGTGTTCGGCATATGAATCAAAATGTTGTTTCATACTTTAACGTGAAAACGATATTAAACAAGTTTAAATTGACAATTTTATCGGCACACCCAACAGCTAACAGTAAGGCTTTGCGGAGAAATTATAATCTTCACAAATATCAGCTAATGTATGCCTATCAGATGCATTTGAAGTCACTGTTAGCCTTAAGTGTTCGGAATATGAGTCAAAACGGTATTAACACTAACCATTTCACCTTTGGAAGAAAGCGCGCATTCTGGAGAGACGTTCTTTCTTCTATTCTTGCCACGTTTAGTGACAGTTTGAAACCCCACTTTTTTGGAAGAAGTTTTTAATTCAGAGATTCACCCTTCCTTTGGTTTGTAGTTGCAACCATGTTTAGTGAATGAACTAAAGAAGAAGAGACCTTCTAAGAGGTTTTTTTTTTCCTAGATGCTGTACAAGAAGGAATACCACCGCTAGCTTTCACTGACGAGTCCAACGAAAAAACGAAGGCACGGGTCCAAACAAGGATCGTACAGGGATCAATAGTAGAATAATAGTACTGAAAAGTACTGTTTTGTATCACTCAGAAGCACTGTTCTATTGTTCTAGGTATTTTTCAAAACTTCCAAGAGCGGAGAAAATTTGTGAACGCACAGTATGGAGGCACGATGCGCACTGTTTGAAACAATTTGACGGATTTGACCACTTACGAAAACTTCATTATGAAGAAGAAGCATCAACAAACCAATTTAAATATCTAGTCATCAGAATTACTCCTCTCTAGGTCATTCATTTTCAATTGACTGGACCCCACAACCTAATGACCCATATTGGTCCTTCAGCAATAAAGCACGACTATAAACTTGAACGTCTGATCGTATTCGCCCGATAGTACGAGTTCAAGTTTTTCTATTTTCAACGAGCAAACTCTCGTTTCCAGCAACATTTCCCATGGTGCACGAACATTACGCTACACTTTGGCCAACAAACTTCCATTAATGGCACGAGTCGATGAAAGTTTTCTCCTCTCATTCTTGTGTCTAGTTATCCCCGTCCGATATTGTACCATCCGCTTTAGTTTTAATACTGGGCAAAGGAAAAACGCTCTTTATTACTTTTCTTCTGTTAAGAGGAAACTGGAAAGCAAGAAGAGGGAGAAAGAAGCTCCAATTGTTGAGTTACTTGTCATGTGGACGAAATTCTTCTAAAAGCATTATCTGTTTGTTTATCTGAAATATGACAATATAGTGAGACAAGTTAAGTACAATTCGTATCATATTATTAAATTAAAAATCAGAAATCCGTAGTACGAGTACAGAGTGCACTAACGTCCTCGTCATAAAACAAGCAAGAAATGTGTGGTAGATCCTTCTATCGTGTAAAAAACAAGCACAAACACACGTAGAGTATACTTCCGACAGACTGCTGTTTTCCAACTTTGCACCGCCATTCGGAACCTAAACTCAACAGCCGGATGGAAGCTTTGTCTGAAAAATTGGATTATCGTGAAAGTTTTACGGTAAAAATGTTTGTGCTGGATATGGAGGTATGCTCAAATCTGCAGCACGTACTGCTCGCGCAAATTATTAACTCGTTCGGTCTGTTTCACGTATTTCTTCTTATAGAGAGGGCCAGCGTTTTCTGTTCTATTCAACTCAGTCGAACTCAGTTTGAAAGGAAGATCTAAGCATTATTTCTTAGGGAAACATCTGGATTTTGATTTTTAGTTGTTTGTTTTACGTATACTATTCATTTATTTAGTTAGCATCTAAACAACCTGTCACCTTTTCAATCGTTCGGCCGACAATGTCCATATCATCCGCAAAGCAGATAAATTGACTGGATCTCGTAAAAATCGTACCCTGGCTGTTAACCCCGGCTCTCCATATAAAACCTTCAAACGCGATTTTGAACAACAAGAACGAAAGTCCTTAGTCCCGGGCGGGATTCTAATGAACTGGAATGTTTACCCGAAATCTTCACACAATTTTGCACAGCTTCCATCGTTGCTCTTGTTAGTCTTGTGAGCTGTTCTCATAGAGAACATAAGTAGAATATAAAACAAGGAGCGTTAGTTTTAATTTTTAACTTCTTCTTCTTATCCAATGCCTACTTCTTAGCTTAGTGTTCAATGAACACTTCCACAGTTATTACTTGTGAGCTTTCGTTGCCAAAGTTGGCCTTTTCGCATTCGTTTATCGTGTGGCAAGTACGATGATTCTCTATGCCCAGAAGAGTCCAGGAAATTTCCATTGCGAAAAGATCCTGGACCGACCGGGAATCGAACGCAGACACCTTCAGCATGGCTATGCTTTGTGACCGCGAACTCAAACCACTTGGCTAAGGAGGGCCATATAAGCATTGGGTAGGTTAGAGTAAGATTTTTTTGTATTCCTTCTACAGATATATCAAAATGTTGGGTTTTGTTTGCTGCCTACTGGTTTCGAACTTCTGGAAGGAAAATATGGTTATTCTTTTGTTTAGTTTCCTTCTCTTTAATTCACACAGGCCAGGTCGTTCTAAAATTCCACATTTCAATAGCTTAAATTGTTAGCAAGTGTCTTGTAGGTGCACACATTTTCCAAAACTTTCTCCGACATGTACCAATCATTAACCTGTCCATCGAAATTTATCGACCTTTCCTTCATTTTCATTTCAGGTAATTGGATTCACCAGATGACGCAAAGAGCCTACCCGGGTCGGAACCGCTCCGGACCGTAAGTGGCTACCAATTTTACTGCGAACCCAATTCCCTAGCCAGCAATTCATCGGTGGATATAAATTTCACACCCCAAACTCTGATGAAGCTATAAATAGCCAAGCATCTTTTGGCAGCCAGTTTGTTGTGCAGGCAGTCAGTCAGCCGGTTCGTCACCCCGAGGATTGGCCGGTTCGGTGAAAACCCTGTTTATTATTGCGGATACTTAAATCAACATCAAGATGGATTATACTCTCGTTCATTTCACGGCTCGTCGGTGTTTACACTACATATTTGAACCGCTTCGGGGCTGGGAAAGTTGATGGACGTGATTCCATTCATGAAATTGGGCGTAGTACTCTAGTAAATTAAAATTTCAATTCGAACGAAAATTTAAAATTCTATAGCTATTTGTTTTGAAAGTTTTACAATTTACTAAAAAAATGAATAAGTTTTCTTCATTACATTAGTAAATCCAATCAGTGATGGAGTCTGATCTTCAGATTAGTACTCTATGATTCTTTAGCGTAGCCAGTGGGGGACAATAGGGATAAAAATATATGCGAATATGATATGCGAATAAAATGTAAATGTTATCATCATAATGATATTATTGCACGAAACAAAAATGTTTCCTTCATTTTCGGTGCCCATCGAAACTTCACGTTCTTATCAAAGATGTCGCAAACAGAACTTGTTTTTTTTTTTTTTCAGAATGAACCCTTTGAAGATGAGCAATTTTCACTGAAACCAGACTGCCATCGGCACGCATCGTAAGAATTCCAATTTCATGTCACTGATCGCTAGTACAGTAATGTCCCTATTTTTTCAGCCCCATGCTGCATTTAAGGTTGACATAATCGGAAAAGAGCTAAAATTGGGATAACTGTTTTACGACTGGTTTCAAGTTTTATTTCAACATAAAGACTTAGTCTTATGATTATTTTATTAAAAACATTTTTCTCTACTTCAATTTTCTATGTGCCGTAAATCAAGGTAACATTTATCGGTTTATTGGATAATTATTATAAATTTCAAATTTCAAAATTTCGGTCATAAGATGATTGTATAGACGTGGCCAATGTCATAATTCACTTTATGCACCCAATATTGCCAGTATAGACGTCTTTAGTTTGATTAAATTAAATATAAAATTTTGGCTGACAAAATTACGCAATAAAGGATGCTAAAATCGGGGGTAGACAAAATCGAGAGCTCACAAAATCGGGTCATTACTGTATATTCTAGAACAAAAGGGTGGCCCTTCCGATTTTTAACCTTCTAGTCGTCGCGCGATTTGCTACCGTCAGAACCACCGCGTTGCTGTTGTAAACGAAAAGCGAGGTTTTTCCAGCAGTGTTGTACAAAATACAACAGCGCGATGACTGAAGTGTTAAATTGATGGGCCTCTCGTACGCCAGCTTGCTAACAACTTTGCGAAAAAGCCCATTTTTTTTTAAATTGTAAGTATTTATTCGCGTGATATGTCTCATATTTCCCTTGGAACACATAGCAAACTCAGTGACATCGTATAGAGGAAGGATATAGCTTTCATTTGAAGCTTAAAAACTGTTGGAGGCCATCTTGAATTTTGTAAAAAAATACGTTTTTTCACCATTACCGCACTGCTCGTTTTGGCTTCTGAGATCACCATCAGAAAGCTGAGGAAAAAGTTGAGTGTGAAGGGCTAGTTACTCAGTTTTTATAATGGTGAAAAACCGGTTTTTCTGTCAAAATTAAAGAAGGAGGATAGATTCAAAATGACCGCCAAAATTGTTGTAGCTTCAAATTAAAGCTATATTCTTCCTCTATACGATGCCATTTAGTTTGCTATGTGTTCGAAAAGAAATATGAGACATATCACGCGAATAAATATCTATATGGGCTTTTTTGCAGAATGTTTAGCTATCTGGCGTACTAGGGGCCCATCAATTTGAGAAAACCGAAAGGACTATCCTTTATTTTTAGCATATACTAGCGATCAGCGACATGAAATTGTAATTCTTAGGGATCTCACTAAAATACCCCGATTTCTTCACCAATTCTCCCAGTGAAATTCGTCCAGAGTATGCATGTGGAAACCCTTGGGCACTCCGACGTTACTACTTTCGTTAACTTACACTTGGATTACTCTAAATCAATCCCAGATGCTATCCCAGGATTTTTTTCCAAATATGTGGTCACTTATTTTTCCACTGATATCCATTCTACCAAAGATTCCTACAGAAGTCCTTCCAAAAAATTCAACAAAAGTTTATTTCAGAGTTTTTGAAGAAATTCATTTAGGGACAACTTACATTTGTTCCTACGTACATATTTCCTGTTTCTTCCAGGAATAATTCCTCCAGGAATTAATCGAAAAATCTATCAAAAACTCTTGCAGGAACTCGTCAGCATTTATTCCCTAGCATTTCTCCTGCAGTTCTTATTACATTTGCGGACGAATTGATCCAGTAAAATTTACATAAATTAGGTTGCCCGTGTCGTATTGCATGGGATAGTGCCGTTTTCAAGACCTTGACGGGCTGCCCCGAAGTTTTAGAAAAAGTAAGAGGTTGTTTCCGAGATACGACCGCCAAGTTGACGTTGGATAACGTTAGCTTCTTCTATTTCCTGATTTTGGGCCGTCACGAACTTATGAAAGATTTACCTAGAAATCTAAAAATCTAATCAATTTTCAAACTATTTGTTGCATGTCAATTCTGATCTATTATGGATATTGAGTGTTATTATTTGGTTGGTTCGGTTAACACTTCAACACCGACAGAACCGGTCGATGGAAGAAGACGCATGGGCGGTAACTTTTGCTCTCCAAATAAACAGAGAAAGAGTTTTGGGTGATCTGTTTGTAGTATGAAAATGATGTCCGTAATAGGGAATGCATCACCAAACTCGCAACTAATCAATGATCATGACTGCGATAATTGACAAGAAAATTATGAATGAAATGGATCACTTGGGAAATGCGACCGTTCCTTATGAATAATCCCAGAGATAATCATATTCTTTAGTCCTTACATTTAATAGATGGAAATAATATCCTTAGGGGCCATCCATTTATTACATAAAGGTTCATGGGGGGAGGGGGTTTCAGATTTCTCACGCGCCATACAATTTATATTTTAATTTATTTTTATTTCTATACAAAAATCAAAGGGGGCTGTGTACAAGACCCGATTGCATGACGTTAACTACGCTGCGTCCTCGGAAACAGCTTCAAATTGCCGTATTGTCAATTATTCGTAATTAATCAATTACACTGCGGAACACGTTTTTGTCTCCAGCACCAAAATACCGCTATTCACTTAATTAAGGGTTGCTGAATCCATTGCCGTTTTCAGAAATATCATAGCACGTCTAGTTTTTGAGATATTGACTGTTGAAAATGCAATAAATGACTATTTCAGCCAACTTGCATGCAAGTTTGCCAGCTTGAAAGGTAATATATTGGCTTAATTTGCCACAGAATTCAAACTTTATGTGTATAACAATACTTATCATCAAAGTTTGTATTACTTTGGATACGGAAAAGTTATTTTTTGATGGTTTAGAGAATTGTTGTATTTTGCCATATAGAAGAAACGAAGAATTTTGTATGGAGACTGCAAGCATGTTGAAAAAATCGGTTTAATCGAAATTTAATCGCGCAATTTCAATCAAATTATGTTTGAAATGAAAGTTCAAGTTCTATTTTGCATGTTTGGTGAATGAAATTACAAAAAAGAATGATAAATTGTACTTTAAATTTTATGTAAACATTAATAAAACCAGTGTTTTATACAACTTTGGCGACCTGTAGCTAAAAACTGTGACGTGCTGGAACAGATTCAGCAACCCCAAATCTACTAGAGACACATAATTTGATCCTTGAGACACGCAAAACTGTCATTTTTGTTACGCTGTGTTATTGTATGATGGAATGAGATGAATTAAGAGATTTTAGCAAGTATGTGGTAAACACATTAGGGAATATTATACAAATAACTCTTTAAAACTTACATTTGTTGGCTCTGAAAAGGGCCGATTGAATTGTTGAATTTGCGTAACACGGACACATTTTGACGGCGCACTGGTTTCAATCCTCCTCGCCTGATGAGATTTGCGATGCGCATGACGATGTGCGCTTCAACAAGCGGCTTTGGTCGATTTTCTTCAGCCATCTCGAACAAATTAGGGAATATTACACAATTAACTCTTTAAAACAAATTTGTTGGCTCTCATTGAGTTGTTGAATTTGCGTAACACGGACACATTTTGACGGCGCATTGGTTTAAATCCTCCTCGCCCGATGAGATTTGCAGTGCGGATGACGATGTGCGCTTCAACAAGCGGCTTTGGTCGATTTTCTTCAGCCATCTCGTACAACAGCTTGCCTCTGGTAGCGAGGAGCTGAGCAGGTTTGGAGAAGCTCTTACCAGCTCGAAAGCGAAAACAGAATGAAACCAGATTCAACGAAGGAGGGATGTTTTATACCCTTAGAATAGCAGATGATGCTCCTCCTTTCATATTCTTCGTTTTCTTATCTGGGAAATAGGCTATATGAAACTGATGTCTGGGTAAGGGATGTACAGATTAGCATTATGCTGTTATTGCAACCCGACGGCACTGCAGCAGCATCCTCGGAAACAGCTCCAAATTGCCGTATTGTCAATTATTCGTAATAAATCAATTATTGTATGACGCTATGAGATGAATTAAGAGATTATAGCAAGTATGTGGTAAACACATTAGGAAATATTATACAAATAACTCTTTAAAACACATTTGTTGGCTCTCAAAAGGGCCGATTGAGTTGTTGAATTTGCGTAACACGGACACATTTTGACGGCGCACTGGTTTGAATCCTCCTCGCCCGATGAGATTTGCAGTGCGGATGACGATGTGCGCTTCAACAAGCGGCTTTGGTCGATTTTCTTCAGCCATCTCGTACAACAGCTTGCCTCTGGTAGCGAGGAGCTGAGCAGGTTTGGAGAAGCTCTTACCAGCTCGAAAGCGAAAACAGAATGAAGGCAGATTCAACGAAGGAGGGATGTTTTATACCCTTAGAATAGCAGATGATGCTCCTCCTTTCATATTCTTCGTTTTCTTATCTGGGAAATAGGCTATATGAAACTGATGTCTGGGTAAGGGATGTACAGATTAGCATTATGCTGTTATTGCAACCCGACGGCACTGCAGCAGCGTCCTCGGAAACAGCTCCAAATTGCCGTATTGTCAATTCTTCGTAATAAATCAATTATTGTATGATGCAATGAGATGAATTAAGAGATTATAGCAAGTATGTGATAAACACATTAGGGAATATTATACAAATAACTCTTTAAAACACATTTGTTGGCTCCGGAAAGGGTCGATTGAATTGTTGAATTTGCGTAACACGGACACATTTTGGCGGCTTTGGTCGATTTTCTTCAGCCATCTCGAACAAATTAAAGAATATTACACAATCAACTCTTTAAAACACATTTGTTGGCTCTGAAAAGTGCCGATTGAATTGTTGAATTTGCGTAACACAGACACACTTTGACGGCGAACTATTTTCAATCCTCCTCGCCCGATGAGATTTGCGGTGCGGATGACGATGTGCGCTTCAACAAGCGGCTTTGGTCGATTTTCTTCAGCCATCTCGTACAAATTAGGGAATATTACACGGACAGTGACGGCTGTGCCGCTCGATCTAATGAACCAGAATGACCGCGCTAGCCTCCCGCATGGCAATGACAGCGGAGCACTGGCTGGTAGCGACGGATTTCTGGCCGAAAACGATTATGCTGGCTGGTGCACTCAAATGAGCGGCTTCAGTTGCTGCGGCTCCGAAATGCGTGGTTCTTCGGTTCTAATGCGTGTTGTATTCGCGTCCTATTGAAAACTGAACTGAGGATGCGAATGACTCTCGAAATTTGCTCGCCGACCGTGTTCACAGTCTGACGGCAAAAAGAAGAATGAGGGAAGAAGCAGGGTGCGGTGCGCTTTTATAGTGGGAAGCGGAACATAAAAATGTGCTTGAACGTGATTGGTTAGATAAGAAAGGGGTCAACGTTTTACGATGTTTCAATAGTTTGTTGCTAATAATCTATAGTGTCCTCCATTTGAATCGACGCGTAGATAAATTTCCAATCGATTCATGCATAAATATTGAAAATCTATCGATAAATGACTGAGTTATTAGCGGTCAAAACCTGACCATTTTTCGTTACATGCTCAATTTTTCGTTTTTCTGAATTGTACCCCCATATGTTGCCATAAGACGTTATCCAACGTGAAAAAAAATCTCAATTGGTCCTGTATTTTCGAAAATATGGATTATCATAGATTTTGAAATAATGATATGAGTTTTTACCAGTCTGAATGCATGTTTGAGACTGATTGACTATCAGTTTATCGTTTCAAAATTTGAGTTTCATGTACAGATAACTCTTCAAATAAAACCGGACCCAATGGTACCTACTTCTGATAACTAAAAGGATGTCATGAGATCAATCCCAGGATCGTTTTGTGTATACAACATCCAGTTATACCTGATATTAAAAAAAATTAATGATAAACTTATTATCTTTTTCGAAACTAAACGATATTTTTTAGACAAAAACTTGGCTGTTTTTTGTAAGTAGGTATTTAGCAAAAAATCATTTTAAAAGATTTATTTGTCAGATAGACTTAAGGACTGTCCATTTATTACGTAAGACATTTTTCGGGGTTTTGCAACCCCCCTCCCCCCATGGTAAGATTTTTTGTATGAAAATCAAAAATAATTTTTATGGCACGTAAGAAATCTCAGACGCCCCCTCCCCCCATAAACCCTTACGTAATTAATGGACCACCCCTTAGGTGGTTTTTAATTTAGTTTGCTCATGTTTGCTCTGCTCATGTTCAAAGTTGATCAGCAGAACTGTAAAATCATTATATTTTGTATGGGCAGAAAGGCATGTAACGTAAAATATCTCAAAAATGAAAACTATTTTTCGAAAGAATGTTTGTTAGGCGCATCATTATGCACAAAATGTTTTCAAATTTAATAAATGTTTTTCAAGATGCATTTTGACATTTATCAAAATTAATCAAAATGGGTACGTGATTTTCACGTAGCGGTTGTGGTAGTGAACGAGGGAGGGACGTTTCGCATAATTTTATGCGTGGATGTTTCGCATAATGGACGTTTGGCATAAAGAGAATTATATGCCTTCTTTAAAATGCTACCTGTTCCTATATGAAACTGCTTTATGCGAAACGTCCATTATGACAAACGTCCGTATGCGAAACGGCCTTATGCGAAACGTCTTTATGCGAAATGGGTCACCCCCGTAGTGAACAGTACTTAAAACAATCCATACGTGAAAACACACGTAGTTTTTTTTTCATCGCCCTTTTCACGTTGGACTAACGTGAATCATATGTGGCACAGAATGAACACATGAACGCGTGAACATCTCTCATTCTACCTGAGTTTCACGTACCATCTACTGACTTCTAAAGTATCTGCCACCAACAGTTCGGTGGCAAATTAATTCTAAATGATTTTTCAATGAAATTTACTGTAGTTTTTGAAAGAAATTACGTATGGTTTTTGTTTTCCATTGTTGCTTCAAAAAGGTTGGAAAGTGTTGATTTTTTATTTTCCCTTTTTTTCGTGTTGCAGAGCACTGAAGATTAGTGAATCAATCGTGTTAGATGCTAATGTGAAAAAATATTCGTGTACAGTCGATGATGGATTTCGAACCGTTGGGATCGTTTTATGTTTATGATTACACATTTTATCGTGTCAGCATTACGTTTAGATAATTTTCAAACAATTTATGAAAGGTTCGTCACTGCAAGTGTCGACATATACCCTCATTCCTGTTTAATATAATTTTAATATACACATACCTTTCTTTTTCCGTCATTACTAAAAAAAAAAACCTTTGAATAGTTCAACAGTATGAATTTTGTCGTACTTTTATTCTAATCTTCTACCATTATCTTTTCATCACGAGACAAAAATGCAAAACTAGTTTTAAGAAAGAGTCGTATTTGCCCTCCTTATCCATGGATCGTATCACCGACCAAAGGTGACTCCTAGACCTTTTCCTCCCTCACTAATAAATACCCTTCCCGTGGTGATTGTGGAGATGCAGAGGTATTCTCAGTCTCTAGCAGCAACAATCACGACACACTAATATTCTTTCCCCATCCCAACTGACTGTAAGGACTTGGCCGGCGCCGTTATTGATCTATAATATTGAAGCTGCTAAAATTGCACTTCGAGAGTAAGCGGAAAGTCCCATCCCTTATTCGTTTGGATCGTAGTGCAATTCTTACCAGTTCTGATCAATCACGGAGTAGCAACCATTGACATGTACAGTCAGTCTATGCTATGCTGCTATTCTATACGTAGTGATCAGAATGCCTGATTGATTTATATTTATTAAAAAGTTTTTAACTGCGTCTCTACAGCTTTGAAGTTGAATAGTGTTGCAAATTATTCCGTTTAACGGTACATCGAAATCAGGAATCTATTAGAAAACTGTGACCAAACGCACCTTATTGGATTTTTGTCAATAGGTACAAAACATCCGCTCCCTATATGTTACTAACTTTCTCCTATTAGATACCAATCAACCGTGCGTTGCCTCAAACCATATTGCTTCGACTTGAATCTCCACCCATCGGCTCTGTTTTGATCACCCTTGTTAAATTGGACCCCCAACATCAAATCTTCAGTTTACGGCTGCAAGAATCGTAAAATAATAAATTGTTACATCATTGTGTGCCGGCGTCTTTCTCTCACTCTCTGTTTCTCGTTTTCCCCCATCATCGGTCGTTGGAAGCCTACGTGTTCCCACGAGTATTGGAACGAGGTCAAATGCCGAATTCCGACATGGCTCTGGAAGCTATATCACTATACAGTATTGGACCATGCATTTGAGACTTATTTTTTGTTTTCCTTATAATATGGTTCATTTTAGAGAAATTTGAATTAAAATATCACAGTTTGAATTTCAACATACATTTTTGAGTAATTATTCTAATGAAGAGGTCAGCTAAGACCTTACTGTCAGTAAGGATGGGGAAGGAATATTACTGTGTAAGAATTGTTGCTTCTAGAGACCGAGAATACCACTGCATCTCCACTACCATGGAAAGGGTGTAGATTAGTGAGGAGGGAAAATAACGGGTGTCCACTAAATAATGAGAACGAAAAAAATGGGTCGGGAAAAAAATACCAGTGAAGTTTTGTTTAAACTGATTTATTTTATTAAAAGGGTCAACTTAAATCTTCAAACTAAGTTTAGTGAATATTGGCATATGGTCCGTGGTCCGCCGTGCGGCGCAGCTTAGTCGTTATGCTGGAACATGACTGTTGAACGGCAGCCACATCGATTTTTCGGATGCAGCTTTTGATCCTGTTCGTAAGTTGCTTGGTGTTCTTGGCCTTCCAATTATCCTTGTATACCATGGAGCTCAAAAGACCGAAGAAATCCTTGATAGGACGGCACTGTGGCAAATTTGTCGGATTCCGGTCTTTTGGGACATATGGTATATTTTGGCTCTCCAAAAACGTTAGCGTTTTTTTGCGTAGTGCGATGATGCCTTGTCCGGCCAAAACACGTATTTGCCATCTGAGTGATGTTGTTTAAGAAATGGGATGAGTATTTTCTGCAAACACTCTCTTTGGTACACTTCCTGGTTGATGGCCAAACCGCTTGGTTTGAACCACGGCTTCGAAATTCCCTTATCGGATATTACGATGTATAACATAACCTTCGATTCAAATTTGTGCTTGAACTTATACATTACTTTTGGAGGAGTAGTAGATTTGTCCTTAGTGTAGAATCGGTCGTTTCCTGGTATCTGGGACTTCGAGAGAGGAAAGTAGCTTTCGTCGTCCAGAAAGAAAGATTTTCCGCCGTAATTCCGAGTCATCCAGCGGCATTGGGATTTCACGGTTTGAATCTGCTCATCTGTGTACTCTGGGGATCTGGTTTTCTTTCTACACACTATTCCTTCTTTTTTTAGCGTCTTGCAGATGAGTGACTTCGAACAATGGAACTTTCGGGCTGCTTCCCGTTGACTTACCGAATCCTTGTTGTTGAACATGTTGCGCAGCGAGCGGAGCGTCTTCTCATTCATTATTTTCGTTGGACGGTTGCAACCTTTCTTCCGAATTACTTTCATTCATGCCAGGATACGGTATACGGTGGATACCGGAACATTTTCACGACAAAAATGGTCCACCGTGTATTTTTTTCCACGATCTTCGTTCGCTTGAAAGAATTGTACAACGCGCGCGCGCAGTTCTTCCTGTTTCGACGGCATGCTGAACACGACTGAACTTGTTAGAGTGAAATACAGTGTATGCAAATTTTCTGGAGAGTGCAACGATTCATTCATCTAAAGTGACATTTCTATGCGGCCGTTTTTGTTCTGATAGAAAAGTATTGAAATCATTCTCATTTTTTAGTGGACACCCGTTACGAAGGCAATATGAGAAGCTTCAAGAATACGTTATAAATAGCCATTAGATGGTAGTAGATTAATTTAATGACGTTTGCACTAGCCTGGAGTGCTTCGGAAAGGGCAGTCAAGGTCGGCACGACGGCAGTTGGGAATAATTATACAAGAATAGTTGAAACTCGACATAAACAGAACTATAGTTTCATTGAAATGGGTCCATAATTGACTCAAATGTTACCCTCTAAAGATGACCATTTTGTATGGAAAATCAAAGAAGTTGCAAACGTATTTCCCTGTACTGTACCATTGCGATAAAGCCACCAGAGAACAACAGTGCGTAGCCCAATAACGATTTGATGCTGGATGTTTTGTGCTCCGGGCGAAAGTTGCCGGATTTGGAGATTTGTTGTAACCGATCTGGTTAACCTGGAGCAATAGGTAGATATGTATGTAGGCAGCCGCCTTGCACACAAACAGGCCCGTCGTCCTTTTTGAAGCCGGTTCAGTCCAGAGGGAGAGCCACATCGTCAATCGTTCCGCACTTCATCATGATTTATTGCCGGGAGGGCCGTATTTTTTTTTCGGGAAATATTTTCGCTCTTGATAGACGAACAGATTTTGGAAAGTTGTTTGTGCAGGAAATTGATGGATGAATACTTGAGTGCTCAATCAAGCCCGTGGTGCGGTAAATCATGGAACTTTGTTGACGTAGCAATAATCTCAAATTTAATCAAATCGATTCTGGGGATAGCTCAATACAAGCAAAAAATAAATCGTTCTGCGAACAGGTCGTATGATTAATGCTATTCTTAGTTCCATAGAACCAGAATGTTTGTTTTTGTAGAATTCTTTAAAATCAAACTTCCATGAAATTTCTACTTAGAATTTGCATAATTTGCATAAGTATCTCCATATCTTACAATCATCCCAAAGGTATGGAGGAACACATTTTATAAGAAAATGTGGTTTAAATTTATGGATTCAGGACCGAGTTACTTGAAACTTCAGTGTTTTTGGAAGGTCGTTATAAAATATTCACTGAATATGGTTGCTACCACGAACAAAACAAAGGGTTGAGAATCCACAACCTCCATAAACATATCGCCAAACGTATCAAATATCGGAAAAAGAGTTTCGTTATTTGAAAACAAAGTTTTCGGAGTTTCGGGTGTATCTACTGAAACTAGTGATTTTGAATCGATGTTTTTGTTCCAATTAATCGATTTTTATATCGAGTGTCTCTGACACTAGAAATCGTATTACTCCATTCATTTTTTTGTTTCGATTCATAAATTGTGATTCGAATCTCGGACTTTATTATGACTTATGCTTTTAATGAACGATTTAATCATTCTATTTGTGTTGTCCGGCGTTCGTATCAAAAAAATCTGTAATATGAAACTTAACGGCCTGTTAGCGGCAATCATCAATATATTCAACGAATATTAAAAAAAATCTATTAAACTTTTTGTCTGAAAAAAAAATGGCTTCAAAGACCGACACTCCTACTTCTGAAGATCTTGTGTTAGATATACGGCAGCGCCGCTAAACAAACAAAATTTGAACCAGCTTGAACCCTATCATGTACATTTTAGCCAACTAAAATTATTTGTAAAAAAAAACTACCGTCAAACGGGGCTTTATTTGACATTATTTCCACACTCTTCAGCTTTGAGGATTTGTTGCTCTGTGGATAATGGATAGATTTCGATAATTCTTGTGCATATTTAAGTTGTATTTGTAAGTAACCAATGTGCAAAATATGAGGCTTGCTTGAATGGCGAAAAAAATGTGTCCTTCAAGACAAAAAAGGGGCTACTTTGCACACTTTTAGAAATTAATACGTTTTGATAGTAAAATGATTTTTCATCATAAATTTCAAACTGATTCTATTGATTATCGTTCATTGTAATGTTTTCGAATGTTTTTCAATGCTATACATAATTTAAAAAATTGTAAAGCATGAAAAAACTACACATACCTATACAATACTTTTCACTAAAACATGCTATTCATAATTTGTAGTTTGCATGATGATATGTTTACTTCCTTTTAAATGTCAGCTAATAAATAGCGACTTATGCTTGATTGTTCAAGTTGATGCAAACGAATTGTGTACCTACCAAATACTGCGATGAATAATTAGCTTTGTACAGAAATATCCGTTCTGATTCTTAATGTTATATTAACGATATGTAGAAGAATCTAATTACTTCCTGTAACTAAAAGTAATTTTTATTCCAAATACAATCCATGAAGTATAAGAATAATGATTCAAAAGATCAGAAAAACAATAAAAGTTTGCTTTTGTTAGATGCATTTTGGCTCTTAATAGTTTTGAGATGGCGTAAGAGTAGTTTATTTTAGCAGTTGAAGGATGCCATTGCTTTGTATAGCAGATTCATGTAAAATATAAGTGAACAATATTTTTAAGGATTATGTTGTGAGTTTACTGTTTATACGAGTTGAAATATATATGTTTTACAATTATTTACTTTTCTTAATCCTTTGTTTATTTTTTATTGTGTTGTAAAATATAGAAACCAACACTTTATAATTAAATATGAGTTGTAAAATTAAGACATTTGATCATTTATTGTTCTAAAAAACAACTTTCAACATAAATTTGTCACAAATTTATTTGAATCATGACGATTCGATAGTTTTGTGATGTTCCCAACAACTATCCACGATATGTGGAAAATTCATACAATGTTTACATAGCAAATGTTATGAAGCTTGTGAATATTTGTTTGGACTTTTTTGACATATTTTCTAGTTTATCCTGTTATTGTTGATGTTGTTCCAAAAATATTCATGCCTGATTGTTGGTTAATAAAAGTGCTGAAGACGCAAAATGCCTCAGATTAATATTTATGCTGGAAATAAATCCGAAACGTGAGTGTCCAAAGTAGCCCCCGGAATCAAAAGTAGCCCCGTGAGACGGTAAGCTTCAAATTTATCATGTTCTTCGAATAGAGAAGTTCTCTGAAAATTTTATTAGTGACAGCTGGGGAAAAAATATTAGGGTCAATTATATCACTATCAGACTGGTATTAGAACTCTGACCTATTTGGTAAGAACACAAAATGTTTAGCTATTCAGTATCTTCAGATGCAGAAGATTCTATAAAATTTGTTAGTAGCACTGTACAGCAGATAATTATTTGTCCAGTTTTCCACCTTAGATGGCCCTTGATGTATTTAACAAACAGTGTTGGTAGGATGACACTTAAATCTCAAACATTAGGTTCTTCTGCAAGAGCAAAATCATTTGGGATTTGCTTTGAAAAACTCATGCATGAAATTTTGTTGAAAAATTACTTGCTAACGCTCAGGCCGTCAAAACTGATTTAATCATAAAACACATCGAAAATCTGTCAAAACCGAATGTTATTTTTCACATTAGAAAAGTTCTAATATAAGCAGAGCAGAAGAACAAACAACCAGTGATGCATTTGAGCACTTTCAATTTGCGTTCTCAAATAATGAACTGAACTTGGCGATCTGTTAAGGCTCTCCCAAATCAAGGCGATTTTTTTCGGCGACAGCGACAAATAAATTTATGAGAGTGTCCAAGCCACGGAGGCGCGATTTCGCTGCGATTTTTGTCGCGTTTGTCTAGATTGTATCATATAAGAGGAATCTATGACATTTGGTCGAAAGACATTTGGTCGAATGACATTTTGTCGAATGACGTTTGGTCGAAAGTACATTTGGTCGAACTTACATTTCGTCGAATGGACATTTGGTCGAGAAGGTTTAGTTGCAAAAGAAAGCATATTATATTCGGTCGAACCGACATTTTGTGGAAAGTTTAGTGGTTGAATCTAAAAAGTATGGAAAAAGGTTTTACGTTCAGCCTGACTATCGTTGAGAGTAGCATTTTGTCGCTAATACCAGACTAATTGAATAATTGAACAAAATGTAAGCTATTTTACCAACAATCTATATGCGATTAACAAAATTCTGTTATTTAATTTGATGGACGCTTTTACAACATATTATTCAGCATCTTGCGTCTTCGACGTTTCTTGCTATTTTTCTTTTGCCATCTTTTGTCGCCTCAGTCAACTCGTCTTTTCTTACCTGATACATAGAATTAGCACAATTGTCATTTTTAATAATTCAAGGCTTCTACTGCAAACTCTGTTATTCACACGAGGTCATTAACACCGTCATCAAAGCCATATATTTGCTTGAGGAATGTTATTAAGCTGGAAGTCAGCTGTTTGATAGAAAACATGTTTGTCTATGAGATAATGAATAAAAAACGGTTTATAATAATGTTCTTCATAGCTAAAAACGCTTCCTTCCTTAGAGGGCGCGTTTTACCCCCAGTTACCCTACTTTCATAGCTGCCTATTTATCTTTCCAATGCACTAAATAGAAAGTTCATTTGCTTCAAACTGACATGCGTAAATTGACTTCAATAATTGACAGAAGAAAATAATAACCATATAACATTAAGTGCTCACTTTTTCTACTTTCTAGCATTACGTACCTATTGGGACAGAACCTGCTTCTCAGTTTAGTGGTCGTTTGAGCACTTCAACGGTTATCAACTGAAAGATTTCTTTGCCATATGACCATATTTCCATGTGTGTATCGTGTAGCAGGTACGAAGATACTATATGCCAGTGGAGGTCAAGAAAATTTTAAATCCGGAAAGATTTTCAACCGATGGGATTCGAACCCGCGTGGTTAAACTCGCTACGACTTTCTCGGCTCAACTTAGAACTCACTTGTCGTAAGCATTCTCAATCAAGAGAACGTTCGCGATAATTCTTAAGGGCTAGATTTTGAAATAGATTTTGAGAACTATTTTAAAAAAATCAAATATATGAACATCCCTGACGATGATGTTTTTTATATTCTTTTCCATATTTTGAAAAAAAAAATCCACGCAATATTTTCGTTAAAATTTAATAACCGTGCCCTCATGTAACTACATAGAATATGGAACTACAATGAGTATAGGTAAATAATAGAAACATCTTTGAATTTGTTATTCAATCTACTAAAAGTTCGAGCTGTTTAAGTGATTCACATCCATCTCTGCACAAGTAGCAGTAGCTTCGCAAAGATTACAGTAATAGTTCAACTTGTGTTATGATGCATACCCTTGGCCAATCAATGTAATGGTCTTATTTTTACCATAAAGGTCAAAAAGAACCATGAACACCTGCGAACATGTGACACTTGGTCTCCAAGGTGGAAGAGAAGGCAAACGCCCGAAATCGAAATGTGTATATCCATCATCGTGCCACACTTGGCAGAAAACGTCCAGTAGGGTGGTCCAAATTCATAAAACTTGGGAGATAAAATTTTCCATGTCTTTCTACTATCCTAAAGATAAAAATAGTGTTCTGGGAGATTATCAGATTTTTCGGTAGTGGCTTAAAGTTGCAGGTAAGGGTATGCGAAATACCGAATGATTCCGTCAAATACGCTTCGAAACGAAATTCCACGGAACTCGCACAGGCGAAATTTGCATTTGGCTATTTCGTTTCGTTTCGCCGAATTGTTAAAATATGTCCACGGAAAATTGAAAACAAACGGAATAAAACGGAATTTCGCGAAATTCGAGTTTAATTTCGAACAAAAAAAGGCAAAGCGTTCGCTTCTACTCCCAGCTACAGTCAAAAATGGGTCCGTATTACGGATCAAATCGACTCATATCATGGATCAGAACACTATAACAGCAAATTATCTACGAGGCAAACGAATGGTGTGCTAGTGAAAGCATACGTTTTGGCGTTTTTTAAGAATCGTCTTATCTTAGATTCATAACTGGTCGGTGGTCAGACAGACTGAACCAAGTGTTTTTTCATGGTTCTAGAAAAACCCAGGCATGCGAAGTATCCAAATATTTGTGTTATTTGCTGTAGTAATGGAACTTATCTATTTGATGATACATCTGTATAAAAATAGCATAGGAAAAATCACATTTGATTGAGTCCTTAACGTATCTCTAGAACGCAAAAATATCATCTAGTCCGGTCTGTCTGAACACCGACCAACTGTGGTATGGGTTTCAATGCCCCACAAATATGAATCGACGCTTCTAGGCATATGCAGTGTTGCGAAAAACTCAATTTCTCACAACTCACGCTTGAGATTTTTCATGCGTGAGTTGTCAATCATGCAACTCAACAGTCAAAAAATCATGGATGAGTTGGCTCACCTTTTTAACTCATTTTCTCATATTTCCACAGTTTACTCACACATGGCAATAATTTCTTGTTAGTCTGGTAAAATTATGTTAATCCTTTCTAACGTAAACAACAACATTCGGGTTTCACGAGTTTTTGCCGGGTTTTGCGACTGAATCATTTTTTTACGATTTGAGTTGATTGAGCTGATTTTGCATCAAAATCTCAAGCGTGAGATTTGCGAAGCAGATCTCTGATGAGTTTGCTCTCACGGGAGAGCGTATTGATTGAGATTTTGAGTGTGAGTCTATCAACACTGGGCATATGTATGAAATTTTATATCCTACGAATGGAACAAGAGTGTTTAAGCATGTTATTGTTGATTGCGATGCTGTATAGATTTATGGTTCGCGTAGGTAAAATAGTTTCTGCGTAATTGCTACTCTATTTGATGAGATATTCTTCGTTTAATCCAACTTTGACCCATATCTGTGTGCTATCCATAACTGTTGGATGACAGTAGTATTGACTGGTCCGCAGGATATGATAAACTGCACTGCCGTTGTAAAGTTTCCAAAAACGCCAATTTGTCCTAAATTCCTCGCGGCGAATAGCCCAGGAAAGGAACAACTGCGTTTGATGAACTACCGCAATGTTATCTTCCATAAGAATAAAGAAAGCAAAACCACGGTCTCCTCCGGGAAACATCGCGTGTCCTGTTGAGCAAATCCGTTAATATATCGCAAAAACTGTTTGTACACAAATGTAAAAAAAGCTGCGGAGCGTGAGTCCCTGATGTTCTGGATTTGCTCAGGTGGTGCAGATTATTGATGCACGCGCATTAGTTCTCTCTCTTGCTTTCCCGCTATGACGTCACTTTTAACACAGCATAAGAACAGCTCTCCCAAATCAACGCGATTTTTTCCGCGATGGCGACAAAAAATCGCCGCGGTTTCGTTGTTGTGTCATAAAACTCTACATGTAGCAGCGAAATCGCAGCGATTGTTCGTCGCTGTTGCCGTAAAAAAATCGAGTTGATTTGGGTGATCCAAAGCCACACCTCAAATCTTCAAGAGCACAAATCTAAAGAACCAGACGTCCATTCAAGCTGAAAACTCTATCGATTGGTTACTCGATGGCCAATCGATCAAGTGTTCAGCTTGAACCGCTGGCTCTTCAAAATAATAGAAATACCTTCAGTATTTTCTACAAGGTTTACTATAAAAGTTTGCTTTCGTCCAAATTTGATCCCTCCAAGAATTAGTTCACAGTTTATTCAAGGCTTTTCCAGAAAATTTATAAGGAACTTCTAAATTAACACCAACAGGCAATCCTGGTTAAGTTGCTGCCGCAATATCTCTTGGAGTTTATTACTTTTACAGTTCTTTTAAATTTATCCTAATTGATTTCTTAGGTATGTGTTGATGGATTCTTTAAAATTTAATTTAATTCAATACTCCAACAAATACTAAAGCAAATATTCCAGTGATTCCTCTGTTCCACTTATTTTTCTTCCAACTGGGACAGAGTCTGCTTCTCAGTTTAGTATTTTCATGATCACTTATCGACTTGTGTCCCCAATCACATTTATTCAAGCCGCAAAGCATAAAGTACAGCATAAAAAGTGAATATCATTATTCCATGTAATTAATCAGACACGAATGCCATGACAAATGGTAAAGTGTCTTTAATAAAACATAATAAAACATAATTACTCCATGTGTTATGGTATATATTAGCATGACATCACATCCACATGATTAAAAAAATTGTAAGGTATTTCTAAAAATCAAATTAATTTTGGGCTCCTCTCAATATTTTTGAGATTGTTTTAAATGTTTGTAACTGCTTTTCGACCCAATTCTTAGTTGTAACATTTGAATTAAACCCACTCATTGCCTTGTGTGAATGTCAGATATTCCGCTTAGCAACACTAAGGGTTCCGTATGGTAGAGGATTTAAAAATACGTTTTTTATGCCTATGGTCAAATTTCCAGCTTTTGACAAGAAAAAAACTTAAACGTGTATTCCGCGAAACAAAATCAAAAATTTCGTTTCGTTTCGAAAAATACCGTGAGATATTTGATTTCGTTTCGAGTTACACGAAACATTTTTAAATTTCGTTTCGTTTCGTCATTATCAGCGCAAGATATTCCGCGTATCGTTTCGTTTCGTATCGACATGGAAAAAATCCATATCGCATACCCTTAGTTGTAGGTAGGTTTATATGCAAATTATTGTGGGAAAATGTGTAAAACAATCTACACGTTCTTTTTTTTCATGGCATTACGTCATGACTAGGACAGAGCCTGCTTCTCAGCTTAGTGTTCAATGAGCAATTCCACAGCTATTAACTGAGAGCTTTCTTTGCCAAAGTTGCCATTTTCGCATTCTTTGGCAACGAAAGGTCTCAGTTAAGAACTGTAGAAATGCTCATTGATCACTAAGCAGAGAAGCAGGCTCTATCCTAGTAAAGACGTTATGTCAAGAAGAAAAAGAAGAAGAAGAAGAATGTTAAGAAAAATATGAGTGATTGGAAATTATAAGAATTTTGAACCACCCTACTGTTCAATTGAATGTCTCATAAATAATCTAGCACGGAATGTTACCCGGAAATATCCCAAAAGAAAGGTGCATCACCTCTTGTCCTTCCATCTGACCGTTAGCGCGACGAAAGATGACGACGGGGACTTTGGAGGACATTTTCCGCTTCGCTTCCTACAATTAACAATGTCAGTGCCAAAAAGTCGTGGCCGATCGACGACCCGTTATGGCCCCCTATTCCAAGGGAGAGAATAACAGTTGAAATGAAAATGAAATGAGTTAGCGGCAAGAGGAGAACAAAAAATAACAATAAAACAGCACACCAAATAAAAAACAAACTCCTGACGAGGACTGCGTTGTGTTTCTCCGTCGACATCGTCCATCCGTCCTGGATGAATCCTGTTGAACTTTCCCTTCTGGTTTAGGGTAGAAAGGGGGACTGTTAAACTAGGACCAGCTTCCCAGAAAATCATAATTCAGCTGCTGTTATGCGCATAATTGTCCTATATTATTTTTTGCCACCATGTAATTTATTGCAACGAACAGTTTTAGAAAACACTTAAAAATATACTCTCCAAAAATCGTACCTAGTCAATTTGTTCCATTGATGGATTTCTACACTGTTTGCGCACATAAGAGCGTCTGTGTGGTAGTCGGAATCTTGTCGGACACATTTCATTCATGGTCGCGGTGATAATCGGAACTTCAACTACGGTTTATTCTGTCTGCTTTCACAAGAGCGGCAATTAGTTCGGAATTGCCACCGGTAATTCGCTCCAAGGGAATGGCAAACGATTCCATTTTACAGAATTTGCCGATTTTATCAGACGACTCACACCGCAAACAAACTGGACGCGCACGGACTAACTACTTTAACTGTTGATCGGTTATTAAATGTGTTTAATACGATATGGTCTCATATAGGATTCTTATGCATACTGGCTAATTGTTCTAAAACTCTTTCTAAAGTCAATTATAATGCTATCAGTCACTGATCACTGTTAGATATTCGTGCATTGTAGTCGAATTTGGCGGTTAAACTACTGGAAGTGTTGAGAGTACATGAGTGCATATCACTTGAGTGTAAATGCGTTACGGTTACATAACAGTACAGCTAATTTAATCCGGACTTATCGTTTCTGACTGAAATTGGGCGTAAACATACCGCCCCCCTTGAAAGACGCACGGTTAAGCCTTTCAACGAAAACTGCTTATCTATCTGAACGACTTTCTTATAAGGTACTGATCACTGCAACTAGCTAACTGTTCATGTCTTCATGTCATCGAATGACCTTACTTTGCAGAGATGTACTAGATTGTTGACGATGCTCCGAATTTCGCTTAATCTGACCGATTGTATGGAGGCACACTCGCTTTGTTTGCCTGTATGAATCTCCACCAGTTCTCGGGATTGGTGTCAGAGGGCTCGACGGCTCGCTGGAGACCCTCAACAGCCCCGGCCTCGCTCATTATATCCAGGTCAATGGATCCGGCTATAGACGCTTCCTCCGCTACACCTCCTGCTCCATCTGCCGCCATCGCGCTACCTCTTGCGTAGAATTCAGGCTGCAGGTGGTGACGCGAACCTCGCACGTAATTTAATATAGCTGCATTTGCAACTGTGTCGGCAAGGTTCACGTCACCAACCATGCGTGAATTTATCGATCTTGTCCGAAGGTTCGCACACCCAATAGCATGCACGAATACATGAAGATTGGGATTGGCCGACGCGGAGTAGGGGGACTTTGAGCAGAGTTTCATACTGGCCACATATGGCGTGTACGACGAGCTGCAATCAATCTCCTCCCGGGGGCGGAGTATTCTCTCCAAATCGTCCGCGATGGATGAGGTCCAAACCCACCGGGAGAATTCGATCATTGAGAGGCCTAGGATCTTCAGTATGAACCTCAAGTCCCCCACGCCGGCACAATCCCGAAAGCGGCATGTCACGGTGCAGAACCTGAGTTTGGAATATTCGTGTTCTTTGAACTTAAATAAGAACATATCAAGGCTCGCCGCTAGCCGAAGGATATTTGTATTTTGCGTCCAGGAGGAGTGCTCCAGCGAACTCCTCCAGGGTGGCTTTGTATCGTAAGTTGAGGGCGTCTAAATACTCGCGCCGGAGTTGGGTGTTGAGCCTGATAGGACTGAGGATTAGCGCGAGAGCCCTCAACCATTGGTTCGCATTACCAGGATACCCGCAGTGCGCATCGTACCTTCGTGCTGTGCGTACACGAATTCTCTCTGCTCTTGGAAGTTTTCTTAAAAACTACCTAAAGCAATAAAACAGTACTTTTCAGTGCTACACAAACAGTACTTTTCAGTGCTAAAATTAAAAACGGTACTTTTCAGTGCTACTTAAACAGTACTTTTCAGTACTATTTTTTCCTACTATTGATCCCTTTACGATCCTTGTTTGGACCCGTGCCTTCGATTTTTCGTTGGACCCGTTGACGAAAGCTAGCGGTGGTAATCCTTCTTGGACACCGTCTAGGGAAAAAACCTCTCGAAGGTCACGTCTTTCTCGTTTATTAACTAAACATGGTATCAACAACTAACAAAAGGAAGGGTGAATCTCTGAATTCACTACTTCCTTCCAAAAAAGTGGGTTTTAAAACTGTCACTACACGTGGCAAGCATGGAAGAAAGGACGCTTCCCCGGAATGCGAACTTTCTTCCAAGGGTGAAATGAATAATTGTATCGAAATGAGCAATCAGTTCGATGCTCTAGACAAATTTTCCGAACACCAAATCGAAGCAGCCTCTAGCCCAGGCTCTTTGATTCAAGTGAGGATGCCGAGAGTGCCGCCTATCGTGGTCAGTTGTTCCGAATTTGGGGGATTTAGGCAGGAGATCTTGAACTCCATTAGGGGAATCAAGGTTTCCTTCCAAATCGCAAAGAAAGGAGACTGTCGCGTTTTGCCGGAAACTCTTAAAGATCGCGAACTTCTTCTCAGATATCTTGAAGAGAAGAAGCACAAATTTTTTACTTATGACGACAAAACTGAACGTTTGTTCAAAGTCGTCTTGAAAGGTCTCTCAAGTGACTATAAGTCACCTGAAGAGATCAAAAATGGAATAAATGATTTACTTGGATTTTCCCCAGTCCAAGTAATCATTATGAAAAAGAGAACCCAATCTGGCATTGTTCGGAAAGGGCTTTCTCAAGAATATTATTTAGTTCACTTTAACAAAAAAGAACTAAATAATATTAAAGCTTTAGAAAAAGCTAAACTTATGTTCGATGTCCGTGTGACGTGGGAACATTTCCAGAAACCTGGAGGAAATTACCAGAACCCCACTCAGTGCCGTCGGTGCCAAAAGTGGGGTCATGGTACAAAAAATTGTCGCATGGATGCTAAATGCATGATTTGCGGAGGTTCTTCTCACGCTAAGGACGACTGTCCTGTGAAAGAAGATACCAGAAAATTTCAATGCGCCAATTGCAAGGGCCCTCACAAAGCTAACTTTTGGGAATGCATTTCACGCAAAAGAGTCGTTGAGGCTCGTGCCAAGCAGATGAAGGATAATATCCGTTACGATAACGGTCGTTTCCGGAATTTGCCTGGTAGAGTATCGAACAATGCTCATTTTTCAGTTAACGATCGCTTGATTAGGAATCATACCCACCAGGAAGATCATAATCATGCTCATTCACAAACAAATTTTAATCCGTCGGGTAGCCGTTCGAATCTTTCAATTTCGAATGTATCTACCCACGGTAAATCCTTTGCCGATATCGTAGCAGGTAATTTGAACTCTTCCCCTGTTCGTTCCATGAGTACCCATTCTACTTGTTTCAAATCAAATGGAAAATATCCTACCGCCACAGGTAACTCCTACCCCGCTTCTTCGTCTACCGAAAATTCCAATGGGAAATCATCAGATGATATGTCTGCCTCTGATTTTAATTTTCTAACTGAACAATTGAATCTAATGATTGATGCAATGTTCAAAGCCACCACTATGACTGAAGCAGTCCAAGTAGGTGTAAAATTTACAAATAAAATTGTTATTGGATTACGTTTTTCTAATGGATCCAAATAATAATTTAAATATTTTAAATTGGAATGCTCGTTCTCTGAATGGTAAAGAGGACGAGCTGTTTAATTTTCTTACAGCTAATAACGTGCATATAGCAGTTATTACCGAAACTTATTTAAAACCTGGATCCAAATTTAAAAAAGATCCTAACTTTTTTGTTTATCGTAATGATCGACTTGATGGGGCATGTGGGGGAGTTGCAATCATCATTCATAGGCGTATAAAACATCAACTGTTTTCGTCATTTGAAACTAAAGTTTTTGAAACTTTAGG
Organism: Aedes aegypti; assembly: GCF_002204515.2. Lineage (NCBI taxonomy): Eukaryota > Metazoa > Arthropoda > Insecta > Diptera > Culicidae > Aedes > Aedes aegypti. The sequence goes on along the minus strand of NC_035108.1, from coordinate 280,572,947 downwards.
TGTTTCTGTTGAAACACAGTTTGGTAAATATACTTTCATAGCTGCCTATTTGCCTTTTCAATGCTCTGGACAGCAAGTTAATTGGCTTCAAACTGACTTGCGAAAATTAACTCGCAATAAGTCAAAATTTTTTGTCATTGGTGACTTTAATGCCAAACATCGGTCATGGAATAATTCTCAAAGTAATTCCAACGGCAGAATTTTATTTGATGAGTGCTCTTCAGGATATTTCTCAATTCAATACCCTGATAGCCCTACATGTTTTTCCTCTTCTAGAAATCCATCTACGATTGACTTGGTCTTAACCGACTCTAGTCATCTTTGTAGCCAATTAGTTACTCATGCTGATTTTGATTCTGATCATGTCCCTGTTACATTTCAAATATCGCATGAAGCGATTCTCAATCCTATCAGCTCCACTTTCAATTATTTACGAGCCGACTGGAATATATATGAAACGTATGTTGACTCTAATCTTGATGTTAACATTTCTTTAGAAACTAAAATTGATATTGACAATGCTCTTGAAACTTTAACAAATTCCATTGTTGAAGCCAGAAACATTGCAATTCCAAAATGTGAAGTAAAATTTGAATCCGTGAGTATAGACGATGATCTTAAACTCTTGATCCGTCTTAAAAACGTGAGGAGAAGGCAATTTCAACGCACTCGTGATCCTGCTATGAAAATTATATGGCAGGATTTGCAGAAAGAAATCAAGAAACGTTTTGCTCAATTAAGAAACAAAAATTTTGAAAATAAAATTTCTCAATTGGACCCCGGCTCTAAGCCCTTTTGGAAATTATCTAAAATCTTGAAAAAACCTCAGAAGCCTATACCGGCATTGAAAGAGGAAAACAAATTATTACTAACTAATTGCGAAAAAGCTCAAAAACTTACTATACAGTTTGAAAGTGCGCACAATTTTAATTTAGGACTTACTAGTCCAATTGAAAATGAAGTTACTCAGGAGTTCGAAAATATTCTCAATCAAGAGAACGTTTTCGAAAATGCCTGGGAGACTGATTTGGAAGAAGTGAGAACTATTATTAAAAAATTCAAAAATATGAAAGCTCCTGGCGATGATGGAATTTTCTACATCCTCATCAAGAAACTTCCAGAAAGTAGCTTATCATTTTTAGTTGATATATTTAACAAATGTTTTCAATTAACATATTTTCCTGACAAATGGAAAAATGCTAAGGTTGTTCCAATTTTAAAACCAGACAAAAATCCTGCAGAAGCTTCTAGCTATCGTCCAATCAGTTTGCTTTCCTCCATCAGTAAACTTTTTGAAAAGGTTATTTTGAACAGAATGATGGCCCACATCAACGAGAATTCAATTTTTGCCAATGAACAGTTCGGATTCCGCCATGGACATTCGACCACTCATCAACTTTTACGTGTAACAAATTTGATCCGTTCCAACAAATCTGAAGGCTACTCTACTGGTCTTGCTCTTCTAGACATAGAAAAAGCATTCGACAGTGTTTGGCATGAAGGTTTGATTGTAAAATTGAAAATTTTTAATTTTCCAACATACATTGTTAGAATAATTCAAAGTTATCTGTCAAATCGTACACTTCAGGTTAATTATCAGAACTCCAGATCTGAAAGACTTCCTGTAAGAGCTGGTGTTCCCCAAGGCAGCATTTTGGGACCAATATTATACAATATTTTCACATCTGACTTACCTGAGTTACCTCAGGGATGTCAAAAATCTTTGTTTGCGGATGACACAGGCCTCTCCGCCAAAGGACGAAGCCTGCGTGTCATCTGTAGTCGATTGCAAAAAAGTTTGGATAATTTTTCTTCATACTTGCAAAAATGGAAGATTTCTCCTAATACTTCCAAAACTCAACTAATAATATTCCCACATAAACCAAAAGCTCTTTATTTGAAACCTTCAAGTAGACATGTTGTCACGATGAGAGGGGTTCCAATAAATTGGTCAGATGAAGTTAAGTATCTAGGACTCATGCTAGATAAGAATTTAACTTTCAAAAATCACATTGAGGGCATTCAAACCAAATGTAACAAATATGTAAAATGTCTCTATCCCCTTATTAATAGAAAATCAAAACTTTGTCTTAAGAACAAGCTTTTGATATTCAAACAAATTTTCAGGCCAGCCATGTTGTATGCTGTACCAATATGGACTAGCTGTTGTAATACCAGGAAGAAAGCTCTGCAGAGAATTCAAAATAAAATTTTGAAAATGATTCTGAGGCTTCCTCCCTGGTATAGTACCAATGAGTTACATAGGATATCCAATGTTGAAACATTGGAACAAATGTCAAATAAAATAATCAATAATTTCAGGCAAAAATCGTTACAATCTTCTATTGCCACGATTAATGCGTTATATGTTTAGGTTAAGTTAGGTTAAGTATATTAAAAACTTTTTTTTTTCTCTTATAAGCAGGTGAAATCAACTCACCTGTAAAAAATCTGAACTGCTACGGCAAATGAAATGTAATATGTTGTTAACAAAATGTTAATAAAATCTTAGATTTGTTTTACCAAATTAGGATGATAGTGTTGTCTAATAACACAGAACACCTAGATATAAGAAATAATGAATGTAATGTTTGGAATGATACTAATAAAGAAATTAAAAAAAAAAAACCAGGATACCCGCCTGCGTATTGATCGGCCTCGCCGTCTTCGATCATCGTGAGGAGATTCCTCGGCGTTATCTCCTGCCCGACTCGCCCTATGAGCACTCCATGGGACTCCCACCTGTCTTCGAGTGTCGCAGTGATTCGCCCGAAACTGAGCCAAAGATAACGGATCGCTACCCCGATATCTAACACGTTCTGGCCCGCTCCTAAGATGGTGCCGATTAGGGTTTCCAGTGTCTCCCTCTCTCCGCTGCGTGGCACCCTTACGCTGGGTCCTGCTCCAGCATTTCTTGCGAAATATGTACTCGCATAGGAAACCTCCTGCCTGTCTTCCAAATTGCAGTTTTCAATTTGGAAACCATCTTCTCTTCCTCGGCGTGTAGGGCGAGCATCGTCAACTAGGGCAACGTTAACAGCCATGGTTCGTACAGTCGCCCTAGTCCATCACTAGCTGGGGACGGAATTCAGCGGAATGCACACAGTTGCAGTTCCAGTTATTTCTGCATAGTTCGCCAACCAAGTTCAACTGTAGATACCGAGGAGATTCAGTCCGTCCACTCCAGTCCAGCAAGAAAGGGTCAACGCATTTCAAGCAGCCCGTCACAGACGCTGCGCTCCTCCGATGACGATTTTACTACGCTCCAACAAACCCAGTTTCGTTGGATTGGACCAATGTAATCTGTAGGATTCAGCGATGGCACCTACTGAACTCCTATGCATTCAGTAGCAAGAAGGGTAGATGATAATATCACACTGATGACAGATCCAGCTTCGCCAGCGTCCTCCTATACAACATAAACGGAAATATTTCGACGGGCATCAGATTTTGGTGGATAACACAGTATGACAATTGGAATCAGGATATATAACTGTGTCCCGGAGCGGTTGCTCCGGGAGGAGGTGGCATCGCAATTTTGCTGGAACCTGATGATCGGCCACAAACAAATAACAGGTCTTTCATATCAAAGTAGTGCAGTCAAAGCAAGGGGTGGATCACTTCTGATGCATCTGATATTTCGAGAAAATTGTATGCATTCAAATGCATTTAAATGTCCATCGCCAGCAAATTACAAATCATGGCTTGCTCAAACATTTGACTGTTGTCGTTGTCAAAGTGTCAAATATATAATTTAACAAACTCGTGAAGAGCTGTTACCTCATCCCAAAAATATTCAACCCCAAGTTTTGAAGCACTGCCAGGTTATAGGAATTTGAATATAATTGTTAATACTTGGAAAACGGTGTTCCTAATTTCTTTGTAGACAGTTAAAAGGCAGAGAACGTGTGGATGGAGGAGAGCGATTGTCGAAACTATGAAAGCTGTCCAGAGTAGTGGAATTATTTATTGACTTATCCACCGGTGAATTGAGTTCACTTGTTCCAAGAATTTTCGTTTCCGCGTACCTAAAATGTAATTACTTTTTCTAGGTTGTGACAGTGCAAGGTATCCCATCCTAGTGAATTTGAAGACCCAGTATCGTTAATTTTCGTAAATCTGATGGCTGACCATACACTTATTCCAGTCAGAGATCTTATCCACTGACCAAAAGAATATATGAGGCAAGTTCGAGACAAAGTTCGGTATGGAGAGGTTACAATAAACCCTGAATCAACAGGAATAGTTTGGATTGTAGACATGAAGCAATATGTTGATCTATACACATTCTGTAGAAAAAATAATCAAATCGCCTCACGACCTGAAGGTAAAGCTTAAGAAAACTATAAATAAAAACCTCAAATTAAATGTCGTTTGTATTCTTAACTACCATTGAAACAAACAAAATTATTTATTTTGTCAACGTTTTCTGATTTTTTTGTCTTGTTATTTTTTATCCCCCTGATCACATTCTACAGTATAAAACTTGATAAAGATTCGCATAGTAAAATAAAGCTGTTGAATCTGGTCCACTTTCAGTGTGGCGGAGTCGCTTTACAGATTGCGGGTTTTCCGAAAAGATGTTTTTAACTACTCCTGCTTGCAAGTAGTTTCGTTTCTGTAAAACTAAGGACAAGACTTAAGACAAAGGTATTCCTTAGCACAATGCCCCGAAAATGCTATTGAAATACTTGCTCGATCACCTGAAACAGATAATAATTAGTCTATGAATAAGGTACATAAGTAAGAACAAACTATTTTTAACATTCACAACAAACAAATACGCGTTGCTATAGAACGATTGGTTGACAAGGTGGTGTTGTTAACGCCAAAGCTAAGTTGATGCGAATGTTGGAAAAATGCATTTGATGCAAATCGATGTACATTCGATGTGCATTGAAAAAGTGATCCACCCCTTGAGTCAAAGTCAATAATTAATCACTGCCAATAATTAATCTTCAATCACTGTATCAGCTTTTCTTCAGTCAGTAAGCGCACAATGCAATTCCGCATGGTGTTTTCCGTGGCAGTACAAACATCTGGGAGGTTTCTGGCAGTTTTTCGTGTCATGGCGACAATGGAAACAATTCAGGCACAAACGGTGTTGTTGCGCAAATTCCAATCGTCGTTTTGGTGCCAAACATTGGAACTGTTTGCAACGGTAGATGAAGTGGCGCTCTTGACAGTAGTAACATCTGGGTGGGACGATTTTTCCTTCAGTTGACGGTGATACAGGAACGGTTTGTACTGTTTCGGGACTGTCTGATCGAACTTGTCTCTCTTCTGCGATGAATAACAATTGCTGGATCTGTTGAAGTCGTATGCGATGGGGAACTTCTTCCGGGCAAGCAGCAATGGGTTCCATCGACATCAGCTCGTGAATGGTACGGAGTTTCAAAATGCAAATGCGTATTCTCTGCTGTCCTGTTCAAGCGCCTCTGCTGATTCGAACACATTTTTGTTCATTTTTCTGGTGTGCATCTTGATGCGATGTTTCCATTCCAGCAGCGATTCGATTATCGCCTCCAGCAACTGGTGTTCCTTCGGCGATGGCACAGTCAATAACCTTTTTTCCTGCGCGGCTTTCACAAGAGCGGCAATTAGTTCGGAATTGCCACCGGTAATTCGCTCCAAGGGAATGGCAAACGATTCCATTTTACAGAATTTGCCGATTTTATCAGACGACTCACACCGCAAGCAAACTGAACGGCGGACGGTAAACAACGAAATTGCAAATATTTTCTCTCTCAGTTTGATGGCTCAGACCTTTTGATCCATAAAGATTGCAAATACTTTCGTCACCACGCACACTACTCTGATTTGACAGCTTTTCGCTCGATTACCAACGGAACATGGTGCAACTCGCACTGAAGGTTGTCGTGGCTACCACGGAAATGGATTCTTCTTTCAACATGGGTTAACAGATTAAATGTTGCATAACCGAATTTGTGAGAACTGTTGGACATTTTCGATACACAAATGAACTGTTCGGATTTTAGAATATCGAGAAAAAGCGATTCAGATCCAGACAGTCTCTGCAAAGTTAGGTCATTTGATGACATAGCGGAATTTGGGGCAAGTGTGCCACCCCTGGTTTTTGTAAAAACTACAAACTATATTTTTTATGTGAGCTTAACAATATGTTCCCTTATAGTCCAAAATACAATGATCCTTCGAGCCGGATTGTCGGTTTCAAAGTCGGACCTCGGAACGGTCGTCGTCGTAAGTGAATATCCGTAATGCTCGCAAACCCCGTCGGAAGTTGCGAAGTACCAGTATCGTCGCAGTAGTGAAATGGCACCGCCGCCATCAAAATCCATCGAGCAAAATTGTTGTGAAGATCCAGGCCCCAAATACGAAATTTCAGTGATTGATGCTGCCTACATCAAAGCCATGAACATCAGTGTGTGTGTGTGTAATGCCAATCTCGGCGAAAATCTTTCCTACACGGAAAACATCCAGTGCATGCAACATATATTGCGAAAAATAATCAGTCTTTCAGTAGTAAAGTACTATCAATGGACAGTGTGTAATACACGAATTCCGTCAAACAATCATTCACTGTTTGAAAATAATCCGGACTTATCGTTTCTGACTGAAATTGGGTGTAAACATACACATAGGGTAGAATGCCAATTTATACACATCCCCCAAACATTGCACACTTGTCAGAGATCTCATTAGCTTTGCAGTCATACAAAGGCTCCATTTGAACTCGTAGCTTCTAAGTACTACCATAAAAAGTGCTGTATAAATATTGGACCCGAAAAAATGCGACATTTTCTTTTGATTGTACAGTCAACTCTCCCTTACTCAATATTGAAGGGACCACCGAGTTACAGAACACAAAACCAGTGCAATTGCGATCTAAGGGATCATCGAGTTAGCCATGAAAACCAACTTTTACTATGGTTCTCTAACTCGATATCGAGATACAGAATATCGAGTAAGGGAGAGTTAACTGTAACATTTTATCGCGTGGGTAAAATATAATGAAATTTTGGGTAATACTAGTTTAGAATGTCATGTTTATGGGTGCACAATTTTATTGCGGTCTGTCAAGCACTTTTCAAGATGCATTCGAATCAAAAAGAGCTACGCCAGCAAATCTTGTGTGCGGTGATCAATAATCCTGGTCAGTCGCACAGTTGGATCTGCAAAAGGTGTCCCGTGCTGTGAAGATGTTCCAGCAGACGAAGTTTATCGAACGGCGCGCTGGAAGCGGCCGAAAACCAAAAACGAAATACTCAGAAAAGGCGCGGAAGATAAGGCAGTACTTTAGGAATAACCCTAGACTTTCCACCCGATACAGGGCCAAAAAGGTCAATTCGTCGAAGTGGTTCGTCCGGCAGATCATGAAGCGGGCTGGATAGGAAGGTGCCAAACCGGACTGACATGCAAAAACGGTGGCCAAATTGCGAGCGCGGAAGCTGTACCGTGTGTGGCTGGTCAAGCTTGGCTGTCTCGTCATGGACGACTAGACATATATCAAGGCGGACACCAAACAAGTGCGGGTTTGGCGGGTTTGCGAGTGCAGCAAGCCGTTCGTTACAACCAGCACCATAACCGGGCAGATTTATCTAGAGGAATACTTGCAGAAGCGCTTGCTGCCCTTGCTCCGCTTTCACCGTGATGCCACGCTGTTCTGGACGGATCTCGCTTCTTACCATTACGCCAAGCTTGTAATGGATTGGTACGAAGCGAAGGACGTTAACGTGGTCCCGAAGGAGGCGAACCCGCTAAATACACCAGAACTTCGTCCGATCGAAAAGTTTTGGACGATAATGAAGAAGAAGTTGAAGAAAAGCGGAAAAATTCAAAAACGATAAAGCATTGAAGAAAACCTGGGAGAAATTTTGTAAGAAAGATGGGCAAAGACTCGCCCATGATCTCATGAGCAGTGTTAAGAGAAATGTACGAGAATTCAGCTTAGCTAATAAATAGTTATTAAATCCCTGAAAATTTGAGAAGTATTCGATTTAAAATAATGATTTGAGTTTTTGGTGATCATTTTTGCTTGTCTCAATTTTTCCGAGTCCTGTCCTTAAAATCTTCCAGCCTTCCCTTGTTGAAAATCAGTGGATCACACGTGTTGTCATGTGGGAGAGATTAATTTGGTTTCCTCAAAACTTCATTTGATATATAGAGCATTTGTCAGTAATACCTGGAAAACAGTACACTTGAACCCGTTTGGCGACAATAATAATGGTTTTCAAAGCCAAATAGAGAAGGGTCGGTGTAGCCGCATAGCTAAGAACAGATATTCGTATAAAAAATGATTCAATCGCAAAACCCGTCAAAAACTCGTGAAACCCGAATGTTGTTGTTTACGTTAGAAACATATACTATAATTTTACCAGACTAATTATTGACGTGTGTGTCAACTGTGGAAATACGAGACAATGAGTCAAAAAGGTGAGCCAACTCATCAATGATTTTTTGACTGCTGAGTTGCGTGATTGACAACTCACGCATGAAAAATCTCAAGCGTGAGTTATGAGAAATTGAGTTTTTAACAACACTGCACGAGGGTGCCAAATTTGGGAAATATGAATATTGTTTTCATTTATTTCTGCTAAAACACTAAAGTTTTTATGTAAAACGTGAGATAATGGTCGATTGTCATCATTTCAACATAATATGAATAAGTGGACCGTTCCGGAACATCGTAGACGGTTCCGGCAGTACCAGTTTCCGTTTTATGTCCAAAATATACCGTGCGACGTCTCAATCTTCTTGAATTCGAGAGAACTTGCCAGGGTTTTTCTTCTCTTATTGACATGTACTCCAGAATTCATGAAGATTGAGACGTAGCACGGTATGTTTTGGACATTAAACGGAAATGTCCCCAAGCTGGCCCTGGCGGAATCGGCTACCATGTTTCGGAACGGTTCACTTATTCGAATTATGTTGATATGATGACAATCGACCATTATCTTATATTTTACATAAAAACTTCAGTGTTGTAACTGAAATAATTAAAAAAATAATCACATTTCCCAAATTTGGCACTGTGACCCCAGTATAATCCGAAATATCTCCGGCATATCTCCGAATTCAACATTCTCCATTTATGACAAATAACTGAAACTTTTTTAAAGTAATCTGACGGTAGTTTCAAAAGAATCGAATGGAAATCGACGAAATGGCAGATTTTTGAAAATGCCTTGTCGGAGGCCGGTAACGTAAAGGTTAATATTGCTTGAGCCACTATAGGGACAAATTTGCCTATAGTAGCACTATTTCTCATTTTTGGTGATCTTGACTGGTATTTTTGTGGTATTCGGTGAATTTCACCGAAATCTCAACAGCTGAACAGTTCGGTGAAATAAAACACCGTAATCCCGTCGAAATTCTACGGACTCCGGTGATTTTTCACCGAATACTGTAAAAATTTACCGTACTTCGTTAATTTATTTCACTGAACTTTTCAGCTGTTGAGTTTTACAGGAATCCGTAAAATAATTTAAGTGTGAATAGATAAAAAGGTTCCATTGATGAAACAAGTTCTGAGCTCTTTAATTTGTTTTGTTCAATAAAAAATAGTTTATCTTACAAGTGCTACTATAGGAACAATAGGTGTACTAAAGGTGCCAGGAAGCTTAAATGGTAATGAAACTGTTTATTTCGATCATTTTTGAACAAAATCGAGCTGTGCATAAATGGTACTTCGATGAATAGCTCCTGAACTTCATGTTAAAAAATGAATTGTAATGTACAGCGAAAAGGCCGTAAAAAGCCACTTGAGCGTATATAGGGGACCTCTACTAAAGGAACACCGACCCAACATGAACTCTAACAAGAGTACGTCTTGTAACCTTAGACACTACTACTATTAAGTAAATGATGATTTCAATGATTCTTTGGGGGCACCTCCTTTTGATTTCTCTTTTTTATAATGTGGGACAGTTATGCGTAGAACGATAGTTCATTGGATGAAACACGCTTGTGGAGTTTTCAAAACGCAACTTTGCATGAAATCTCTAAACATGATCCAAAGTTGGGATGGAAACAATTGAATTTTACCTCGTTTCCTTTTTGTTTCGAAGGGCAGCCAGGATGTTGAATGGGGAAGCTGGGTTAGGAAAACATTATCGGGGAAGCATAGTTACTTGCTGATGGCAACATAATGAAGAAACGAAGCACAGAGTACATATATTCCCATATAGAGGATGCTTTCTCTGCGTTCGGTCGGTCGATTCCTTTTCATCGTTTTCAAGCAAAGGAAGGAAGTGCCGTCTGATGTCTGAAACTGGCTGCGGGGCTTAAGCCAACTAATAAAGCGCGTGGACATTCGTGTTATGGAGGTTATATGTACGTATTCGGAGTGGAGATATCTTAATCGGCTTAATCAGTGACTCGTGACAAAAGGTACCACAATCTGCCCAGGTTTTTTTCCCTGTTTGCGGTTCACTATTGTGCTCGGAATCCGGAGGACAATCGCAAATGAATGGAAGCATTGTTGCAAAGAGTTGCTGTGGCCTGACGTCAACCTAGTGGTGTGTTCTCGGAAAAGTGGGTACACACTCCGTTTTATGCTGCTTTCTAAAGAACCTCTGGTGGATTATCCGGAAGTATGTTATTTGTGTGGTTTGCATTATGGGGAAATTTCTGGCCAAGGCCTTTTAGATTATTCCGAGTATAGTGCATTAACTAGCGTGCTTGTGTTTGCTTGTGAAAATTCCACCTCCACGTTCATATTCGTACATGGAGAGAAATACATGTTAAGTGCTCACCGTCAAACGGGGCTTCTTTTGACATTATTTCCACATTCTTTAACTTTGAGGTGTTATGGCTCTTAGAATTACGGATAGATATTGATAATTCTTGTCGATATTTAAGTTGTATATGTAAGTAACATATGTGCATGATATGAGGCAAATCCATCAAGATATAACAAAAATGATTGAATAGCGAAAAAAGTGTGGCCTTCAAGACAAAAAAGGGGCTACTTTGGACATTTTCACAAATATTATAATGAAATGATTTTACCTTATCACATTCAAACTGATTCTATGGATTATCGTCCATTGTGATGATATTGAACGTTTTTCATTAATAAACATAATTTAGAAAATGGCAAAGCTAGACACAATTACACATTGTCAAATGTCTCCTTACTCTTCTTCTCATCTTCCTGAGTAACTTCCTCCTAACTCTTCACTGAGGAAACGGAACGTATGAGGTTGGTTGGTTTGACTTTATTAACGAGATTTTTAGCCCTGGGCTAGTTCATCTCGGGACATAAGAATTTCTTATGGAATAACGACATAAGAAGTATTTTGTTCTTCATTCGAGAATCTTATAACATTCCACAACAGACTTATGAAATAACACTCATAGACAGATATAATTCCATAAGAAACTCTTTTTGGATATCAAACGCATTGATCATTGGCATTCATAAGACAATCTAATGGAGTACGACTTTCTTAACAATTTCATACGAAAATCTTATGAATTACGTGGAGAGATGCTAATAACACAATATTCACGATTGTGATTCATAAGCGCGCGTATGACAATGATTAGTAACACTTGTGAAAAACAGTCGACTTCCTATCGAAAACCACGTAAGAATTTAATACGAAATTCTTTTGGAATAAAGACATAAGAAGCATCTAATGAGACTCATAAGAAAAACTTGTGAACTTCCATTGATCATTGCGTTCATAATACAAATAGGTATAATATCATAAGATACTCTTATGAAGGATCATAGATATCAATTATGGAATTCTTTAGGACCATTATGTATTTAGAGAATCGCTCTTTGAATTTAGGAAAATAAAGATTTTCATAAGATCTCTAATGATAACGACAAGAATTTCTTGTGAATATCGGACGTTTTGTGTTTCATAAGTATCTTATGAAAGAGAGAAAACCAGTTAATAAATCAATTCACAAGCGTTCTCTTATGAAATTCGTACGCAATTTCTGGCTCAGTGTTCCTTAAGTGAGGAGACATTTTTCAAAAGCTTTTTCTGTACTTTTTTCTTCAATTTTACATAAAAATCAATTTCAGTATACCACTTATATGGTGGGAGTCAAGTTAAAAAATGTACACGACCTCTTTTGTTTTAATTTAAGGTCTCTAGAATTTGAAGAATCCCGACTATGCGAAATGCAGTACCCACTTGACCCACGGTACCTTAACTTATTTAATACCAGTAAGTAATTTTCATTCAAAACGCAATCTATGAAGTAAAGATTTGCAAGATCATAAAGAAATTAGTTTACTTTTAGCTTCTTAGCAGTTTAGAGCAGGCTTGAAAGCAGTTTATTTTAAGCATTTGAAGGATGCAATTGTTTTGTACTGCAAATTCATGGTAAGTATGACGGATTTTTTTAGGGATTATGTTCCACGACATGGGTAAAATTCAAACAATGTTTGCATAGCCAATGTTTTATACCTTGTGAATATTTATTCAGACTTTATTGAAATGTTTTCTTGTTTATCCTGTTATTGTTGATGTTGTTCCAAAAAGAAATCATGCCTATTGGTAGAGCAAACATTGGTTAATAAAAGTGCTGAAGACACAAAATTGCTCAGCTTTGTATTTACGCTGCTAATGAATGCAAAAGGTGAGTGTCCAAAATAGCCCCTGGAATCAAAAGTAGCCCCGTCCGACGGTTTATCTATAAATCCGGTTTGAACGAACCTTCATTAGTATTATTTCAAATAACGCATTCGTTTATTGTATTTAGGTGTTCTGTATTAGGCAACATTTTGTAAATTACATATAACAATTCATTTTTATCAGAATTTTTACAGGTGATTTGATGTTACCTGCTACCCAAATAAATAACGCATAATTCGCGGCAATAGAAGATTTCAACAATTTTGTCTAAAATTAATAATAATTTTATTCGACATTTGTTTCAATTTTTTAACATTAGATATTTTATATTTAATCATAAGTACTATTGCAGGAAGGAGCCTCAGAATAACTTTCAAAATTGTATTTTGAATCCTCTGCAAAGCTATCTTTCTGGAATTTCAACAGTTAGTCCATATTGGTACATCATACAACATGGCTGGCCTGAATATTTGTTTGAAGATCAAAAGCTTGTTCTTAAGACAAAGTTTTAATTTTCTGTTAATGAGTGAATGAAGATATTTTACATATTTGTAACATTCAACATGAATGTCCTCAATGCGATTAGTGAAAGTTAAATTTTTATCTAGCATGAACGCTTGCTACTTATTTATTTTCTTCTTATTGGAACCCCTCTCATCGTGACAACATATCTACTTGAAGATTTCAAATAAAGAGCTTTTGATTTATGTGGAAATATCATAAGTTGAGCTTTGGAAGCATAAAGAGAAATCATTCATGTTTGCAGGTATGAAGAAAATATATACATCCCTACATTTTTGCAATCTACTACAGATGACATGCAGGCTTCGTGCTTTGGCGGGAAGGCTTGTGTCATCCGCAAACAAAGATTTTTGACATCCCTGAGGTATCTCAGGTAAGTCAGATAAGGTGAAAATATAATTTGATCCCAAAATGCTGCCTTGAGCAACACCAGCTCATAGGAGTCGTTCAAATATTACGTAACACAACAGGGGGAGGGAAGGGGTCTACCATAATGTTACGGTCCATACAAAAATTTAAAATTCTCCATGCACAAGCTGTTACGTGGGGGAGGGAGAGAGGGTTACGTGGGGGAGGGGTCTAAAATTGGCAAATTTTGCGTTACGTAAAATTTGAATTTATTTATTTAAACAATGAACCTTTACAGGAAGCCTTACAGACTAATTCTTCAATCAAACCTTCATCCCAAACACCGTTGAATGCTTTTTCTATGTCATGATCTTCTTGACAAGTAAAATAAACTTCTGATTTGTAGGAGAAACGAATCAAATTAGTTGCACGTAAAAATTTATGAGTGGTCGAATGTCCATGTCGGAATCCGAACTGTTCACTGACAAAAATTCAATTTTTGTTGCTGTAGGCCATCATTTTGGTCAAACTGGTCTTTTCAAAACAAGCTGATTGGATGTTAGCTGGAAACTTCTAGAGGACTTTTGTCCGATTTTCAAATTGGTACAACCTTAGCATTTTTTCATTTGTAAGGAAAATATGCCAACTAAAACCATTTGTTAAATATATCGACCACTACTCTCTAGAAGCTTCTTGATGAGGATGTTAAAAGTACAATCATCACCGGGGGCTTTCATATTTTTCAATTATAGTTCTCACTTCTTCCAAATGAGTCTCCCAGAAATTTTCAAAAACATTCTTTTGATTAACCCCTCTACCGGCAGCTTCATTTTTTACCGCAGGAAAAAAATTCAAATCGCGATAACTTTTTTGTTTCTCTGTATTTTTGCACCATTTTTTCACAAGTTCTCAAAAAACTTTTCTAGTTTGAGGATCCGTGTCAATATTGATCATTGGTCATCTGGATCCTGAGATATTCCGAAATTCCTTGCTCGATAAATGCAACGGACGCATGTTCCGTAACCGGTCGTTTGAGAACGTCGCGACCCATTGGAAGCCCACACAATAGAAACCTCCAGCCCTGTTGTCGTAAAATTTGAGTTTCTTAGTCGTACCTTTTTGAGGGGGCGTTGCTATAACCCAGAAGGCGCTTCTATTCCCAGGCATTGATGAAGTCGTATCATTAGAAATATCACTAATATTTTAATATAAAGGGATCAACTGTGATGTAGGATATGTTGCTATGGGTTTTCGACTTTTAGTCTATACAGATCATTAACGGAAATCCGAAAACACATTTTAATAAATAACAATTACAAATATCACAAATACCTTAATTTACATTTCTAACAAATGAAAACCAATATGTATTTGCACGTATTTAGTTTGTGTTCCATTTCTATTAAAATATGGAACGAAGAGATAAAGTACATAAGCTTAAACATTATTTAGTTGAAAAATTAGTTGATGTAAAATATGAAAGTTGTTTTTTCCTTATATCAATTGAATCTACCTTAACATTGACTACTGTATATGCTATTGACTATTTACTAGAGTCATACAACTAATACTATTACGATGTAATAGAAATCTCAATCCATGAAATAATCTCAGTCTCGTAGAACCTATCACTCAGTGTAAAACGAATTATCTAACGCCAATCCAAAAACCACATAGAACCGTTTATTTGTAAACGTTTCAAAATTTGTCTCAGCATTTCGCTTTCATAACAATATATTGTTATTGCATTTCGCTTTTTAAACAAAATTGTGAAAAATTTGAGCAAATTGATTCCACAGTTTTCGAGTAACGACCATTTATGTTTCTGGTACTGTATAAAGCTCTTTTAAAGCATAATTTTGATAATACAACTGAATTGTATGATTTTTTATTATTTGATATTGAATTTTTTTTTGATTAATTGACTAAGAACAAAATGGCATTGTACAAAATATGATGTGCGCATTTAATTAGAAAATCGTTCATTTGGTAAATATTATTGTACAGTTTTTCTATGCTTTTTGAAGCTGATCTTAAAATTCAAAACGAAGCGCTAACGGTGAATCACTTTTTTTTATTTTAAATTCAAGATGGAGCCAAATTTAAAATGGTCGCCAACATTATTCTAAATTAGACTACAAATTTCCCCTTTTTTTATAACTCCTCTTAAATTTGCTAACTGTTAAGCTAGGGTCCAGCAATTTGAGTCAAACAAAATGCGTCTCCTCTAGTTTTATAAAATTCAAGCAAAATACGACGCAAACTGTAATTCTAATTATATATGCCGATGGTATCTACGTTTCAGCGATTATTACTCAACCATAACTCGGAACATTTTTAAACGAAATATTATGCGTATTCTCTGTCATGTCAGACCAGAAAGAAATGTAGACTTGACTAAGATGGAAAGACAAGTTTTAAAGTTAAACATGAATAAATTCATAACTGACATTCGATGTTTTTAATATTTGATTAAAGGGTGTCCACGATGAAATTGCCACACACAAAATTGATTCGCAAAATTCGAGTTTTCATCCGATTGCCATCAAATTTTCAGGGATTGACCACTTAATCACTCGCGACACCGTGGAATTCGCGATTCCCAACGTTTTAGCGATGGAACGATGCGAGAGATCGTTGTTCTCGTGAAAAATGCGTAAGATTTTATCACGCACGAGCTGTTCTTTCGACTCCATTTCCGCGACTTTAGATCACAGGACTTTAAAACTTGCAGGATGTAAATAATGCACTATGAACTAAATCCGCCCAAATTTCCATCAAATTCTACCCAACGGTTAAAAAGTTAGGGCAATTTCATAGTGTGGCAATTTCATCGTGGACACCCTTTATGTTCGTAAGTAAAGTAATATGGTGTTTCTGCTGAGCTGTCATTATTTATAACGTTTATTATTTGCTCCGTATTGGGATCTTGTTTTCTACGTGATTGCTCTGCATTTAATTAGTTTGATTACGTTCTTGTCACTTGGTATTGCTGTTTATATCCAGTGTGCTTAAAACATCAGTGCTTAAATAGCTGGAAATTCGGAAATAAACGAAAATCTGGAACTGAAAGTGAATTTCCAACAACTACAATGGATACTCCATGCAAAAAATGTTCCGCAGACATCGACATTATAAACTGCTTATACACTGTTTGTGAAGGTAGATGCGCAAGGAAGTTTCACGCTGCATGTGTCGGTGTAACAGAGGATGCTTTATGTGCTCTCTCTAAAAACATCATCTGGATCTGTGATGACTGCATGATCGAGTTTTGCAAAGCAAGAGACCATATTCCAAAACTCGGCGAGACTCAACCGGCCGACAAATATTCAATCACAGCTGACCTAGAGGAACTTAAATCGCAAATCAAAGCAATAAATGATTCGTTCGCAAAACTCTCTATTGCCATCGCTTCAACATCGTCTCCTGTATCAACACAACCAGAACGACAATCAACACCAATAGGCTCGCCGAACCCGTTGTGCAGATCGAGTGTCTGTACGTCCGAAAGATCACACTCGTCTATGCGCAACCACGACGAAACGTTTTCGCTACTTTTAACGAACATTGATAGACATGTAACGGAGAACGAAATTGCCTGCTTGGTATCGCAATCATTGTGTGCTCCAGAACCCGAGTGTAGGAATGTAACTAAACTTGTACCTAGGTGGCAAAGCTGCGACGATTTGGATTATATCTCCTTCAAAATAGTGCTTCCTAAACGATGGATGATGTTAGCCATGTCTGCTACTACTTGGCCGCAAGGAATAACTTTTCGAGAGTTTGCATATAGGAACAAGGATCCTTGGAAACCTTTATCAATAAGCAACGGGCAGTGTAATAGTTAAAAGAAATATTCAATTTTATTATCGTTGTATATGTAAGAACGTTGCAGTTGTTATGTTATGTGTTACGATTCGTTATTTGAGTTTGTTATGTTTGTCATTGTATTTTTTTTTTGAATCGTGGTGCTAAAATGAGCTAGGTTGTTCACATGAAAGATGTTGTTTTATATAATGTTTTCTGTACTGCAATATAGTTTAAGACAATATATACAATTAAGTCAAACAGTCTGTACAGTTCAACTGAAGACGGTGTAATAAATAAATAAATAATTAAAAGCCAGTTCGCGAGAACCGCAACCCCCTTTCCAAGGGAAGTTGTATTGATGTTCTCCGATCAGGCTGAAATTTTCAGGGATTGTTCTTCTATATAAAAGATGATGTTTTGCAAAATATTAGATTTTTATATTAGAGGGAAGTGAGACAAAATGACCCCCAATGATTTCATGTCACTAAACATGCAAAATCACAAAAATTGATATAACTATAGTAAAACTGCACGGATTATGTTGAAATTTGGCATGAATACTCTACGTTATATAAAATTTGAGATTGGTATGGTATATGGATTTTGAAAGTACTTCAAATCGAGAAAAATGAGTTTTTCATAAAAAAAAAATTGGTGATTTTCAAATCGATTTTTTTCATACCAACCGAACTAGGTCTAAAAACTAAATATGACGTTTTGTAGGGTAACTCATGGGCTTTCATTTTAGGTGTAATCCAAATATGCCGTTTCAAAAATTTTAGAAAAAAAAATTTTTTTCGGGGTGGTGTTTGAACTTGAGCCATTTTACGAGTACCGCAACCGCCTTGTCTAGAGAGGTTGTATTGATGTTCTCCGATCGAGCTGAAATTTACAGGAGTTGTTTTCCTATATAAAAGAAGATATTTCGCTTAATTTCAGAATTTTATCTTAGGAGGAAGTGGTACAAAATAACCACTATTGATTTAATACATAGAAAAATACAAATTTCATTAAACTGCTATAGAGATAGTAAAAATGCACGATTTGGCATGTTTACTTTACGTTATATGAACTTTACCAATTTGGATAAATTACCATTTGGATAAAAAATGTTTAAATTCGAGAAAAACTTTTGTAAAATTAGTTTTTTTTTCAAATCGACTTATTTTTTGTCAACCGAACTAGGTTGTAGTTTTGTAGGGCAACTCAAGGGCTTTTATTCGCGGTGTACCGTGGTGAATCAAAATCCGGGCGGTATGAGCAGCGTTTGAAGGCCTCTTGTCAGTAGTTGTAAAACCGATTATATCATACCGTGTTGCTGCTGCCATATCTGAAAGAAATGTCACTTTCTTGCAAAAGTGATGATGTGGATAACAATAAGTCATTGCACCAATGTTAGCAGCCTCGGCGGTTCAGTAATAAGCGTTGTTTCTTCTCACGCTGTTTGGATGGGAATCAACTGATTTGGATAATGTTTGATGGGTTTGATTGGGAGGGTCACATGTATGTGTGTATGATGGTATGTTTGCTAGAGATCAATTTGTAAATAATTGAGTTTAGCTTAGTTTAGACTGACTGCACATATGGCTGCTATGAGACACTGTACTGTTTATATCTTGAATGGAATTTTGACTTTTACTTGCCTTGATGTTTGCAAATTTCTCGAAAGAGTGAAAGAGAGATGAAGATTGTTAGAAATTGCATTTTTACACGGAAAATTGTGTGTTTTTACAAAAAAAAAAAACATATTTTTCAGTACAATCCGTTTAAACGTTACAGTAGTTCTTGTGATTTTGTGTGTTTTCCGACACAAAAATATTGGGGGTCATTTTGACCCACTTTTCCCTTATAAAAAGTGTAGTTCTGCCAAATGGGTTTCCTTTTGAATAGTAATGAATAGTGATTTAGTTGTTTGGACAGACATGTTGGTGGTTTAAACTGCAAGCATCACTGATTGGTACATTGAACGACGCACAGTATTGTTCTTATTACATACTAGTGATCCCGGCAAACTTCGTCTTGCCATCAAGTAGGCTGTTGAGAAACGCTTTTGATCGTTCCATACAAAATGACAGTTTCGTTCGTGCTCGTTTTTTCAACTTTCCCGGTGAATATCCTGGGATTTTTAAACACACAAACACGTCGGAACCCCTGACGAACAAACCTGAGAAAGAATCAATAAAATCCATTTACCCGTGCGTAAGCCATTTCGTGACATACAAACACCATTGCATTTTTATTTATATAGAAGATTACTCATGTGTTGATGATGTTCAAAGTATTATTCCAGTTTTATTTGAAAATTGTGTACTTACGGCATCGAAACATACAATTCCAATTCAAAAACATTGGGCTCCAATTCCGGACAGCCTATTTTTACTATTTTAAACTATATTTACAGCATATTTTTTCAATGTGGTGTCACTAAACTTTTAAACTATAACTTTGTGTATTATTTTGTTACAACCACTACTGCTGCGACGATTGCCTCCATCAAAGCGCACCTCGAACGCATAGATACCATCCATGCGAATGAGTTGGGGAATGAGAATTGAAAAAAATATCGATGGATTTGAATGCAAAATCGTTTATTAAGTGAATTATAATTTATATATTATTACTTTATCCTTATTAAAACTGAATAATTACAGATAGCGCCCTGAATTACTCTATATTAAATTTAAAAATTTGAATTTGTTTAACAGTAAGAGACCAAATGTAAGTAATAAAAATATGCTATACGATTATCACTAATCAATAAATTTATACCTTTGAGCTGATCTCACCGGGGACATTAATGAGTTTGTTGAACAGACCTCCGAAAGGCAAATACGGCGTAATAACTACAAAAACAGCTATTTTTTCATTCAATATAGTTGCATAAATGTTTTCAATTAAGTATTTTACTGGTAAATATTATCAAAATGTCCGGATATTGGTAAAGTCCGAATTTTGATTCACTACGGTACACCGTGAATGAAAGCTCCTGAGTTTCCCTACAAAACTTCATATTTAGTTTTTTGACCTAGTTCGGTTAACAAAAATATAAGTCAATTTGAAAAAAAAAAACAAATTTTATAAAAAAAAATAAAACATGAATTTGAAACATTTTTCTAATCCAAATACCATGTTCATTTTGAAGTTCATAGAAGTTATCAGGTATCAGAATATGAAGTTAAGTAAACATGCCAAATTTCATACAAATTCGTGCATTTTTACTATCGCTATTATAGCACTTCAATTGATTTTGTATGTTTTTATATATTAAATCATTAGTGGTTATTTTGTACCACTTCTCCCTAATATAAAAATCTGAAATTTTGCGGAATATATTCTTTTATATAGGAAAACAACTCCTGTAAATTTCAGCTCGATCGGAGAACATCAATACAACCTCTCTAGACAAGACGGTTGCGGTACTCGCAAAATGGCTCAAGTTCAAACACTACCCCGAAAAAAAAAAAAATTTTCGAAAATTTTTGAAACGGCATATTTGGATTACACCTCAAATGAAAGCCCATGAGTTGCCCTACAAAACGTCATATTTAGTTTTTTGACCTAGTTCGGTTGGTATGAAAAAAATCGATTTGAAAATCACTAAATTTTTTATGAAAAACTTGTTTTTCTCGGTTTGAAGTACTTTTAAAATTCATATACCATGCTTATCTCAAAGCTAATATAACGTAGAGTAATCAAGCCAAATTTCAACGTAATCCGTGCAGTTTTACTATAGTTATATCAATTTTTGTGATATTGCATGTTTAGTGACATGAAATCATTGGGGGTCATTTTGTCCCACTTCCCTCTAATATAAAAATCTAAAATTTTGCAAAACATCTTCTTTTATATAGTAGAACAATCCCTGAAAATTTCAGCCTGATCGGAGAACATCAATACAAGAAGGGGTTGCGGCTCTCGCGAACTGGCTCTTAAATATATGGTGCATACTGAAAGAAATGTATGATATTTTATCTTTAAAAAAAAAAAAGAATCAAATAATTAAGTTTATTAAGATTTTCTTGATTTTTCAAATGCATCTAGAACGTTTGAACTATTTTTTACGTAAAGAAGAGGTATTCTACTTTCAGCCAAATATATGGCCTTAATTAAAAATAAAACATCGCTGTTAAGGTGATAACAAAATGGAAAAAAGTCAAAATTTTCCCTGGATTTCAATATATTTCGCTATGGTTGCAACTTTTGTAGTTTTACGTTAGATATATTAGTGAATCTTGGAATGGCCTAGTATCAATTACAGATGGTTTTCAAACAAATTTCATCAAATTTAAAAACACAAAAATGCTGCTCTTAATGCATACTTGATTATGAAATTTATCACCATCATATGAAAATTATTGGTCCAAAATAAACAACGGTATGAACTGAGTCTTAAGGACATATAAGTTGAAGATTTTTTCAGCTCTAAACTGAACCATATTTCCTCAAACTTCGAGAGTGGTCTTGGGTAAAGTTTCCAAATTTCCCGGGATTTGATTTCCCGGGAAACGGGAAATAAAATTACCATTTCCCGGGATCCCGGGAAATTCTAAAAGATGTGAAAGTAAAGTCAATTTGGTGGAATTTTCTTTATCAAATTATTCAGATTTCGTATAGGGTCAGTGTTCCATTAGTAGACAGTCCCCTATAGTTGCACTAGTGGCTTTTTATGGCCGTTTTGCTATAAATCGTTGCTATTATCTAACTATTTATCTAAGTACCATTGATTAATTGAAATTGAATTGAAATTGAAAAGTATAATAAAATTTTATCAAAATATGATATGCATAGGGTAAAAGCACCGGTTTTGGCCAGCCTAAGAGAAAATGCCAATAAAAATTAAATGGGAAGCCGTATTTATACTACAAATATGTCAAATGCAAGCTTTCAATCCATATTGTGGGTGTGAAATACCAAAACTGAGCTATAACCATTTTTTCGCTTCGGAAATCTTGTTGGTCAATATAGGCAAAAGGAACCAGTTTCGGCCAGAGATTTATCTTCGGTTCCTAAATTGGCCAATCGCATTGATTTCTCATGAGAGTGGCCAAATCAGGAGAGTCCTGGCCAAATAAGGTGTATGGAAGTTAAAATTATAAGGAAAATGAATTGTTTTTCTTATGTTTTGAATCAATTTGGACGAGTAAATGATTGTAACTCTATCATGTGAACGTGATCTACAGAACACAAAACATTTCATGCTGATTGGCTCTGTATAACGGTGTATGATCCCCTATGGCTACAACTGGCGTATGGCCAAAACCGGTGCTTCTACCCTATCATAATATGATATAATTTTGTTAGGCTGCGTTATCCATAGAACATAATAAAACATAAATATAACATAATGTGTTTTATTTCCCTTTAAGATAATTTTTGGTTCATTTTTAACAAATTTATAACAAAATTAATAGATAGTTATGCATTTCAATAATATACAATATTATCGTATATCAAACAGTATTATAATTCTGATACTTTGTATCAAACATTATAACTTGGTTTGATATGTTTTTGATAGAATTAAAACATATTTTGTTATGTTTATGTTACTATTCATACATTTTTTGTTATAATTTTAGTTATTTTAACAACATCCTGCATCAAGTTTGTAACAACCTATGTTCGAAAAAAACTTATAACATAATAACATATGCTGATATAATTTTGTTATGTACTCTTAGTCGGGTTTGCTTATAGTTTAAGCTCCCTTGCATCTATAACAAACTTATTGTTCCTATAGTAGCACTACTAAGAGAAAATATTTGTCATAAAACAAAATAATTATTAAAACTAAACATTTTTTAATATCAACCGAAAGCTTTTGATCCACACTTTAAGGGAAAAATGTAAAAGTTTTTTAAAATTACGGTTTTGACTTTGTTTTTTTTACAAAATCGAGATAAAATGCTTTCAGATGACGTAAACGCATATGGGTTTATATTTCGATTTTATTCGAATATTTGTTCTTTGCTATGCGGCTTCAAAACTCACTATGTACATAGTACATCGACCCTTTATTATTTTGTACCAGTAAATTTGTTGAATATTTCTTTTCTTTGTGACTAATTTATTCATGTTTCTTTAAATTAATGTTAGCTTCATTTCAAACGCTAGGTTTCAAAACAACAAAGCATTAAACAAATGTCCACGTGGAATTTATTCTTGATAAATTGAAGTTAAAAATAAAATCCAACTAGGGTCTTTATATTTAAAATTGTGACTGTGACATCCATAAAACCTTTATAAGCCTTTTCAATTCATGTAAAAGATCCTTCGAAAATTCCTTTATTTTATATAGCATATACTCTTTCGTCAAAAACGATATCCATTTTATAAACAACTATTTTATTACGAAAAAAAAAACAAAAATAATCAGCATCGAAATATAATTAGTGATTTAGTGAGTTCATTGGTTAGAATTAAATGAAATGTAAATTTTGCGATGGTTTTTGTTTGAAAATAGATAGTAAATTCTTTTTTTTATATAGAGTTACCCGGGAAATATAGAAATCCCGGGAAACAGAAAACCATTTCTCGGGAAATGGGAATCCCGGCAAATCTCAATTCCCGGGAAATGTTCCCGGGAATGCAAACTCTAGTCTTGGCTCCCTAAGTGCTTTTATCGAATAATGGCATTCGAGGAAAAGGGTTATTCGGGAAACTGTCAAACAGTTTGGAATCAACTTCTAAGATTACACTACAACTTCAAGGTCACAAATCTCGTGAAGGAAGCACCCAACAGCAGTGCACTTTTTATTTTGGCTTTGTGCCCTAACAGAAAGCTTAAAATAAGAAGTTCAGAAACGTTTGCCAACTAGTTCTCCAGTTTAGTGCTTTTGAAAACGTGAGTAGGGGCACAAGTCAGCCATTGTGGCGGTCATCTTTGGATTCCGAGATGTTTCACCTTAAGATGCAGCTTATCTACGTGAAACAAGGTATAATCACTTCAGGGCGTTGATACAGGTTAAAAAATTTGATTGATTTTTACAGGACGTTACGATTCAACTCATTAATGTGAACTAAGGTTAAATTATTGCAGGATGTTTATAGAGCTTGGAATTTTCAATTAATGTCTTACAGGGCGTTGAGATGTACCAGATCTTCATAGGATAAGTTCAAATTACTCCAGGGTGTTGATATTGCTCACCTAACATTTTAACATGCATTGATGTTCTAAAAAGCGTTAATATGATCATGAAACAAAATCAATTACTACACAGCTTGACAATTTCGATTGATGCCATACAGGGCATTAAGATGCATCTGATCAATGTGGACTAAGGTCAAATTACTCCAGGCCATTGATACAGCTTGAAATTTTCAATTCATGCCCTACATATCGTTAAGTTGCACCTGATCTACATAGAATAAGGCCAAATTATTCTAGGGAGGTAATATAGTTTGGTATATTGAATTTATGTCCTAAAGGGCGTTAAGATGCACTTGTTCTAAATAAGATAAGCTTGAATTATTCCAGGGTCTTGAAAAGGCTAGAATTTCCAATTGATGTCCTAGAGAACCTTAAGATGTACCTAATACACGTGAGAAAAGAAAAAAACATATCCAGAGCCTTGATCTATCTTGACAATTTCGATGACATCAATCAGAACGTTAAGATGCACCTGATCTTCAAAGGTTTAAGTCCAATTACTCCAGGGCGCTGATACTGCTAAGAAATTTCTATTGATTTTCAACAGGGCGTAAATGTTCTCCAGATCTCGCAAAGATCAATATGGAATAAAGTCAAATAACTTCAAAACGTTGATATAGCTTGATCGATTGATGTTATACTAAGCGTAAAGATGGTTTTGAACTACGTGAAATAAGTCCAAATTACTACAGGGCGTTGCAAAAGCTTGGAATTTTTAATTTATGTCCTACAGGGCGTTGAGAAGTACCTGATCTACATAGAATGAGGTCAAATTACTCCAGGGCGTTGATACAGCATGGAATTCTCAATTGATGTCCTAAAGGGCGTTAATATGCACCTGATCTAAGATCTTGATTGGAATTTTCAAACGATACAGGGCATCGAGGTGCACCTGATCTACGTAAGACAAAGTAAAATTAGTGGAAGGCGTTTATACATCTTGACATGTGTCTCACAGGGAGTTAAAATGCAACTTATTCACATGGAGCAAGGTCAAATCACTCCAGGGCGTTATTAAATCTTGGAATATTCAATTGATGTCCTACAGGGCGTAAAGATGCACTTGGTCTACGTAAAATGAGGTCACATTACTCCAGGGCGCTGATAAAGCTTGAATTTTCAATTGATGTCCTACAGGGCGTTGAGATGTATTTGATCGATATGGGAATAGGTCAAATTACTCCAGGGCGTTGATAGAGCTGGGATTTTTAATTGATGTCATACAGGGTGTTAGGTGTAGTGAATGAGCTGTATAATTGTTCAGAATTCATTATGCGTGTACAATTTAACTAACTGGAAGTTTGTGAGAGTGTTCGAAGAACGTCAATGAGCGTCACATCGGATTCGATGATGATCGTGAATGAGTAAAGTGGTATGCGTAAAATAGTTGATGACCTGTGAACGGGATTGTATGGATGTATGGGCGATGCAGGAAAACGAATCAAATGGATGGTGCGAGAAGGTGAAAATGCGACAGGCGAGTTGAGGAGAAGCAGGACGAAGTTTAGAGTCTTGAAAGTACTTTTGCGTGGAGTAGTCGTCGGTTCGATCTGGAATCATTATTTCGATGGAATCATTATTAACTGAGTGGGATTGTTGAACTTCGTTACGGTTACTACATTAGGATGCTACGGATCTATATGGGACAAAGTGAAATGACTCCAGGGCGTTGATACTGCTTGGACTGGAATAAGGTCAAATTACTCTAGGGCGTTGAAAAAGCCTGAAATTTTCTATCGATATTCTACAGGTCGATAGATATGGTGAAATTACTCTAGGGCGTAGATACAGCTCCTAAATTTCAATTGATTTTCTACAGGGCGGTAATATGCCCCTGTTATATATGAAGTTCTATATGAAATAGGGTAAAATTACTCCAGAGCGTTGGTAGTTGATTTCTCATGGGGCGTAAGATTGGTGTTGATTTCGCACATTATTTTTTATGTCTTCGGGTGAAAAAATCTAAGAAAAATCTGAGAAAAGCTTCTTAGTCGTCGACTAAGCGTGACTAAGCAGGACGACAGGGCTGGAAACCTCAGCCAGCGCAGTTGCTGGATAGTGTAGTGTGCTATTTCCATACCTAAAATTATTATAGATTATAGAGCATTGAAATTTTTGGAAAACTCTTTTAGTTCAAGTGAAAACCAGACTCCTACCAACAAATTCTCTTGCTGAAATTTTAAAAGATTTTACACTAAACTCAATTTTTTGTGAGTAATATGAACAATTCCACTCTTAGTCCTCTAAGTCCTACAGGAATTTTTTTCAACGATTCGAAAATTTGCCGTAAGAAAATCTTACTGAAATAAGAAGAAATTGCTCTAGGGATTTATCTTAAATGATTTTTGGGAACTATCCTTAAATTTCTTCATAATTACCTTTTCAGCTTCTTCAAAAATGGCGAAATACTTGGAGAAGTAAGTAGAAAGGATTCCTTAACAATCATTTGTATGTATTGTCGATGTGCATTAATGTTACTATTTTGAAAGAGTTTCTAGAGAAATCCATGGTGAAATTCTAATATGAATCGTTCTAGGCATTTTATTGACCTTGTAGACATTTTTCGGTTCCTCGTGTAGCTGTTGGTGTTGAAATTAAAATAATCATATGCCACAAATTATGAAATTTATATCTCAGGGAAAGAGAGAAATCTCTACAGGAATTTCTGGACATTTCCCTGTAGGATTTTCTGTCGAGTTCTTTAGATAAACATTTGCTAAATGTCCAGAGAAATACTCGAGTATTTCCTGGAATAAGAGAATTCTTGGAAGAGCTGTATGGAATGCTTATGAATATTCAATTTAAATAACTGGCAAGGCTTATATCACCTGTCAATATGAGTTCTACCGTTCGAGTTTTCAAATTTTTTCAATCGGGAATTGTTCAAGGCGTTGAATGGACAACACATTGAACCAAGACGTGTTTTGGGCTTCACTTGGCTCACTGTGAACGCAAAAGGAGGGAAGAAGCCCTTCATAGTTGAACGTTTGACCAGTGAGAATTTGAAATTTTTCTTGTTGGGCAGTGAATTCAAACCTGATGCCTCAAAATTCTTTCCCAAGAATACTTTCGCAATGTGAAATAAGATTTTTATACATCTCAATCGTTTATTGGAAATAATGCAGTGAAGTTATCACTGTTCGTGGCCTATATCCGTCGTATCCATTTCTATTTTGGTCGCAGTCAATTTTGATTCATCTCACAACAAAATGTGATCACTGTGATATAGTGAGTGATCAAAATACAACACTTCGACGTTATAATAAAATGTTTAACTAGATTATTTGGATCTTCCGGTATCCTCCTGCATCTCTACAGAAATATGTGATTTTATTTAAAACCCATTGGCCTAATCAAATACACCCTTGGCATACAGCACAATTACTTTTGTGTCCTCATGAACATCACGCATACGTTGACGCACACAAGTTTTTTTTTCCAGGACAAATAATGTAAAACTTTGTTTACGTTCTCTGTTATATGCGTTCATTGAAGGTTTTTTTTTCTTAATTCGGGAGTTATAGACATTTTTTGACGTTTGAATTCAATCCTTCAGCGAAAATGTACGAAGGTGTTCCATAGTGACAAGAAATGCCCGGTGAAGTACTCAAGGAACACACATGTTATAATTGATGCATATTAACTCTTATATGACTTGATTTTGTCGTATAAGAGTTAATATGCATCAATTATAACATGTGTGTTACTCGGGTAAGCCACACAGAGGGACGGGAAGAAATAAAAAGCGTAATAGAGCGTGGCTCAATCGATCACTAATCAGATTTCGCTCGGTACGTCTTCGTCCACGCGATTTTGGTACATAAGTGTAGTTATTTATCGAATTACAGTAGTTTTATTGTATTGTTGTTGTACAAATTGACGAACCATAACAGCTATCACAGAATACAACTTGGAATATGAATCTATGTATATTGTAGGTAAGTTCGAAAATTCGCTGTTTAGGAACATTTTAAGTTTGATACGACGAAAATTAGTGCTTTAACCCTACGTGTAATAAATTTTATTAGTTCCAGCAATTCTAAAGGCCATTTCAACTGGTCTTGCTCTTCTTAACATTCGAAAGTGTTCAGCATGAAGATTTGGAAAATGAATAAAAATAATTTCGAACTAAGGGAAATTTAAGTACATATTCTCAACAATCTAAGCCGATAGGCACTTTTTTGTAATTTTCTAGACAAAAACAAACAAATTACATGCCAGATTGTTTACATCTTCTATTGATTCACACTTAAAGAGATGTCAAAAACTTTTTGGGAACGTTTTAACAATGCTTCTAACTACTATTTACGGCAGCTTCATTTTCTTTGGCAGCCTTTTCCATAATTTCAATTAATGACAACTCTGGCAAAATTGTTTGTTCAATCTCGGAAATCTTATCCGATGGATTCTGGCAGACCGAGCGATTGTAATTATAATCAAGTATCTAGGACCCATCTAGGATAAGTGATTCAATAGTTGTGGGTGTTCCTATAGTTGCGGTAGTGCCATTTATACTGATTTCATTGGATTAGTCACAGAAACGACTCTGACAATCGACGTGTTGGCTTGTTGATACTCGAAATAGACAAAAATACCGTTCAAATTGCTTCAAAATTGATGAAATGCCACCAAAACTGATAAAACTTTTCCAACCTGTACCAATAGTTGTGGTAAAGTGTTCCTATAATGGAGGATCACATAAGAAAATAACGGATACCGCATTTATAGGAACACAAATTAAAAATTTACCTGTAAACTGTAAACTGTTCCTTAGTGTACCAATAGTGGAGGTATCATTTTTCACTGACTGATTTTCTCATTTAGTGAATGGTCGTTACTTCCCGTTATAAGAATAATATATACATTCAGTATTATTTTGACGTTTAAATAAAATTGGATCGTGCTTATTACCTCCACTGTTAGAACATTTACCCTTTATATAAATAAAAATGGAATTGTATTTGTATGTCACGAAATGGCTTAAGAACGGTTCAACAGATTTTCACAATTCTTCCACAGTTAGAATGGTGAAGAGCTGCGACGTGTACGTGCGGAATGAAATAGGGAAAGTGTACCATGGTTATAGTGGTTCCCTATTTGGCCATATGCAAAATATGGATAACTTTTACATTTTTAATCTTTCTGAATGTTTTAACATCAAGATTTATCCTTTATCTTACTGCTAAAACACAAAAGATTTTTCAAAATGTAAAGGCATTCAAGATATCACGTATGGCGAAATAGGGAACCACTATGGCCATAACTGGTACACCTACCCTAATGGGAAAACTTCTGAGTAAATTGGATTTAACAGTGAACACAAACCTAACATTTGGAAATAAGTTTTTGCATAGTCTTCTACAACCGATTCTGTTTTTGCACGGGGGATATGTACCGTGCAAAAAAAGTTCTCAGTTAAAAATTTCAAAAACCGTGCAAAAAAAGTAACTTCATTTCTCGACGATTCATGCAAAAATAAGGTTTTGGCGAAAAAAAAATTAATGAAAACTTTTTTTGCACGGCCGTGTAAAAACATCCGTGCAAAAACAGAATCGGCCATGCAAGGCAATACAAAGTTTGTCATGTCAACTAGTGCTTTATAAAAAATTATCTTTTCAAAATCACATTGATGACATTCAAGCCAGATGTGACAAATATTAAAAATGTCTGTATCGAGCATTAAGAGAAAAGCAAAACATTGTAATACAAACAAGCTCATCATTTTCTACATTGGGGGGTCTGTAGCCTTGAGGTTACGCATTCGCTTCATAAGCGGAAGGTCATGGGTTCGATTCCCAGCCCCTCCACAAAAAACCCGTCCAGCTACCAGAAGACGCCGTGCTTTGGGGAGCACATCCATCCTCCATCAGTATCAGATGGTGACTGAGACAAACTGACCCTCTTTGCAGGCAGCTAGCCTCACTAACAGCAGAGCTATCTCCTACCTACTCGGTGTGAGAGTAAAAGAGTAGGAGAGAGTGTAGATGTAAATATATAGATAAGCTAAAAATAGATCTGTATCGGTTAAGAAGCTACAGATCAACTGATTCCGGCACAGTAGTGGCCACAAGCACGGAGTGCCTTTAAAAAAAAAAATCATTTTCTACAAACTCAAGCCGGCTTTGTTGTATGTTGTAATAATACGGACTAGCTGTTGTCATCAAGGAAAGAATATCATCAGAGGATATATATATTTTTTTGTTTTAGATTGAAATTTTCTCTCCGTGGTATAGTACTTATTAATTGCATGATGTTCAGTGTGGATCAATTGGAGCGAATGTCGTAAACATTATCAATAATTTTAGACAAACATCTTCAAAATCTTTATTGCTCTATAATGAGTAAGGCTTAGAAAGAATGATAAGAAGCGATTTGTTTTCTCAATAACTTCATTTTTTTGTAAAAATTCTAAACCATTAGGACGTTTAATATGTAATATGTTATTGACAAAATGTGAACAATAACTTAATATGAATTATTATGACATGGTTGCTTAAACATGTCATAATAATTAATATTGGTGTCTTTCTTAGCCGAGTGGTTAGAGTCCGCGACTATAAAGCAAAGCCATGCTAAAGATGTCTGGGTTCGATTCCCGGTCGACCCAGGATTTTTTCGTAAAGGAAATTTCCTTGATTTCCCTGAACATAGAGTGTCATCCTACCAGCCACACGATATACGAATGCGAAAATGGCAACTTTGGCAAAAGAAAGCTTTCAGTTAACAGCGTGGATCTAATTTTCATGAAATAATTAAAATAAACATATATCACATTTTTCCCTCAATTCGTTCTTGCTAACAGCATTTAAATCATCGACAATATCAAGGGCAATTTTTGCGTATGTGATTAGAATCAATTGATGAATAACGAAAATAATTGCATTGACAGTATTTGCTTTTGAACCTAATTTTATGCCCACCTCCAATACCCCACCAATAACTCCGATCTGCAA
The DNA here is from genome assembly GCF_002204515.2 of Aedes aegypti. NCBI lineage: Eukaryota > Metazoa > Arthropoda > Insecta > Diptera > Culicidae > Aedes > Aedes aegypti. The sequence continues at coordinate 280,541,583 of NC_035108.1, read as the reverse complement.
TTACAATTTTCTTGGAATCTTCGAAGCCTCATGAATAATTCAACCCACAACAAATCATAAATCGCACAGAGCGCAGAACGCGACTACCAATGGTCCATTCGGAGAACCGTCATTAAAACTCGCTGCAAAACCAGAAAATCAATCTTCCCGCACGCCAACTCCAGTCGCCAACTTGGGTCGACACGCCGCACTTTTCTCCGCCAATCAAACAAACGAATCTGTCGCAACCGTTCGATACCTACGACGATACCTTCCTAACCCACATCAGGCAACCTCCTGCCTTTGCCTTGTGCTTTGTGAAAAATCGAACCGGTTGGCTGATGGATGTTTACGGGGACGCACAGTGGCCGCAGTCCATACAAACGAAGGTGAAAAAGTTCAAATCTCGCTCAAATCGTTCATCCTTGTTAATTGACAAAACATTGTAGGGTGATGTGCTAGTATCCATCGTATTAAGCATTGATCAATAAGAACTGCAATTTTCCCAGTATTGCAGTGAATGATGTTGATACAAACCGATGCCAAATAATTCTTTCTCAAAACGGCTTTAGCATTGTACAATAAGATTTTTATAAATGTTGATCTTTTTTTTGGAAATAATGCAAATAAAATGCATGAAATAATGCAAATAAAATGCATCTCGCCATATTCTCAATCCGTCGTATCGTTTTCATTTCTGTCGCAATCAGTTTCCAGATTCGTCTCACATCTTACGGCTCACTGTGATATATTGAGTGGTCAAAACACAACATATCAACGCTATAATAAAATGTTCCACTAGAACATATCGATTTACGGGCTTCTCCCTCCATTTCTTCAGCATGATGGAATATACTAATTTCCTTAAACAATCATTGTTCGTTATCAAAATTCAGTCCAAACGTATGAACACAATTCCTTTTGACCGTACAATTTTGGCATTTGCTCACAGTGCAGCGAAAACAACACAATCAAAGGAATCGTATTTGTACGTCGAGCATTGCGCACACATTGATGTTCTTCTTCTTCTTTCTGGCGTTACGTTCCAACTGGGACAAAGCCTGCTTCTCAGCTTAGTGTTCTTATGAGCATTTCCACAGTTATTAACTGAGAACTTTCTTTGCCAATTGACCATTTTTGCATGCGTATATCGTGTGGCAGGTACGAAGATACTCTATGCCCTGGGAAGTCGAGAAAATTTCCAACCCGAAAAGATCCTCGACCGGTGGGATTCGAACCCACGACCCTCAGCTTGGTCTTGCTGAATAGCTGCGCGTTTACCGCTACGGCTATCTGGGCCCCACACATTGATGTGCACAAGCTTTTTTTCTCAGTATGACGGATTGAAATTTGTTTACATTCTCAATTTCACGCGGTCGGTGAGCAAATTTCATCAAATTTTGTGAATTATAGAGCTCTTTCGGCATGTGATTGGAATGCAATCTTTCAGTTAAGAATTATGAAGGTTTTCCATAGCGAAAATAAGTGCTCGGCGAAGTAAGCCACACAGGGGGGGCGGAAAGAAAACTGTATCGTAAAGTGGTGTGACTGGTGTCGATCGCTAAGCATTTCTTCCAAATCGTGTACGTCCATGCGATTTTGGTGAAAAAGTGCAAAGTGAATAATTGAACTGAAGTAGTTTATCGAAATGTAGTAGTATTATTGCATTTTTGGTGTACAAGTGTACGAACCATAACAGCTTTCACAAAAATACACTTGTAAAATGAATCTATGTTGCAGGTAAGTTGGAATATCCGCCGTAGTGGAACATTTTAAGTTTGATACGATGAATAATATCGCTTACGACGAAGTAGAACGAAACCCTATTTGAGAATAATTTTGTCGCTGAATCAGAAAATCGATATTTTCTGCTACTTTTGACTATTTTTATTAATATGAAGATGAATTAAGCCACACTTCAAATCTTCAAGAGCACAAACCCCTGATAGCCAAAGTAGTAAACGCTCAGCTATTCAACAAAACTAAGCTGAGTACCGAGGATTCGAATTCCACCGGTCAAGCATATTTTCGACTTCCCTGAGCATAGAGTATCATCTACCCTGTCACACAATGTACGAATGCGAAAATGGCAACTTTGGCAAAGAAAGCTTCCAGTTAATAACTGTGGATGTGCTCATTGAACACTAAGCTGAGATGCAGGCTCTGTCCCGGTGAGGCCATAGTCAAGAATAAGAAGATTTTTTTTGTACTTTTGGCCAGCCTTCGGCCACTGTGCGACGGTGTCGGAATTCAATTTGTTCAACTTCGATGTCATCAAATCGGTCTCTCGGTCTCATGGTGGTGACATATGAGAGGCAGTTGCGTTTCAATGGAAGTTCGGGAAAAAATATATTCCATACGGAGAAAAAACCTGAAGCAAACAGAAAATACACAAAACCTCCATGTTTGTATAAGCAACCAGCATATGACATCGATCACGAATGACGGTGGCGGCGGATTTGGCATCAGCATCAGAGTTAGAAGGTGTTGCGCTGTGTAGCCTTGATGTTGTCGTTCTGTTTTGGTTCCATATATAGGATATAGATTAGATAGGTATCTCTTGATACATAGGATCCAAGTTTACGTGCAGAAGTTTGCCTGTATACCCTCGGGAACTGGCAAAACATCAAACGGTAGACACTTCCACATTCGCACATTGTATATCAATGGCGATGAAATTTTCGCTTTTGTGTGCTTCTATTCTTCGTGTCTTTAACATGATTTAACAACCGATTTATTTTATCCCATTTGCTCCACACGTGTTGGGATAGTCTAGTAGTGCGTCGGTTCTAAGAAGATTTTGTTATCAGTATGTAGTTTGATTTAACTTTATTGATTCCATTTTCTTGCTTTGAGTTTGCAACAATGGAATCGATTGATCGGTTTGTGCATACTGCAGCAGCTGGTAATGTTTCAATCGAACGTGTTTTAGCTATTCTTGCGATACTAAATTCCCATTCGAACAGATCTTATCAAATTATCTTTTTTTTTGAAAATTGATCAAATATTTGAACATTGGATATTCTATGTGGCTCGTTTGTACTAATCCAGGCTATAAAATCCTTTTTAAAATTTTATTTTGAATCTCTTTAGAGCAGATAGAAATTGTGTTCCATGCTAGATAATTTCCAATAATTTCAAAATTAATGAGGTATGAAATAGTAATTTTAATTTAATTCAGTCTAACCTTGGTTTTTAACCCTCTCAAATGATAACACAATTCTCATGATATCATTAGTATATACATAGTTTTGTTATGTTGTCTGCTTCTTTGAAGCATATTGAAAACAAACTAAGTTATGGATTTCTAGTTATCCGATAGCTCAACGCGTTATCTTTTTGTTATCCAACTATGCTCTGGATAGCATACATCATTCTAAAGTAAATAGTGGAACTTACGTATTTCCGGCCGTTTTTGTTCTCTTCGTAATGAGGCATTTTTGTCGGCTAAATCTTCTGAATTTCTTCAGCAACATTCGCTTATATGTTAAAAGTATTGTTCGCTAATACTTCTGGTGCATTTGACGCCCATTTTCGCAGTGGGAAACCTGCAGATTTCAGCATGGTACTGGTCTGTTGGCGTACTTGGAGAGCGGTTTGGACGTCATCCGCCCCACTGATGCAGTCATCAACATAAAAATCTCAGTGCGCATCGTACCTTCGTGCTGTGCGTACACGAATTCTCTCTGCTCTTGGAAGTTTTCTTAAAAACTACCTAAAGCAATAAAACAGTACTTTTCAGTGCTACACAAACAGTACTTTTCAGTGCTAAAATTAAAAACGGTACTTTTCAGTGCTACTTAAACAGTACTTTTCAGTACTATTTTTTCTTCTATTGATCCCTTTACGATCCTTGTTTGGACCCGTGCCTTCGATTTTTCGTTGGACCCGTTGGCGAAAGCTAGCGGTGGTAATCCTTCTTGGACACCGTCTAGGGAAAAAACCTCTCGAAGGTCACGTCTTTCTCGTTTATTAACTAAACATGGTATCAACAACTAACAAAAGGAAGGGTGAATCTCTGAATTCACTACTTCCTTCCAAAAAAGTGGGTTTTAAAACTGTCACTACACGTGGCAAGAATGGAAGAAAGGACGCTTCTCCGGAATGCGAAGTTTCTTCCAAGGGTGAAATGAATAATTGTATTGAAATGAGCAATCAGTTCGATGCTCTAGACAAATTTTCCGAACACCAAATCGAAGCAGCCTCTAGCCCAGGCTCTTTGATTCAAGTGAGGAAGCAAAGAGTGCCGCCTATCGTGGTCAGTTGTTCCGAATTTGGGGGATTTAGGCAGGAGATCTTGAACTCCATTAGGGGAATCAAGGTTTCCTTCCAAATCGCAAAGAAAGGAGACTGTCGCGTTTTGCCGGAAACTCTTAAAGATCGCGAACTTCTTCTCAGATATCTTGAAGAGAAGAAGCACAAATTTTTTACTTATGACGACAAAACTGAACGTTTGTTCAAAGTTGTCTTGAAAGGTCTCTCAAGTGACTATAAGTCACCTGAAGAGACCAAAAATGGAATAAATGATTTACTTGGATTTTCCCCAGTCCAAGTAATCATTATGAAAAAGAGAACCCAATCTGGCATTGTTCGGAAAGGGCTTTCTCAAGAATATTATTTAGTTCACTTTAACAAAAAAGAACTAAATAATATTAAAGCTTTAGAAAAAGCTAAACTTATGTTCGATGTCCGTGTGACGTGGGAACATTTCCAGAAACCTGGAGGAAATTACCAGAACCCCACTCAGTGCCGTCGGTGCCAAAAGTGGGGTCATGGTACAAAAAATTGTCGCATGGATGCTAAATGCATGATTTGCGGAGGTTCTTCTCACGCTAAGGACGACTGTCCTGTGAAAGAAGATACCAGAAAATTTCAATGCGCCAATTGCAAGGGCCCTCACAAAGCTAACTTTTGGGAATGCATTTCACGCAAAAGAGTCGTTGAGGCTCGTGCCAAGCAGATGAAGGATAATATCCGTTACGATAACGGTCATTTCCGGAATTTGCCTGGTAGAGTATCGAACAATGCTCATTTTTCAGTTAACGATCGCTTGATTAGGAATCATACCCACCAGGAAGATCATAATCATGCTCATTCACAAACAAATTTTAATCCGTCGGGTAGCCGTTCGAATCTTTCAATTTCGAATGTATCTACCCACGGTAAATCCTTTGCCGATATCGTAGCAGGTAATTTGAACTCTTCCCCTGTTCGTTCCATGAGTACCCATTCTACTTGTTTCAAATCAAATGGAAAAAACCCTACCGCCACAGGTAACTCCTACCCCGCTTCTTCGTCTACCGAAAATTCCAATGGGAAATCATCAGATGATATGTCTGCCTCTGATTTTAATTTTCTAACTGAACAATTGAATCTAATGATTGATGCAATGTTCAAAGCCACCACTATGACTGAAGCAGTCCAAGTAGGTGTAAAATTTACAAATAAAATTGTTATTGGATTACGTTTTTCTAATGGATCCAAATAATAATTTAAATATTTTAAATTGGAATGCTCGTTCTCTGAATGGTAAAGAGGACGAGCTGTTTAATTTTCTTACAGCTAATAACGTGCATATAGCAGTTATTACCGAAACTTATTTAAAACCTGGATCCAAATTTAAAAAAGATCCTAACTTTTTTGTTTATCGTAATGATCGACTTGATGGGGCATGTGGGGGAGTTGCAATCATCATTCATAGGCGTATAAAACATCAACTGTTTTCATCATTTGAAACTAAAGTTTTTGAAACTTTAGGTGTTTCTGTTGAAACACAGTTTGGTAAATATACTTTCATAGCTGCCTATTTGCCTTTTCAATGCTCTGGACAGCAAGTTCATTGGCTTCAAACTGACTTGCGAAAATTAACTCGCAATAAGTCAAAATTTTTTGTCATTGGTGACTTTAATGCCAAACATCGGTCATGGAATAATTCTCAAAGTAATTCCAACGGCAGAATTTTATTTGATGAGTGCTCTTCAGGATATTTCTCAATTCAATACCCTGATAGCCCTACATGTTTTTCCTCTTCTAGAAATCCATCTACGATTGACTTGGTCTTAACCGACTCTAGTCATCTTTGTAGCCAATTAGTTACTCATGCTGATTTTGATTCTGATCATGTCCCTGTTACATTTCAAATATCGCATGAAGCGATTCTCAATCCTATCAGCTCCACTTTCAATTATTTACGAGCCGACTGGAATATATATGAAACGTATGTTGACTCTAATCTTGATGTTAACATTTCTTTAGAAACTAAAATTGATATTGACAATGCTCTTGAAACTTTAACAAATTCCATTGTTGAAGCCAGAAACATTGCAATTCCAAAATGTGAAGTAAAATTTGAATCCGTGATTATAGACGATGATCTTAAACTCTTGATCCGTCTTAAAAACGTGAGGAGAAGGCAATTTCAACGCACTCGTGATCCTGCTATGAAAATTATATGGCTGGATTTGCAGAAAGAAATCAAGAAACGTTTTGCAGATTTAAGAAACAAAAATTTTGAAAATAAAATTTCTCAATTGGACCCCGGCTCTAAGCCCTTTTGGAAATTATCTAAAATCTTGAAAAAACCTCAGAAGCCTATACCGGCATTGAAAGAGGAAAACAAATTATTACTAACTAATTGCGAAAAAGCTCAAAAACTTGCTATGCAGTTTGAAAGTGCGCACAATTTTAATTTAGGACTTACTAGTCCAATTGAAAATGAAGTTACTCAGGAGTTCGAAAATATTCTCAATCAAGAGAACGTTTTCGAAAATGCCTGGGAGACTGATTTGGAAGAAGTGAGAACTATTATTAAAAAATTCAAAAATATGAAAGCTCCTGGCGATGATGGAATTTTCTACATCCTCATCAAGAAACTTCCAGAAAGTAGCTTATCATTTTTAGTTGATATATTTAACAAATGTTTTCAATTAGCATATTTTCCTGACAAATGGAAAAATGCTAAGGTTGTTCCAATTTTAAAACCAGACAAAAATCCTGCAGAAGCTTCTAGCTATCGTCCAATCAGTTTGCTTTCCTCCATCAGTAAACTTTTTGAAAAGGTTATTTTGAACAGAATGATGGCCCACATCAACGAGAATTCAATTTTTGCCAATGAACAGTTCGGATTCCGCCATGGACATTCGACCACTCATCAACTTTTACGTGTAACAAATTTGATCCGTTCCAACAAATCTGAAGGCTACTCTACTGGTCTTGCTCTTCTAGACATAGAAAAAGCATTCGACAGTGTTTGGCATGAAGGTTTGATTGTAAAATTGAAAAATTTTAATTTTCCAACATACATTGTTAGAATAATTCAAAGTTATCTGTCAAATCGTACACTTCAGGTTAATTATCAGAACTCCAGATCTGAAAGACTTCCTGTAAGAGCTGGTGTTCCCCAAGGCAGCATTTTGGGACCAATATTATACAATATTTTCACATCTGACTTACCTGAGTTACCTCAGGGATGTCAAAAATCTTTGTTTGCGGATGACACAGGCCTCTCCGCCAAAGGACGAAGCCTGCGTGTCATCTGTAGTCGATTGCAAAAAAGTTTGGATATTTTTTCTTCATACTTGCAAAAATGGAAGATTTCTCCTAATGCTTCCAAAACTCAACTAATAATATTCCCACATAAACCAAAAGCTCTTTATTTGAAACCTTCAAGTAGACATGTTGTCACGATGAGAGGGGTTCCAATAAATTGGTCAGATGAAGTTAAGTATCTAGGACTCATGCTAGATAAGAATTTAACTTTCAAAAATCACATTGAGGGCATTCAAGCCAAATGTAACAAATATGTAAAATGTCTCTATCCCCTTATTAATAGAAAATCAAAACTTTGTCTTAAGAACAAGCTTTTGATATTCAAACAAATTTTCAGGCCAGCCATGTTGTATGCTGTACCAATATGGACTAGCTGTTGTAATACCAGGAAGAAAGCTCTGCAGAGAATTCAAAATAAAATTTTGAAAATGATTCTGAGGCTTCCTCCCTGGTATAGTACCAATGAGTTACATAGGATATCCAATGTTGAAACATTGGAACAAATGTCAAATAAAATAATCAATAATTTCAGGCAAAAATCGTTACAATCTTCTATTGCCACGATTAATGCGTTATATGTTTAGGTTAAGTTAGGTTAAGTATATTAAAAACTTTTTTTTTCTCTTATAAGCAGGTGAAATCAACTCACCTGTAAAAATCTGAACTGCTACGGCAAATGAAATGTAATATGTTGTTAACAAAATGTTAATAAAATCTTAGATTTGTTTTACCAAATTAGGATGATAGTGTTGTCTAATAACACAGAACACCTAGATATAAGAAATAATGAATGTAATGTTTGGAATGATACTAATAAAGAAATTAAAAAAAAAAAAAAAAAAAAAAAAAAAAAAAAAAAAAAAAAAAAAAAAAAAAAAAAAAAAAAAAAAAAAACATAAAAATCTTCGGCCACTACCGTTTTGGCCAATGGAAAAGTCTCGCCTTCATCTTTCGACAGCTGTACGAGGGTCCGCGTGGCAAGATAAGGTGCGGAGGCAGTCCCGTACGTGACCGTCCGCAGCTCAAAGGTGGAGATTGGGTCCGACGGATGGTTCCGCCAGAGAATTCGTTGCAGGGGCTGGTCTTCTGGATGAACTTCGATTTGGCGGTACATTTTTTCTGTGTCCGCCACAAGCGCAATTGGTTTGGTACGGAAACGCAGGATAATTGACAAGAGGTCTTCTTGCACCACCGGCCCGATCATAAGGGTGTCGTACAGCGAATGGCCCGACGTGGTGCGACAAGATGCATCGAATACGACGCGGGTTTTTGTCGTGGTGCTTGCGGCTTTGAACACCGCATGGTGCGGCAAATAGCAATGGTCGATGGTATCATTTGGTGGATCGGTAATTTTCCGCATATGGCCAAGTCGCAAATACTCATTGATGAACTCGTGATAAGCTGCTTTGATGGACTCATTACATTCGAGCCGACGCTCAAGGCTCAGCAGACGTTTTACAGCAATGGCTCTGGACTCACCAAGTCGAATAGTGTCAGGATCTCTACGAGGAAGACGGACAACGTATCGTCCGTCAGAATTTCGGGTGGTCGTGGATTCAAAAAACTTCTCACAAGAATTTTCTTCTACTGAGTACAATCGTCCTGACTCTACAGCTTCTAGTTCCCAGAACTTCTCTAGGATGGATTCGAGGCTTCGTTGAGTAACAGCAGTGTGGCAAATCGGAGAGGAAGGTATAGTAGAGCCATACCAACGACCGATGACCGCCCAGCCAAAGACAGTTTCAAATAGAACCGGCGAACCTTCGCCGAGGAGTATTCTGCCACTTTTTAGGTATTCGTGGACCAGCTCGATGCCCAATAACAGGTCAATTGGACCTGACACGTTGAAAGCAGGGTCGGCAAGGGCAACGTCCGATGGGATGTTCCACGAAGAATCGTCAACGTTGGTTGAGGGAAGCTCTGTAGTTGGCTTAGGAAGAACCAAAAATTCCAACTCACTGGAAAATTCGTTGTTTTTCGAGGAAATGGTGGAGACGACGGATTGAGTCACTGTTACTGTTGCTTCACCGATGCCGCTAATAGGTACGCTGACCCGTTCCGGCTGCAGGCACAGACGACGTGCGAGTTTCTTAGAAATGAAATTGGATTGTGAACCAGAGTCTATCAGTGCACGAGCAGAGTGGTATTTGCCAAACCGATCCTTTATCCAAAGCGCAACCGTGGATAGGAAAACAGTGCTCGGGGAGTTACGATGTGCTGGAATGCTGACTGCTACTGACACAGTGTCGGGCTCGGTAGATACTTCTTGCTGAATCATGGCCTGGTTGGGTTGTTGGACTGCAGGATTGGATGTGGACTTACTTGGGTTGGATGCTTGATGCAACAACGAGTGGTGGCGCTCGTGACAATAGCGACATGTGTATTTTGAGTCGCATTTTCTAGCGACATGAGTGGATTTGAAGCAATTCCAACAGAGCCGCTTCTGGGAGATGAGTTCACGACGATCCCCAACGGCCATCCCTTGAAAGGACGGACACTGAAATAATAAATGCTTCTCGGAACAAGCGATACACGTAGGTGGATTTGATCGTGAGTTGGTAGTGGTAGCGGTATTGACAACCGTCTTTGTTGAAGAAGGTTTCTTGAAGAAGGAGTGCGAACCGGCCACCTTGATCGGTGGACCTTGCGAACGATGCTGAATTTCGGAGGACACTGTCTGCAAAATTCGCACTCGTTGATAGAGGAACTCAATGCACGCTTCGTATCCAATGTCGTCTGAATTGGCGGCATGCTCTTCCCACGCTCGAAAAGTAGCTGGATCAATTTTATAGGAAAGCATGCAAACCAGCGGAGTATCCCACGTCTCTTCATTTTCTCCTAGCTTTGCCAAAGCTTTAACATGGCGTTGAAAATCATCAACGAGATTGTGGAGATCCTGTGCAGATTCTTTCCGTATTGAAGGGAGGTCGTGCAGCGCACGGTAAAGCTGCTTCTTCAAAAAACGCTTGTTATCATATCGTTTTAGAAGGGCCGTCCAGGTGGTGAGGTAATTGTCCGCTTCTATGTCCACTGTTTCGTAAGGCTTGCGAGCTTCTCCTTCCAGAGATTGGAGCAAAATCTGCAACTTGGCCACCAACGGGATATCACCAACATCATGCACCATGGATTTGAAAGTGTCGCGAAATCCGAGCCAACGGGAATAATCTCCATCAAATTTCGGCAGATCTATTTTCGGCAACCGCAAATGAAAATTTGTCGGTGGTGGTGCATTGGCTGGTGGATTGATCGAAGAGTTTAGATCGACAATTCTCCGGTTCATCAACCACCCTTTCGTTGCACAAAATCTGGAATCGAATTCTCTGCGTTCTTGGAGAAGTTTCTTCAATGGGCCGTCTTCGTTTTGGAGCCTTTCAATGTCAGTTTGGACCTTCACATAATCACGGTACCATTGGTCTAGCAAATCTAACCACACCGGCACTTGTGGGAAATCACGGGTTTCTTCAAAGTTCTCGATGAAAGTCTCGACCGTTTCGAGAGACGACTCTAACGAAAGACGCGCCACAAACCTTTCTTGCAATCTTTTGTCCTTCTTGGTGGCCATTTCGCGACGGAATCACTCTCCGAGTGACTATTTCAACGATTTGCACGCGCGACGGCTCGTGAGTACACCGACACGTGGAACTATCTTTTCCGATAACGATCGCGGGCACGCATTAAACAACCACCAAGTAAATTATTGCAGCACACAGCGATCACACTAGCGCAATCGGCGGGGTTGTTTTTTCACAAACGTTCACTAGCATGGATATGCCCGTGTGGCGTCACTTGGAGATGCACTTGGGACACTTAACAGTGCTTCTATTCAATCAACCAGCAAACAATGCCAGGGATGGCTTTGATCGAATATGAACTACTCCACTATTGTCACTAACAAAGCCAAAGGGTATTGGCTTGGGTCGTAGCGTAGACAATGGTAGACAATGACGCGCAAATCACCTATTGTTCACACCAACTTGGCCACAATCCAAAATCACTTTCGGGCCTTGGAATGTCCTCCGTATCCGGCTCGAAGGACCAATGTATCCGAAATACAATATGCAGAGTCCGAACTACGGAGGCTTTCTTATATGGCACTTGCCTAAACACCCAGAAAATGGGAACACAACGGCCCTGCAGCAGGCATAGGCAACCTTCACACACGCGGCGGTATCTTGATACACTGCGATATCAATAATTGGTGCTCGCCCTCCTTCTAATCAAGGACTGGGACGACGCAACCACATTACGTTTAAAGTGTCTTGCTAATTTCGGACTTAGTGAACGCACGCACGACGAATATCTACGACTCGCAGACTTTACGTTTTTCGGATTCTGAGTAGAAGCTCTGTGTCTGTTTAGAGATGTATATTCTTCCACTATCTGATCGCAACTAAACTAATTATCCTGTGTGTTCGGCTTTTCTAGTATTACAGGTTTTGCATGTGTGAATCTAGTGAGTGATATTGAGTGATCGTAATTGTGTTTTCTCGTTATTGGTTCTAGTTTATATGTGGTAGTATATAAGCATTAGATCATTTTCATAATGTGTGAGGTAAAATACAAATTCATGGCTTTAGTTACATTAGGCGAATTCATTATTAATTCAATTAATTATTCCAAGTAATTTTAGGTATTATAATAAATTTAGTTAACTAACAAGTATTGATATAAATTTTGAGGCCAAATAGTTTTGAAAACACTACCTATGACTAAAAGAACAAAGCTGCAAAAAATACAACAGGTCACCCTACTTTTGTTAAATTATTCCTGGAATCTCAGAGATGTTTCGGGGTTTTGTTGATACAGTTTACCAAAGTTTGAATTTATTAGAAAAATAGTGAATTCAATTCAAACATAAGGTATTTGTTGATTATAATATACTGCATTATCGTAATGTTCAAACCTTTTAACACTATTTGAAAGTTCATTCGAAAAGCTACCTGTAAATAATAAAATGAAATAAAAGTTCATACTTAAGTGTAAGGATCTAGTTCTTTGTATTTTTTCCTCTGAGAACTCCTACGGGTTTTTCTTCATAAATAATGTTCGTACTTTTCAGCGCTTTCTGCAAGAACTCCTTAACCAGTTTTCACTGAGTTCGTTCTGACCAGATTTTTTTTGAAAAATCTCCATCGAATTGCTTCAAAATCTTATAAAAATTTCGCCAGAGAATGCATTAGAAATTTTTTTAATCATCTCTTCTGGAATCCTCTAGATACTTATTGCATATAAATTCCAATTGTTAGTTCGCCAACAGTTTTTTTCAACTTTGCTTTGTTCTTTCGAAAGATTCTCTACAGGATTGTTTGAAAAAATCGCAGAAGACTTTCTGCAAATAAATTATTAAATGACTCTTTCAGGTGTTACTTTAAAAATTCCTCGTATTATTCCACAAGAATTTCATGAGCAAATATAAAGAATTCAATAGAATAAATGTAATTCAGGATTTTTCAGAAAATATTTGTTTTTTTTTCACAGATTGTTTTTAGATATATGTTAAATCAAAGAGCAACATCTCGCATTCCTTCAAAACACTCTTAAGTTTTTTTTTCAAAAATGCCTGACAGATAAATTTAAAATTCCTAAAGTTCCTAGCGGAATACGCTCAACTGTTCTTTCAAAAACTTTTCCACAAGAAAACTTATAGATTTGTTCAGAGATTTCTTACAAATTTATATTTTTGTTTCCCTAAAACTCTTCCGAAAAAATACCAAAGATTCATCTAAGTATTTTCCTGAGATTTTGTTGAAGAAATTTTTGACCAGCTTGACTAAGATTATTGTCTATTATTGACTATTTTGTAATACTTTAGAAGTTTAACGCGAAAATGTAAGATTTCAATGAATTTAAATCTCAGTTGAAACTTTTGCATTGCATTTAAAATTTGTTGCGGAATTTCTGGTAGACTTTCAGTAATCAAGAACCATAAGTATACAAATTTAGGGGCCTAGATAACCGATTCGGTAAACGCGCGGCTATGCAGCATGACCATTCTGAGGGTCGTGGGTTCGAATCCTGCCGGTCAAGGATCTTTTCATAAAAGGAATTTTTTTCGATTCCCAGGGCATATAGTATCTTCGTGCCTGCCACACGATGTACACATGCAAAAATGGTCATTTGGTAAAGAAAGCTCTCAGTTAATAGCTGAGATGCCGGCTCTGTCCCAGTTGGGACGTAACGCCAGGAAAGCAGGTAGAGAAGTATAAAAATTTTGTAATTTTTCAAACCTATATTTTGCCTGTTTTTTTCTCTAAAATGTTGCTTTTTGGATTATGGTGTAACCCTAAATATTTATCCGTTACCGAGATTTATGTTTTGTGTGTATCCAAAGCGTTTCATAGCGACAATAAGCCACCTATATCTGAAGTTATCAACCTCTCTGAAATATTTCGATATGAGCTTCTTCTTCTTCAAACCAAGAATATGGATTCTGTCAATAATTGGTAAAATTAATTCTTCAGAAGTGTCTTAAGGAGGATCAATACAAGTTTCTTCATGAATTTCCTAATAAATCCTTTCCGCCTTCTCAGTAAGTTGGCTACATGTTTCTCTACAGATTTTTTTTTCCACTATTCTAATTCCGGAAGCAAAAGTTTTCTGGGGTTTTCGAAAAAATTTCCTCTAAAAATTCGAAGGCAATAGACATTTAAAAAGCAGGTTTCTTTCCAATTCTTGAATAATCCGGGGATTTGAAGCACAGTTTCTGGAAAAAATATAGATGAATTTTTGTTATTGTTTTTTATGTATTTTTGAAATTTTTTTCAGGGGTCGTCCATAAACCACGTGGTCATTTTTTTAGGATTTTGAAACCTCCCTCCTCCATTGCCCTCGTAATCTTTCGTTCACACAAGGACTTTTGATAAGCTGCGTGGAAGAACTCGTAATAAAATTTTTGGGAAAACTATTTGAAGAAATTCGCAGAAGAATTTCTATTAGAACTTTCAGCGAAATATTGCTGTATTACATTTGACTGAATTAAGGTATTGTGGAGGAATTGCGAGCGATGACTGAACTTTTGAAAGATAAGGTAACATTTTCTAGGTTAATTCGGAAACATGTTCCGGAATCAATTTGCCAATAAAAAGAAGACATAGAACCAGAAGGAATTCGCTTTGAGATTCTGACCAAGTCGCACAATATTATTTGACTAATTTCCAAGAGATTTTTAAAAATTCTGATGCCTTCCTTGAGGAATTTGATTATACTAAAGTACTGAACTTGCGTTAACAGATTTCTTTAGAATTATTAATCATCATCCTCACACACTTCTAGCTGGTTATCCTCCAAAAACATGAGAAATCGGAATGCTGTGAATATGCTGCTTTATGCTGAAACAGCATTATTTGGATTATTCAGGAAAAAAAACACGGTTTTTTGGAATGAAACTTACGCTCTATTGTACCACGGTATTTTTTTGTAACGGAAATGCCGAAAAATAGCGCTTATCGCACGATTAAATTTCGATTAAACCGACATTTCAACATGCTTGCAGTCTCCATACAAAATTTTTCGTTTCTTCTATATGGCAGAATACAACAAATCTCTAAACCATCAAAAAATAATTTTTCCTCTTCAAAACTATTATAAAGTTCGATGATAAGTATTGTTGTACGCATAAAGTTTGAATTCTGTGGCAAATTAAGCAAATAAATTACCTTACAAGCTGGCAAACTTGCATGCAAGTTGGTTGAAATAGTCAGTTTTTGCATTTTCAACAGCTAATATCTCAAAAACTAGACGTGCTATGATATTTCTGAAAACAGTAATGGATTCAGCAACCCTTAATTGAGTGAATAGCGGTATTTTGGTGCTGGAGACAAAATCGTATTCCGCAGTGTAACCAACCGATCGAAAGATATTTTGAGGGGGGATTGGGGGTTACTAGATGATTCTGGAGGCCCTTATTCCTACGCCAACGTGCACATATGGCTTATATGCATCAATAGCCAGTTGATATCAAGACTTCGTTGTGAGCAGGCGTGTCTTTTACAGCTGGTGGAAATAGTATCAGTAGTGTTTCAAATTTTATCACACACGACTACACGCAATCAAGGACAACATGACGTCTAACAGCGGCAATTTACGAGAACGTACATTTGTCATTAACTTCTCCGAAGCTTTGAAGAAACCGAAGATTGAGACCGTTAAGGTGATTATAGAACGAAGCCACACCTCAAATTTTCAAGAGCACAAGACTTGAGAACCAAACAGCGCTCCGCGTAGAAAATCTATCCCATTGGTCACCACCAGCAAGCAAGCAATTTGATTGGTTTTCAACGCGAACTGTTGTCAGATACTCTCGTCTTGTGCACTTGAAAATTCAAAGTTTGGCTTCGTTTTATAATCACCTTAAGGATTACTTATTTAACATCATTGCTGTCGCGTCAGAAAGGATTAGATCAGTGCAAATCAACTCGTCACGTATGTTGAGGTTGATGACGAGGAGTAAGCGATGCAAATTGTCGAGACACATGATCGGAAACACGAGGTAAGGGACGATCCATGATTTACGTAAGACAATTTTTGGGGTTTTTGGAACCCCCTTCCCCCCCTGATAAGATTTTTTGTATGAGAACGAAAAATAAATTGTATTGCTCGTAAGAAATCTTATTAAAATTCATATTAATTATAATTCAGTTGGAAAAAGTCTAGCTTCAAGATGAATCAAAACCAAAATAGCAAATCGATTGATTATTTGCAACACATATGCACCATCTGGATCACACAATCGCCCATTGAGGGAAGCATTTTTTGCTGAAGTTGTTCCATATTATTTGTTTGGTGGTGGGAGGAGACTTCAACTGTATTGAGTCTTCGATCGACAATTCCAACGAACGATGCACCAATTACAGAACGAATTTGAGAGCATTAATTTCGTGAGCGAAATTATGAATGTAAATTCCTTTTCAGATCAGAAAGCTAAAACTAAAACAGCCAAATATTGGTCAAATCTTTGGTTGAGGCATGTGGCGTAATAAATCCAGGATAATTGATGAACAGAATAGGAAAGAGTTTACATCAGAATGGCGTTATTGGACTTCACAGAAAAGGTATTATCGTACACCACTCATTTGGTGGACAGAATATGCCAAGCCGAAAATAACATCGTTCATTAAGTGGAAAACAAGGAAATTGTATAGAGTTTTCAATGATACAATGGACATTTGGTATTGTGCTCTTAGGAGAGCCTATAGAGAATACTTAGTCAATCCATTAAAAATTGTGGAGATTATCCGCATTAAGGGGATCACGCTTAAATTGCAAAGAGTTTTCAATTTAACAATTGAATGAG
The DNA here is from genome assembly GCF_002204515.2 of Aedes aegypti. Taxonomy (NCBI): domain Eukaryota; kingdom Metazoa; phylum Arthropoda; class Insecta; order Diptera; family Culicidae; genus Aedes; species Aedes aegypti. The sequence continues at coordinate 280,524,764 of NC_035108.1, read as the reverse complement.
AATTTTATAGCTGATGAGTTGATTACAGTTTTTCATTTGTCTGAAAAAGTACCGTAAAACGGGGTAACTTTGATAGTTTTTCGAAAAAAATCTTGAATATTCATGCATGTTTCAAAGAATTATAATTTATATTTTCAAAACAAGTAGGTACTGACATCCCAACTATCGATTGCAGTTGATAGATTGCCACAAGATATAATTTGAATAGATATACAATTTTTCATATAATCGAAAGTCGGTTTTCTATTCTAGGGTAACTTTGATTATTTAAAATAAAACGAACAAAATTGAATGAATTACCTAACTTTTATAGGGCATTGCATACCTCTTGCCGTTTTACATTGCATGGAAATTTCGAAATTAGATTACAAAAATGGTCCAAGTTTGTGAAATCCTTTTCGCTAAGAGATTTGAGACCATATTTAAGTTCTATGATAACTAGGCTGTCAAAGATAAGTGACCAACTGTTCAAAACAACATCAAATAGTGATCGTAAAATAGATTGTAAGCATTTCGAAAATGCTGGAATCGTATAAATTTTTAATATTCGTATATAGAGCCTCAAATGTTCTCGAATCACATGAAAACAGCTATTACATGAAGTGTCATTCTAATATTCTTTAGTTTTGCATTAGTTTTGCTTAACCGATTAACGGAAATTACGATATTTCGTTTAGTATGCGGTGGGTAACGCACTATCAAAGTTACCCGCATTATCAAAGATACCTCGTTTTAAGGTACACTAAAACCTCAATTTACGAAGTCTTTTTTTTTTACACCACCTCAATTTAAGTCACTTTTTTTTACGCAGTGCCTAAATTGAGTTTAGACAGAAGTGTGCCGGTGAAAAAAAACACAAACGCGTCAGTAGTGTTGGATCCGTTGAATCTGTTGCATGCTCCTTGTGGTCGAGCGACGGAATCCGGATCCATTGTGCCCGGATCGCGTTGCGCGGAAGAAAAAACGAAATGCGCCGGTTTGATACGCTGAACCTGTTGTATGCTCCTGTCGAGCGAGCAATGAAATCAGTATCGTATCCGGTTTGCGTAGTAACCGCACTATCAGTGTCGGTCATTCGTGTATATGCTCACGTATTCATTTCGAATTATATATTTATCGTTTAACAAAAACGAATCCTTTCCCATATCCAAACTCCCAGTGTTTTCTTGTGGAAGTGCAGAGGACTCCTCGGCTTCTGTAAAGCAAGTAACACGTCAACATTTCCCTCCCATTCCCAAATTGACCTGCATTCGGACGCAGCCGGCGCCGGTATTGTTTACTATGATAATGAGAGCACCAGTACTTACACATTGAGGATGCTACTGACCCCGAGTAGTGTCTGTTGGTTCCCTGTGTAAGTACAGCTGTTTTTGCAATAACGGAGTAGCAACTGCGGGCGGTCAATCATGCTCATGCTCATGCTCATGCAGTGCTTAAATTGCGTTTAGACAATTATGTGGGAAATTATTGACCTCCGATTGGGGAAACCCATTGGAAACCCATGTAATATGGGTATTTTCGGAACAGGCACGAAGAGGGGATGACGAAAATCGATGTCCGACGCCATTTTGGATTTCAAGATGGCGACCTCTGGTTGGGGAAAACCGTTGGAAACCCATGCAATATGGGTATTTTCGGAACAGGCACGTCGAGAGAATGACGAAAATTGATAAGAAAGAGATAAAGCTCGTGGATACATGACCAAAAGTGAAATTCAAAAAAATTATAGTGGCCTATTTTCCCGGAAAACTCTAGATGAATTTTCACGATTTCTCTTCTTCTTCTTCTTGGCATTAACGTCCCCCACTGGGACAGAGCCTGCTTCTCAGCTTAGTGTTCTTATGAGCACTTCCACAGTTATTAACTGAGAGCTTTCTATGCCAAAGTTGCCATTTTCGCATTCGTATATCGTGTGGCAGGTACGATTATACTCTATGCCCAGGGAAGTCAAGGAAATTTCCATTACGAAAAGATCCTGGACCGACCGGCAATTGAACCCAGACACCTTCAGCATGGCTTTGCTTTGTAGCCGCGGACTCTAACCACTCGGCTAAGGAAGGCCCCGATTTCTCTATATACCTCAAACTTTGAAAATTCATATCTCCTGAATTATGCATCGTAGAACAAAAGTTTTTTAGTGAAATCGAAAGAAAATTTTCTCAGCAATCTATTAAAAATAAAAAAAGAAAAACATTTCTCGGAAAAATTTTCACCACGGAGAAAATTGTCGGAAAAATAGCGAAAAAACTATCGTCTGTATCATGAAAAATTTTCAAAAAAATGTTTTTTGTTTCATCAATCCATACTCTAACTTTCGTCCATATACGCCAAAGTGGTATCTTTTACCGTTTAGGCGACAGAACAGAAAAACCGATGTCCACCCGCACGCTTCCCAAAGGAAAATTTGTTATATTGTGGGCATCATAACCGTGCGCTAACGGCGGCAGTAATTTACACGCATTGTAAGTGTAACACAGTAAACCATCCTGTCCTTTCCTGTCAGAAGAAGCTTTTCGTCAATCGGACCACTCTCCATTGGTCAGTTGGGTGTTTTGTGTGCCCTTTATCAGCAACGTTATTCAGTATTAAAGCTAACCTATGAGCCTCTATGAAAGCCGCACGGGAAGCTCTTGTTACAATCAATCATTATGGTAACGTTTGAAGGATCAAAGCTCAAGATCCACTTTCTTTGAAATTTTATGAATATATTGTTAATATGTTGTTTCGGCCAGGACGTCTTTCCTACGTTGTGTCTTTCACGATACAACAGACGGCAAATCAAGCGAACGGTTTTACTTTAACAGATTTATTACCACTGAGAGGCAGCATGCCTACTCGGTGGAGAAACGAAAGAAACTACATTCTTACAAATTCAATGGGTGCGCCTTATACAGGCGCACGATACGGCCAGACAAAACATCAATAATTATTCATTACGCGCGTACGCTTCTCAATACAGTTTGGCGCGCTGTTGGGTTGGCGCTGACTGCACGCTGACTGGCAGTGGAATATTCTACAGCTGCCATCAATGGAACAATAGATAGCGTCCCTGAGTGTTATACAGTTGATTGATATTATATACATGCAAATACTATACTATATTCTTCCGATGAACAATCTGAATTTATATCAAATATATCACTTTGTTAAACTGAAAATTTATTCGCGCGCTTTTAGTTGATTATCTAATCATTTGATAAATTGAACAAAATTTGAAAAAAGCAAGAAAATTACAAAAAGCACTTTATGTGACTTTATGTATGCATAAATATCCTTTTTGCTTGGCAACTATATGATACTGAGGGTCAAGCATGGGAAACACTCACTCAGTTATTGTGTTTCCCTCACTCGCTTCCACGCACAGTCGGGAGCGAGAAAGCCGTTTTTTTAACCAAGCCGAACGTTTCAATTTCCAGTGCCCATTCTGCTTCTTCGGTGAGCACTAAGCCATACAAAAAAAGGCATGATCAGTCGAATGCAATACCAAAATACGGACAAAGGACAAACATTTGAAAAGGGCCCAAGAGGTCTTGAGCCTTTTTCCAGAAACGTTGCTGTTGAGCCCTTTTTAGTCCGCCCACGCAAACTAACCCCACTATCAGAAAGATTGGTGTTAGCTCTTCCTGATAGTGGTATTGGTGAGCGTGATCGAGTTGAATTGAGTTCAACAGCGGCTTGCAAAGCCAATGTTTACCAATGTCGATGTGCCCTTTTGAAATGTTTGTCCATTGATTGAATGATTGTTTACATTCTGATTCCGTTCGAATGGCATTCGGGTTTGAGTGCTAATGAGCGTTCACTGACTGGCAGTCCACACCACGGAATGATTCAGTGAGTAGGAATCCTCTCAGTCAGTTCAATGCATTTGGCGAATGGTTGCTAAGTGCATTAACTCGTGCCTCGTAGATACAAGTGTATTGGTATTCACTTCTCTTCGCGTTCTTCCGATTGTCGCTTTTACACAATCGGTTTCGACGCTTTCATGCTACACTCCGCCTAGGACGGTTCAGCTATCACTGAATGTTCGATAGCAGCAGATTTTTTGCTATTTTTCATCGGTGGCGTTCGGGTGAGTGAGTGAATTTTCCCATGCTTGCTGAGGGTCAGTTCCTATTACCTATATTATTATATGTTAGGATCGTTTTCAATTAAAGACTGTTGGTCTCAATAATATAGGTTACGAATAAAAAAAAATACAAAACACCCAACAGCCCAAAGGAGAGTCCCCTGATTGACGAAAAGCTTCTTCTGACTGGAAAGAAAAGGATGGTTTACTGCGTTACACTTACAATGCGTGTAAATTACTGCCGCCGTTAGCGCACGGTTATGAGGCCCACAATAGAACACATTTTTCTATGGGAAGCGTGCGGGTGGTCATCAGATTTTCAGTTCTGTCGCCTAAACGGTAAAAGATACCACTTTAGCGTCTATAGACGAAAGTTAGGGTATGGATTTATGAACCAAAAAATATTTTTTTGAAAATTTTTCATGATATAGACCATAGTTTTTTCGCTATTTTTCCGACAATTTTCTCCATGGTGAAAAATTTTCCGAGAAATGTTTTTCTTTTTATATTTTTAATAGATTGCTAAGAAAATTTCCTTTCGATTTCATTAAAAAATTTTTGTTCTACGATGCATAGTTCAGGAGATATGAATTTTCAAAGTTTGAGGTATATAGAGAAATCGTGAAAATTCATTTTGAGTTTTCCTGGAAAATAGGCTACTATAATTTTTTTGAATTTCACTTTTGGTCATGTATCCACGAGCTCTACCTCTGGTGAAAATTTCATGCAAATCGGAGAACCTCCGGCCCAAATTGTCCGATAATAAAAAAAAATCCCCATAGTAAGCTCTCAGTTAATAACTGTGGAAAAGCTCATAAGAACATTAAGCTGAGAAGCAGGCTCTGTCCCAATAGGGACGTAACGCCAGAAAGAAGAAGAAGAAAAATAACAAATCTTTTATTTTAATTATTTGATATAATACACAATTTTGTATTGTCTTTTGAATGCCGTCAAAAGATATTGTTTATGTTTGCCCCAATCAGAGATATTCACAATCAAAATAGGCATGTTTTTGAGAGAAAAACAACAACAACTCCCAAACGGAACGAGAAAGCGAGTTTCTTCGCTCACCAAATAACGCATTTTTTAAAGTTCTAAAAGTGTTTTATAGACTACTTTGATGAGATATTAGAATTGAAAACGCTAGAGCCAGAAAACCAATTTTGCTCGGACCACCCTATGTCACCGTAGGGAAAAAAACTCTAAATCGGTCAATTTAAGAGATACAATAAAACTTTAATTAGCAAATTTGCTTAAAATTGAATGGTCTACAACTTTGCTGAAGCATGTATAATATAATTTCTACAAATAAGAAAGTCAGTGACACCATTTCTATGAAAACGTGGACCACCCGAATTTTCAATAACACCAAACAAAGGGCCTCACTAATACAATCAACTTTGTAGAAGACCGTTTTCGTCTAATGTTTCGTTCTAAAGCTCAAAATGCATCTTTCCGCGTAAAACTAATTCCTGGACCACTGTGCACCGATGCAGAAATTGAGGCACATTTTCATACGTAATAAAGACTTTCAAGGTTGTTTTGCGGACGATGTAAATTTGTGTTGTGGTAGATTCAACTGAAAAAAAGTAGATCAAATCAGGAATAATTTTAACGATTTTGGAGCAGTTTCAGGAGCTAGGTTGAATATTTCCAAGGTTTAATAATAGGAGGTGGCAGTGCCACCGTGGCACAGATTTGCTGTATCAGCCACAAGGGTTAAATATAAAAGAAAGAATTAAAATTTTAGACAATTTGTTTGGCAATGTGTTTAAAGAAATTATCGAAATAACTGGATAAATGTTCCTAGCAGCAGTGTTGCCAACCTTCCAGATTTGTCTGGAATGTTCCAGATTTTTGAAGCCCCATTTTACAAAAATCTGGAAGATCCAGATTAAATTTGTAATGAATTTGAAAGGTTTTGTAAATAATTTGTAAGGTTCCCCATATACGACATAAACGATCCAGACTTTTCCAGACAAATTTTCAAAATCTTCCAGATTTTTGGAAAATTGACTTGGCATCCCTGATTATGTAGTAAATACAGAGCAAAAATTGTATCGTTGGAAGGAAGATTCTTGTGAAATTATGAGCAGAGAGATAGATATATGCAACTGTCATTGCCTAAACGTAAAAAATGAATTTAGTTATATTAGAGATAATTTTATTTGATTTGATCAAATAAATGCAGCACAAAGAACAGTACACCCATCCAGATTCGTGTATACAATTAACTCTCCCTTACTCGATATTGAAGGGAAACTGAAATAGATAGCATCGAGTTAGGGAACATCGAGTTAGAGAGGTATCGACTTACAGAGGTATCAAAGCATGCTAGATTGAAGGGACCGCGCATTCCATCGAGTTAGGGGAAAAATCGAGATACAGAATATCGAGTAAGGGAGAGATGACTGTATAAAAATCATAGCAACGGAGCTTGCAATTTTGCCATCGCCATTTTCTGACCAGATGAGCTCAAAATCATTGTATCCATACAACGTAGCACAACTTCCAGAAATTCAAAAAACAAAATATCGCCATGGGATATTAAACAGCACTGGAAAGCAATTTGGAAACATGTTCATTAGACTGGCCCAGCTTAGTTTGGGAGAAAAATAAAGTTGTATAATTCCACGGGGCACCCACCAGGATTATTCTTCAGGGTTAGAAGAAGACTTCCTGAAAGTTTAAGCTCATTTGGTCGTTCCATGAGTTGGCGCAATTGAATTGAAGTTAATATGGGATGTTCAGCTCAAACATATAGGAAACAGCACATCATCTCCTGTTTGAATCAGGAAAATAATTGATCGCGTTCAATTGAAGCCAGGATATCAAAAACACTACTTGATACCATAGCAAACAATATTGTAGAAGGTTGTATGATGATTAAAATTGATAAAGTTGGTGTTTTAACTATCTGAAGTAGATTTGCAATATTGCTTAGTATTCCTTCAACTTAGCTGAATGGTAGCAACTATGCCACCTATGACGCTGGGCGAGCTGCAGCACAAGGTGCCAGCACATATGTAATTGTACGGGAGTGCTGATCTAAGCCTAACTTTCAACAACTGAAAGCTAAATGAAAATGAGCTTAAATCTAGATACCTAGATAATCTTCTTCAACTATGTTCATTAGCGTATCAACTAGTGAATTTGTCATTCTGGACTCAATTGAACGCTATTAAATAGTGTACGAGACGAAATAGTGACATAGGGTCAATTTTCAATATATTTGAGACAAATATTCTATACAAACTTCAAATGGAATGCGCCAGCTGGGGGAGCAATCAAATGATTTGAAATTTTGAGAGAGCTTTTTTCTTACCCTAAGGCACATATCTAGGGGGTGCCCCGTTGAATTTTACAACTTTTTTGTTTAAGGGCCAGTCTAATGTTCATTATCGAGAACTGAATCCTTTGTAGCAAATATGGAACAATTTCATAGGAATGCCCGACCTCCTCACCCAATCTGTACATTCCATATTCGGTTGAGGACTTGTCGCATAAATACATAAATTGTGTGTGAAGTAGGGTTTTATGCACGCATAGGTTGCAATTAGTAGGTTTGAAGGAACAAGTAACGAATGCTTTTCAGTTTAATGATTAAAAATTTCCAAGTTGAACTAGATAAAGCAGCGTACAGAGAGATGTTATGTTAGTAATTATAGGTAAATATGTACATTACATAGAAAACACTCCTCCCACGACAAGACATGTCAATGATTTATACACAGTATTAGATAATAATTGATACAGTCGCCTCTCCACATCTCGATATCGAAGGGACCATCGAGATAGGGAGAGATCGAGACAAGGAACACATTTCTGATGAATACTAGATTGAAAAACACTCCGTTGCCAAGAAAGTAATACACAAACAGACGTCATTTTGCACTCATAATTTGTTATGATTCCCAAAACCTTGGTCTAGTAACCTTCGATATTGGTCATATCGACATACGGAGAGAAAATTGAGAACGAAAAATCAACAGAAACACATCGAGATATGGAGATATCGAGATAAGGAGGATATCGAGATATGGAGAGAGAAAATGTATGAAGACTGAAGGGACTTATGAAATCATCGACATAGGGAGAGATATCGAGATGTAGAACATCGAGATGTGGAGAGTCGACTGTATTTGTAAATGAAAATAATGAAAAAAAAAATGGTAACAAATCGCAATACATCACTATAGTCCATGTTCAAAATGTCTCGAAATTTTGTATCACAAAAATCAAAAACATAACATTAAACGGCAAAAATATGTTTGGCCGCCAGATTATCTGGAAATAGCTCCTAGAGCTGTATATTGATTTCTGAATTTGGTTTCCCGGCAGAACTAAAAAGACTGATATGAAATCAAATGTTTGGAATGAGGTACGAAATTGAAACAAAAAGCATTACCATTTACTATTCAATACTGCACTTGACGGTACGGTTAGGAGATCTGACGGTCACAGAAACGTCATATTTATTACATGAACGTACCTTAACTTTGCGGACAGTATCGACTTCATTGCAATCGAACGCAGAACAGTAGAAAAGGCTCTTAATCGCATGAAGCGTGAAACAGCGGAAATAGGCTTTATAAGCAAATCAACCAAAACGAAGAACTTTCGTAAAGACTATCGAGTCAACTCTCCATAACTCGATATTGAAGGGACCATAGAGTTGAGGAGGTATCGAGCTAAGACAAGACCGGACAAGTCAAAGTACAAAAATGAAACCAATTGCCTGTCAAAAAAGACCACTTCTCATTGGTCGTTTTGGCAAATGCCTACTTTCACATCGTTGAGTTTGATTGCAACAGGGCACTTTGTTGCTAGCTCATTTGTTAGTGTTCTCATCAAAAATTTGGAAATTTTCAACAACATCTTTTTGTTTCAAATCTATTCATATTCGATGGTAGGTTCAAAGCATGTGCTCCTTCAATGTTAAAATACATAAAAATGCCTAATTAAGACCAATATAATGAAAATTGTGTCAATTCTCTCTAAAATATCGTCGGTCTTGAATTAAAACCTGACTCGTTTTTAAATATAGCATCTTTAATGCACTAAATGAATGAATCGCACAAGAAACAATCAAATTATGAGCCTTTATATTTGAATTTGTTCACAAGATTTGCATCAAAAGGATACTACACTGGCAAGGTAACACTGGCTTTTGTATCGTCAAGGTTAACGACTGAAACACAACGGGCAGTCTTAGTTGAGCTGTCACGCCCTGTCCTAGGTATCGAGTTGTGGAACAAAAAAACAGTGCAAATGCGATCCATGGGACGATCTAAGTAGCCATGAAAATCAACTTTTACTATGGTTCTCTAACTCGATATCGAGACACGGAATATTGAGTAAAGAATAGTTGACTGAATTAGTATAGAAATTTTAGATCTGACAAAATCTCAAATGAAAGAGTTGTCATCCTATAAAAGCCACAGTAATAATGGAATAAAATTAGTTTAAGTCATTAAACTACGTTACTTGAACTCAACTCGCGAAATTGTTTCATTACTCATGCAGATGTACTCTGAGCACGACAAAATTCCAACAGCATTCCTATTTCGGCAAACCATCCCAATTCAAATATAAACCTACCGGGAATAAAATTCAAATCAACTTACAACATGAAGCACGATCCGTCATTACCGCGCTAATAAAAATCCAAATCTTTTCCTACTGAATTATGGACTGTGCGCCTCGGAGTTCGCTCGCTTCTGGTGGGAATGGATTTTGAATTGGGTGGGAATAAACTCTGCCACTGGGAAACACTCAGGTGTCTATTAGTACCCAGCTCTAGTCCTGGCGCACGATACTAACCGTCGTAATCTCTGTGCTCTCGAGTTGTAAAACTTTATAGCAACAACCGAGCACCCCAACGTCCCAAATTTCCAGCTCGAAGTTCTCCTACTCTGAAGGGTATGCGATATGATTTTTTCCATGTCGATGCTAAACGAAACAATGAATGGAATTCAGCAGCATGGAATTCCGTTGAATTCGGCAGTATTCGTTTCAAACAAAATTTCGGCGTAATCATTCGAAATATCGTATACCCTTTCCTTCTTCTGTGATTTTGTTGCCGCTGCCGAAAAACGGTAAAATCGAAGGACACGGAGGGGTGATGGAAGTCAAGTAATCAAAAATTCACGCCAACCGGTGTGCCGAATTGACGGATGCAAAACGATTCCGCTGCTGGAGTGTGTGCTTGACGCTCGTGCTTTATTCGAAATATTGTATGAAAATGAAGTTTGCCGAACGTGAAGAAAATTAATGCGAGCTTTATTTGACGGCGAAGTTTCCCCCGGAATTTGAATTGCTTGCAAGCAGTGGGGTGAGGTGAGTGATGAATTGCAGTCAAGAGTCGAGAAGCATCCAGTCAGCGGCAGTCAAGCGGGATAAAGTTTCTGCATACTGAAAGGTGAAACTCGGATGTTGAAATTGGAAAATGGATTTTCTCACAGTAAATGCACAGGATGAAGTCGTTTTTTTGAAGTGCAATGCGATATTATTTCTCAGCAATCAATGGCGTTTTACCTTGCAAGGATTGTTACTTCTAAAGGTTTGCCACAAAATTATTTGAAATATTTCTATTAAGGCTATCACTAATCTTCTTGGGTTTCCATTATTGTAATATCTTAATGATTTTTATCTTTAAATACTGGTAAATCATTTGAAATCAAGTATGATTTCTTTAATTTGTTTATTACTATCATTTCAAACATTGCATTGATTTCCTATATCTAGATGTTCTGCGTTAGTTAAATACTACAAAGATAAAAATATTTAAATTTGAATGAAGCGTAAACAGAAGAGCATGGTAAAAGTAAATCAAATTCATCTATTGTTACAGCATCACGTTCAATTTTCAAGTAAAGATGCTTGAATGTTACATGATCGTGTGAATTTAAAGTTCTTAATCGAATGGAGTAATAAACGATTGGTCGTTGACATTTCAGTTTATTTTGATGCTCCAAATATGTGCATGAAAATCAATTGAAATTTTCAACATGTTCAAACTGTGAACTAAATTTAGCTCCTTCTTCTTCTTCTTCTTCTTCTTCCTATTCTTCTTCTTCTTCTTTGCACTAACGTCCTCACTGGGACAGATCCTGCTTATCAGCTTAGTGTTCTTATGAGCACTTCCACAGTTATTAACTGAGAGCTTACTTTGCTAAAGTTGCCATTTTCGCATGTGTATATCGTGTGGCAGGTACGTTGATACTCTTGCCCAAGGAAGTCAAGGAAATTTCCATGACGAAAAGATCCTGAACCGACCGGTACTCGAACCCAGACATCTTCAGCATGGCTTCGCTTTGTAGCCGCGGGCTCTAACCATTCGGCTAAGGAAGGCCCCGCAATAGCAAGGTGGTTGAGATAAATTGATCGGTTTTTAGTTGTTTTTCTTCTTTAACTCATTACTTTATAATAGCATGATGGTTAAAGACTTTGAGCATGAAATTTAAAACAACTTTTCCTATTCTATTTTAAGAAAATTAATCAACTTTCACACTTCTCTTTTCTTTCCAGGTAATGGCTTTGACTAATCGTACTCATAACTTCAGTAACCGTGTATTGCCTGCGATTTCTGAACGACCGATGCAATTTCCATTCCGGAAATGCATCATACTTCCACTATTAATGTAAATAAGCACTTAGAAAGTATTAAATGTAAACTACCAACCAGCAGCTGGAATGAAAATCCCGTCTGGGGCGCCACGAGAAGAAACTCACGAAAGTTCCAGCGCACAGGCGAAACATCACAGAAAAAAAATGTATCAACATTCATAATGCGAAAGGATAAAAGATTACAGTTTTCCCGAGTGGAGTTCGTGTCGGGCACAATTCTTCGTTCCGTTGGGGGTTTCTCGATGGTCTGTGGGCCACCACTACCCACCCACCCTTGGCCGACCAGTTGTCAGATGGTCTGGTTTGGCCACCAACCACTTTGCCTCCAGAGCAACGGACTCACCGACCAGCCCAGCGACCAAGACGTGAGTTAAGGGTTTAATGTTTTTCCTCATAAATATCCGTGGCGCTGAAGAGCCAAAGAACAAGAACCACGTCGTACCTAGTGCGGGGAAAAAACGAGCCCAACCTCCCTGCGGGCGACCGACGATGGTAATGCATGGTGGATCAATTTGTTCTACGAGGCGGTCATAAATCATCTTATGAAAGATTTATCAGAAATTGACAATTGAATGTTGTTTTGACCATCAAAAACACTATAAAGGTTGTTGTCATTGTCGTATTGAGGATGAAGCTGCCTACGGCAGAAGATCCCTTCAATGAAAAGTAGTTCAATTCAATTTTTACAAATTATAGTCATAGTTTTACGAATTATGATACTTTTGACACCATGTGTATTTCTTGTGAGCTGTTATACTAAACTTTTGAATGCGACGTAAATCCTTAACTTTATATTAAAGAGGGTAAAGTGGAGTTCAACATGCGACTTAATCAAATTTCTCAGCAAGTAACGAACCCTGAGAGTAGATGAAAAACCGAATTTAGTACTATACCATTCAATTCCACTAGAGTTTGTATCCTTTGATAGACACACGTATTTCGACCTCAACTGTAAGGCCGTCTTCAGTGTCGTGTACTAGATTCGACTTCAGTACACGACACTGAAGACGGCCTTACAGTTGAGGTCGAAATACGCGTAGGTATCTGTCAAAGGATAGAAACTCTAGTGGAATTAAATGGTATAGTACTAAATTAAGTTTTTCATCTACTTATAGGTATTCCACTAAATAGCTCTAAGATTTATTATCAGAACCCTGAGAGTTCTTGATTGTTTGAAAATCATTATTTTTAGCCTATGGGCAGAACCACTATGCAACGGGGACTCACTGCTGTGCTCTTGTTTGTGAGTCTGATGAGTTAGTAGCGGGTATTGCCGCCGTTACAAACCTTCCGAGTTGGGCTGTTGAGCATTCGCAATGACGAGAATGGTGCAAAGAATTGTTGCAATTTTATCGCAAAACTGGAACTTGTGGCTGCTGATCTGGAATGTTACGGGAATGAAGGCGGTGGTGGAACTTGAGGTATAAGGTGAGGGGAGGTGGTGACAGGGGCAAATAACAAGCATAAAACACCGAAATGAGTTATGGCGTTGTTGGTTTACTGCGGAGAACTTCCAGTCCCGTCGTGTATGTTGGATTCCCTCGTACGGAGTGTGCGTTTCTACTTGAAGTAGACGTTCGGCAGTACTCCTTGTTAACTGTTCGACAATTTATAGATCATACACTACAATTTGTGATAGTTGGCGTCATATAAGAGGTCATAATTTTTAATTTTACGTGTCCTTTTTGTTACAGTTTGAATATATGGTCTCCGTCATTATAAAGCAAAGTGCACACTTTGATTGTCTAATTTATTGTAATGATAACACAAACTATATGTATAACGCATTATACATATTTTCACTATTAAGCTTTCATTGCGCATCGTACCTTTGTGCTGTGCGTACACGAGTTTTATCTGCTCGTGGAAGTTTGTTTTTATTAACTAAAACAATAAAACAATGAAACAGTATCAATCTACAATATAAAAAAAACAGTACTTTCCAGTGCTACTAAAACAGTACTTTTCAGTACTATTTTTTCTACTATTGATCCCTTCACGATCCTGTTTTTTCGTTGGAACCGTTAGTGAAAGCCAGCGGTGGTAATCCTTCTTGGACACCGTCTTGGGAAAGAATCTCCTACATAGATTGTCGCGTTTTGCCGGAAACTTTTAAAAATTGCGATTTTCTTCTCTAACTTCTTGAACAGAAGAAGTCTAAATTGTTTGCTTTTAACGACAAACCTGAACGTTTGTTCAAAGTCATCTTGAAAGGTCTCTCAAGTTACTATACTGCCGGTATACGCATAATTGTCCCATGTTCCAAAATACGCAATCGAGACCAGGTATCGTATTGACCAGGTGTGCGGTAAATTAAATTAAAATCTTTACAATAGTACAAAAAATAGCGTCTTTAATAGAGTCAAGAGTTTGTATTATGGGAACAAAGTAAATTTAGCTACAAAATTCAAAGTGGGACTGTTATGCCTAGAAATACGGGGTTTTTGGTGAATTTCTACGCATAACAGTCCCACTGATAGTAGTGACCAATTATGTGCTAAGCATACTGCTGTAGATGACCGTTCTTACGTTTAGATTGTACCGAATGTAGAGGACGTATATCCTCAAGACTATGTTAAGGCACCTAATGAAGGCTCAAGTAACGTGTACCAAACGGAGCCACGTGTGGGGAAGTGAAGACATACGATTTTATATTTTAGGATGGAAAAAGAAAACTTTGCTTGCATGTGCTGTATGTGTGATAATGAGAAAATCTATGAGTTATTGAAAGAAAGAGTGGATGAGTAAGTTAGAGATTTTGTAAGATGTAATAAATTCCTATATCGACACTTCCAGCTGCAGGCTTGACAGAAACTCGTCTGCGAATTCAAGGTATATAACTCAAAATTCACGACACAAATCTTCACGCTATTTGACATTTTTTTGGACTTTGTTTGCAAAATCATGATATTTGATACATCGCAAATTAAGTTTCAGAACCACCAATATATTTGCCACTTGCACCAAAAAGCCAATTAAGCGGAATAACTCAGTATGTGGCCAGGTCATCCAAAACCTTTTGAACTATTCTTCATTTGGCTTGACTTTGACTTCTTCTTGACTTCATCAAGTTTGATATGTCTCAAGATAGGTCTCAGGACCGCCAATATAATGGTCGTTTCCTCTCGGGAACAGGGTATCCAAAACAACCTGGCATGTTATCAAGTCATCCAATAACCTTTGAATTACCCTACTTTAGGCTTGATTTGAGAATTTTTGAAGTTTGATGTAGCCAGCTAGGGAACCGACAGTTTAGAAGCCATTTCCCCCAGGGAACCGGGAACTCAGAACAATCCGACATGTGGTCAAGTAATTCAAATACATTGTGGGTCAAATTTAGACTTGATTTGCAAATTCATGTAAATTGATGTCGCAAAACAGGTTTCAGATTCGCCAATATAATGGCCACTTCTACAGTGAACCGGTATTCGCCCAGCATGTGGCCATGCCATCCCAGCATGTGGCCAAGTCATCCAAAAACGGTTGAACTATTTTGATTTAGACTTGGTTTGCTAAATCATGAAGTTGATTTGGACTCAAAATTAAAGTGGTTACTGATTCTTCAAGTGAGATTATTTCAGTACTCCCCCTGAAAATTAAACCGAAATTCGTTGAAAAACGGATGTGAAATAATATTTTGATATTGAAAATTTCAATCAAATTTAACGTCAGGCTCCCATGAATGATGAATGCATCCCGATAATACAAACACATAAAACAGGTTGCGTTCCACATGGGATGTAAAGCCAACTTGAGAAGATATTCAAAACGATTTTCCCAAACACCAGCTAATTCAAAACTGACAACTGAATATTTTGTTCAAGATCAGCGCAGCGAATTGTATAGTGTGAAAGTTATGCGTAGAAATACAGTAGTGGGACAGTTATGCGTGGAAATTCAACATGGGACAAATTGACTTGGCTTGCTTTTCATTGAGTTTCCGAACAAAGTTAATTTTTGGTAGGTGTTTTCGAAAACTATACGTAAAAATAAACTGTTTAATGACAAAAAGTCAAAATGCACAAAAAGTAACATGGGACAATTATGCGAATAACGGCAGTATAAGTCACCTAAAAGATCAAAAATGGAATAAATGATTTACTTATAATATTGAAGCTATAGAAAAAGCAAGGCTTATGTTTGATGTCCATGTGACATGGTTAAATTTCCAATAACCTGGAGCAAAATTTTCAGAATCCCACTCAGTGCCAAAAGCACAGTCATGGAACAAAACCTTACCGCATTGATGATAAATGCATGATTTGTGGAGTTTCTTCTCATACTAAAGACGTTTGCACTGTGAAGGATGGTACCTCCAAGTTTGTATGCGCAAAATGCGGGGTCCATCATAAGTCTAACTTTAGGGATTGCTCTTCGCGTAGGCGAGTTATCGAGGCTCGGTGCCAGGCAGATGAACGGTAATGTTTTTCGTTTCCTGAATTCCCCTGGTAGAGTATCGAACAATGCTCATTTTTCAGTTAATGATAGTTTGATTAAGAATTATACCCATCAGGTGGATTATAGTCCTGCTCATTCATAAACTGATTTTGTTCCGTAGGGTAGCCGTTCGAATCTTTTAGTTTCAGATGAATCTACCCAAAGAAAAACCGATACGTATCAGGAAATTTAAACTCCTCCCCTTTTCATAGTACGAGTAACCGTTCTAATTGTTTCAAAAGAAATAGAAAAACACCTGCTGTCACAAAAAACTTCTATTCCGCCTCTTCGTCTACCGAAAATCATAACAGAAAATCATCAAATGTACCTACTTCAAGTGATATGTCTCCCTCTGATTTTATTTTTCTAACTGAAAAATTGAATCCAATGGTGCAATGTTCAAAGCCACCACTATGACAGAAGCAGTCTAAGTTAGTGTAAAATTTTATTAACAAATTTATATTGGATTACGTTTTTCTAATGGATCTAATAAATAATAATTTAAATATTTAAATTTGGAATGCTCGTTCTTTGAATGGTAAAGAGGACGAGCTGTTAAATTTTCTTACAGCTAATAACGTGCATATAGCAGTTATTACTGAAACATATTTAAAACCTGGATCCAAACTAAAAAGAGATCCTTATTTTTTTGTTAATCGTAATGATCAACTTGATGGGGCATGTGGGGGAGTTGCAATCATCATTCATAGGCGTATAAAACATCAACTGTTCTCGTCATTTAAAACTAAAGTTTTTGAAACTTTAGGTGTTTCTGTTGAAAAAGAACTTGGTAAATATACTTTCATAGTTGCCTATTTGCCTTTTCAATGCTCTGGACAGCAAGTTTATTTGCTCCAAACTGACTTGCGAAAATTGACTCGAAATAAGTCAATTTTTTTTTGTCATTGCACAATGGTCGGAAAAAAATTAAGTTTGGCCAAAACTAGTTTTATCGCCTTAATCGATGAAATATGTAATTTTAATGTGTTATTTGGCGTTTTTATTGTTCCAGAAGGGATTATTCACAAATACCGTAACTTGTTAAAAAAAAAAATTTAATCAAAAATGTTATCAAACTGGCCTGAAATCACAAGTTTTGTTTGTATTTGACCAAGTTTGATTAAAATGTGTATGAATAGTGGTTTAATATATTGTAAATTACCTTTGTATGAAAAATATTGTCAAAATGTGTGTAAAATATTGAATGAGGGGTCGTCCATAAATGACGTATCTGTGACGAGGGGAGAAAAGGGTTCTAGCTAGTGGACGTAGCATTTTGAATCATGTCGGTGAAAAGAGGCGCTGAAAAAAATGGCATTTTGTTGACTTATACTGCCGTGAATCGCAAGACAGTTCCATCTGTAAAAAGTAGACATTGAGAAAATGGACTGTGAAGTTTCCAAATTCGTTTTCCAAACAAATATACAAAAAATTCCAGGGGATTAGAACATGTTCAAATCTTAATAAAACTTTCACAATTTGCTTTTCACTACGTTTTCTTTCCGAGAAAAATATAAAGATGAACAATAAACGGTTCGTTTTTGTGTTACAGGGTACGGAAATCTGTAGTGGGACTGACATGCGGTTACTTTTCATTATGGGACAATTTAACTTACTGTTTATTCCTATTTTTTCCGAACAAATCTTTGTATCTTATTAGTGCAGCTGAAAGAGAATTGGAATATAGCATAGCATAGCATAGACTGACTGTACATGTCAATGGTTGCTACTCCGTGATTGATCGGAACTGGTAAGAATTGCACTGCGATCCAAATGAATAAGGGATGGGAGTTACAGCTTACTCTCGGAGTGCAATTTTAGCAGATCTAATATTATTGATCAATAACGGCGCCGGCCAAGCCCTTACAGTCAGTTGGAATAGGGAAGGAATGTTAGGGTGTAATGATTGTTGCTTCTAGAGACCGAGAATACCTCTGCATCTCCACAATCACCACGGGAAGAGTGTTTATTAGTGGAGAAGGAAAAGATGGGAGTCACCTTTAGTTGGTGATGCGTTCCATGGATAAGGAGGAAAAATACGATTTATAATTAAAGCTAGTTTTTAGTTTTGTCTCCAAATTTTTTGGTAGAAGATTTAAAATAAACGTCCACATCTATAATGTCGAACCATTCAAAAGAAGTTTTTATTAATGGCGAAAAGAGAAAAATATATGCGTATATTTTAAATTATATGAAACAGGAATAATGCCGACACTTGACTAACCATACATAGTTTGTTTGAAAACTACATAAAAGTATATGGACATTTATGCCTCAAGAATAAAAGTCTTTGGTAGAATTTTAAAAGTAAACGTAGACATTCATAATGTCGAACAATTCAAAAAATATTTTAAGTAGTGTCAAAAATTTTATGTTTACTAGAATTGTATAAAACAGGCATAATGCCGACATTTGTAGTGACGAACCATAAAAAGTTTGATTGAATATTACAAAAAAGTAACGTTTACATGAAAAAATATGATATCATAAGCATGAAACGAGCTCGCCAGTTGGTAATCCATCCTCGACTGAACACGAATATCTTTTCGCACTCACACAGCACGAACAGAAAAGCTTCTCGGCGCCCCGAAAACGAACCGTCTTGCTTGGGCTTTCCAAAACACTGCCCAGCACAACACGCGAACCGAAAACCAAACTCCCGGCGTCCCGAAAACGAAGCGTCTTCTATTAGTGCAGCTGAAAGAGAATTGGAATATATGTGAAAAACTGAACTCAATTCAATTTTGATAATAATGCAGATGGGACTGACTTGCGATTCACGGCAGTATAGACTTGGGTTATAAAATGATGTTTGAGCTTCAAAAGATTCATATGACAAGATTGAAAAAAATGTATGAAATTTTTGATTTTCTTGATAAATACAATCAAACAGATTCTTTTAAGCTTTAAATAATTATGTGAATATTATATTGTATTCGTGTCCAGTGTAATGATTTTTTTTTAAATAAACAAAATAAAAATTCAATAAATCAATGAAACATCAATGCTTTAACGACTTGGAGAACATTGTTTTCGCATTTGTTAACAAGACATAAAGTCAGCCGTTTTATTTTTTTTCATATTTTCTATTGGGGCTTTATTTCTTAAAGAGAACGAAATATTGGCAAATAATACATTAAAACAAGATATTTATTCCGCGAATTATGCATTCATCTCCACCCAATCAATTCATCTATTTATTTTGATATATCAATGTCCTTGATGGAGTAGCCTTAATTTTAATGAAGACAACAGATTCGAGTGTTATAAAAATTACCCTGTCATTCAATTTACTTAATAACGCGGTAATATGAAAAGAAATTATTTTTATTATTAAATTGTTCCATTAGAGGTTGTGTAAGTTTTTTTTTCAGTTTGGGGAACGATAATGAAGTTCAGCTGAAGTATTAATAGAGATGAATAATTTGTATAATAAACGCAAAAATTGTCTAAACCTGGCCTTATTATTAACTTATTTTGTTGTTCATTTTCATTGAAATCTATTTCCTAGCAACAAATAATTAAAAATAACAAACCTCCAATATAACGAAATTTCCGTTCAATACATTATAAAATATATTGTACTCTAACTCGTTACTGTTAGCTTTATCAATCCAATCAAACAATTTAATTTTTATGTTTTTACTTTTTTTGTTGTGAACTTGTTTTTCATGGTAACAACAGCAAAAGCAATACAATTTAGCCTACATGAAACTGGAAACCAAAATTATGTAACTTAAACAAGAAATATCTTTATTTGAAACTGTTTTCCAAATTACTTTTGAGCGTGACTGTATATCAAACTGTTATTCGTAAGATTATACTTATATTTTAGTCAGTAATTTATATCAAACTTTGTATTTAACTTCTGAATTCCGATTTTTTGTTTCAACCCAGTCGCCAAGGAAAACAAATAAAAAACTATAGAGGGGGGGAGGGGTGTTTGATATGCTACGTATTTTCCAAAGGGGAGTATTAGCATTTGTGACAAAATGCTATGAGGGGGGAGGGGGTGTAAAAAATCGTTTGTCATGTCTTCTACAAAAATGTTCAACTTCTTAAAACGCGTGTTTTTGCTGAACATTGCACCTCTCTATCTCTTAAAGTAAAAGAATTGTCAGTCGAATTCGTTTTAATAAAGCATATTTATTTGATAATAACAACCCATCCAAAGATGCTTATAGACAAAAGTTTTTAAGGGAACTGTGGGTAAAATGAACAGGGGGGGGGGGGTTTAAAATGAACAGGTTTGTGTTTTACGGTAATTATGCTATAAATCTATGCAAAACATAGCACCATCGGAAATCCTCAGACTAAAAAACTATTTTGACAACTCTAGCGCGATCTAGAACTGTCAAAAGCTGGAAAAGTAAACAAAAACAAAGTACGCCTGTACGTTTTCTCATATGATGTAAATTTTCACTCATGGAATTTAAGGTTTCTATGATTAAAACCATCATAAATCTATTGAACTGCGTAGCACATCATATCTTTAAGGTATTTATGATAAGTAGATGGAAATTGAAAGTATTTTTATCTTCTTAATTCTTAGAACAAATGATTTGGTTATTTTGATTTTTTGAGGGTAAAATGAACCACTCAAGATGGGGGTAATATGAACACCATGACAGGGCGAATACTACCGGATTTTATTCCAGATGCCGAGAGTTTTCCGGAGAAAATACAAAGACAGACATCCAAATGGTCGTAGCTAAACGTTCCATCGATTCCGGAATGTCTTGAGGTATGCATTGATCATGTACCAGATGCCGAGAATCATGCTGCAACCCATTCAATTAAAATGGTTTTCATTTTACCCCCAGCATGTGTTCATTTTACCCCCCGTATATGTTCATATTACCCCCATTGTATGTTCATTTTACCCCCAAGTATATGTTCATATTACCCCCGTTACATGTTCATTTTACCCCCAGTTCCCCTATCAAATGCCGAAAGGGGAGATATGGTACTTTCATGATTTGTAAGAGTTGTCTGCGCCATTTTGCGCCGAAGCCAGTTATAGAGGCCTAAACTACCCCTTGAAAAAAGAGTAATTCATGAATAACTTTGTTTCTTCAAAAGATAGAGTAATGATATGTTCAGCAAAAACACGAGTTTTTTCATTGCACACAACTTTGTAAAAAACACAAAAAGTGTTAAAAATCTTGGAAAAATGTTGTGATAAAAAGTATGATTTTCAGGGGTCATTCACATACAACGGCATATATCTCAAAAAGTATGAGAGATAGAAAAATCGTGTCTTCAACAAAGTTGTTTCAAATTGCCAATTCTACAACTTTGCCGAATACATCATATGTCTATCTAAATGTTTTGAAAA
Organism: Aedes aegypti; assembly: GCF_002204515.2. Classification (NCBI taxonomy): domain Eukaryota; kingdom Metazoa; phylum Arthropoda; class Insecta; order Diptera; family Culicidae; genus Aedes; species Aedes aegypti. The sequence goes on along the minus strand of NC_035108.1, from coordinate 280,503,294 downwards.
AAATAGTTTTTCTATCTCACTGCTAGGTGGATTGATCACAACACTTTTTTCGTCAAAGGTTGCGCTTTAATATACCAAGAAACTTCTCCGAACAAACTATATCGCTGAAATCAACGGTTTGGGCGCTATTCAAAAATCGCATGAAATCGAGAAAATAATACACAGTGCATTGGTGACTTTAATGCGAAACATCGGTCATGGAATAATTCTCAAAGTCATTCCAACGGCAGAATTTTATTTGGTGAGTGCTCTTCAAGATATTTCTCAATTCAATACTCTGATAGCCCTACATATTTTTCCTCTTCTAGAAACCCATCTACGATTGATTTGGTCTTAACCGACTCTAGTCATCTTTGTAGCCAATGAGTTACTCATACTGATTTTGATTCTGATCATGTCCCTGTTACATTTCAAATGTTCTGTCGGACGACTCGCTACTCCCCTAATTATTGTCCCACACTAGTGAGCAATAGTGTGGGACAAAATTTAGATTATCGCTCCAGTCCACTTTTTGGATTGCAATTAGGTCCCATAACAACTGTGCAAAATTTCAGCTCGATTGGAGAAACTATATTTTAGCGCCAGCCGTTCAAAGTCTGTATGGGATTTACTATGGGAAAACTTACTTTTACAAAGAAAAATCGCCAGAAGTCGCCCATTGACCTCTATAAAAATTCTGAACACAGACCTCGATAGGTATTTTTATGATGAAGAATATTGCCGAATACCGCGAAACAATCCGACACTTGTGAAAAAAGTTATTCAATGAAATCCTATTGGCAAGGCTACGTTGATTACCACGTAAAGGAATAACAATAATAACAAAATCGGGCAAAATTTCCGAATAGTCTATGCTTAATAACTTTTTTCACAAGCATCGGGTTGCTATGCGGTCTTCGGCAATGTTGTTCCTCGTAGAAATACCTATACCTTTGTTCAGTATTTTTATAGAGGACAATGGGCGATCTCTGGCGATTTTTCTTTGTAAAAGTAAGTTTTCCCATAGTAAATCCCATACAAAATTTGAACGGCTGGCGCTAAAATATAGTTTCTCCAATCGAGCTGAAATTTTGCACCTAATTGCAATCCAAAAAGTGGACTGGAGCGAGAATCTAAATGTTTCATATAACCGTGTCCCAGGCTAGTGAGCAAGCAGAGTAGCGTTCGCTTAATCCTGCTTACATCGTTCGAAGGCGTCGTCGGTGGCTTCGTTCCATTCGAGTGCTGTGATATCGTTGCGGATATTTCCACAATAGAAATATTAGTAGGTTAATGCTTCTACTATTTCCACCGATCATCGCTTGTGCGGTCCTTAGCCTCTTGCCCAGCAACTCCTATCCCTACCTCCTCGTGGTACTGGCCGGGGTACGAGTAACCTTGGGGAAGATCGGGTAACCAACCCCCGGTGGGAACATTGGTCGTATGCTGACAGGGAAGGGGGGGTTTGCTTTTGCTTCTGCAAAACTGGAGCGTCTGTACTCAATGTTAGGAGCAGCTCACAACAGCGTCTGTTCCCCCCCAGACAACCAGAAATCGCATGAAAGTTCACATTATAGCTCGTTTATTCATACTAATTACATCAAACCCGCAAAACACCGTGGATAAACTCGTCAGATTGATTAGTTTCCTCGCATAAAACACTACTTTTCTGAGTTCATTTGTACATTTCGTTTCGTCTCGTACACTCGTACAAAGTAAGTCGAATCAATCCGTAGCAGCTGTCAAATTAACATTTATTATCATAAGTTAAGGCGCAGAAGATCACAGTTTAGTTCGGTAGAATATTTATACACTCGCATTGTATGTTATTATTCATCACATAATATATGCACGCATATCGCCTCCACTTTTGTACGTAGAAGGTCTTTTCGCGACATCTTATAAGTGAAATTTTGCACATATAAAGCCTCCAGGTGATTTCGTTATACGTACATTTTGGTTGTCTGGGCCATGACAGGGGCGGCTGGTCATCGTCCGAGTGCCAGAGAAGGACTCTAAGCTAAACTGCACACTATGGTCCTCCGAACATTTAGGGGGAACGGTCCTCCGGAAATCTAGGGGGTTGGTGTCAGGCCCTGCAAGCCAACCGTAAAAACACAACAGCACAGGAACGTCAACGAGAGAATTCGGACCGGAATAATCAGCAAAGACCACAGCGACGAAAATGGACTAGCGATTGGAAACTCGGTAGGTGGAACTGCAAATCTGTCAACTTCATTGGAAGTACTCGCATACTCTCCGATGTTCTGATGACCCGCGGTTCCGGTATCGTAGCGTTGCAGGAGGTGTGCTGGACAGGAGAATTGGTGCGAACGTTTAAAGGTAATCATACCATCTACCAGAGCTGCGACAACACACGCGAGCTGTGAACAGCTTTCATAGTGATGGGTGACATGCAAAGGCGCGTGATCGGGTGGTGGCCGATCAATGAACGAATATGCAAGTTAAGAATCAAAGGCCAGTTCTTTAACTTCAGCATAATCAACCTGCATAGCCCACACTCCGGAAGCAATGATGATGACAAGGACGCATTCTACGCGCAGCTCGAATGCGAGTACGATCGCTGCCCAAGCCACGACCTCAATATCATCATAGGAGATTTGAACGCTCAGGTTGGCCAGGAGGAGGAGTTCAGGCCGACGATTGGAAAGTTCTGCGTCCACCGGCTGACGAACGAGAACCGCCTACGACTGATAGATTTTGCCGCCTCCAAGAATATGGCCATTTGTAGCACATATTTTTAGCACAGCCTCCCGTATCGGTACACCCGGAGATCACCTCAGCGGACAGAATCGCAAATCGACCAAGTTTTGATCGATGGACGGCACTTCTCCGACATAACCGACGTCAGAACCTATCGTGGCGCTAACATTGACTTCGACGGACGGACGCGAGGTGATCGAAAGGTGGAAGTAGCACTACGATGAACATCTGAATGGCACAGAGAACACAAGCACAGAAGGTCAGGACAGCGAAGGCGATGGCTACGTCAGCACAGCGGACAATGGAAACCAACCAGCTCCCACGTTGGGGAATGTTAAGGATGCCATTCAATAACTCAAGAACAAAAAGGTTGCTGGCAAAGATGGTATCGGAGCCGAACTCATCAAGATGGGCCCGGACAGGTTGGCCGCTTGTCTGCATCAGCTGATAGTCAGAATCTGGAAAACGGAACAGCTACAGGAGGAGTGGAAGCAAGGCGTTGTATGCCCTATCTACAAAAAGGGCTACAAACTGGAGTGTGAAAATTATCGTGCAATCACCATCCTAAACGCCGCCTAAAAAGTGCTATCCTAGATTCTCTCACATCGTCTATCACCTATAGCAAACGAGTTCGTGGGAAGTTATCAAGCAGGTTTCATCGACGGACGCTCGACAATGGACCAGATCTTTTCCGTGCGGCAAATCCTACTGAAATGCCGTGAGTATCAGGTCCCTACGCACCATTTGTCCATCGATTTCAAGGTGGCATTCGATAGTATCGACCGCGTAGAGCTATGGATAATCATGGACGAGAACAGCTTTCCCGGGAAGCTCACAATATTGATCAGAGCAACGATGGACGGTGTGCAAAACTGCGTGAAGATCTAGGGCGAACACTCCAGTTCGTTCGAGTCTCGGCGGGGACTACGACAGGGCGACGGACTTTCGTGCCTGTTGTTCAATATTGCGCTTGCAGGTGTCATGCGGAGAGCCGGATTTAACAGTCGAGGCACGATTTTCACGAGATCCGGACAATTTGTTTGCTTCGCGGACGACATGGATATTATTGGGAGAAAATTTGAAACGGTGGCAGATTTGTTCACTCGCCTAAAACGCGAAGCAACAAGAGTCGGGCTAATGGTGAATGCGTCGAAAACAAAGTACATGTTGGTTGGCGGAACCGAGCGCGACAGGGCCCGCCTAGGAAGCGGTGTCACGATAGACGGGGATACCTTCGAGGTGGTGGACGAGTTCGTCTTCCTCGGATCCTTGTTGTTACGGCGAACCCAGTATCGTGAAGGTAGCTAAAGGTGGAGGGATACGCTGGGCAGGGCATGTTGCAAGAATGCCGAACAACCCTATAAAGATAGTGTTCGCTACGAATCCGGTCGGAACAAGAAGGCGTGGGGCACAGCGAGCTAGGTGGCAAGGACCTGGAGAGCGCGGGTCACAGTCAAGGATGGAGAGAAGCGGCAAAATATTGTTGGCGAGGCTTTATCAAGATAATTGATGTAAAGCCAAATAAGTAGTATCGCTTGCAGATTTCACTGCTTTTCTGCTGCTCGTGGGATGAAACGTCGGTAGAAATTAATCGTTCCGACAAACCTCTTCAGCTGCTTAGCGTTTGTTGGCCTCGGGACATCCAGGATTGCTTGAACCTTGCTGCGCTTCGGCTCGATTCCATCGGAAGTGACTTCGCGGCAAAAAAAAAGACAACGGATTCCTGAACAATTTGGCATTTGGCGGCGTTCGAACATGATGCGGAGGTGTTCTTTGTGATGCTCTACATTATCTGACGCTATGTAGAGACCATCGATGTACGGATAAACAAAATCAAGGTCACCTAATATAGCATGTAGGTGCCTTTGGAGAGTTTGTCCCGAATTTCGCTGCCCGATGGTCATAAATTTACACTCAAAGAGTCCGAAAAGGGTTGTTATGGCTCTCTTTGGGACGTCTTTTGGGGCTTATGGAATTTGGTGAAATGCGCGCTGCAAATCAATACAGGCGAAACAATTTTTACCATGCATGATGCTGAAGAAGTCTTGGATGTGTGGAACGGGATACCGGTCTGGCACGGTGATGGCGTTCAGATTCCGGAAGTCACCACAGGGTCACCACCTGCCATTCGACTTTTTGACAAGATGAAGTGGGCTAGCCCAGCTACTTTTCGACGGTTGACATATGCCTTGGTCCAATGAAACTCAGCTTTTTTTTTCTATTAGTTTGACCACAGGTAACCGGCGTAGTCGGCAGAACACAGGAGGGCCGGTGGTGCTGATCTGGTGGACTTTACTCGCCTTGGTCGGTCTGTGCTTCATGTCGAGGACGGTGATGTCTTGATGGTCGGCAAGAATTTCAGCGAACGCAGAATTGGCATCAAATGTGTTAATAGCTGGTTCGGTCACTGCGTGGATGCTCTCGATTTCCAGCCGGGTGGTATTGTCGATTAACTTGTTTCTCCACGATCCACGAGAAAATTGAAATGCTTGAGGAAGTCAGAGCCGATGATGGGGGTTTTCACATCTGCGATGACAAATATCCACACAAATGATCTTCGCAGTCCAAGTTCGACGGTGATCCGCTTTGTACCGTAGGTCTGGACTCGGGAAGCGTTTGCGGCAGGGAGTTGTTGCGATGCTGTAGGCTTGAGGCGCTCTTTTGGAGAAGGTGGAACGACTGAAATGTTCGCTCTGGTGTCGATGAAAAATCGATTTGATGACTTGAGATCGTGTATTTGGATTCGTTGGACGTCCAAGGTTTGGTTCAGGATTCTGGAGTTCTGGTCCGTTGTTGGTTCGCTGCTTGATTTTATTCTCCCTTGGTCCAGTGTTCTGTTCTTCTCACACTTCCGAGCTTGAGCACCATGGGCATAAATAGCCATCAGACTTGAGGGGGGCCACGGCCCCTTCTCATGAGAGATAAAAGTCGTAAAGGATTTAGATAACTCAATAATACTTGTTTCGATAATATTTGTGAACCGATTATAGCCGCGTACTTTCATACAGAGGTACCGTAAAACGGGGTAACTTTGATAGTTTTTTCGAAGAAAACTTGAATATTTATGCATGCTGTTTCCAATAATTATAATTTATATTTTTAAAACAAGTACTGGCATCCTTGCTATCGATTGCAGTCGATAGATTGCCATAAGATTTATTTTGAATGGATATATAATTTTTCATATAACCGAAAGTCGGTTTTCTGTTTTGGGGTAACTTAGATAATGGAGTATGATTCAAACAAAATTGAGTGAATAACGAATATTTGTAGGGCATTGCATACCTCTAGGCGTTTAACGTTATATGGAAATTTCTGACTTAGATTACAAAAATGGTCCCAGTTTGTGAAAATGCTTTTCGCTAAGAGATTTGAGACCGTATTCAAGTTCCATGATAACTAGGCTGTCAAAGATAAGTGACCAACTATTTAAAACTACATGAAATAGTGATCGTAGAACAGATTGTTTGTAAGCGTTTCAAAAATGCTAAAATTGTGTCAATTTTCAATATTCGTATAAAAGCCTCAAATGTTCTTGATTCATATGAAAACCGCATTTACATGAAGTGCCATACTAATATTTTTTAGTTTTGCATTCGTTTTGCTTAACTGATTAACAGAAGTTATGATATTTCGTTTAGCATGTGGTATGTTACGCACTGTCAAAGTTACCCGCATTATCAAAGATACCCCGTTTTACGGTAGATCAAAACCTAAAAATCGTCTAAAACCGACTGATCAACTTTCTTAGATACCAAATGTCACTTTTATGGAAAAATAGTAAACATTTATTTAAAAATCTATGTTTTCGTTTTATATTGCCAAGATGACGTATTCAACCCAATCTTATATTTTGATCTCGAATAGAACACAAGGATTTAAAAGCAGATTATAATCAGGATTTACCTTTCCAATTCGATTTGAACTAGATGTTTGTCCCAAGCCTTCGAAAAAAAAAAATGCTTGCTAGTTTAAAAATATGGATCATTGTTGCTCAACATTTCTGTAGTAAACGATTCATGTCTCTAAACCTCTCGAATACAAAATTTGAACATAGGATTGAATAATACCTTTTTTTGTTAGAGTTAACTCTCTAAACTCTTTAAACTTTAAATCCTAAAGCTGCTTGGCTACCATCATATTGAAGGATTAAAGTTTTTTTTTATATTCAAATAAAGCTGTTGTCAGAAAATTCGTACGATAACAGTTATTTGAAGAAAAAGGATGGAAGATATTTTGCTCATGGATTTATTAATATCCAATCATAGTAAGGCAGAGCAAAACTTTGACCTTAGTGGTATAATCAATTTTTTTTTATAAAAACAATAGCAGTTGAAAATAAATACTATACAGTGAACCTTCAACATATTTGCTACAATTTCGCTGATTGTCTTAAACAAACTTTTAACCCATCGGTGGGGCTCGAAACTTTTACGATAGACATACTTTATATAAACTTATGTTTACAGATAAACATACTCTAATTTTTCATCAAAAAATTGCCCAAAGCCCAAAAAAAAAACGTTTTTTGCAAAACTAGGTGAAAATGTGAAATGTTGGTGACTTTTTTCGTACGATCAGGCAAATTTCGCTAAACTTGAAGATAATATGTGAATTTGGGGTAATTAGTAAATTTCTCTACTAGATTATATGGGTCGAACTTTTGCCACACTGTGGGTCAAAAATTGATTCCAAGCAATTATGTAGTTACTTATAAACTTCAAATCATCCTTATGATGCATAAAAACGCCCTTACATAAAAAAATTGAAGATGATTTTATCCTTATTTATTTTCATGCAATGAAAGTTTGATAAAAAATTATAATGTTTACGTCAAAAAACAACAAATAGCCAATATTTTTCCAAATCATAATCGACTCTTATGATATTTGTAGTGAAAGTCTCTTACTTGAACACTATAACTAGATCCTAAATCGAATCCTTAACATTCGATTTATTATCATTTATCTAAAAACAAGTTTTATCTATATTTCTTACAAGTAACGCAACGTCTTCTAATTACAGAAATTTTACATGAATGCATATATATATATTTATAACGAAAATAACATCTCGGAACCGAATTGATGTGGTTCCCATTCTGAAGATAGTCACTTATGACTTCAAATGTTATAGTTGCGACTTCATTTGGAAGCGAAGTGAAGCTGTTCTTCTCGAAATGAATTAGCCCAGGGTTAAAAATCTCGTTATCAAAGACAAACATAACGAATTGATGTAATGTCCATATAAACTATGTAAGGCCATGGTTCGGGGGGGGGGGGGGGGGGGGGGGGTTGCAGGCCCCCCTGGCCCCTCCCTATTAACGCCAATGTTGAGCACCATGTTGGTAATGGAACCAATAGATCCAACGACGAGGTTTTTTGCTTCTCACTAGAGTTCCATCTCGCCGGCCAGATAAGTGTGTTGACGTGCACGGCTGCTGTGTAGATCACGCCCACGAAAATTACCTGATAGTGCCTCATATTGGCGTCTGGATAGGGCTTCGATACGTTTCTCGAGGGATGATGTTGATGAGGTTTCGGTTTCTAAACTGCTACGATTTGCTCACGGGGTGCTTCCATAATTTTGTCCGCTATTTTCGCTTGGGCGTCCAACGAAGCAGTTGGCATGGCAGCGATAATGGAACGAGTGGTGTTTGGAAGGCCTCGCAGCCAGATCTCGGACATACCAGAGAGTAGACTAGTCAATCGCTCAGTATGACCATGCTGAGGGTCGTGGGTTCGAATCCCGCTGGTCGTGAGACTTTTCGTAGAGGAAATTTTCTCGATTCCCAGGGCATAGAGTATCTTCGTACCTGCCACACGATATACACATGCAAAAATGGTCAATCGACAAAGAAAGCTCTCAGTTAATAACTGTGGAAGTGCTCATAAGAACACTAATCTGAGAAGCAGGCTTTGTCCCAGTTAGGACGTAACGCCAGAAAGAAGAAGAAAACTAGTCAATCTCTGTGTTTCTGACGGTTGGAAATGCGCCAGTACCGCTGCTTTGAGGCAGTCGTACTTGTCGTTGACATTTGACGCGTTACAATTGTCGATCACTGTGTGCACAAATTTCGCCCGCGAATCGAGGGTAACGATTACCGCATTGAATTTCAGCTTGTCGTTCCATATCGAAATGACACTGAATGCAGCTTCGAGACACATGAACCATGTTTCAATGTCGTCCGGATCAAAATCCAGAAAACTGATTTTGGCGATAACCGTTGGTTCTGTGCAATCGACATCTTCTAGCTTCATATTGTTTGCGGTTCCAGATACACTTCCAGAAGCTTCTTCGGTCGCCATTGTGATTTTTTACGGCAGTGAATCTAGCACTTTTGTTCTGAAATTTCGTGATATCTAAACGGCGTTTTGGCGATCGATCGCGGGTCGATAACTTTCGAATTATTCGTGATTCTGATACTTTCGCGACATCGGGGTCACCAGTTGTAGGGGCTAGTGCCTACACACTTAGATTTTTTTTAACAAGCTCGGCTGTGCGAATCTCGGTTTCCCGATCTTAACCGAGACTCAGCTAACAAATTGTCCGGTTGCTTTGCAACGGAGCACGATTTACTGATACTCGGCTTTTATTTGCTGAGATCCCAGGAAATGTATTTGCCGACTACTCGGCTGTGCGGATCTCGGGTAAAATTAGCCAAGATTCGGCATTCTGAATTAAGTGTGTACGATTTTGATACGGACATGAGACGTTCTTTCGGACGAAAGCTAGACTATCGGGTTTGGTGGTCTGTAATGAACTAAAATCTATATTTCGATCATCGTATGATAATTCTGTGGGATGTGTGTATGTATGGTTATTACGTCACAATTTATGGAATTTATGGTAGTGTTGTACAATCCGTGTGTTGCTGTGTCCTATTCGGCAATTTCAACGCACTCTTGATCCTGCTAGGAATATTATTTGGCAGGATTTGCAGAAAGAAATTAAAAAACGTTTTTCACAATTAAGAAACAAAAATTTTGAAAATAATATTTCTCAATTGGACCCTGGCTGTAAGCCCTTTTGTAAATTATCTAAAATTTTGTAAAAACCTCAGAAGCCAATACCGGCAAACAAGAGAACGTTTTTGAAAACTTCTGGGAAACTAATTTGGAAGATGTAGAACTCATATACACACCCTTATCAAGAAACTTATCTTTCTTAGTTGATATATTTAACAAATGTTTTCAGTTGGCAAATTTCTTCAAATGGAAAAATGCTAGGGTTGTACCAATTTTGAAACCGGACAAAAATCCTGCAGAAGCTTCCAGATCTCGTCCAATAAGCTTGCTTTCCAACATCAGTAAACTTTTTGGAAAGGTTACATTGAGCAGAATGATGGTACACATAATCGAAAATATACTTTTTACCAATGAACAGTTTGGATTCGGACATGAACATTCGATCACTCACCAACTTTCACGTGTAATAAATTTGATCCGTTTCAACAACTCTGAAGGCTATTCTACGGGATTTGCTCTTCTAGACATAGACAAAGCATTCGACAGTGTTTGGCACAAAGGCTTGATTGTAAAATTAAAAAAAAAAAACTTTAATTTTCCAACATGCATTGTTAGAATAATTCAAAATAATCTGTCAATTTGTTCACTTCAGGTTAGTTATCAGAACTCCCAGTTTGAAAGACTTCCTGTAAGAGCTGGTGTTCCTCAAGCCAGCATTTTGGTATACAATATTTCCACATCTGACTTAACAGAATTACCTTAGAGATGTCGACAATCCTTGTTTGCTGATGACACAGGCCTCTCCGTCAGATGATGAAGCCTGTATGTCATCTGTTGCAGATTGCAAAAAAGTTTGAATATATTTTCTTCATACTTACAAAAATGGATGATTTCTCCTAATGCTTCCACAACTTAACTTATAATATTCTCACATAAACCAAAACCTCTTTATTTGTAACCTTCAAGCAGACATGTTGTCCTGATGAGAGGGGTTCCAATAAAATGGTCAGATGAACTTAAGTACACCCGATTTTATTTTTGGGATGCGTACCGTGCAATAAATGTTTTCAGTTCAAAATTTCAAAAACCGTGCAAAAAAAGTTACACCATTTCTCGACGTTCCATGCAAAAATAAGGTTTTGGCGGATAAAAAAATGTATGGAACCTTTTTTTTGCACGGCCGTGTAAAAAAAAATCCGTGCAAAAACAGAATCGGGTGTATCTAGGGCTCATGCTAGATAAAAATTTAACTTTCAAAAATCACATTGAGAGCATTCAAGCCAAACGTAACAAATATATAAAATGTCTTTATCAACTCATCAACAAAAAATCAAAACTATGTCTTAAGAACGAGTTTTGGATCTTCAAACAAATTTTCAGGCCAGCCATGTTGAATGCTGTACCAATATAGACTAGTTGTTGTAATAACAGAAAGATAGCTCTGTAGAGGACTATAGATAAAATTTGAAGCTTCCTCCCTGGTGTAGTACTAATGAGTTACATAGAGTATCCAATGTTGTAATATTGGAACAAATGTCAAATAAAATAATAAATAATTTCAAACAAAAATCGTTACAATCTTCTGTTGCCACGATAAATGCGTTATATATGTAGGTTAAGTTAGGATAAGTAAATTGAAAGCGTTTTTCTTTTTTAAACAGGTGAAATCAACTCACATGTGAAAATTATGAACTGCTATGGTAAATGAAATGCAATATGTTGTTAACAAAATGTCAATAAATGTTTAATGTAGTTTTATAAAATAAGGATGATAATGTTTCCAATACAGCACACCTAGATATGAGAAATGAATGATATGTTTAATATGATGCTTATAATGAAATTGAAAAAAAAAAAAATGCCTGTAGAACAAAATTTCGCAACACAAGAAAACGTGTTGATAGGCTTGGCAAATTATTTGATATATTCAAATCATATCAACTAGAAATTGAATGTTTCTAACAACGATCCAAAGGCCGCCCATTTACATGTGTAATAAGTCATGAATCATTCATGAAAACATTTTCACTCAATTTGCCCCAGTTCAGATTACAGAAAAGTGTAAAGAATACCGAACAATAATGCTGCCCGGTTTTAATTTGTCACGCACCAAAAAACTGGCCACGCGTATCCCAAAGCGGACGAATCACTGCCTTCCTCGGGGAAATGCTTTTGTGTGTACGGTTGCCATTGCCTTTACTGATTTATACGTGAATCTCTCTCGAATCGCAGCGTGTTGCTTCCAATTTAATTGAAAAAAAGTCCCCACCGCCTCGATTCCGTGTCAACGCGGTGGGCTTCAGTGTATAGAGAGGCTCACACTTTTGTCGGAAATTGAATGCCTGTCACGCAATCCCGATTGCACACACGTCCTGCCGGTTGGTGTAAAATGAAATGTATACATGAGCATGTAAGCGGAGTAAAAGTAAATAAGGGGATACGATAATTTTCGTTGATGTAGGTAGGCCATCATTCTGCTCAATATGACCTTTTCAAAAAGCTTACTGCATGAGGAAAACAAACTGATTGGACGGTAGCAGGAAGCTTATGCAGGATTTTTGTCTGGTTTTAACACTTCAGTCGTCGCGCTGTTGTATTTTGTACAACAGTGGTGAAAAAACCTCGCTTATCGTACACAGCATCAGCGTGGTGCTTCTGGCTGTAGCAAACCGCGCGACGACTGAAAGGTTAAAATTGGTATAACCTCGGCACTTTTCCATTGTCAGGAAAATATGCCAACTGCAAACATTTGTTAAATATATCAACGTGGAATGATAAGCAACTCTCTGAAAGGATGTTAAATATTCCAACATCGCAAGGGGCTTTCATATTTTTGATTTTTTAAATAATAGTTCTCACTTCTTCCAAATCAGTTCCACAGGAGTTTTCGAGAACAATCTCTCGATTGGGAATGCTTTCGAAATCATGAGTAACTTGATTTCCAATTGGACTAGTGAGTTCTCCCATGATATTGTGCGTGCTTTCAAACTGCATAACAAGTTTTCGAGCATTTTCGCAATTAAATAGAAATAATTTGTTTTGCTTTTTCAATGCTGGAATTGGCTCCTGAAGTTTTTTCAAATTTTAGTAATTTCCAAAAGGGCTTAGAGCCAGGGTCAAATTAAAAAATCTTATTTTCAAAGTTTTTGTTTCTTCATTGAGCTAAACGTTGTTTAATTTCTTTTTACAGACCTTGCCGTATTACTTTTATAGTTGGATCTCGAATGCGTTGAAATTACCTTCTTCTCACGTTTTTAAGACGGATGAAGAGTTTAAGATCATCGTCTATAATCACGGAATCGAATTTTACTTCACCTCTCATTATTACAATGCCCCTTGCTTCAATGAATGATTAAGCCATTTGAACTATGTAGATGCTACAATCTCATGTTATGATTTAAAAATAATGCTCCACGCTATAGGCTTATTTTTGAAACATGAAATGCTTTTCTTCTGTTGCAATATAAAACGCCAAATTTGATTAAAACCCTATTCATTCCTAAACGAATAAAGTCCAATATTCCGCCAAAGCTCGTTTTGTTTCGTCTGTTTTTAAAAGTTATTGGTACAAAACAAAATGATATCAAGTCGGACAAATGAATTTCACCTCATTGAATGCTGTGGTACTCCACGTTATTTCGTTTTCGCTGTAGTTTACAGAATCATTCGAAATATCGCATACCCTTACAAGCAAGTCCAATCGTAAAGAAACAGTAGTAGAATTCTCCGAGACCTTTCCCCGTCTGTTCTGACCACCCACAAGGATTACCGTTCTATTCTTGACGAAGCATGGCAAAACATACTTTAAATAGCATTTAAGATCTCTCCGATCAAACATAAATATTTGAACACCGCAAGTCAAAAGGGTCCAGTTTCTTTGCTCTTGAATAAAAGGCATTAAAAAGCACAAGTCCGGTGGCCTAACTCATTTGGTAGGAAAGTATCGTGTCATGCCGCCTACGCATGAGCGTTACCATAAAAGAGAAAGGGGGTTATTCTGCTCATAAAAGTACAACTATCCCATATTGAATTTCAAACCAACATATTTTTTCATTGTAACACTCATGTTTTACTATTTACTTTGCTATGCATGAAAATAAACACACTTTGTTTGAAAATGTTGTGGAAAAATATAAAGTTTGTATAGTCCCATATTGAAAAATAAAGGCATAAAAGTCTCTATATAAACTATATACCTTAAAAGCTGTAAATGAGCTGTATACATTGAATTATGTTCAAGTTTATATGTTTTACTGATAAATAGAAGCAAAACAAGTAATCTGTGCGATTATGTCTAATGAATATGGCATGTGGAAGATTGCTAAAAAATTATGAACATTTGTATGAGAAGTCAAATTTCAAACATTGACCGTTATTTTTCCAATGCCTACTTTTTCAATATGGGATAGTTTTGCATTTATTGACACCCATCCTTCTTCCTGGTTGAAGGTAGGGTAAATGATGGCTTCGGCACCCTGAGGGTATTTTCGGCAGCACTAACTTATCGTCCTTGTTTGAATTTATCTACGGAACAAGAGTTAACTTCAATGTACTCAACATATTCCTTGAAATATAATCTTCCTTGTAAACCTCATCTTTCACAAAAATATTATATAACATGGGTTTTATCATTGAATGAAATAAATGCTTACGAAATTATCGTCCTTCGTGAGCTGCCGAATAAAACAACACAAGAACAGCTTAAGAAAAACTCATATAAAATATTAAAATTAATGCACTTTGCTTTCCTCGGCAATCACTTTTTATTACGGGAATAGGTTGCCAGAAAACCATATTCAATTGCGGTGTATTTTTTATTCACAGTTCAAATTAATTGAACAAATCGAACACAACTAATTAATTCATTGGAACTAGGCAACACAGCATGCATTGGTAATAATTGAGCCTTTCAATACTTTTCTTATCTGAAGATTGTAGCGCATAAACTTCAATATACTGAGAAACATATAAAATATACGTCTTACAATAGATTAACTATTTTGGCAACACTCCTGTTGTTCTACAGGCAATCAGAGGATGATGTATTTGTGTCAAATCATAAGTGTATTGATTTGCAAAGGGCCTATTCTGATTTTCTCATACACTGAAAATAATATGAACGTAAAAAAAATGTAAAAAAGCCTGTAGCATTTTCAATTTCGCGTTACCTTTTAGCGATTTTTTGCGCATAGACACTAGGGTGCGGCTTATTTTTCAAAAGTTCTCAAAACCAAAAATTCGTGTGCTTTTATGAATTTAAATCATATTAGAAGAGAAACCTCAAAGTTTAAGCAAACAATATTAAGATTTTGGGTGGCGCAAGCGTCTTATGGAGCATTTTCAAGTTAAACAAAATGGCCTTCAGTGAAGTCACCATAACTTCGGTTATTTCGAACTAATTTTGAAACTTTTAGCATCATTATTTTCAATATTAAATTTATGAAAACTTTGTACAACATCGAATTTGTCTTAAATCAAAAAGTCTTTGTTAAAAGTAGTTTTCTCGAAAATTTTCTTCATTTAACTGAAAAATTCCTATTTGTTTGACCATAACTTCATGAATACTCAACCGATTCAGAGTAAACTACTTTTTATTGAAACTAGTTTAGATTTTACACAAATTTGATATTCTACAAAGTTTTCATAAATTTAATTTTTAAGATAATGGTACTGAAAGTTTCAAAATTTATTAGCAATTACCGAAGTTATGGTGACTTCATTGAAGGCCATTTTTTATAACCTAGAAAATTTACCTTCAAGACGCTTGTGCCCCCTCTATATCTTAATATTTTTAGCTCAAACTTTGAGGTTTCTCTTCGAATATGATTCGAATTCATAAAAGTACAAGAGTTTTTGGTTTTGAAAGCTAATGAAAAATAAGCCGCACCCTAATAAACAGTAGTGTGAGGACCTGCAAGTAACCCATTCAAACGCAACTCTGACATTCAAGTTATCCGATAATCGTGTTCCGTGGATTTTTCTTGCAGAGCACAATATTATGAATCAATTAACCATGACACCACGCTGCAACTTCTAGGTTGGATTCGCACTTGCTGCAAGTTTATAACCATGACATGGCAATTTTTACAGCCGAAATGCTGCCATAGTGAGATTGAATACAAAAAATTGTCGATAAAATATTTATTTATTTTTTATTTAAATGAAAACGACATTAGGCAGCGTCTATTTAAGACATAACGTTAAAATGTACAATTTTCGACCATTCCCCCCTCCGCAACGGTCTTTGCATGAAAAAAATAAATGTGTTTGAGCCTACTCCCCCGCTCCCTAGAGCGTTACGTAATTTGTGGACGGCACCTTAGTCTGCATAAATTTAGTGGCGTTGTGAGTTCAATTTGACTCTCTGCTATTTTATTTATAACTGCAATTTTGTTCTCAGTGTAGTCTGTATTTTTCTGCATTGGCCCTTTCAACGAGTCGAAAATAATGAGTGACGTTTAATTGCAGGATTTGTCAACAAATACGAAATGTTATCAATACATTAACTAGTTTTTGCGCAGTTTTGGATTGCCGAAGTGAACATTTTTATTGCCGACAATAGAAATTGCATTGCCGATAAAAGAACAAGTGCCTCGTGACTTTGGTGAGGATTAAGAAAATAAAATAGTGTTTTGTGTAATATAACTAATAGATGAAGAGTGCTCAAGTGTAGTTCAGGTGTCTCCTGCTAATTGTTGTGTTCTATTGTTGCGTAAAATTGCCCTCTTGAATGTTCAGCTGCTTAGGCTGCCGACAATACGTAAGTTCCCCTACATAAATTCAAAATTAATCATATTGTTATGTGCGAAGATGAACATTTTATTTGATTTTTTTCCCCAAAGATTGAGTCCAGCAATCTAAGTTAAAAAAAACTGCATCATGTTTAACTTCTAGGAGTCGCAAATAAAAATCAGGCTTTTGCCAAAAATCATTCAGAGTAAGGTGTCCGATTCCCGGCCATTTTGCTTGTCCCGGGATTTCGAATAAAAATGTATGCTTGTCCCGGGAAATCCCAAGATTCCAGGTTTTTTTTCTATTTTTGTAAGAATCAGTATTTGGGTTGAGATGAAAGTAAAATTTCGTAAATACGGGGATGCCCCATTTGGCATAAAGACGTTTGACAAAAAGTTTAGGATCCATTTTGCATAATAGCTATTTGGCATAAAACACAGAGAATTAGAAAAACAAATAGTGCTACTAAAAAACTTATTCTTATGAAGTGATTGGAAACAAAAATAAGAGCCAACTTTGACTATTTATGGGTTTGCTTATGCTTTACTTTTCAATTCACTATAATATAAATGCAAATGTGGTGAACATAATACTAAACCATTTGCTTCAAGCAATCGAAGAGTAAACAAAACTTTCAAGAACAATTTCTTAGGATCATTCAAGGTATTCTAGTAGATCGTGCTATAAGTTAATTACTGAGTATAATTGACAGATGTTAAGATGTACTTTCAAATAAGGTTTTTAAGCCTAGTCTTAATGAAATGGCTTTGTTCAAAAGGTACGAAAATAACTTATAAAAATATTGAGCAACAAAAAATTAAAGCGATTTGAATATTTTTATGGTGAAAAATTGAAGCTGTTGGTAGAGGGGTTAATTTAATGATCTCGCCTGCAGAACTGCTTGTTTTTTTTCTCAAATTAAATCTATTTAGGTAGTATGGACGATGGTTTCGGCAGGAAATCTCTCAAGGGTTTCCTTTATATAATTTGAAAATGACTTCTTCTAGAGAAATTATCCTTTCAATCATTATGGTTCAAAATCATTTCAAGATTCTTATTGTATCATCAGAACGAATTAATGTTGACAAAAAATCAAAATTTTGAAAATCGGCCAAAAGTTACTTAACTTTTTTATTGAAAATTTTTCCATCATGAAACTTTGTCCCAAACATCTATTCACTATCAAGATTCTATGGTGAAAATTTAAAAATATTTAAAATGGGGTTTTTGTGTAATTTAAAACTTAAGTTTTATTTTTAAAAATTTCATAAAAAAACATAGAATAATTTTTCAGTGTACATTTTTTTTCTTGTAGGCCAAACGGTTTACTACAACTTCTTCATAGAACATTTTTCTCTAAAATTAACAGTTTCGGAGTTAAAGTTTTTCAAATAAGTTGCATGCAAAAATGTATAGGTCATTTTCATAAGTTATTCTCGAGTCAAAATGATCGATTTTTCTATGGAAAACACTTATTGTATCATACCAAAAACATGTGTAAAATTTACTGCAAATCGAAGATGGTCGAGTTCTGTGACTGATCGATTTGACACGGAATTCGTCATAAGTCAAGACAACTATTGTTAAAGCATTTTGCGATAATTTCTTCGAAATGTATTCAGACATTATTCCAAAAAAAACGAAAGACAACGAAGGAGTCAATCAAGAATTTTATTTCAAAAAATTTTCCGAACGGTATTATTAAGTATTGTACAGTATTGTTAATACTTCAGTCGTCGCGCTGATGCATTTTGTACAACAGTTGTGGTTATTACTCATGTACACTAAAGAGTCAATATTCAACGAATTATTATATTTTCCACATAACATAACATTTCTTTTGAAAAGCTTGAAAACATTCGAATTTTTCAATGTACATAGCTAGCAGTCGAATAGGGGCCCAGATAGCCGTAGCGGTAAACGCGCAGCTATTCAGCATGACCAAGCTGAGGGTCGTGGGTTTGAATCCCACCGGTCGAGGATCTTTCCGGATTGGAAATTTTCTCGACTTCCCAGGGCATAGAGTATCATCTTACTTGCCACACGATATACACATGCAAAAATGGTCATTGGCAGAGTAAGCTCTCAGTTAATAACTGTGGAAGCTGAGAAGCAGGCTCTGTTCCAGTGTGGACGTAACGCCACAAAGAAGAAGAAGCTAGCATTCGACTAAAATGTCACTTACACCTTTTTGCATTTTGGTCCCTCATATGTTTAGACCAAATACGAAATGAAACCTCCATGTCCCTTGAAGCTGTCCAAAATTTTATGGCACATAAGGTAATAGAACAAAATCTAGAATGCCGTGAAAAGTGTACTGCGATATGTCAAACTTGGGTATCTTTTGCAGTACCAAGGGATCAAACGCAGTACTAGAAGTGGTACCTAATCTGAACCCGAGTCGGACGCACCTGTTACGATCGAACATCTCCTTCTAAACTCAAATCGGATTCACTTGTGGAATCAAAAAAAGTGCTGAATTTTGTATTAAGCAGCCCCCTTTATGATATTTGACCCGAGCCCTCCAAAGCCCAAATCCGTCACGGGGACGGACCCGGTGCAGGGGTTAGAATGCATGCCTCTCACGTCGAGGGCCTGGGTTCGAATTGCATCCCCGAGATATTCACCTCTGTCATAAGAAGGTTAATGTGACGATTTCCTTCGGCAGGAAAGTAAATCCTTTGGTTCCGAGATGAAATAGCCCAGGACTAAAAGTCTCTTCAATAAAGATTTAAAAAAAGCATTAACTGAACCTGTTGCCTAGCCATGAAATGGATTCATTTGCTTTTCGGACTTTAATTTGATGACTTTTTTATAATGGGAAGACGGTCTTCATATGGTTACATTTCATATAATACTATTGGAATAACCGTACAGAAAATATGCAGAATGTCGATTTTTTAATAGGGTCCCAAAACTGTTGATAAAATCTGATTTTTATACAATAAAACGATAGTGTTTTTTGCTACTACTGTGGCAAAATTTCCCACTTATGTAATGGCAATATATTTATTTTCAAAATGGGTTCAAATTTGAACCTTGACACTTTTCATCATGTTTGACGTTCACTTAGTCGACATACATGCCAAGGCTTTTTTCCTTTTTAAGGTGAAGATGAATCGAAGCCAAAGTTGAAATTTTCAAGAGCACGGATCTGGAGAACCGAACATCCGTTCAATCTGAAAACCTTATCGATTGGTCACTAGCTGGTGGTGACCAATCGATTAGGTTTATAGCTCAAATGGATGTTTGGTTCTCCAGATCCGTGCTCTTGAAAATTTGAACTTTGGCTTCGATTCATCTTCACCTTAACACTGGATTTGTTTCTATTTGACATTCCATAAGGGACACAGAAAACAAAATTCATCCAAATTGTGAGCGCTTGGTATTAAAATTCTGACATTTATTTAGGACACTATTATGTGTTATTGTTTTTCTGATGAAGTCCTTATTGAAAATCCTGGCTACGCCCATGTCGCCTAGGCTAAACTTGGCATTCCACCCCCGTGGGGATTGCGTATAATTTCTCTTATCTTTTTCACGAGACCCCAGTAATTTTTGCCTTCGGCACAGCAACAACCCAAGATACGAGCTCTCGGGAAGTAACATCGCCACCCAACTGGTCAGATTTGATCAACTTATGCTCGAAATATTCCGTTCTCCCTAGTCGAGATTCCAGTCGAATGGGTGAGCTCAGCTCATGGCACAAAATAATCGGAAATAATATTTGGAAAATTAATTAAAATTCGATATCGAGTCCGGAGGAAAATCGCTCCTCAGTAGACTTTTGCCCCGAGTCAGACAGAGGTTCTTGCTGTTAGCCTTTTGGTTCATGGGAACTTTATTTAGTGATTCAGGATCAATGTTTGCATTTTTCCGTCGAGTGGCCCTACTTACTTATCGGACCAAGTTAATCTAATTTCGATTGCAAGAACTTATTGCGACGGGTCGTCGTTTTCTTCAGTGTCGGGAATGGATCGTTTATGGAGGGTTGACGCAAACGATGGCTTTCATCTGATTAGCAGGCAATTAGCAGGACGATGAAAGGAAATTTATTGATGAGGACCCTCGAGGTTGGTTACGGAATGGTTAGGTGTTGGCCTAAACAGGCTCAAGATATCAGCATAAGCATGATTGTGCAATTCTATTGAAAAGTCGTTCTAATATTGTACACGATGGAAAAAAACTTCATACACTCTCAGCTAATAACTGTGGAAATATACATAGGAACACTTAGTTGATCTGCAAATGTGGTGTTCAATCTCATCTTTCAAACATATAAAACCAGCCAGCGAAAGCTTAAATTCGAGTTTGAAAAGTAGAACAAAAAGATGTAAACGTTTGATCGAGATTTGAATCCTGGTCCAGTGAGCGAGAGTCGCAGTCTATATGTACTTCTTAGTCATTTCACCACGATACTATCGTATGCCGTTTAAAATTTATGAAAGGGATTTATTAAGAAATTCTTAATGAAACTGTTTAAGATCTCCCTTAAAACACTACTTTATAAATAGTTTATCAATTCTGCAAAAGTCTCCATTTTCTGGAATTGAAATCTTGTGCAATTCAAAGGCGGAATTCCAAGAGGCTTTTTGTCGGAATAAGGGTGAATCCAGATGTCAAAGAAGGAATTTTGCTAGAATTAGAAAAATAATTTATAAAAAAAACTTTTGATGGAGAAATTTGTTGTTTTTTTTTTAATTGAGAGATTTCAATTATCCTGTAGTTATTCACGTCTAAAGAAAATATTGAAAATAATCACTTAATTTGATTGTTGCATTATACATCTGTTGTTTCAATCTGTTTGAACCAGTGTTGCTCAGACTCATTTCCCCGAAAATAACATTTTCCGAACTACGAAGCCACGAACTACTACAACCATGCTCTATCCTCCTAAGATAGAAAAGCAGATGGTTAAGCTTGAGTACTGCACATAAAATCGATCAATTTTGATCCCAGAGAGCCACAATTCAAGTTTCGGTGAAATGAAATGAGTGAGTGAGTGCGAATCATTTCACCGAAACTTGAATTGCGGGCCACCGAGATCGAAACTGTCGGATCCCATGTGCAACACTCAAGCCCATCCACCTCCCCCTCCATCTCAGGAATACAACGCACAGTTATAACAGTTCATGGCTTCACAATTCGAATTTCGGGGAAATGAGTCTGGTCAACACTGGTTTGAACATTTTATTGTTTTTTATTGTTTTACGCGTGGTAAAGATGGACATGTCCGCGTGGTCTGTAGAGATTTGAATTCTAAACTTGTAACCAACTCAGTTATTGGGTCACCAAGTGGATCGGTAGCTTAGTTGGTAAAGAACTCGTCTAGCATACAAGAGTACTGGGTTCAAATCCCAGCCGAGCACGTGGATTTTTTTTTCATAATTTCACCCATAATTTGTCCATCTTTACCACGCGTAATGAGTGAATTAATTTCATTAGAATATTTTCCCGATTGAATTTGGTTTAATTATTCATGAAAATCTTGTGGAATATTAGGAAGAATCTTGAAAGAATCAAGAATTTTTTTGCTGTGAATTTTTCAAACAATCCTTCAAGTATTTTTGAGAGATTTTTGAGATATTTTCTGAAATATTTGTCGATGGAATTTAAGGCATTGTTGGGAATCTGGAAATTTGTTGAAGAAATCTTAGTTGAGTGGTTAGAGTCCGCGGAGTGGTTAACAAAGCCATGCTGAAGGTATCTGGGTTCGATTCCCGGTCGTTCCAAGATCTTTTCGTAATGGAAATTTTCTTGACTTCCCTGGGCATAAAGTATAATCGTACCTGCCACACGATATACGAATGCGAACATTTCAACTTTGGCAAAGAAAGCTCTCAGTTAATAACTGTGGAAGTGCTCATTAGAACACTAAGCTGAGAAGCCAGACTCTGTCCCAGTGAGGACGTAATGCCAAGAAGAAGAAGAATGAATCTGGAGGAAGAATCTCTAAGGCAAAGTTGAAAAAACTTTGCACTCTGAAGAATTTGTGGAAATAATCCAATTTTGGTAGTGTCTCTTGTACTACTTGTTAGAGAAAACTATAGCAATTACAGAAAATCATCAACAAATTATTAAAGAAAAACAGAATGATATTTTCATCTAACAATTAAAATTTATGTGTAATAAGTACGCAGCTTACCTTCATGAAGAAATGTTCAAAATTCAGAATTCTTCAAGATATTTTTTGAACAATTTGATACAGATTCTTCGAAATGAAACTCCAGGAAAAATCGGTTAAATAAGATTTACTAATCTCGGAAATGATTTTCCGTGGGAGCCCCAGCAGGAACTCTGTGAAAACTGGTAAAGGCGTTCTTGGAGAATGCACTGGAAAAGTACGGGAATAGATCATGACGAAATTCTCGGTACTTAAAAATTTCGCAAGAACTTCACAACGATATTAATCGTGAGTTCTTTGAAAGAACTCTGAAAAGAATCTTCTACAGGATTAGACAAAGAATGAATATTTTCCGTAAAAGAAATTGAAATTTACAAGTATCACTGATAGAGTAAAGTGGGGCAAAAGTTCGAGTGGGGCAAGAGTTTCTTTTTAAGAATTTTAGCTCAATTCAATACAAAACTAATAAATGTCATGGTGGTTGAAATGCTATTTAAGTAAGAGACTTTCCTTCCAAATATCATACAAATTGATTAGAATTTAGAAGAATTATGACTATTTGTTATTTTTCATCGTGAATATTGCAATTTTTGGTCAAACTTTCGATGTGTGGAACCAAATGATGATAAAATATTTTTAAATATTTTTTGCAAGGGTGTTTCTAGGCTAAGCATAAGAATGCTTTGAGGTTTATTTATTTTTGCTTAAATGCTTGGAAACAATTTTTGACCCATAGTGGGGCAACAATTTTTGGCCCGATGGGGCCCAGATAGCCGTAGCGGTAAACGCGCAGCTATTCAGCAAGACCAAGCTGAGGGTCGTGGGTTCGAATCCCACCAGTCGAGGATCTTTTCGGGTTGGAAATTTTCTCGACTTCCCAGGGCATAGAGTATCTTCGTACCTGCCACACGATATACGCATGCAAAATGGTCATTGGCATAGTAAGCTCTCAGTTAATAACTGTGGAAGTGCTCATAAGAACACTAAGATGAGAAGCAGGCTTTGCCCCAGTGGGGACGTAACGCTAGAAAGAAGAAGAAGAAGGGGCAAAAATTCGAATCAGCGGGGCAAAAGTTCGACCCATGAATAATCTCACGGAAATATATGCAAATTGCCCGAGATCCACATATTATCTTCAAATTTAGCCAAATTTGCCTGATCGTGCGAAAATTGTTACCAAAATTTTACATATCCACTTAGTTTTGTGAAAAACTGCTATTTTTGGGTATATTAAAATTAAAACGGGGTTATTTTTGGCAATTTTTGCTGAAAATTTAGTGTGTATTTTTCGGCAGACGGCTGGTATACAGTATGCCTATCATTAAAATATCGGTATTTTGTGTTTTAGCCAGCGAGCTTTTGCCCCAAACTTCGAAATCTTGCCCCACCGATGGGGCAAAAGTTCGCTTAAGACAATCAATTTTAAACAGGTATAACTAAAACTGGGTAAATATTTTAACACAAGTTAGCTCAGCAAAATTATAGCCAATATGTTGAAGGTGCACTGTATGGTATTTGTTTTGTTTCATTGGCTTTTGTTTTCCTGGAAACATTGAATATACGACTAAGGTCGAACTTTTGCCCCACCTTACTCTATGCATAGATATAAGACAAACTCATAAACAGATAAAATCAGCGCAAATTTATGAAAATTTGTGAAAATCATGTTTATTGCAAACGACATTACTTTGGTAAACCAAGAATTTGCTAGGATCCCCCTAGGCCCCCTCCAGAACAAAAATCCTAGCTACGCCAATGGAGATAATCTGGGATAGCATTTTCTAGGTTGCATTTAGAACATGGATTGCTCTGAAGTTCTCACAATCCAACTTGTAGCATTTCTCATAAATGGGGCACATTATTTTTTCCTTGCACTCTTCCGGTGGCAGTTATTATTCTCAGATTGTACAAATCAACCGATGACAAATGTACAGCTTTTCTGGGTTCATCATGGTGAGTTTAGCTCAAATAATATCCTTTTCAGCCCCTCAAAAAGAAGCAGGTTTGTTTCAATCATCCACATTACTGACGTAGATATTTTCTGCGTAGCCTGGATCCCTAATGCTAACGCTTTAAAAAACATTCAGGTGTTCATCGGTGTGCTGCTTCCACCTTTCGATCGCCTCACATTCATTTGTCAAGATGCTCCCATCCTTATGCCTACATATCTCGGCATAATCTTTTGGTCACAGATTTTTTTAAAGTTTGCTCATTAAAAATGATAGGCTACTCTCAACCAAGACAACCAGAAGTCGCATAAGCATATATGTGAAAAGTCGTATACTTGTTCGAACTTAATCACACCCGCACAACATGCTGGACGAAATCGTTTGATTGCTGATTTCCCTCGCATAAAATGCCTTTTTCGAGAATTCATTCGAGCAGTATGTTTCATCTCTTATGTACAAAGTATGTCGAATCATCCTAATATTATTTTAGCTTAATATGAAATATATGAAACTCTGGACTGGAACCCTGGAAATTTTTTGTGAGTATGGCTATTCTGGGCACCAGGGCAAAAGGGAACCTGGAACCTGTTTCAAAAGGAACTGGCGCATATCATATTAGTCAGTTCATACACATGTACATAACGATGGGTAAAATTTGTTGGTTTTTCATTCCAATCTACAAGAGCACCGAGAGGGCCAACATTTAGATATTATGATAACAACATTTATTTGACAGCTGCTACGGATTGATCCGATTTTCTTTGTACAAGAATACGGGAAGAAACGAAATGTACATATGAACTCAAATAGCATTTTATACGAGAAAACTCATACATCAAACGATTTCATCCACCATTTAGTGCGGATGTGATGCAATTTGCATGAGTAAACTACTTTGTTCGTAAACTGTTATGCGACTTCTGGTTGTCTGGGTACACTTATAGATCTGAAGACCTGTCTATTGAGGAAGTTTTTCTATAGCCTTAAATAGTCGTTGAACACAAAACATGGTAGGGAAGGGGTACCAGTTATTCGCCACCCCAGATTATATACCGTTTTACGACATATATGGTTGCCGATTGTATAGTGTTCGCTAAATTGCTTTAAGATGATACGGAAACATTCTTGGAAACCGCAAAATTTTGTTAAAAAATAATAGAAAAAAAAAATTTCCTTAAAATTTTTGCTCCTTTGCACCTATTTTTTGCCATGGTGTTACTGATTCACCACCCTCCATAAGAAATCAACGTAAGTGGCGAATTCAAGAACCGAAATTAAAATCTTGGAGAATACTGGTGCAAGTGGTCCAGTATTCGCCACCACCATTTTTTTAGAAACAAAGTTTCTGATTAGTTCTTATATTTTCTCTGCTGAGCATGGATTGAAAGCTTTTGTTTAATGTATTGACAGTGACCAAAAGTCGTTTGATTTATTTATAAACAATAGTTTTCCTAAGGGTGGCCAAAACTGGTACACCTACCCTACAGCCAAATTTTATGAGCCTGTATGGATATTAGCCTAAATTGCAATATTCTGTAAGGTGACTCATATGCTTCCAGATCTGATGACATGTACTCAAAGGAGTTCTTGTATAACCTCCTTGAACGGTCGTTAAACTCAAAACTTTACGAAATGGGCCCTATGTGATTATAAATGTTGTTCATAATCTTTCGAAAAATCACTAATTAGACTTGTAGATCTAAAGCCCGAGTTCCGACGAAGTTTATGGCTGACTTAGAACATCATATAGCTAACTTAGCTCTAAATAGGCATTTCCCTAACAAGTCTAGATATTATTTGTTTTTATATTAATTCATGCATCTTCATACAGTATACATTTCGCGGAGATTACTTTCTTACAGAATTAATGGAACAAAAATTAAGTTTACTAAAAAAATCATACTTTTAAATAATATTTTGTTGTCCTTCAGGTCATTTTGGTATATATTAATGTGGCGAACACAACTCTGTTGCTTCTTTCCACAAGAAATCCTTCAAGTTTGAGGGCATGCTGGAGTGCAGTAAATCACAATCCAATCCGCTCACAAGTATCACCACTTGGCACAAAGGAAGAGAATGTTCGCTCCTCACTCGTGATGTGAACAACAATTTTCAACACTCTTTGGCTCGCTGGAAAGTGGTTCCAGCGTGCGAACAATAAAACCGTAAAGCAATCGCAGCCCTGTGCGCAAGAGTTTTCCCCGAGAACTTGGCAGAACTTCACGGCGCCGGACGAGCAAATGAAAATAAACTACCCCGCCAGTCTGAAAGGCGAGCTAATTGATATTTATAACTGGACTCGTGGTATAATCGTTATTACTGTTTTGATTTGTACCACCGGGAGATTGCTTTGCGCTGCGTGTCGTTGAATGGGTACAACATTGCCTCGGTGAGAAGCAATTAGCAGCGCTCGTTGGAGTTATTCATGAGACAGTACGGAAGGTTGTTTAAAGTTTATTAAAGTTTTAGTGTAGTACTAAATAAATAACAAACTTACTATCAACGACCGGAAGCTTTTTCCGGCTCTCCATGTAACTATTATATTTTTCTCTTCTCGCGTGACTGAATTGAATTATACAAGAGGTTTTGAGAAGTACTCGTCAAGTAGAAGCACTTGAGTTTTAATAAAGCTGAGAAGTTGCGGATGAGGAAAAAAGTGGAATGAAAAATAACCTCTTCTATTTTCGCTGTTGATCTGGCTGAGTTCGGAAAGCAGTTTGGTTGGATCTACTTGTGGGTAGTCTTCAAGTTTGAAAAGCATGAAGCTCATTTTTATGAAAAGGAGCGCGAAAGTAAATGTAGAGGTACAACAATTTTAATATACAAGCAGGTAGCTTCACAACGATTTCATGTTTCATATTTTTGCACATGTTGCTTCTATTTTGAAGTCAATCAAAGCTTTCAATTACACATTTATCAGTGCCACAGTAATCGACAGTACATAAGCGACCAACAAACAAACCTCCTAGGCAACCAGTATGTACGAATAACGAAATGATCGTTGACGTTATGCGATTCTTATATGTGCATAGTTTCCGTATAAGATGACGTCAAAATGCCTTATGCATACACAAGTGGAGGAGATAAATGCGCATATTTTTTATTTTTATTCCTTAGCCGAGTGGTTGGAGTCCGCGGCTACAAAGCAAAGCCATGCTGAAAGTGTCTGGGTTCGATTCCCGGTCGATCCACTATCTTTTCGTAATGAAAATTTCCTTGACTTCCCTGGTCATTGAATATCATCGTACCTGCCACACTATATACGAATGCGAGAATGGCAACTTTGGCAAAGAAAGCTCTCAGTTAATAACTGTTGAAGTACTCATTGAACATTTAGCTGAGAAACAGGCTCTTTCCCAGTGAGGACGTTAATGCCAAGGAGAAGAAGAGACATACTATACGAGTGTATCGATTTTGTTGCGAAATAATCTAAAACTTTATGCGACTTAATTTATGATAACAAAGTTGATTGCTGATTCGACATACTTTGTACATAAGAGATGAAACATACTGCTCGAATGAATTCTCGAAAAAGGCATTTTATGCGAGGGAAATCGGCAATCAAACGATTTCGTCCAGCATGTTGTGCGGGTGTGATTAAGTTCGAACAAGTATAGTAAGTATAAGGAAGGTTAAACAGTTTTGAAAGGGATTAACGCGAAACTCTGAGCAAATTTGCGAAACATTCTTGCAGAGTCTTGAATATGGTCTGTACAAAATTCTAAGGTTTTTTACAAAATGTTTTAAACAAGATTCACAGAATTTTTAGCAGAATTTCACAGAATCCAAAGGCATTTCTAACGGAATTTTAGGATCCTTCTCAATCCTGAATAAAGTCTCACAATTTCAGGGCTAACTCCTAGAATATTTTCATTGGAATTCTAAGCACAATTTCCACAATATTCTGCTCATTATTTTAAAATAAACTTAGAAAATAATTTCAAACTTATTCGAACAGAATTCTTTGGGAATTGTAGACAAGGTATTCGAGTAATACCTAATGAGATTCTGAGCCTATGTGGACGTTTGACAGAATTCTGAGCGAGATTGTCACAGATTACAGGATGTAATTTCAATAAGTATTTATTATTGTATTCTGACAAGGCACAACTCAAACAGAAACCTGGACGAGATTTTCACAGAATACTGTAAGAAGTTTAACATAAGCAGGATGCTGAGCAGCATTTGTATTATTATTTTATTTTTATTCACTTTCTCCAAAAGAAATTTTTTACTTACCTTGTTTTATTTGATTTTACAAGCGCTTTGGAATTTGGCCCGCCACACACGGAATATCATGAAGGTGGCTTTAATTCATAATTATTTTTTTGTTCTAATTCGAAAAATACAATTTAATTTGAACTTTTTCACTATTAAATCACTTATGTTTAATTCGTATTAGTAATGCAGAAGCCTCATTATGCTGAATAAGAAAGAGAGAAACATTTATTGTTTGGGTATAACAATCAGTAGCGGGATTCCATCAATCCAAGCCAATGATAGAAGGGTTTAGTTTCAGAAATACTTCCTGTGTAAAAACTGGGGTCCATTAGCAATGTTACAGCAGCTGCTCACGAAACTGAATTAAATCATTGCTCTTGATTAAACTTTGTTTTGATACAATTTTTACCAATTTTTACACTGCCATATTTGGTAGTGGAATGCTTTAAAAAGTGAGCTTTATTTAACAATTTTAAAAAACTATTGCGCCTTGTGTTGTTATATCTCATGATATAATTAATATTTCGCGTTTGGACGTCCGTGTAAAAGCAATCGTGATCGATATTCGACCGGGTACTAAATTCCGGTTCACAGCTTTAAGTTCCCATCCAAAAAGCTTCCAAAACTGACTGTGGTTGTGCGGGAAAAATCGATCCACCAGACAGTTACAGGTTCTACCGAACCACACTGGACAAAATAAATGTAACAATTGAGAAAAAAAAGAGTTTTTTTTTTTAAATTTGTGAAGCCTGAAAAGCCAATCCATCATCAACAAGAAACTACAGTCGAACAACCAACGATAAATTCGTAACAGACGAATTATAGTTACAAAAACTTTAATAGAGAAATTTTGGAGCGGAAATGAATCAAAATAAAGCTTTCTAGTTCCTTTTCCATTTGCTTTTTCAGAGTTTGCTGTCAACTTTTAAATAAATATTTCAAGCATCCTAGAACTTATTCAAATATTCACAATTTTTCATATATATTTACTTATCATAAAGACAATCTCGAAAATATAATGTAAATATTTACCAAAAGGTTACTTTTAGAATTTCAATTTTTTTTTCATAAATCCTATAGTGTTTACCAAACCTCTTCCTTTTTCCAATAATATCCTTATGAACGAAGTACAAATTTATTTATGATTTCTTCTAGAAATTTTCAGTGCAAGTCAAGGAAAAAAATTCTCATTCTTACGGAATAACTCGAGAAATTCAAGCTCTTAAAATTTCATCCAGGATACCTTCAAGAATTTTAGCTACGAAGAATAAATAAAATGATTAAATAACAGTATTTTTCTATTTTTTTGGTGTAAAAATTAATAAAATATCCTAAAATTAGTTGCTCGATATTTTTCCGGCATCTCTAGGAATTTAAAGTTTTTTTTTTCAGGAAAGCTTCCAAAAATGTGCCAAGGAATAGTAATTCAAGTAATGGTTTTCATCTTAAAATACTTCAACATTTTCAAGCTCTCAAAAATATTAAAACTATTTCAATGTATTCTCATAACAGACTTTGATCTTAAATTCATTTTAATAAAGCTAACAACAATGGGACCCACAGGCGCAGCTAATCAGCAAGACTAAGCATAGGGTCGTGGGTTCAAACTACGCTGGTATTTGTACGGATTTTTATTGCCCGTGATTATCAAAAGTACTAAACCATCAAAATTTGTTCCAAAGTAGGTGTTTTTAGTTATTTGTAACCTCTGGGCCAATTTTTGAATGAGAAAATTGTCGAAGTTTTGAGTTACGCCATTTTTGAAGTGTAACTATTAAAATCACCAATTTCAAATAGATTAATTAGGCATTCTAATACCAGTAAGCATGTTCAAATTTTCTCAATGACACATTACATGGCGTCAAAGTATTTCACAATTGACTGATTTCTCATAGGCTCAAGCGATATAAGACATTGCGGAGCCGATTTTATCATGTAACCAAATAAGTTTTTTGTTCTGGATAGTTTGGTGAAGCAATGAACTCACGATTCAGATTATTTATTATGCAAATTCATGTTGTATATCGAAGTGCAATTTGACAAAGAATACTTTATTAATATATTAATATGTTATGTTATGTTATAGTTTAGAGGAAATTTGAATGATAACTGGGCGATGTTCCTAGTACCCTTCGAACCAAGGCCCACTTACGTTTGCGAATCTATTTACATCTATGCTTAAGCATCCATCAAACCAGCAATCAAGCACAGACCGAGACCACCTGAGGCATCTTGTCTTAATTGCGGACACAGAGTATCAGATGCCAATGCTGTTGGAAACCCTTCTCGTGCAATAACGCGAGCTTCATGTTCCATGTTAGACTGATTGACTATATTCTAAGTTTTATCACACTTTCCTGTTAAACATATTTTATGAGTTATAACGTTTGTTATCACTTATAAAGCTAAATAATTACTCAACAAGAGATTACGGTAACCCATTTTTTTTATTAAAAAAAATCGTGAAATTCTGTAGATACTTCAGTTGGTTTCGCAAAAACTACCTCCAAGTCTAAGAAGGGGCTTAGTGAGCCTTCTTGGGAAAAAAAAAGATTTTTTTTTTTGACGACTAGCTCTCTTTTGAAAAAATAAATAAATTAATGTTTTATCCTTTCGATGTTTTGACGTTTTGGGATTTGACCTTTTGGCACTCGATGTTTTGTCTTTCGTCGTATTGTCTATCGACATGTTGTCCTTAAGCCAGATATTTTATGCCTAATGTATTTAAGGCCTTAAGTCTATTATGCCTAATATATTTACAGCTAGTTTCCATTATACCTAACATCGTTATGAAAAACGCCTTCATGCCTAACGCTTTTATGCCTAATGTGATATTCTCCTATACAAGATGTGTTAAGGTTTCAGCAAGTTGATGCACAATGTTTTATATGATTGAAACATATTTACTGACATAATAATAATTTAACTACAGTTTGTTAGAAGTCTATCATAGTGTGAAGAATGTACCTACCCATCAATATTCTGTATAAATTAAGTCATGTCGTGTACTGAATAGAGGAAATAGCGATTCTGTGCCGGTTTAAACTCTAGACACACACACAACACAGGTAAATATTGCACTGTTGTCGGAAGATCAGGATGTAGAATGATTCCCGCCAAGATTCTGGTTCTATTTACAAACCTTAATTAACAGCCATTGCTGCGCCGTTCGAATGCGACCTGCCTGTAATCGGAGCACGGCGATGATGGATCCTTTATCGAGATCCGTTTGAAGTTGCATAATTAAACGCAATCTCACTTCTCGGATCGTGCCGCAAAATGCATGATTATCGCTCGTTGGGGCTGTTCTTGTTACAAAGTGGGCACTTTGTGCGTGCTATATCTACTTACTTTTCTTCGATGAAATAGCATTCGATTTTCTATACATTGTTCGGCTAATATTGTACAATGTAATGAGAATAAAAGAACTACCAAAATAATTTATTTTCATAGGAATAGGCAAATTATTTAGAACGGTTTATTTTTGAAGGTAATATCACAACTACCGGGTCCATCCCTAGCCGAGTGGTTAGAGTCGGCGACTACAAAGCAAAGCTATGCTGAAGGCGTCTGAGTTCGATTCCCGGTCGATCCAGAATCTTTCGTAATAAAATTTCGAAAATTTCCTTGACTTCCCTGGGTATAGAGTATCATCGTATCTGCCACGCGATATGCGAATGCGAATATAGCAACATTGTCAAAGAAATCTCTTAATTAGTATCTGTGGTAGTTGAACACTAAGCTGAGAAGCAGGCTCTGTCCCAGTGGGGACGTATGGCAAGAAGAAGAACTTGACAATCCATTGTTTTATTTTCAAAATTTCAATGGTATCCTTAGATATGTCATAAACAAGGTGTCCACTTTATAAAATGAACATTCCTCAGGAATCAACGTTCGGTCTCTCGATAGCTCTCGTGGGTGAAAACGCAAGAAGCACCTACTTGAGGGGATTCAATTTACTATGAAATGGATGCAATTGGTTGTGTTCTCGAGAACCCAGACAGAGCTGAACACACTTTACGGAGAATCCACTTCTTGCCACCACCCAAAACTAAGATGACCTCACCAAACACTAATGGGTAATCGTTTGGCTAGGTGGACTTTGAGTGGAAAAGTTTTCACGATCAATCATAAATCACCACATCATCTAGGGATAATTTCCGGTCATTTTGCACGTCGGGTCAATCAATTTGAACTTGGCTCCCTCGCAAGTTCACAGCCCTGGGCAGACATGAGGACAGAAGAAAACGGAGTCCTTCCCGGAAAAATGACCTATTGTTGATTGTTGGAAACTGGAGAAGCATGGGCCAAAATAAATAAAAAGGAAATTGACTATCATTGCTTCAGACAGTATGTTTGTGTGCGGGAGTGGTCTTCAGGTAATGGTTGTCCTGGAAGAAATCAATTTTCCGGTCAATCAACCGGTTTCTTTACCTTCGAACTATTGTTAAAAGAAAGAATGACTTGGCGGTGTGTCTGAAGTATTCTCGAACGTTTCGTATTCGTCATCTGCAGAAATTGGAAACTTTCTTAGCTAGAAGGGCCGTGTGGCTTTCGAAGTTTGAGAACATCTGGACGCTTGTCTTTCTTCAAGAATGCTTTCTAGAATTCACCAGGAAGAAAAGCAGTTAGCAAGTAGTGTTTTCAAAACTTATGTGGTAAATTCAAATCCCTTCTGAACAAGAAAATGATTGAGTTATTTATTTCTTCTATATAATATTTATATATTTCCAGCCCAAAACGCAAATCGTGTAAATGAATCTATTACAAAAGGTCGAAAGACAAAAGCTAAAAAGGACAGAAGGTCGAAAGACA
This sequence comes from Aedes aegypti, assembly GCF_002204515.2. NCBI lineage: Eukaryota > Metazoa > Arthropoda > Insecta > Diptera > Culicidae > Aedes > Aedes aegypti. The sequence goes on along the minus strand of NC_035108.1, from coordinate 280,469,782 downwards.
AAACCTCGAAATGTCAAAATGTAGAATAACAGAGAAGGGGAAAAAGGTCGAATCGAAGGGAAGTCAACACATTTTCCATTACGAGAAGAACCTGGACCGACCGGATATTGATCACAAACGATTTCAGCATGACTTTACTTTGTAGCCGCGAACTAAAAGAAAGAAAGTCTCAAATGCAAACCACGGAATACTCCAACTATACAATAAATCGATCGAATTTCAACTTCCCCTCCCACATTGACACCCGCATTCAAGTGAGCATCGCACGGTCGATTGGAGAAAACATGTCTGAATCAATCATTCGACATAAGCATATTTTCATTCGCTTACCCTTCTCACTCGGCGGAAGATGAATCGCACAAAGTCCAACTCAACCGCAACAAATCGATGACGAGCGGATGGTGGAGAAGATCTGGTTGGAAGGATTGGACGTATCATCTTATCTTCCGTCATATTCACCACAGGGACCACCAGCAAGCAGAGCAGATAGTTGTCATCATTGTTTTGCGTATCGATTCTTCTGAACAACGAAGGAACGAGCTTCTAGGGGCGGTGTGAGGACCAAAGTGTTTGCAATCGAAAACATTTGTTTAACTTGACGCTAGATAAGGACAGGGTTTTCCCAATATGGGATTCCATAAGCTATGTGTCATTTTTTTTCTAAACTTGGGACACCCCTTCCTAAATGGCTGTTTTAAAAGTACAATATGGTTAATGTAAGACAGTTTTAATTACTTTATGAGTATCATTTCAAACACTACATTCATTTCTTATATCTAGGTGTTGTTGGTTAGGCAATACTATCATTGTAATTTGGCAAAACTAAATTAAGCTCCTATTTACATTTTGTTAACAACATTTTACATTTCATTTGCAGAAGCAGTTCAGAATTTTTACAGGTGGATTGATTTCACCAGACCATAAGAGCAAAAACGTTCTCAACCAACTTAACCTAAATAACGCCGTAATTGTGGCAATACTGCAACGATTTTTGTCAAAAAATATCAATATTGTTATTCGACATTTGTTCCAATGTTTCAACACCAGATATTCTATGTAACTCATTATTACCATACCAGGGATGAAGCTTCAGAATCATTTTCATAATTTTATTCTGATTTCTCTGGAAAGCTTTCTTCCTTGTATCCTGATAACAGCATGTCCATATTAGAACAGCATACATGCCCGAAGATTTGTTAGAAGTTTAAAAGCATGTCCTTAGGACAAGAATCAGATTTTCTTTTAATAAGTAGATAAAGACAGTTATAACATTTGATTCATTTGGCATTAAATGTCCTCAATATGATTTTTGAAAGTTAAAATTTTATATAGCATGAGGCCTAGATACTTAACTTCATGTAACCAATTTATTGGAACTCCTCTCATCATGACAATGAAGATTTCAATAAAGAGCTTCTGTTTTTTTGGAAATATTATGAGTTCAGTTTTGGAAGCATTAGGAGAAATCTTCCATCTTTGCTAGTATGAAGAAAGAATATCCAAACTTCTTGCAATCTACTGCAATCTTTCAGACTTGGAGTTCTGAAAAGCAACATGAAGTGTACGATTTGACAGATTACTCTGGATTACTCTAATTATGTTTGTTAGACAATTAAAGTTTTTTTTTTTAATTTAAAATCAAGCCTTCATGAAAAACCCTGTCAAAGGTTTTTTTTTTTGGAACAAATCAATTGTTTCTTACACTTAAAAGTTGATAAGTGGTCAAATGTCCATGTCAGAATCCGAACTGTTCATTGGCAAAAATCGAATTTTCATTGATGTGTCTTTTTTTTATATATATAGGCACTCCGTGCTCGTGGCCACTACTGTGCCGGACTCAGTTGATCTGTAGCTTCTTTTTCAATATACACACCAAATTTTCGCTTCATGTTTCAGCAATTCGATTTACTGGAAGCATATCAGCAATGCGCTGTTTTGCTGATATACAGCATTACCTTCGCTGTTTAACTGGCATTCAGCATAATGATTTGCTGGATTGGATCCAGTAATTATTTTTTTGCTGCTAACCAGCATTTGATTTGGCAATCAGCAATCAACATGCTATTTTGCCGTGAACCAGCAAAGTAAATTGCTGAACACTTATCAGTAATTCATTTTTTGCTGAACAGCAGCAAACCACTCTGCCTGTCAAGCAGAAATGTCAAATCAAAGTCTCTCAGTGCCGCGTCAAGTCGACCGTGTTTTGCTCGTGGTGGAAAAAGTTTGAACGGTATAAAAGGTATTAAAAATGGAATCCGATCTCCAAAATATTCTGGAAAAGCTGAAAAACAAAGAGGCTCTTGATTTGGATTTGGAGCTCTACAATTTCAACATCAAATTTGATCCATCCTTGGCCAATTTTTATGCATTTTTTACGTCCATTGTTTTCAAGGCAACAAAGCCGTCGACCACGGTCAATGGTTTCTTGTTGCAACTCAAATAAACGTGACCATTTGAGTATTACAAGGGTTAAAATGAGTAACCAAAACACGCATCGATACATAAAATAAAAGAAAATATGTAAAAGTAATAATAAACTTTGTATTCAATGGAAGAAAAATACCTTCAATTACTGTAATTTCAGCAAACACACTCAAAGTGCTGAAAAAACCAGCAATCTTTGTTATTATCAATTTGCTGATCAACCAGAAAATATAAATAGGTTTTACTGGTTGTTCAGCAAAAGAGCTGTCAAATCGGTTTACAATGCAATTACTGAATAATCAGCAAATTCAAATTTATTATACTGGTTATCCAGCAAAACAACTGTCATCTCATGTCCATTTGCTTTGCTGGATGTTTCAGTAAATTTTGTCTTGCTGGAAGAATTGCTGATTAACCAGCACAAAAAAAATCAGCAAAATTTTGCTGGTTTCCAGCAATAAAAATTTGGTGTGTAGATCTATTTTCAACTTATTTATATTTACATGTAGTTTCACTCTCTCCTACTCTTTTACTCTCACACCGAGAGAGCTCTGCTATTAGTGAGGCTAGCTGCCTGCGAAGAGGGTCAGTTTGTCTCAGTCACCATCTGATACTGACGGAGGATGGATGTGCTCCCCAAAGCACGGTACTCCGTGAGGCGTCTTCTGGTGGCTGGACAGGTTTTTCGTGGAAAGGCTGGGAATCGAATCCATAACCTTCCGCTTATGAAGCGAAAGCGTAACCTCAATGCTACAGACCCCCCTATTGATGTGTTTTATCATTCTGTTCAAAATGACCTTTTCGAAACTTTCAATGATAGAGGAAAGCAAGCTTATTGAACGATTGATAGTCGCTCCTTTATAATTTTTGTCCAGGTTTAGAAGTGGCACAACCTTGGCATTTTTCTAATTGTCAGGAAAATATGCCAACTGAAAAAAAATGTTTAATATCGCAGAAAATGATGTAGTGGCCTTTTCAGCATACAAACGATTCTCCACTCTCTGTTCCGTCCATAAAACATATTTGTTTGCGAATACATTTCGTTACTAAATAGGTGTAAAAGATTTCACCGGGCCGCATTCTATCACTTTGAAATATGAACCCAACAATGCAAAGGGAAACATGTATGCCTCTTCCTCCACCCACTTCCGTTACAGTGTGCCATATCGGGATCGACGACCATTCATGCCGATGGGGAGGGGCATGATGATGATGATGCTGCTGATGACGATTTTTATGACGATGCTGGTGACAGCGAACCGGAGATAATATTTTCTACGAAGCGGATACAGCGTGACAGAGTGACTTTCCGGAGATTTTCGAATGCGATTTGTAGTCGATTTGCTGCTTTTGCTGTTGTTGTTGCTGTTGGAGTTGTTTGTTGTCGCTGCTGTGTCAATTCAAAACATCATCACCTCCCTCCAGACCAGGAAGTTGTTTATCACTTGATTGGAGACTACGCGCTTGTAGGGAAACCGGAAGGAAAACGACTGCTGCTGATAGCTCAGGCGCGATTGACAATTGAGCGTGAAATTGGCTCAGCGGATGTAGTCGGTTCAGAAAAGGAGGGGCTGGGAATTGAATCCATGACCTTCCGCTTATGAAGCGAAAGCGTTACCTCAAGGCTACGGACCCCCCCTAGGTTATAGTTTGTAACGCAATAACTCTATAATATATTGGAATAAATTTGTTTTGATTATAGGGTGTCCCAGAAAGTATGGGCACGACTTCACCATACTACCATTTCGAGACTAGTGAAGATAGATATCTGACTTTTACACATTTGATTACTGTACCCAGAAGAGTAGATTGTAATTTTTTATTGTATAATTGAATTATTAATGTGTTCATTTTTTGAAAAATCTCTTATCAGTCATGCACAAAGCGCGTTATTTTTGAGCGACTTTGTTTTACAAAATTTGTTCAATGTCAGAAAGTGCTTATAATAAAAATCTGGAAAAATATATTTATCAGCCACGATATGATAATTGATCGGACTATCACTTATTCAAACTGATTTCAAAATTTAAAGCTTCAGCTTGTAAAATTTGAATTGGAACTAAAAATCCGATTCCAGCCGTGGTCGATTTGAAAATGGTCAAAAACAAATCCAAATATTTACGTAAAAACATGAATAAATCAAAAATTAAAGTTGCCTATCCAAGAGAATAGGGATTAACCTTTCGTAAATCTGAAATGTATTATTTTTAATACAATTTAAAATACTTTCAGCGTTATAAACTCGTGATGTTCTCTTATGTGGAGAGAAAAATACGAGATTTTCTGAATTTTACCATTTTTAGAGCCAAAAAAGAAATTCAAATAAAAATTTATGTAAAACATCTGTTTTCGCAGCGATCTAATTTTCACGGGGTGAAGAATTTAGGACACTGGGCAGCAAAGGGTTAATTAAAAACGGTCACCTCTTCACGAACTTTGACTTTCAATTTCGACACTGATCCGAACTAGCGCGACTATACGGTACGGTATGACGATTCCGACGGTTTTAAATGATAAGAACTGGGTTTATTCACTTTGAATACAAGATTGTATTTTCGACTTCGATGCTGGTTTTGAACTGAATTGTACATGATTTGGGGTGCGTATTTATATCATTTTTCATCCATGGATTCATATGGGACCTATTGTGATAGATCTATTTCATTTAAAGCTGTTGTTTCAACTTTCATTTGTCTTCTAAAGCCTTTATAATTTTCTTTTGCTTGCGTGATCATGATTGTTCAACGGTCAATTTGTGTATATGTAAACACATACTTTGAAATGACATTTGCTTTCCCTGTCTAGAGAACTTGTATGCAAGTTTTAATGATTTTACAGCGGCACAGTTCTGCCAACGCTCTAATGTGTGGATGGTAACTCAATTGCCTACTACTACTATTGCGTAATCATATGTTGCTACTGTCAACTCGGCAGAAAATAAACAAACATAACAATTTGGAGTGTGAATGATTTGGTTGGTAAGTAGCCAATCGATTTTTAATGATTTACTGTCTTCTAATTCAACTTTCTCTTCTTTCTAGGGACCTAAACTGCTCGGCCAGAACATGCCGCCCACCAAAACGAATGTTTTACTTTCCAGGTTCGGTTTCTGGCCTGATGGGCAACTTGCTGAGATTGTGGATGGACTGGACGATTTCACCGTTCGCTGTCTTCACTGTCGCCAGTCGCGGGTTTCCGTCTGGTGCAGAATGCAGCTGTTGCACTCTAGCGAGGATCCAACGATTTATTGCTAGCCTTTCTTGTTTGACTAAAACCAGGTCTCCTTCTTGTAGTTCGTTGGTCGTTCGATGCCACTTGCCCTTCATCTGAAGCTCTGGGATGTATTCCCTGTGCCAGCGATCCCAGAAATGTTGTCGAAGCTCGTTGATATACCGAAACCTGACGTCGTACGGCTCATCTGGGCTTGGGTCATAATCGTTTTCGTTGATAGCGGTTGGTGGTCTTCCGAGTAGGAAGTGTCCGGGAGTGAGAGGCTGGAGATCGTTCGGATCGTTTGAAGCTGGTGAGATGGGCCGCGAGTTTAGAATGCTCTCGATTTCGGTTAAGAGGGTAGAGAACTCCTCAAACGTAAGTTTGGCATTATGCGCCACGATGTTGAGGTGATGTTTCGCGGATTTAACTGCTGCTTCCCAAAGCCCGCCCATGTGCGGTGATCCCGGTGGATTGAAGTGCCATTGGGTTCTACCCATTGCGAGGAAGTCTGCCAACCGATTGTTGTGATCGGTGGTACTGATCTTCCGGTACCAGTGACGCATTTCGTTGTCGGCGCCGACGAAGTTGGTCCCGTTGTCGCTGTACATGTGGGCACAGTGTCCTCTTCTGGCCACAAATCTTCGCATGGCCGCCAAGAATGCTCGTGTGGAAAGCTTTGACACCGCCTCGATGTGCACCGCTTTTGTCACGAAGCACACGAAGATTGCGATGTAGCCTTTGGTCGATGGTGTTCCGCGGGTGCGTCTCTCCACCAACGTTATTGGTCCCGCATAATCCACTCCGCAGATGTAGAACGGTGGGGCCTGGTTCAGCCGATGCGCCGGAAGTTGTCCCATTATTTGGTGCAGCATTCCACGATTTAGGTTGTGCTTATGGCATGAAACGCAATGCCAGACGGTGTTCCTCGCTAGCTGTCTTCCTTGCGGTACCCAGTAGGTCGCTCTGACTGCGGAAAGTAGTGACGTCGGTCCCAGATGATGGTTCCGCCTATGCTCGTGCTCGAACACGATTGTTGCCAGTCTGCTGTTCGCTGGGATGATCAGCGGATGCTTCGCATTGTACGGCAAATTTGATCGAGCAAGCCGGCCGCCCACCCTGACGAGACTGCTGTCGATGAAGGGACTCAGCGGTAGAAGCTTGCTGTGATCGGGTAATGGAAGACCGCTTTCGAGTGCAGTAATTTCGGCTCCGTAGGCTTGATGTTGCGTATAGCGAATCAGCATGTTTCTAGCCCCAATCAGCTCCTCGACGGTTAGTGGTCCTACCGTTCGGCGGCTACGTTCCATTTCACAATTGTGACCGAAACGAATGATCCACGCCACCACTCTGACGAGCTTCAAATACCTTGAGTGCTTGTGTAGTAGATCCTCTATGACGTCGCTGGTTGTTAGGAGGTATGATAAGATTGGTGGATTTCTCCGGACTTCACTGTCGATGATTTCTTCCTCGGTGATCGTTGGCCTTGGGTGTGACTCTGCCATCACGCTGGGATGCCAACTCGGTCCAGACCACCACAGCTCCGATTGAGCTAATACGCAGGGTGCTGCTCCGTGCGTCAGAAGGTCTGCTGGATTTTTCTTCGTGGGGACGTGTCTCCAGTCGGACGCTGGAATGATGGAGTTGATGAGTGCTACGCGGTTGGCGACGAACACTTTCCATCGCGCTGGATCGCCAGAAATCCACGCCAGGGCCGTTGTTGAGTCACTGTAGCCCAGCGTTTGATGAATGGGGATGCGGATGGTAGATTTAATCGCCTTGATGAAGTCGGCCAGCAATGCTGCTGCACAGAGCTCCAAACGCTGCAATGGCGGCCGATTGATGGGTGCGACTCGTGACTTGGACCCGAGGAGATGGGAACTGACCGTGCCGCTCTCGTCAACTGATCGTAGGTAGACGGCCGCGCCATAAACCTCAAGCGATGCGTCGCAGAATCCATGTAGGTGGTATTGCACTGGGTTCTGAACGCTTATACACCGTCGAGGTACCTTGACCAGCCAGATGTCCTTAAGATGAGTTAGGTCGGTTCGCCAACGATGGTTGAATTGGTTCGCCAGTGGTTCGGACCAGTCGATCTTCATCTTCCACAGCTCTTGCATCATCATTTTGGCTATGACGACTACCGGGCCAACCAGTCCTAGCGGGTCGTAGATTTTGGCGATCGTGGATAGTACCTCTCGCTTCGTGAAGTACTCCTTTAGGGGGTCGCACGTAGCCTTGAACGTGAAAAGATCTTCTCGATACTGCCACTGGACGCCTAGAGTTTTGATGGTGTCTTGACTGTCCACAGCCTGTACGGGGTTCACCGCTCGATCCTCCGGGGGGACTTCGGCCAGTACATCTGGATCATTCGACGCTCATTTTCGGATGGTGAAACCTCCGCGCTTCAGCATGTCGGTGAGCTGCTGTCTCTTTTCGATCGCTTCTTCCTTCGTAGCCGCGCCTGTTAGTGCATCGTCGACGTAGAAGTCCTTGATCGCTTCCTTAGCCAGTGGAAACTTGCTTTCTTCGTCTTCCGCTAGCTGATTCAAGGTCCTCGTGGCGAGAAACGGTGCACACGACATTCCGAACGTGACCGTATTGACACCGTACTCCGCCAGCGGTTGCCCGGGTTCTTGCCACAGCAATCGGATGAGCTTGCTGTCTTCTTCTGTGACTCGAATTTGCAGGTACATTTTTTCGATGTCTCCAGTAAGGACGATAGCGTGGAGACGGAAATTGATGAGGATGTTGTAGAGCGTATCCTGGACAACTGGCCCCGTGGCCAGCAGATTGTTGAGCGACAAGCCATTTGATGACTTCTGGGCTGCGTTGAAGACTACTCTAAGCTTCCTCGTAGTGCTTACGGACTTGACGACTCCATGATGTGCCAGGTAGATGATCTTGGAATGATTCGGGTCCGGTTCAATTCTCGAGATGTGGTTTGCAGCGATGAACGCGTCCATGTACTGATGGTAAAGTACGTACTTTGGTGGATCGCGTTGTAATTTTCGCTGCATCGTGGTGAACTGGGACAATACAGAGTAGCCGGTGTCGCCGATCGTCGCTGGGTCTCGAATGAACGGAAGTTTCACCACGTATCGCCCGCTGGGATCGCGGACCGTGGTTCTAACATAGTGATCCTCGCAAAACTTCTCCTCCTTCGTAAGGTATTTAGTCGGCTTGAAATCCTCGATCTCCCAGAACTTGACGACGAGCTGACTCAGGGATGCTTCAGCTTCTGGTTCGACTTGAGAGACGAAGCACAATGGAGACGCCTTCGCGGCGTTGGTTGACTCGTAGAATCCGGCTACTACCCAGCCTAAAGCGGTTTCTTGGAGAACTGGCTTGGTTGGACCCAGCGAGATGCGTTTGGCACGCAACAGGTTGTAGAAGACGCTGGCCCCGTTGAGCAGATCCACGTTTCCAGGAATATTGAACCGCTCGTCCGCCAGCGGCCTGCTGGGGTGAAGATCCCAGTCGGAGATGTCTGCTAACTGGTGCAGGATGGGATCGGCGATTTTTGGTAGTACTGCACAGTCGATTCGGATCTCGGTATCAGAAACTCGTGACTTCATGTCAATTTTGACCGCTTCGGTGATCCTCGTCGCCAGTCCTGAGATTCCTTTGAGCGGCAGATTGATCCGGTGCGGTTTCAGTCCCAGCCTTTTCGAGAGATTGGCTGTGATGAAGTTTGCCTGCGACGCGGAATCCAATAATGCACGGGTGGCGTGTTGCTGCCCATTGGAATCGGTGAGAGTAATGACGGCGGTGGCGAGGAATACGGATGTGAAACAGTCATTGTAGGACAATTGGTTGATGACTCCGAACGAGAGTTTACTGCCCGTAGCTGGAATAGAATCGATTGACGGACCTTCGTGGAGTAGCGTGTGGTGACGTTGCTTGCACTTGCGGCAGTCGCCCGCGGAACAGGAGTTTCTTCCGTGAGACTTGCAGAGGCAATTCTTGCACAGGCCGAGCTGGTTTACCACCCGGATTCGCTCCGCGACGGGAATTTCTTGGAATCGCTTACAGTAGTACAGCTTGTGATGAGCTTCGTTGCAGACGGAACACTTTGACGGAGCTTTCAGGTCTTCGTTGGTGCTCAGGAAGCTAGAACTCCGCGGTTGCGGTCTACCGGTATACTTTGCGGGGGATTTCGGAGCTGGAGCGTGGGCGGTCTCCAGAGAATATGTCCGTTGTTCGAGGAACTCCAAGAATTCCTCTAACGTAGGTGGAGCTTGCTTTGTAGCGATCTTGTCGGACCACTGTTGTCTGGATTCGGAATCTACCTTGGCCAGCAGGAGGTAGATTAACCAACAGTCTCGATCCTCGCGTTGAATGGCCTGTAGTGCCCGCTTGACATCGTCGGCCGTTTCGTGGAGCTTGCGTAGACCCGCTACCGATGGAACACTCGTGTTCGGAATCTCACAGAACCGTTGAATATGGTGATTGACGATTTGGTCCTTCCGATCGAAGCGCTTCTTCAGTATGTCTAGCGCTCTTACATACGCGTTGTCTTCGACCTTGATGTATTTCAAGAGGGCGGCTGCTCTTCCCGTTGTGTAGGTTTTCAGGTAGAACAGTCGTTGTGCATTCGTCAATCGCGGATTGTTGTGCACGGAACTTACGAACAGATCGTGGAAGGAGTTCCATTCCCCGTAGTCTCCCGAAAAGGACGGTAGTATGCCTTTCGGAAGGTGTAGCTCGGGGGGAACTAACGCAGCATTCAGTTCCGACGTCGCGCCGGACCTTGAGCCACCGTCCGCAGACGAGACTGGATGGTCTCGGTTGGTTATCACCCTTATGAACTGGGTGACAGTAGCCTTTAGCGAAAGATATCGCTTCTCCAAGCTCGCTTCTTCGTCTAGATGGGGCTCGATGGCCTCCGCATCCGGACAGAGTGCCAGAATAGCTTGATGAACGCTTCGAAAATCTTGCCAGAGCAGGTGCAAGTTCTCGAGTTCCGCGTTGAGATCGTCGATGGTAACCGTGTCCGTATTAAGCTGGCTCACTCGGAGATTGGCCCGCTTCAGCTTTCCGTCTACGGCAGATCGTCGAATTTCCAGTTGTTCCATGGTAACCGAAGGAGGCATCCTGTCTACAGCGCCAAATGTTTTCGCAGCGATCTAATTTTCACGGGGTGAAGAATTTAGGACACTGGCCAGCAAAGGGTTAATTAAAAACGGTCACCTCTTCACGAACTTTGATTTCGACACTGATCCGAACTAGCGCGACTATACGGTACGGTATGACGATTCCGACGGTTTTAAATGATAAGAACTGGGTTTATTCACTTTGAATACAAGATTGTATTTTCGACTTCGATGCTGGTTTTGAACTGAATTGTACATGGTTTGGGGTGCGTATTTATATCATTTTTCATCCATGGATTCATATGGGACCTATTGTGATAGATCTATTTCATTTAAAGCTGTTGTTTCAACTTTCATTTGTCTTCTAAAGCCTTTATAATTTTCTTTTGCTTGCGTGATCATGATTGTTCAACGGTCAATTTGTGTATATGTAAACACATACTTTGAACTGACATTTGCTTTCCCTGTCTAGAGAACTTGTATGCAAGTTTTAATGATTTTACAGCGGCACAGTTCTGCCAACGCTCTAATGTGTGGATGGTAACTCAATTGCCTACTACTACTATTGCGTAATCATATGTTGCTACTGTCAACTCGGCAGAAAATAAACAAACATAACAATTTGGAGTGTGAATGATTTGGTTGGTAAGTAGCTAATCGATTTTTAATGATTTACTGTCTTCTAATTCAACTTTCTCTTCTTTCTAGGGACCTAAACTGCTCGGCCAGAACAACATCCTTTATACAATGTACCTAATCTCACCACCGGCAGAAGATTTTAATTAAAACTTATTTAACTAGTTATTTTTCAACAAAAACAAAATGTAGGGTCTGTGCTGACCAGATAAGAACTGATTTTTTAAAATCAAAATTTTCAATTTAATCGACTATTAAATCAAACAAATTTATCACAGATGCTGATTGAAATAGCCTATAAAAAATCGAAAAATATAAAATCATTTGATTGTTTGGAAAAGTACTATGATTTACATTATCAAAGTCGTGCCCATACTTTCTGGGACACCCTATATTAAACTTTGTGTGTAGTTTTTTTCTTCCTATTCTTCTTTCAATAAAAACAATAATCATTTGCCAAATTTCGGTAGTGGTGTGCTGAGATTTTCAGCAACGGGTTACCGTTTTTTTTCGTCAAATTTTGACAGCTGAATTGACTGAACATTTTGCCGCTCAATCGGAAGTTTGAACTTTTACCGAGATTTATGCCGAAATCTCAGCTGTTGAGTTCTCGGCATTTTTTTTTGCCGGCCTCGGCGAAATAAATAAAGTGTGTACAGTCGGCTCTTAATAACTGGATATTCAAGGGACCATCAACTTATAGAATTATCGAGTTATAGAAATAAGCAAAAAAAATCCCAAAATCAAAGAAACAAATTTCTGTATTTCCAAAACATATATATATATAAGTGAAGAAGGGTGTCACCCAGACTAAGTTTTAAAAAAAGAACTTCTTCGATCTACTGCCTAAAACGAACTGAACCTTTATTCAATTATTGATTACGATCAAAACTCACTACCTACTGCAATGCTTATGCTGTTGCTGTGGAAGAACTGCTGATGCCGCGGGTCCAAAGGGCTGTGGCTTCGTTTAGTGGTCTCGTTCGGTGGTTGTCCACGTAAATGCTACCTATGTTGTCAGGTGATGAAATGCTGATGCTAGACTACTGTTTCCGTTCTACTAGCTGGGCTATCGTCGTCGGTGTGGTGGACGTCGTCGTTGTTGTTGTTGTTGCCGGGAATGATGAAAATGATGATACACCAATAAAGCGATTGGTGTATGGATGATTGTTGAGGATCGGTAAGGGTTCGATCTTAACTACTCCCCCTTTTGGAGACGATTCGTCCCGAATTGTACTGGTCTCAGGTTTAATTTCTGGTTTGCTTTTAGACTCCATGGATGCTCCAATATGAAGAGATATCTGTCTGCGTTTTCTCGAAATCCATGAAAGACCTGCAACGATACTTAGAAGAAAACATACGGTCGACATACTTAGAGATGTGTATGTCTGAATTTTGTGTTCCTTAGTTAATGCTTCAATCCGATGTCTATTATGGATGTGAATTTCTTCTATATTATTCTGGATTTCCAGAGTCTGTTCATTGATATGTAAACCATCTAATGGCATAACAAATGTCGGTTCTGATTTGTTTGCTTCGACATTTGAGAACTTGGTGTCATTTATTATGACAGAGCAATTGTGGAACTCTATCAAATACGTTCCAGATAAGTTTCGTTTTGAAAGACCACAATTCGATTCGATTTCTGTGTTATTGATGTTTTTAGTGACAAGGTAATTGTCCATGATCGCTTTGATCTCCGTTGATTGATAGCATTTTACGAAAGTACAGTTTCCTGATAGTCCTCTTAGTAGGTTTGAGTAGCATAGGTCGCCGGTTATGTCCTCTAGGCTGCTTAGATTGCACAGCCTTGTCCTTTCGATTCGCAGGCAATCCTTCTTGATGAAATATGTTCTGTTGTCGCTTTGCAAAGCAGCATTAGCAGGAAGTTTTAAAATTTTATCTACTACTGGAAGAGGTTCTAGGAAAAAATGTGTGTACATAGCTTTTTCTATTTTTGGAATTGACACAACAAATATTAGTTTTGAATGGTTATAAAATGCTGACAATTCTAAATATTCATAAATTTGATCTAAACTGTTCGTGCTAATGTTTTGTTCTTCTAATATATCTGAAACAAATCCTAACTCTTCAATTGAAAGTATTTGTTTGGGAATAATGTTAGTTCTTGCTAACTGAATTGATTCAAAAATGTCTTCTAAATGTGATTTAAGGTTGTCTAAGTTGTAATTGATTTTCAAAATTTCTCTAAATAATTTAAAGTTTTTGTTGGTTTCGTTTTCAAATCTAGCTGATATAATGTTTTTAGTTATTTCACTCTGTTGTTGATTTAAACGGTTGATAATGGAATTGATTCTATTTTGGAGTTGTAGATTAATTTTAAGCTGTTCGTTGTTTTCGTTAATAAGTCTTTTGTTCTTGATCTGCAGTTCAAAAATATTTTTCGAAATTTGTTCATAGTCGTTATGGTCCATATTTCCTGTAATTCTTTTTATTCCAGTTCCGAGAAAATTAAATAATCCTCTTTTATTTCTTTGCTTTGGCCGAAGATTATTGAATAAACTGTGAACGGTTCCATATTTCGATTCTAAGATTTCAAACATATCAGTAAAATTTGAGAATGTCCGTATTCCTTGGATATTAGCAAGCAATTTTCTAAAAATAGGTTCGTAATTATCCAGTTCTAGGATATGAAACAATCTGTGATTGCCTATTTTTATAAAACTGTTGCCAGTTTCTATGGTTAAAAGAAAGGGGTTTTGTTTGAGATTAATGACGTGGATGGATTGTGGTTGGGATAGCTGAGTAAGGAATGTGGTTGTTATCAGGATATTCCAAATAAACGTCATCTAAAAAGAGAAAACAAATGAAAAAACACATTAGAGATTCTGTGGTGTTACTTTCGGATTCGTCGCAGTTTTTCTTTATGCAATTTTCGACTTAGGATATCTTTGTACGTGTGTTTCCGGTTAGATCGTACTCGCACTTGTTGGTAGCGGTCCTTAATTATCGACTTCACTCCTTGGATGCGGTTGTATGCCAATTCGTTTTGTTTTAGTTTTGGCGGATCCTCTCGCTTCCTGTTGTGGTACAGATTCTGTGAGTTTTGTGTCTTGGTTAGTTGTACTTGAACTTCGTCGTACAATTTGTCACGAAGTTCAACAAGGCGTTCCATTTCTATCGGTCTCTCCTGTCCATTTTTGGCTGCATATAAAATTTCACGTGGTTTCATGTTGGTAGCTGTATGGATGCTGTTATTGTATAAAGAACATGCGATTAAAAATTTTTCTTTGTTTGACACTTCACCGTATTTGTGTTTATTAGCGTTAAAAATTTCGGTTATTGTCGAATGAAATCTTTCGACTATTCCGTTTGTTTGACTGTGGTTCGAAGGAGTAAAATATTGTTGTATATTGAGATCTGAGAGTAGTCCTCGAATTTCGATGGACTTAATTGCTGGTTCGTTATCCGAGACAATCAAGCTTGGAGTGCCGTACAGTGTTATTATCGCCTTTCGTATATCCGCAATTGATCTTGATTTTATTGGGATTAATGTTCCATACCTTGTGAACTTGTCTACTACAGATAAAAACAAATTTGGTTGAGCGATGTAGATATCTATGTGAATAATTTCAATGGGTTGTTTCGGTATAGAGGTTTCACCAAATTTAATTTTGTAAGGTTTTCTCTCGTATTTTGCTTTATTACAAGTATCTCATAGGATGATGTACTTCCTAACTTTCCTTTTCATATTAGGAAAAAAGAATCTCCTTTTTATCTCCTCCAGATTTTCACGAATACCTCTGTGAGCTGTTTCGTGGGTATCCTCGATAATTGAGTTTTGATCTTCTAAGTTTGGTAGATCAATGAGAATTTTTTGTGATATGCAGAGTTCGAAAGTTTTGCATCTACTAAAATAGTTTTTGTATACAATTTGTAATGATTGTATCACGTTTTCAGGACACATAATGCAGTTTGATCGTCTGGGATCCATGTATTCTTTCAAAATTCGAATTAAAAGTGGTACACCAAATGTTATTTTCGTAATAGTTCTTCGGTACACACGAGGGAAAATTTCTTCCTATGTCTCAGATTCGTTAGGGTCAATTTTTAAAATAATTTGGTTGTAAAAAAAATTTATTGTTTTTTCTGTACATTTGATGAATTCAGAGTCATCTGTATCAGCAGAATGCACTGAACAGTCGTCTGAGTCGGAATCATCTTCGTTCACGTTGATATCATGTGTTATCCTCGATAGAGCATCAGCGACAACGTTTTGCTTACCGGGTCGGTGTTTTATTTCAAAATCATATTCTAATAACTGTAGACGCCATTTAACTAGTTTTGTATTGGGTGTTTTGAGGTTTAGTGCGTATGTTAAAGGTTGGTGATCTGTGTATAATGTAAATTTTCTACCAAAAAGGTAGGGTCTAAAATATTGAGTTGCCCATACGATCGCTAATAATTCTTTTTCTATTGCTGAATATCTTTCTTCGGTTTTCGTCAATGTTCTAGACGCATATGCTACGGGTCTGTCTTGTCCAATAGCACCTTGGGATAGAACGGCACCTAGAGCAAAATTACTAGCATCTGTGGTTAGCACGAATGGTTTTTCGAAATCTGGATATTGAAGGATATCGCTTTGAGTTAAAAGTTTTTTGCCTGCAACGAATGTTTTTAAAAAAATATCTGTGTGCTCTACGTGTTCGCCTTTCCTCAGTTGAGCAGTGACAGGTTTTGTTATTCTGGCGAAATCGCGAACGAATCTACGATAATATCCTAAAATTCCTAGGAAGCCTCTTAGTTCTTTCTGGTTTTTTGGGGATAGGCCAATTTTGAATTGCTTCGATTTTGCTTGGATTAGGTTTAACGCCATTATCTGTCACAATATGGCCTAGAAATGCCACTTCTTTCTTAAGGAATTCACTTTTATCTAGCTGTATTTTGAAGTTTACTTTTTTCCAATGCCATAAATATTTTTGTCAAATTTTCAATATGTTCTTGAAGAGAAACAGAAAAAATAATAATGTCATCCATATAAACAAGACAACATTTTCCAATTAGGTCACGGAGTACGTGATCCATGACACGCTGAAAAGTTGCTGGAGCATTTTTCAGTCCAAATGGCATTCTTAAGTATTCGTATAATCCATGTTCTACGGAAAAGGCTGTTTTCTGGATATCATCTGGGTGAACTTCGATCTGGTGAAAGCCAGATGCTAGGTCCAATGTTGTGAAATATTGGCATTTTCCTAGTTTGTCTAATATTTCGGTTATGTTGGGTAGTGGGTATTTGTCATCTATAGTCTTTTCATTAAGTTTTCTATAGTCGACTACTAATCTCCACTTCTGTTGTCCAGATGCATCTAATTTCTTTGGTACGATCCAAATTGGAGAGCACCAAGGAGACGTGCTGGGACGTATGATGCCTTGAGACAGCATCTTAGAAACTTGTTTTTGTACCTCCTCTTTATGACAATAGGGGTACCTGTAGCTTTTTGCATGAACGGGTAGATCGTCTTTGGTTTCTATTCTATGTTTGATGACGTTCGTAAAGCTTAGATTGTCACCTTCCAAATAGAAAACACTTGGAAATTTCGAAATCAAATTGATCAATTTTCGCTTCTCTTCTATGTTTAAATGGTCGATTCGAAGCTGATTTTTCAATCTAGGATCTATTGATGTGTTATCAAATACGTATCCAGGTTCATAATTTTCAACTTTTTGCACTACTTCAAAATTATTCAATTCGGAGAAAATGAGTCGATTAGGGCTGATTTTCACTGGAACTTCACAGCAATTTTTCAAAAGAACTGTAGCTTTGTTGTCTTTTGCTGTGTAGAGTCCTGGTAGAATCATTACTTCGTCTGTTAGAGGAAGTGGATGTTCGACGAAAAAGTCGCCATTCGGTACATTCGTTTTTAGAGGTAATGGAATTTCTTCATATGCATTTAGATTGCGACTAAATGAATCGGGGTATTTTCGAAGCATGTTAACTGATGTAGTAGGAAGTTTGAGAGTATTAGATGAGGTTAAAATTTCTGCTTTTAGATTTCTGAGTGATTCGTATCCAATCAGTCCGTCGAAGTATGGATGGAATTTCAAAGCGTAAAAGGTTAGTGGTTGGTTAAACATTTCGATTTCAACACATTTGTTAATGTTGTGTTTCCCATTGATATTTTTGACTCCTGTAGGTGTACAGTTTTTCAGAAAACATGTGCTAATTTTGTCAGGATCCACGTAGTTCTTGTTGGCACCAGTGTCAACTAAAAACTTTAGTTCGCCAAATTTAGTTTTCATTTTTATATAGGGTAGAAAATTATTACTGTTCATGTTTCTGGTGTTTCGGGCAATTCCATCTGAAAATTTAAGGTATCACCCTCTGGTTCAGTAACGGGTTGTTCTTCGGAACTATTATTGATATTAACTTGCTCATAATTAGTTGCATCATATTGGTAACAGTTAGATGGCTCACTATATTGACCGTAGTAATCGATTGGTTCTGTCCAATTTACTTCATGAAAATTTGGTCTATTCATATAATTTACTTTTAAACTTCTCAATGACTGGTCGATTTCCATTGGAGTGGGTTTTGGAGGACGATAGGTTCCGGAAGGAGGTTTACTAAATTGGTTAGGATTTCGGTTGAATGGATTGGATGGGCCAGGTTGTTGTGGTCTTTGAGAATGATTTGGTTGACTGGGAGGAAATGTACGTTGAAATGGTACTTGAGGTTGGAATGGAGAGAACTGTTGAGGGGTGTGCTGTAGTTGTTGTGGACGTTGGATTGGTGCAACGCGTTGGAATGGATTAGTTTGGATTGGGTAACTTGGAAACGAATTTTGTGTTACCGGAGTTTGCTGAAATCTTGAAAATGGGTTTGAAAATTTGTTTTGTAATTTGTTCGTAGTAGGGACAGGTGGGGTATAAGATTTTTGTTTGTGATAATAAAAGTTTCTTTCTTCAATACATCGTCTTAAAGCGTCTTTCAACGATGTGGGACATTGAGCACGGATGACAGTGCCTACCGGTTCATTGAGCCCTGCAAGAAACACTTTCAGGCCTATTTCCTGGTAAAATAGATTTTTCGCGGCTCTTACGTCACTGTTGTGTTCGTTTAAATTTAATTGATTTACCATAAGGGACAACATAAAAGTTATTTCCTTATAGAAATCTTCAATCTCCTTATCCGCTTGTGTAATTTTAAACAGGTCCTTTGTGAGAGATACTTCATCTCTTTTGTCGCTGTAGTGTGTAATCAGACTGTTTTTAATTTCGTCCCAGTCTGTGCTAGTGCCATAAAATTCTAGAACATTGTCAGCGTCTCCTATAATTTTGGATCTGATGGCAAGAAGCCATACAGTGTAAGCTGGAGTGTTCTTGACCTTTGAAATTTCAGGCATAAGATCATCAATAGATCTTATGCATGAATGTAATTTAATGGGGTTACCATCAAATGGTTGCAACATCCTAATAATTTGTGGGGTCTGAAGGGCTCGCAAGGCGCCTTCTACCGAATTTTGTTGCTGCACAAAAGCGGCTTCTTTTGCAATTGATTGTTGGTGCGTAGCGAACGCTTCCAACTCTGCTATTCTAGAGTCGCGTTGTTGCATTATGCCTATTAATTCTCTGATCTGGGTTTCTAACTCTCCGACTTGGATAGTGATCAAGTCGCGGTTCTCGTCAAACTTTGCCATTTTTCACACTTGAAGTCAAAATTGATTAAAAAAAATCCTTTCAAAAAATGGTAAAAAAAAAAAAAATACAGGTGAAGAGAATTTATGTTTTCTAGGATTTTTGTTTTAAATTTGGATATAAAAAAAAAGCTAAATTATTTATTTTTCTGTCACTATAATAGATATTTTTTTCTTATATTTTGTTATTTTGATCATTCACTTAAATCACTCTGATAATCACTTACATAAAAAAGCTTAATTCTACTTACGGTTTTATCCGATGTTCCCTCGGATGGTTAAATTGTCCGATATTCCCTCGGATGGTTCGATTGTCCGATATTCCCTCGGATGGTTTGATGTCTTCTAGCCGGTGTGAAGCTTCGTTAAAGATGATTTTGGTGTCTCGGTGAACCGCCGGTGCACTAGAATCTGTAGTTTAGGTGTTTCCTCCTTTGCTCTTCGGTAAGCCGCCGATGATTTCGGATAAGAACACTTTTCACTACACTTTAACTACTCCACGCTAGAACTGCCGACTGCGCCAGTGAAGAAGGGTGTCACCCAGACTAAGTTTTAAAAAAAGAACTTATTCGATCTACTGCCTAAAACGAACTGAACCATTATTCAATTATTGATTACGATCAAACCTCACTACCTACTGCAATGCTTATGCTGTTGCTGTGGAAGAACTGCTGATGCCGCGGGTCCAAAGGGCTGTGGCTTCGTTTAGTGGTCTCGTTCGGTGGTTGTCCACGTAAATGATGAAATGCTGATGCTAGACTACTGTTTCCGTTCTACTCAAGGGACTGCTAAGAGGATCTTTTTCTGTTGCCTCTTATAAAACAATAGCGGAGCTCACCCATACGAATGTGCACATCAACGAACTAGCTGGTGCGAATGTGGGGAAATGAACCACGGTACACAAATTCAACGCATTACTTGCGTTTCATTCTGAAGAAACTGATTCATACTTCCCTTATTTTGTCTGTTATGTATGGTTCGACTATCCGAAGAAACATTTGCTTTTCCGCAGCTCATTACCATCATCAACTTCAGCAGATTTCGTTGCGCTTCATGCGTTTTGTACTGTTTTCTCTCGTAGGAAAAGGTAAATATCCGAAAAATATAGGTGTGTGAGTGGAATTTGGCTCTGGAGTATAAATTATGCTCCCGATAAGGAGGCACAGCTCCAGCTGTCAAATTCCATAGTGAAAAAATAGGACGTCATCCCTCTGGTTCTACTAGCTGGGCTATCGTCGTCGGTGTGGTGGACGTCGTCGTTGTTGTTGTTGTTGCCGGGAATGATGAAAATGATGATACACCAATAAAGCGATTGGTGTATGGATGATTGTTGAGGATCGGTAAGGGTTCGATCTTAACTTATACTTCTGTAAGAAAGCAATCATATTTTGTTCATATTATTTTACAAACAATTATTCGAAAACTTTTTGCGAAATGTTTGAAAAATCCCATTTTTTTGTTACAATATTTTTTTTAATTGTAATGTTTTTAAACATTTATTACAACTTGCAAGTATTTATTCATTTCCAAACAAGAATTAGTTCAAGTTTCCCCATATAAGAAGGATTTTAAAATGGATTTCGAGTTATGGAGGGAAATTTTCCTATCACGTGACATCGACTAATGGAGATATCGAGTTATAGAAATATCGACTTATGGAGAGCACGATGTATGGGAATTGGAAGGGACCGAAAAATCCATCGAGTTGTGGAGATTCGACTGTAGTTTTCGCACAACTTTTACAATAGTTTTCGAAAATTGAGGAAATTTGTGGTTCGTCACAGAAAAAATGAAAAGAATCTGTTGAGAAACAGCGGAGATATAGCTCTCTGAAGTTGATCATTTTGTATGGGAAAATGGGTTTGGTGCATTTATATGTCCGATACTGTATTTATAGCACCGCGCCATGTGTTCTGGCAGCACGCGGAAGCTTCTAGAAGTAAGAGGAACAGTCGCGATGCGCGTAACTCGGTCACTCACTCGTGGAAGGGAACTCACTCGGTTACTCACGGTGCTCTTGGAACTCATTCGCTCACTTTGGGAACTCTCGACCACAGAGGCGTCGGCAGGGTGGGTTGTGTAAGGGGTTGCACCCGTGTGAGTTTAATACGTAAATGTCGGTCGGTTTCTTCCTGGTGCGTTTCTCAATCGTTAGAAAGGTCGGACGTTGTGTTATGAAGTTCGCTGGCTCGGAGACTCGATGAGTCGGTATCGGTGCATCTTTCTGTCGGTCGAATTGACAAAAGTATAACTCGTTACTATGGAATTGTCGCTGCTCTGGACTGTTGTTGCTCGGTGACTGCTGTGTGGTTGTTGGATTCGTTATTTGATGGATGTTCGACCTATCTCCAGTGCGTTGGTCGGTTGGATCGGCTTGAGTATCGTGCTTTCCCTTAACTGATGGACTCGGATCTGGAATCTGGTACTGTCGTTGACGGTTGAAACCCTTCAATGTTGTTATGAAATTCTTCGGATGTGGATTGAATGACTTTCGATTTGGGATCGCAAAGTTCTCCACCGGATGACTCGTCGGTTGTGCTTGGTTCGGTAATTCGTGGGTTTCCTGCGGCTTCCAAACCATCTTCTTTGGCTTCTCATCTATTGCGGATGCTAAGAAGTAAAGCTTAGTCCAGTTGGCACCAAAATCATCGTCAATAGGGATCCGGTCGTTGAACAGTTGTTCTTGTGGATTCGGACCTCTAGCGGGACTCTTTCCTTGGGCGATCATCAGGTCTTCGATCGTCGTGCGTACAACAGTGTATCGGTCTTCAAAGTCGGCGAATACTTCCTCCTGTCGTTGTAGAGCGGTGTCTGGAACTATCGTTTTCACCATGCTGTGTACGGCGCAGAACTCGGCGTAGGCGTCCTCAATGTTCTTCAAGTACGTTCTGAGTCGAGATATGCTCACCTGATCCTTGGCGGCAGCAAGTACGTTTTGCACTCGCTCTAGCTTCAGGCTTACGTGTGATCGTTGATGGAAAGTTCTAGTTACTGCTTCAGCAACGGATCTAATTTTCGGTGTGAAACTCTGCTGCATAGCGTCTCGTGATGCGATTCGGAACTCCATGACGTTGGGATTCGTGTAGGGTCGAAACAGTCACACGTCACACGTTGACAGATACAGGTCCTGGTCCAAGCACCACGAAGACGTGTCGAATAGTCGGGTTACGGTTCCTCCTATTGCTGCACACTTTGGGACAAACGTGTCGGATAAGCGGCAATGATAGTGAACTGCTACACGTTGTGGTCTCTCTGTAGGAACCGTTACAGGCCTAATTGGTAATTGAAATCAAGGTTGCCGATTAACGATTTCAAATTGGCTTCAAATTGATTTCTTCAGCCATCGAATGCAATAATTTTTAAAACCATGAAGCTCGATGTATCACATGACAGTATCTACTTACCTTCAGAAACCCGGGATCTGCTACTCGGAAACCAGGATATATGTAGGTTCTAAAATGGTCAAAAAGGTCTCGGGCGATGAAGTTCACCCAAACCCTCAATCTAGTAGGATATCCACTCTTTGTGTCAGTATCAAAAAACAAAAAAGATACAGCCAAAAACGTGTTCATTTTTTCAACACTCGTTTAGGGTATTGGTAACGGAAGGGTTAAAAATCCTGAAAAATGGCTAGGCAGTAATATTAACATTTTTGGTAGTTTGTTATTCTTCAATTAATTTAGGTAGACAAACCTTTCTTTATATGTTGAGAAAATCCCTTGAAGAATTTAAGTGGCAATCATTATCCATATTCCTGAACGAATTCTTAAAGTAGTTCGTTGTGCTCTTGAAAACAAAACCTTTGAACAAGTACTAGGGAAAATTCAAGCTCCTGCGAAAATCTAAACAGGAATCCTGACATGCCCTCGATTTTGCCATCGTTAATAGAATGAGTTTTCGTCCTTTATAATGGTATATTTCATAAAAAACTTTGCAAAAACCACAGGCTGAATCGTAAAAATTTGTTTTGTACGAAATCGACTAATAATGTGTTTGAGGTCGTTCGCCCTTCGCTGATTGAAATCCTGACTACGCCTTTGTACATAAGGAATTTTAAACTCATATGCTATTAATTATGATAGTCATGTGATTTAATCGTAAAATAAACAGAAGTAATCAACGGATTAACCATATTTTTTTTCGCGCAAACTGTTCAAAACTTTCAAAAGTAAAATAATTTCATATCTAGGAAGTTGCTAATAGCACGATGCCTTCATTCACACGGGCACACAACCCGAAAATTATTTAATTTCCAACTCTACATTAACGGAACCGACTGAAGCAAGTTTCTTCAATTGAATCTGTTCCCAGCAGTGGCGATATGCAAAATCCACGAAGCGTTCTACAATTTCGAAATGGTTTGTTTCGTCCGGAATTCTTTCTTTTACTAGTGCCACATTTCTTCCACTATTCGGTGCGTAAATGGTTTGACATTTATCACAAACGTGCATTCCTTCTGACAGAAAACATTTCCAATGGTAAAAAATAAATCATTTGAAAGCAATAAAAATGTCAGGTGTAAAGTTTTCAAGTTGAAAAAAGTTTTGCTTGTTAAAAATTAGTTCTTGTCTCTATATTATGGTCCTTCCGACAGTAACTCAGTGTCTCAAAATGAATAGAATTTAAGAAACTTTCGATGTGACCTACCGATTATGAATCTATGAAATAAGATAAAAAAACAAAAGGTCAAATTGACAAAAGGTAGAAAAACAGAAAAGCTCTTATGGATCTTATGGCTGGAAAGGCAAAATGTAGCAGAGCGTTAATGATTAACGGGTCGCAATGATTGATTAAGTGATTAATGATTACATTCAATTTTATCTTGATTAATAATTATGATTATTGATTAACATTTTTAAGTCATGATTAATGATTGTGATTGATTTTTAAGCCAAAGTATGATTAATGATTATGATTAAAGATTAAACTCAGTATGATTAGTGATTATGATTAATGATTATGATTAACCCTTACAATGTCAAATTTGATCAAAATTTTCAATTTCAAAACAATAGTTTTTTTTTTTAATTTTCATTTATCGTATTTATACAGTACTGACCCGATTTTGTCAGCCCCCGATTTTGTCTGCCCCCGATTTTGTCTACCCCCGATTTTGTCAGCTTTTTGACCCGATTTTGTCAGCCTATTTTAAATTTGTCCCAAAATTGTTATCGTCATGTTTAACCACGTTTACATTAAAATTGATGCTGATGTTTGATGTCATGCACGCATGGGCGTAGCCAGAGGGAGCAATGACAATGCCTTTTATTAAGTGTTAAAAATCGATATTACCAATATAAGGGTGGGGGGAGCCCCTGATAAAAAAAACTGGCTACGCCCATGTCCATCGCCCTCTTAAAAGCCCATATAACTATGTAACACGTCAAAATTTGAAAACTGGAACAAAATAAAATGACCCGATTTTGTCAGGTTCCCCATTTTGTCAGCCTAAAATTCATCGAGGGTCTGACAAAATCGGGTCTTTACTGTATTGTGAACGTCGCAACTTATTGTTTGCACTATACAAATCTCGTCTAACAAGTCGTTGGCGAGTAGTGTGTGATTATTGAGTTGAAATGAAATTCAGGTCAACTTTTGCATCCATGAGTCCTCTCGTGGTGTATGGATAACGTGCCCTATCTAGTGAACAGGGAGTCGTGAGTTCGATTCTCACTGAGAACACGTGTAATTTTATCGCAAATTTCACATCATTTTTTACATTTAATCCATATACGAAGTATATGTAATGTTGTTTTACGGTAGTTTTTCAAAATTTTGTTTTTCAGTCGTCTTCTAAAGAATAAAATAAATATCAGGATTGCAATTTGTCTTTGAAACTGCGGGTATCGATTCGTAAATTACGATAATTCCGCATTCTATTACGGCGAGTACTGGAGTAGCCCCACAAGAGTCAGGAGCCACTTTCATAGTGAGTCCCAAAAGTTATTAACGATTAATCAAGCTTCATTGTTTTGCAGACCGAGTCTAAAGAAGGGTGGTTCAAAAACAGATCGTTAAGTTAATCATGATTGAAAAATTGATGATTGAACGAAAAATCATGATGAGAGCTATTTGATTCAGTTTTTTAATCATAAGTGTACCGATAAATTTTAAAGAGTGTGATGCATTCGTTGCATACTTAAAGGTGTTTTGGGCATCTCATGTCATTTTATTATTGTTTTTATTTTTGATTAATCTTTGATTAATCACTAATCATTCAATATCGAATGATTAAATATCCGAAAATATGCGCTAAACGACTTGAAGTATGCGACCAGTGGGTTATATACTAACACTAGATAATGATGAATATTACTCATGATTAACAAACATTCCTATATAAAAACCTTTTGAACTTTGTTATGGCAAATTAATCACAGTTTTCAATCACAAATCGTGATTAATTGCTCTGGTTCAAGAGCTAGTATCCTGGAGGTAGTAGTCAATATATTGGCTCTGTGAAGTGTAGCTTGCGACAAATCCAACTTCATGAATTATTAAGTTTTGAACGGAAGTTTCAAGAGTTATTGAAAAACTTGAACATATGCCGGGTTGTTAAGGATTGTCGATTTCCCGGGGAAAGTATTCAAAATATTGGTGTTGAAAAAATCATATAAAAGTTTAATGGTATTTGCTCGCCTTTCTAGTGATTTTTAGTATTCTTTTTGTAAAGCAAAATGTTAAAATTCAATAAGATGTTTATTCATACTCCAAAAATTCCTCCAAAATGAAACTAAAGCACTATATTGGTAGTTCTGAAACCTAGCTTTCCATATATTAAACTTCATGAATTTTGCAAACCAAGCCATTGAATTTATTCTCAAGGGAATTATTGAAGTAGGTTGATATTAGATTTTTTGGGAAGAATCAGCTTGTTTAGGAGTATCCAGTTTTTTTTTGTATTTTCTGAATCTACATTAAAAATTGATCCAGAACCCAAAATTTCAAAATCGTCCGCGCCCTGAAACTATTTTAATAACGCGTTCGATAATAATATGGAAATCACTTTTGAATCACTCCCGGCAAATTTAGCTTCGAGCGATCTGTCATTGTTTAAATTGAAATGTCTTTGAGTCTACGGATTGAAATCTCTTTTGATATACTTGATATACTTAGAAAATATGATCTTTCGAACAGGCTACAAAACACTGCAAATATTTTATCACTAAACAACCCAATTCTTGGAGAGATATTGGGCGAATTCAGTTTGAACATTTGCTAGGAATTTCCTAACGAGATCATTATGAAAAACTGGAAAAATATTTTTTCAAACAATGTTGAAATTTCCGCCGGCGTTTAGATCATACTTTTGGGCTTTTAATCATTAGCTTTTTAATGACTAATCAATGATTATTAATTAAATTAAATTGCATCTTCCTGAGGCACGGTCCACAACTCAAGTAACATTGGTAGCTGAACAACCGTTTATTCAGCTAAAATCTGCTTGGGAGTAATTTGTTCAGCTCTTATTCCACCAAAATGTTTGTTGGGAAATCACATAATACTCGAAGGGGGAGGGGGTAAGCTCATACGGTGCGACTCAAACAAAATTTTGAAAATGTTCATGCAAAAAGCATTACGAAGAGGGGAGGGCTTTCCCCAGGGTTCAAAAACTCAATTTTAGCGCTACGTAATGAATGGATGCTACTTACATGCCTTGACGTATGCAACAAAGAAGCCATAACATAAAAATGAATGGCTTTACTCATTATTGAAGAGTACAATTCAAATTGAAAAGCTTTAAGCATGGTTTAACCTTTTATAATCATCGAATGTTTAATCAAGATCAACTAAACGCTCTGATACATTCAGTTGATTTCTACAGGCGATGTTAGATTACAAACATCAAACGTGAACAAAAACAGCGAGGAAGTATTGACAAAAATAGCACCTACTAGAAAAATAGGAGTATTTTTTGATCTTGTGCCAATTTGCTAGGTCGAAATGTTGTGATCTGCCCCTATAAACAGCAATCTTTTATGTAGAATGGTACCACTCACAAGCTTTCAACCGCGTCTTCGGATTTGGATCATATACAACTAAGAAATGCAACGTCTTACATGGAGGAAATATTTAAGGGTTCTTTTTTAGTCTTATGATAACGTCTTCAGATACAAAGCAAAGCCATGCTGTACTTGGTTGGATTTCGACGTTTCTTGGTCATAAACTCTCATTGTTCGTGTCACAAGATATAAGAAATGCATTTATTTATACATTAGAAGGCAATGCTGTAAAATTTGTTAAATTTTGTTCAATGATTGATTGATGATTGATTAAATGTTTGACTTATGATTATGATTATGATTACTTATTAAAATTAACGATCTTTATGATTATGATTAATGAATAATGATTAAAACATAATATTGCAATGATTATGATTAGTGATTAATGATTAACTCTTGATTTTTTGTGATTAATGATTAACATTTTTGATTAATCATAATCATTAATCATTAATAATGATTAAATTTATGATTAATCATTAACGCTCTGAAATGTAGTATGGAAAATAAGGTTAGAAGGACGAGTTAAACAAGGTGCATTTAAAAAAGAACCATTGAATTTATGATGAGAAATGATACGTTGTCTAATAACTTTCTAAGAAGTGTGTATCACTTTTAATATAGTGGCTGGGCCACGCAAGCCCAATTATAAGATGAAAATATTTTTCATTTTATTATCAACCTAGGGGGTGCGAATTGGATATCACTAAGCAGCCAGGCTGCTGTCAAGCTAAAATTTTCATCAAAATGATCCAAGTATGCCTAGGAATGTGTGGCCATTACATCGTCACGCTTAAAACTACTATGCATTTTCTGTGACACAAAAACTATTGACTGTTGAAAAAAAAGTTTACTTAGTCTTTTTGTTTCGCAAGTTTTTCAAAACTTTTGTAAAATATATTTTTGACTAACATACGATGAGAAACTATCTGATTCAGCCGGTTTGTTGGACTTATTGCCTGCATCAAATTGCAGAAGCATTTTGTGAAGTATTTTGAATGTGCATCTTGAAAATGGTTTCCTGCTAGACAACCAAACAAACAACGGATAGCACTAGTAGAAAAAAATTGTGTTCAAATTGAAAGACCAAAATGTTCTAGACCGCACCCCTCAGTTATCAACTAGTTGTCCCGGCAAACTTCGTCTTGCCATCAAGTAGGCTGTTGAAAATCGCTCTAAATTGCCCATACAAAATGACAGTTCATTCATTCTCGTTAGGCGCCATTCCTTGTGAATATTCTGGTATTCTCATACACACAAATACGTCGGAACCCATGGCGAACAAACGGAGAAAGAATTATCGAAATCCGTTGACCCGTTCGGAAGTTATTTCATTCCATTTTTATTTATATAGGGTCGCATAGCTTAGATAAAAAAATCGTATAAAATCGAAAAATAACGCTAGCGTCATTACTTTTATCATCTGAAAGCTTTTTATCTTGGTTTTGTGGAAAAAATATAAAAACTACAAAAACTCAACTGTTCGTATTTATTATTGCATGTGCCACTAAAGGAATACATGTGCCTCCCAGACAACCAGAAATCGCATGAAAGTTCACGTTTCAACTCGTTTATTCATACTAATTACATCAAACTCGCAAAACACCGTGGATAAACTTGTCAGATTGATGAGTTTCCTCGCATAAAACACTTCTTTTCTGAGTTCATTTGTACATTTTGTTTCGTCTCGTACACTCGTACAAAGTAAATCGAATCAATCCGTAGCAGCTGTCAAATCAACATTTGTTATCATAAGTTAAGTCGCATAAGATCACAGGTTAGTTTGGTGAAATATTTATACACTCGCATTGTATGTTATTATTCATCACATAATATATGCACGCATATCGCCTCCACTTTTGTACGTAGAAGGCCTTTTCGCGACATCTTATAAGTGAAATTATGCACATATAAAGCCTCCAGGTGATTTTGTTATACGTACATTTTGGTTGTCTGGGCTATAGTAGCACTATTTCTAATTTCTGTTCCTATAGTAGCACTAGTATCACGGCGTCATGTTATGAATCCTCAGACTGATGGAAACATTTTATGTGATGTAAAGGTCCCACTAGTCACACCCGCCATATAACCGAAGGCGAGCCCTTTATCAACATAATCGATATGATATTTGACCATACCAAGGAACTCTAGTCCCATCCTTGCTTCGCTTTTGGGTTAGTCTCGAAAACTATAAAACATGGGTTTTCTATTAGCAGCAAAACCAAATCAAGCTGAAAATTTGTTTAAGTAGTAATCAGAATTCACGTGAGTCCTTGAAAAATTTAACAGGCCTTCTCTTCTCTTCTTCTTGGCATTACGTCATCACTGGGACAGAGCCTGCTTCTCAGCTGAGTGTTCAATGAGCACTTCCACAGTTATTAACTGAGAGCTTTCTTTGCCTTAGTTGCCATTTTCGCATATGTATATCGTGTGGCAGGAACGATGATATTCTATGCCCAGGGAAGTCAAGGAAATTTCCATTACGAAAAGATCCTTGACCGACCGTGATTCGATCCCAGACACCTTCAGCATGGCTTTGCTTTGTAGCCGTAGACTCTAACCACTCGGCTAAGGAAGGCCCCGTTGAGTAAATACTCATGATTTTTGTCCTAGATACAAGTGTAGGCTCTGGACAGGCAAACTCCGAGTAATTGACCATCTGCAGGGCAAAATAGATTCAATTTCAGGAGCTGGTGCCTGTAACAAAGGTTTTATGTCGTGAATCTTTTAATTACCAAAACATATTACCCGGACAAGCAAGATTTTTATATATCAATCGCTTTTTATAATATTTTAGGTGAAAGTCTCTTATTAAAATTACATTCAAATTTAGAGATAAACTTTTGATTCACAATACTCCATAAATCTTTATATTTACACAAATTTCGAAAATTTTAAGCACGAATTCTAGAAAACACAAGTCATGATGCACCAGGCGGATGAACGCGAGGTCAACAAAAAAACCACTTTCCAAGCATCATCCCATGAATGTAGAGTGTCTTCATTTGCCAATGCTTTTATTAGAGAGGAGGAGTGGCGGGGGGTGATAGTGACACAGGCACTCATTTCTCACCAACCGCACACTGAGAGCACACCGACGGCGCCAGCATTTAAGATGAGCTTTTGATCTATTGCTACGTGGTTTGAATGCGAAATATAGCTTTTTGTCCAAACGCTGCTTCAGAACCACAAAAAATATGAACGAGGGCGTCAGAAAAGCCCAGCAGGAGGTTTGCGAGAGGCGCAGCAATTCTGATGAAGTGGAATTCATAAAACGTTAACATTTCTCACAACAAGCATCGACTTGGGAGGGGGGATGATGTAGAAAAACGTATGTGCCCCCCACAAAACCACGTGTCGAGACTTCTTGAGATTTGTACTTTCTATGTTCCAGTTTTCTGAGGGTGCGGTGCTCCCAAGATTGTTATTATCAGGGAAAAAAAAACTATACCAGATCTTTAGTCACCAGTAGTTTACTTGAACTATTGAGGCATTGTGATACAAAATTGTGAAGTAATATTGGGATCCGTGATTATAGACGATGATCTTAAACGCTTGATCCTTCTTAAAAATGTGAGGATAAGGCACTCACAACGCACTCGCGATTCAGCTATGAAAATTATATGGCCGGATATGCGAAAATAAATTAAAAACGATTTTCTCAATTAAGAAACAAAAATTTTGAAAACATTTTCTAAAATTTCTCAATTGTACTCTGGCTCTAAGCCCTTTTGGAAATGATAATAAAAAAAAACTTAGAAGCCAATTCCGGCGTTTAAAGAGGAGAACAAATTATTACTAACTAATTGCGAAAAAGTTCAAAAACTTGCTATGCAGTTTGAAAGTGCTCAGAATTTTAATTTAGGACTCACTTGTCAAATTGAAAATCAACTACTCAGGACTTCGTGAGTGAGAATTATTATAAAAAAAATCAAATATATGAAAGCCCCTGGCGATGATGGAATTTCCTACATCCTCATCAAGAAATTTCGAGATAGTAGACTGTTAAGATTGATTTGGTAGAATTTTTTCTTATAATAAAGGTCTGGGGAGCACTGTGCAGGGAGTTTTCTTGAGCGCCGAGTCCCGACAACGATGACGACGGATAAATGGCGAACGACCGCAAGTCCCTACTGGAAGAAAAATAACCACTTTTGTTAAAAAGAACTCAAGGAGTACAAGCCTGCGAGCAAACGCAGAAGGGAATAGGGGGAGGGGGAGTAAGTTTATTTCCGTACACGACCCAACCCGTATCATTCACACACACTTTGCACACGGTTGCCAGGATTGAACTTTTCGCTCCCGACACGAAAAATAGGTCTATTAGAGGTTGGCGAATAAATGGAGAAGCGTGTGGCGGAATAGTTTATCATTCCGTTTGAGGCACCAACAGTGGAAATTTATTCGTGAACAAGCACTGTGTCTCGGGCGAGTGAGTTGTTTCATAATAAAAAAGTGGGTTAATTTAACATGGAGAAACGGAAAACTAATCAGAAAACGAGTGGCTTCAGAGCAGGGTACTGGTCAGGATAATTCCCTTGACTAAAACATCATCATGCCCTGCAATATAATTGGTTGACGATGGAGAAAAACTTTGATGGACTCCTAATAAAATAAGCACAATAGCTGTTAGATTATGGCGATCATATTGTAAAAAAAAATGATATCTAATATCCTTTATCTTCTCCTTCTCACTGGGACAGAGCCTGCTTCTCAGCTTAGTGTTCTTATGAGCACTTCCACAGTTATTAACTGAGAGCTTTGTTTGCCAAAGTTGCCATTTTCACGCTCGTATATCGTGTGGCAGGTACAATGACACTATATGCCCAGGGAAGTCCAGGAAATTTCCATTACGGTCATCCTGGACCGATCGGGAATTGAACCCAGACACCTTCAGCATGGCTTTGCTTTGTAGTCGCGGACTCTAACCACTCGGCTAAGGAAGGCCCCAGTTTCAGGAGAGTTATTGGAACAATTATTGTGTGTCATCTCCGCTGGCGTTGGCGAATGCCAAATGGAGTATTCGGCCGTTCGTGTTTTACAAGGAATTGATTTCGTGCAGACCTGAAGCAACTATCGTTTCAACTACGACGGCTTCTTCTTCGGATGATGCGTTAGTGGGCAGCAATGCGTTAATCTCGTTATCGATTTTCTAGCTAAGTCAAAGAAGATTATAATCGCCCACGACGACGATCGTATCTGCTTCCGACATGCCTTTACATAGACGCTGGATTGCTAAGGAGTGAGACAGGTAGCAGGATCCATAGCCTTCGTTTGATTTTTTTTATTGCTTTTTACATTGAGGGATTTTATACCGTAAGCAGGTTCATCCCCGGTCCGATAGTCAGGACGAGTCAAAAGGACTCGCCTGAAAGCATAAGCATAGATGACCGTACAATTCGTAGTTGCTACCAGGCTTTATTCTGCTCA
Organism: Aedes aegypti; assembly: GCF_002204515.2. Lineage (NCBI taxonomy): Eukaryota > Metazoa > Arthropoda > Insecta > Diptera > Culicidae > Aedes > Aedes aegypti. The sequence continues at coordinate 280,437,325 of NC_035108.1, read as the reverse complement.
TCTTGATCTGATAGATGAAGCGACCTCGTACGCTCACAACAATATGAACCAGCATTCGCTGTTGGTTGAATAATCCGTGGCTGAGAGAGTGGAGAGAAACGTTGGCTCTACCCAAACGCACATCTTCCATTTGACAGCTCTAGGTTTCTGCGAGGCTCTGCAAACACATCATCATTGCTTTTGGGATGAACTGAGGTTGGTTTCTCCGTCAACGCAAGAGCATGATTTCACTTTCCTCTTTGCCCTTTTGGGCAAAGAGCTACAAAGAGACAACGAAGAGCTGTCTGGAAATGCTCTTCCCCGAACTGAGAAATGGGAAAACATGCTATTCCCCTAACTGAGAAAGGGAGAAAATAATCTCTTTCTCTTTTAAGCACTGAGGTTGTCAAAATAAACTCTTCACCACTGTGGGAATGAAAATAACAAAACACAAACGTGTGAACTCTTCATCCCGCAGAGCTCGTACGCTCAGTTTGCGTGTGGGTAAAACCACTTCTCTTTTGTAGTTGATCATTAAAAGGGGGAGAAAGAGGATAAGTCAAGAGCAAGGAAGAAGCCTGGTTGCTACTCCGTGATTGACCAGAACAATCGAAGTTGCAGGCTGCGACGCAGGCTGCGTCGGCCGGAGTAGACGGAAGAAGACCCGAAACTATTCGTACGTAACGGTTACAAATGTGAAACAGTGTCTCAATAAATCTGTTTATCGCAAGGAAAGTGGTTTCTAGACCGTAAAACATACGTAAACAGCTACGACAGTTGGCTCTGACTGCTTCACAGTGGCGCTTGAAGGTCAGGCCACGGTCAAAGATGACTCCAAGAACTTTTGCTGTCTTACGAACAGGCCCACTGACCCTATGCCCGTATGAGCATATGTGGCACTGAATGATCTTTGAAGCTGACACGTAAAAACCAACGGAGGCAGCCCATTTGGCTACTCGAGAGACGGCTGCTTGGGATTTTCTGCGTGTAGCTGCGATTGTCAGTCCAGTCACTACTATTAGTATATCGTCCACGTATACGAATATTTGGACTTCAGTAGGGAGATCCTCAAAAACGCCATCCATCTCAATTAGGAACAGGGTTACCGATGTCCGTCACATCCCTGCGGAACACCGGTTTCCTTCTTAAAGGAAGTAGACTCTGTGTCTCCAATGACTACCCTGAAGCAACGGGTTGTCAGAAAGTTTATGATGAAATTCAAAATATGACCGGTAAGGCTTCAGCTGACCAGTTTTTCAAGTACGAAAGGCGTCCAAGTCCGGTTAAAGGCTTTCAAGTTGTCCAACGAGATCATCTCGGTGTGATGGTTCTTATCCTTCGCAAGACCTCACTAAGGGCCGCAAAGTAGGTATTAGTTCCATACCCCGGTCGGAAGGCGTGTTGCCGGTGGTCTAGTAGACCATGTTGCTGTAGGTGGTGCGTTAGTCGGCGGTTTACCATTCTCTCTACTACCTTCGAAAGGCAGCAGGTGAGGGAAATTGGCCGGTAGCTTGCTGTTTCCCGCATTTGATTTCCGGGTTTCGGGAAAGGAACGACGAGACTTTCACGCAACTCAAGCGGGTGAGTGTTGCCAGTCCACAGGTTGTTAATCAGCTCTAACAGTACTAGTTTCCCTGATCCTTCAAACCTCTTCAACATAGGGTAGCCAATGTCATCAGGACCAACGGACTTTCCTTTAGTTAGAGCGTATTGCAGTTCTCCTCCCAAGAATGGTTGGTTGATTGAAATTTGGTTGTTGCTCTTAGGTACGTTGAAGTTTACTGTGTCATCGGTCGTAACACTGGATCGTAGCTGTCAAAGGCAGCAAGATTAGCGAAGTATTTGCCAAGACCATTCGCTATAGCCGTTGGTTCCACAGTAAGGTTTCCATCGATGAAGAGTGTGGGCGGAGCGGCGACTCGTTTGCTTTAAGGCATTAACTTTGGCCCAAAGATCGGCTGTTATTTGAGTAGCATTAATACTGTCGAGAAAGTTTTCCCAACAAACTCTTTTGGCGTCCCGTATAACTTGCCGGCATTCGTTGCGCTGATAACGATATCTGACAAGCGTCTCATCTCGATAAGCTCCATGGTCAAGCTACATTCTTTTGACGGCACGAAGTCTTTTCTGCGCGCTCTGATAGCTTTTTCTACCTCTGGAGACCACCAACGGAGTGCTTTCAGGCCAGCGTCATTGCTTGTTTTCGGAATTGAAGCAATTGCAGCTTGGGCGAGGACGGCGAAGAACTCGGATATGCGACACGGATGTTGAGTGCGGAAAGATGCATTTATGTTATTGTATGCGGCTCAGTGCGCCTGGTCATACTACCAACGAGATCGTCTAGTTGTAGTGGGAGCCTCAGCGGCTACGGAGATTTGTATAGGATGATGATCACTTCCGTAAGGATCAGCATTATCATTCCAACGGAATCGCTGGACCTCCAATCGGGTAACGGATGAAACGTCGATTGCCGTTGAATAATGCCCTTTGAAATACGTGGGAGAGCGATATCATTGTTCTCCAAGAGGTCAAGCAAACTATTGCCTCTAGCGTCAGAGCGAGAGCAACCCCAGGCAGGGTGGTGTGCGTTGAGGTCACCGGTGGCCATTCTTGATTCCAGGAATTGATGAATGCATTTTTCTGCCTCCACGCGTAGGTCAGGGACATTCTAACTTGGTAGATAGACGCAAGCTACATATATTGGCAAACTTCCATGGATCTTAACTCCAACTACTGGTATATAAGAATCGATGTTGAGAATGGTGAAATGGTGGGGCCCAGATAGCCGTAGCGGTAAACGCGCAGCTATTCAGCAAGACCAAGCTGAGGGTCGTGGGTTCGAATCCCACCGGTCGAGGATCTTTTCGGGTTTGAAATTTTCTCGATTTCCCAGGGCATAGAGTATCTTCGTGTCTGCCACACGTTATACACTTGCAAAAATGGCCATTAGCACAGTAAGCTCTCAGTTAATAACTGTGGAAGTGCTCATAAGAAAACTAAGCTGAGAAGCAGGCTCTGTCCCAGTGGGAACGTAATGCCAGAAAGAAGAAGAATGGTGAACGGAATCGATTTTAGCGAGAGTGACGAAGCAGCGGATATTGCCCATTCGCTCCATAGTCCACATGTATTTGCCACCGAGGGAGCGGTTGAGCTGTTCAATTGTGACACGGTTGATCTCCTGTAGAGCCAGGATCCAAGGTGGGTCGTTGCTTATCAGGATTTCTAGGTCGGTTGCTGAAGAAGCCATTGATATTCCACTGTAAGCATAACTTTGCCGCTTTTAGTAATGCTGGAATGGAGTAGCTTTCATTGGTGACAAGGCAGAGCCCCACATATGGTAAGTCTTGGAGCTGAACCCACCATATGCAGGGGTGTCTCGGCGGCAGGAAAAAAGGGCTGGCAAGAGGGTGATAGTCGACTTGTTCTGCCACCATGCGAATAGGACTGGTTGTTGGGGCTGCGTAATTGGACGATTCCTTGCGTTAATGTAGCTTCGCTTCGCACGTCGTCTTTTGGGGTAGCGAGTAGAGCCCGGCGCGTCTCTAGTGCATGCAAGACTTGACTTCCCACGTCGTCAAGAGTTTCAGGCGTAGGTGCCAGATTTCCCTCGTCCAGGTCTCCCCCCAGCGCCGAGGGTTGCCCGTCAGTTTTGGAGAGAGAGACCTCCGCACTAACGGGGCCTCGGCTACCAGGAAGGCTTCCGGGTAACTGGCGCCCCTACGACCTGAATCCACTTGTTCTGCACTGCGCTGCTGATTGGAGGAATCGGGTCGGAACGGGGAAGTATGGATTGTTATCTTGTTTAGTTGGGGTGACGGTGTGAAAAGGAGGAAGGGTTAGCCTAAAAGTGATTTGGAAATGTTTCCTAAAATATCCGAGGGGTTTTTAAATTAAGATTTTTTCTGCTGTTGTGAAAGAGTTTCGGTGCGAGATATCGTGCTAATAATTCGCTTATTCCACGTCTTCATCAAATTGAGCATGAGCATGATTGACCGCCCGCAGATGTTAATCCGTTATTGCAAGAACAGCTGTACTTACACAGGCACGGTGCTCCAATTACCGTTATTATCAAATAAAATATACCATTCAAACGGCAGTCAGCAGTTGATTCCTGACGTTGTTCTGCACCTCTGGGCCGATTTTGAAAAAAAATCCTTAGGCAGAATTTTGTTACGCCCTTTTGAAGTTTATATGATAGAAATCACACGAATTATGCCACTTTAACATGTTTAAACAAAGAGATTATAATAAAATTATGTAGTTTTAATTTTTTATATGGTTTTAGATATTGAAAAATACATTTTTCTAAAATTTTTCTCGACCGACATTTGAAAAGGGCCAATGCTTTGTTTGATTATTACTAATAAGCCAATACACGAAAAATGATATCTACCAAATTATCGCCTGTTAGTGATTTTAGGAAATTGTCCAAAGCATTCAAATTTGTAAGAAAAATTCTTGGACAGGATATGCAGATACGCCCTTTTTAAATGAATGGAAAGAATATGGAATATGGGATATGGTGGATTCTGCTCCATCTGTAATCAACGGTTAGCTAGGTGCATACATAATCATTACACTTTTGCGGTTGTTCTTATTTCATTCAATTTAGCAAGTTGCATAGAAGTAAAGATTCAAATTGTATTCAAATGTAACGCAGAATTTTCCTCCCCCACGTTACAGCTTTTGTATGGGAAATGTATGAACCGTAACACTACCGAACCTCCTCGTTACGTAACATTTGAATGATTCCAAATTTACACGTACACATGTTGTCTATACTGACATTGAAAAGGGATCAAAGTATAATTGAAATATACACATTTCAATATAGCTGAACAATGACTGTATCAAAGTTGACCGGAACACTCGAACATCACTTATCTTTATCTATATTATATATTCATACACACATACTTCTATTCTAATCTGTTCTATTCTATTCAATTATACTCTACTTAAATTTATTCTGTTCTGATCAACCCTACTTGTTTTTATTCCTTTTTTTTACAAATAGACACTGTAAAAATTACCAACTGTGCGCAAAAGATTTGAACGGTACTCTTTCGATATTTGTACGGTTTTTTAGCGCTCCCAGCTCTGTAAAAAAAATGCTATGCACAGATTCTGACTACTAATGCGTGCTTCTCATATGATCCATAAAAATGAAGATTTGAATTATTATTTTACAAGGGTTTCAACTTATATATGATAGTTTTTATGTATTTTAAGGAATTTAAGCTTTTTGTATTAAATGCTTTTCATTTGAGCTAGATCCTCGTTTTAAAGGTAATTTGAACAAGTTTGTCGAGAGCTGGGAAGAGCAGAGTCTGACAAAATCTTCGAAATATCATATCACCATGTTTAATGTAAAAGACTTCTGCAATGCAACTGGTCGAGGACTAGGCTGACATAATGAGCTGGCGTCGGATAACGCTGTGCAAAACGCTGTTTCACAGACTTGTCTGCGCTATAAAGTCGAACAAACATCGAAAGTGTATCGTTCAATTCTTTTGCGCGCAGTTCTTGATTACAACATTGGCATTTGTAAAAATATGTAGGGTGGATCAGAATAGAATAAATATAAGTAAAGTAAAATTGAATAGAATAGAACAGATTAGAATAGAAGAGAATTAAATAGAATTGAATATAATATATAATATAGAATTATGTAGATACAGATATGTAATGTTCGAATGTTGCGATCAACTTTGATGTTCAGCTATTGATGTGTATATATTTCAATTATACTTTGGCCCTTTTATAATGTCAATCTAGACAATATGTGTACGTGTAAATTTTGCGCAACTTGCTAAATTGAATGAAATAAGAACAATCGCAGAGGTATAATGATTATGTATGCACCTAACCGTTGATTATAGATGAAACGGGATTCAACATGCAATATTATTTCCATACACTTCAAAAAGGCGTATCTGCATATCCTGTCCAAGAATTATTCTTTCATATTTGAATGCTTTGGACAATTTCCTAAAATCACTATCAGGCGTTAGATTGTTAGATATAATTGTTCGTGTATTGGTTGATAGGTAATAACTTATCATAGCATTGGCCCTTTCCAAATGTCGGTCTAGATTTTTTTTATGAAAATGTTTTTCAATATATAAAACCAGATAAAAAATCAAAACTATATTTTTTGTATAATCTCTTTGTTTATACAAGTAAAAATGGCATATTTCCAGTGATTTCTATCATATAAACTTCAAAAGGGCGTAACTCAAAATTCTGCCTAAGGATTTTTTTCAAAATCGGGCCAGAGGTGCAGAACAACGTTAGGAAACAACTGCTGACTGCCGTTTGAATGGTATATTTTATTTGATAATAACGGTAATTGAAGCACCGTGACAGGGAACCAACAGACACTACTCGGGATCAGTAGCATCCTCATTGTGTAAGTACTGGGGCTCTCATTATTATAATAAACAATAACGGCGCCGGCTGCGTCCGAATATAGGTCAATTTGGTATGGGAGGGAAATCTTGACATGTTAGTTGCTTTATGGAAGCCGAGGAGTCCTCTGCACTTCCACAAGTAAACACTGGGAGTTTGGATATGGGGTAGGGATTCGTTTTGGTAAACGATAAATATATAATTTTAAATGAATGCGCCTAACCAGATTCGCGATATTTCTCGTTAAACGCATTGAACGCTGAACAAGTGTTCGTCACTCGCCCCATAGGAGCGAGCGACAAGATCAAAGGATCAAACACTACTAACGCGTTCCGCGACCCGCGACACTATTCCACCAGTGGTAAACAATTATAATTGGGAATCATGTAAGATTCCTACAAAAGCCATGTCAGAATTTTCTTGGAACTGTAAGCGAAACCTTCAGGAATTCTGTAAAAATACTGCGGAACTGTGAGATTCTTATATGAATCCCGTGTGATTTCTATGAGCATCCTGGGGAAACTATAATGTAAATTCTGTAACAATCCAGTGGGTATTATTTGAGAATCCTGTGGGAAAACTTTAAGAGTCCTGTGGGAATAACATGATAAAACCTTGGAAATCCTTCGGGTTCTCATTGTTTTCTATGACAAAACAATACCATATTCATGGAAATACCACGAGATTTTCGAGTTGAAATAGAATTCAGGTTAACTTCTGCGTCCATGGTTCCTCTCGTGGTGCAGGGGTAACGCGCCCTATCTAGTGAACAAGGAGTAGTGAGTTCGATTCTCACCGAGAAGAGGTGTAACATTTTCGTAAATTTCACATCAGTTTGTCCATTTCATCCAATTACAAAGTATATGTAATGTTTAGTTTCAGGTTAGTTGTTCAAATTCATAATTTCCTAAGGAATCTCTTTTTTTTATTCAAGTAAACGTAATTATCTAAACGAACGAAAAGTTTTATAACCTAACTTTCATCTAATGAAACAAAATAGAGCATTACCAAGCATCAGCTGTAAAAAAATGGTCATTCCGTATCACTCAAGCACCACTATCATCTGTTATTCACCTGATCCCCGTCTGGACGTGTAAACTATCTTCCATAATTCTTTCAACGACGAAAGTATATTAACTACTTCATAAACTTTCTGCAACTGTGCGATGAAAAGAACCTGCTGGCATGTGAACATTTTTCCAAGAGAGAGCTTTTGCCACCGCCATCCGGAAGAAAAATGCGAAAATATGTTACCTCCTTGATCCGCATATACCTACGCCAAAGTTCGTTCGGTCTAACGAAATGAGCATTCTTACGAGATAGTTTACGACCCTCCAGGACACATCCGGCCCGGGGAATCTTTCTTCGAAGAGCCGAGTGGTCTCCTGCTCCAGCAAATGAACCAGAACTAGTAGTTTCCCGGAATATTCAGTCATAATCGTCTGGAGGTACCGTAATTTTGGGTGAATCATATCGCTGAACAGTGAAGAGTGATCAATTTTCACTGTTGAGTGATATGATTTTCAAACTTTCGTATAATTTTAACCGCTTTTATTACGATACACAGATCGTTTGTTTCAAAAAAGAATCTATGTACTTGATTTGGTCTCTGTATCCGAATATGCTTACTATATTCTTACCAATTCAACAATTACGGATATAATGAATAATTAAATTTCAAGAATACAGCGAAAAACGCCTATATACAGGCAATTTTCAAAGAAATTTCTTAACATCCAGCAGAAATTATATTACTTTAACAAGCAAACAAACTACAAATTATAATGATGAATTCACTATCAGGGGTGCATTATCGCAAACTTTCAATTATTTTTAGTTGTGAGAAATGAAGTTGTGTGCAACGGTAATTAATTTCACCCGAACATACGGTACCGGTAACAGTCAAACATTCTCGCCCTCGGCCCCCGAGCAGCTGGAATGTCGTTGGAGTCAACAAATTTTCCGCCCTGTTGCCTGCTGGAATAGACTCGGAAGTAAATGAGAAACTTTCCCACACTGACTGTCAAAACGCGTTGAGAGGGCTGGAGAGGTGCAGAAGGGGGAGGAAAAAAAGTTGAGAATTATGGGAAAAGATTTCCCCGTAAGCCGTCTCGCATCGCTCTTGGCGGAGAAGAAAAATTGAATCACTTTACCTTGGGTGGGTCCTCGCCTCGTCGGTGAAATGAGCGGTGGCAGTTGCGAAAGACCTGCTGCTGCCATTTTAAGCATATTTGTCCCATGTTACTTCATGTAATTTCTTACTTGTTGCCACCAAATTGTTTATCTTACGCATTGTTTCAGGAAAGACTAACAAGAAATTAACCTTGTTGAAAACTCCATAAAAAGCATACCAAGTAAATATGTCCTATTAAAGAATTCCCATGCATAACTGAGCTCTGCAATGCAACATATTTATTAAAATTTGTCACAAATGTTGACAAAAGTAAAGACTAATAGCAAATTTTCGGACATGGGACAAATATGCGTTTAACGACAGTGCTGCTCCAGCACCTACAATGTGGCTTGTTTGCGTTCGCTCACACTCGCAGCACCATCGGAAAGATCCCAAATCATCCCGCCTCGAGACTTGAGCCTCCTCCGGGGGTCGGCTGGGTGAAAGTGTTTAGATCGTGACAGTTATTACTGCCGAGTGGGACGATTTATTACAACAATTTCATTCCATTTCGAGCATTGGATGGCTCTCGGTATCATCATCGGAATGAGCCCACCGCGGGAGATGAATTTGGGCGGCAATCATCGATGGTGTCGAAATGGATTGCAGTTGAGAAAAGATGAAAAAAATCATCAAATGTGTAGATTTATATATCACTTCAAATGTATGCCAATAGAAAAAAAAAAACACTCTGCTTGAAATTGTTATATAAATATACATACATTTACGGGTACCAATGTTACCAATGGGTAGGGATTTGATATTCACGACCTTTTAAGAGGGCCTATTGCCGAGTGGTTGGATTATGTGGCTACAAAGCAAAGCCATGCTGAAGGTGTTTGGCTTCGATTCCCGGTCGGTCCAGGATCTTTTCGTAATGGAAATTTCCTTGACTTCCCTGGGCATAAAGTATCATCGTACCTGCCACAAGATATACGAATGCGAAAATGGCAACTGTGGCAAATAAAGCTCTCAGTTAATAACTATGGAAGTGCTCATTGAACACTAAGCTGAGAAGCAGGATGAAGACTTTTTAGAGGATCCGACACAAAGTAAAGATTTGGTCTATTTTCGATTGCCCGTTCACGAAACCGATTTGATAACTTCCCACAAATCTGCTTGATAGTGGCGGAAGATGATGTGAGAAAGCACTTTATAGATTGCGTTGGTGTTTCACCTCTACACCGTTCAGATGCTCATCGTAATACTGCTTCCACCTTTCAATAGCATCATGTTTGTCCGTCAAGATACCTTCATCCTTGTCACAGCACATTTTGGCACGCGGCACCAAGCCTTTGCCGAAGTATACAAAAGATCGACAATAATCGAAATTCTGGAACCGTTCAAACATGCAAAAAGTTTTATTTAATTCGCAATATAACTCAAATTGTTCTTGAATTGAAAAAAATATAGTTTGTCTTTGTTGGCTATCATCTCATGTGTGCACTGCAGGCAGGACAAAAAAAAACTTCCACTAATGGAATAAATAATATTTTATTTGCATGAATAATCGTTCACATCAACAAATTGCAAGAGGTGCTCCTCTCAACCAGCCATTGCATTGTTGAAAGCCTCTCCCTATCTGCTTATCGAAGCAAACCTGAAGCTCACGGTGGAGGCCCGCGCCATAACCATTGAATTCGAAGTAATTCGCTGTTCATCAAGTGTATACACGCATTAACGAGACTGATTATTACACATGTGTGGGCAATTATTCAGCTGCTGCACTTGGTGAAATACATTTTTATTATTTTATATTCCGGTAAAGCTTTTCCTCCTGGATTGTGATACTTTCGACTTCAGCCAGGTGCGAGCTGCGATTGCATTGCTGCTTGCGGCTAGGTCAGGATCGCGGGTGTCGCCGTTTTCGGTAGGGTGTATCCTTCGTAAGTGAGGAGGTGTGAGAGGAGATTTGGTATTCCGGGATGGAAAATCCATTAAAGTGACAGGTTGCTATTCTTAAGATTATTTTTATATTATATTCTAAACGACAATCAATCCAACATATTTTATGTCCTCCTCAAGCTTCTTCCAATATGCATAAAGAAGTAGAGAGAAACTGTGATTATTAATAATTTAAAACTGATAGCTATGGAACGTGAAATAATTTATTATTGAGTATTATAATTAACACATGGACGTCTGAAGGGTACGAAAAAATAATATCCTTTCTATATCCTTTATAACTTTATGACTACGGCATTTAATGCACATGAATTGCATATTCTCGGCTCTCTCCAACTTTCCGTCAAACTTTTTATGTTCAAACTTTCCCATATACTTCCCTCCTCTTAAGAATAGGCATACTACAGGTATGATGGGTTGCAAAATAATGAATCGACAACCAGGAAGAAGCGTCCAACATAGCTCTAGTCCTCACAAGCCCCTACCTCACGCTTCCACGGGTCTAACGATGACAAAGACCGCCAGCTAAGGGTTGCGTGCTTAGCTGGTACTGTTTTCCTTTTGACATCAGCTAGAGTGAGGGGGAGCTTGGGATTCTTGGCTTTTTCAAGCAAAACTCATCAATATAACCGTATGGAATACCACCTTTAGCACTTCCTCCGGGAGGTGGCCTATCGTCTGGTCCATCTGACCAGGGGCTCAAGCATGTGGCGGGGGTTCATCGGTGGGCTCTGGTGAATCTCTACAAAAGAAACACAGATCTGCAAGTAGCCCTGAACAAGCGACCTGGTACCACTTTCAAATACCTTAGCCCTCTGGAGTGCCAACCGGCCAATAAAATCCTGGTCACGGCGCAGATTAACGGACAGGACATGGATTACGGATTAGATACGTCGACTAACAGTCGTGGGCTGGCAGTATACTCTACTGTTCCCTGAGTAAGGAAGGGTGACACCAACTTAAAACGGCGAATAGGACTATGAGGAGACTGCCTCCGTCCCCAAGTAACACAATTGGTCATAATTAAGTACAAAATACACCTTTCGTACATAACCGCTGTTTTAAATCGAATGTCCAATACCAAATTTCATGCACATTTATAACCGAAAAAGCGCAAATCTGAAGGCTTTTAAAACATCTTTTTCGTCTCAACAGATGTTTTTCAATACATATTTCCTACTTCTAGAATCATTCTGATTAGTTATATCAAAGTTAAATAATACATAATAAATACCAGTATGTTATAACCAAGTTATCAAGACGTAATCTGGAATGATAAAATACAAGTGCAGATTGTGTTTTGCTTGAATTGTGTTGACAGCTCAATAAATTAAAAACAAAACAGAAATGAACAGTGATTTCAATTGCAAGTACCTTGATCGAAATATTAAAATTTTTCGAATAATTAAAAATAAAGCGACTTTCGTGCATAAAGTGTACAATATTTTATGTGCCGGGTTAGATTTGCATTGAAATCGAGTGTTGTACTTATTGAAAATTAACACGCCGTTCATTCGATGCGCAGTTGCAATTTGTGTTCCGTGATATCAATCCAAATGTGTTAAATTTTTAACTGAACGGCAGGCGAGAAGAATGGTGACCCCTTCCAGAAGTAAACAGTGCTGGTGAAAAGTGTTTGTAATGGTTATTTATAAAGCACCTATGGAAATGCGATGTGTTTTCTTATTAATTGAAATTTGAGGCTCAAAATATACTAAGCCTAAAGATGAGGTCTACCTCATATTTGGTTTTCCGTGCTGGAAATCGTTATTGTATTGACGTTAATTTGTGAATTACTTTGGTAAAGATAGAAGAAAACAGTTGTTGTGTCTGAGTAATGTTTTAATTACGTATAAAATACGTGTTCACAGCAGTATATTCACAGGCTCGAAGCATGCTGTTTCATTCAACAAAGATGTCAAATATCGTCGTTGAAACTGTTCATTCACCATTGATAGCACCTGGCGGGTTTTACTGCATAATCTGTTTTTGAGATTATTATCTGTAAATTTTCATTCTTCGCTTGCATGAATTATCATTTAGCCTTAATGTTCTCAATTGATTTTCATTGACTTCAAAGTCAATGAAGCCAATGCTAAACATGTTTCACAACTGACAGAAAAAAGCATCATTATAACATCTTCATCACAACAGATTTGTACGGGATGGGCTAAATATGTTTTATTTTGTTGAATCTAATTATCATGTTTTCAAGAGCATATTTATAACTAAATTTACTTCGATGAAATTTTGGTTGTGTGGTATGATTTAACTAATTGATATATACATTAATCGGCCAGGAATACAACACAAATGGCATTTATAGTTTGCCAAAATGATATGTTTTACGAAAACATCGCCTGAACGGTATTAAAACCAATGATGTATTGGATTTTATCTTTAAGACTTAAATATAACTTCATCTTCAGAAATCTGCTGAATAAGATGTTTTCTGTGTTACTTGGGTCCTGATAAACCCTTGGTAGGCCTTCGTGTACGTTAGAAACTCGTCATCAACCTCGGTGAGTAGTAGGCTCAGATGTAACATTCCTGACTTACGTCGCAGCACTAACAGATGCAGCACACCGAGGGAGCCACCGGGAAACCAGCGGGATGCAGGCTTCCTGAGTCAACCCAGTAAACACAAACTCGTATACGATAGTTCATAAGAGTACAAATGTGGAGGCTATATAGGTACATGCGCCATTAGACTGCATGCAAAATGTACGTATATAGCCTCCACATTTGTACTCTTATATCCTACAGTATGCGATCCTGTGTTTACTGGGAAGTTTTCACACCAAAGTCGGGGAGTACCACTGAAGTCGGAGGAAGATCAATGGACTCTATTAGTTCGTCAAGATCAAAAACAATGTCCACCTCAAGATCAAACAGCTGGTCGCGAGCATCAAGTCCATAGTTACAGCCGCAGAACGCGGACAGAAGGAATTGCAGAATAGAGCGGAAAAAGCCGAAAATGCATTGCTTTCGGTGAATGCAACAGCCGTTTCACAGGAGACGCCTAGGAGTAATCCGACCACCAGCTCGGAGAAAAGAACGAGGGATACACCAGGAGAACAGGATGATCCCAAAAGCAGCGAATCGACAATGAGTGCGTCCGCGAGCAAAATAAAGGTAGTAAATGACACACCGTGAAAAGCCAGAAGGAGGAGAATACAGCACGTAAGGAGAAGAATATAAAGAGAATGAAACCGAAGAAAAAAGAAAAGTGATCGTCACTTCGTGAGAGGTTCAAGGGCGTTGCCCTTGTCATTGAGGCAAGTGACAAGACAACCTACGCGGCGATTCTCAGGAGAGTGAGGGAGGATCCAGAGCTGAAGGAGCTGGGTGAAAACGGGAGCTCGTCGTAAAGTCGCTGGGCAACGAGGCAAATGTGAGAGCCTCATCCCAGGAGGCAGTGATCGAATGGAGAAAACTGGACGAGATCACAACAGAAGATGACGTGAGGGATGCACTGTTGTCTCATTGCAACCTGGAAGATGCACCACAGTCCATCCGACTGAGGAGAGCAAATAGTGTCGATCCGATTACCAGTCGCAGCTGCCAAAAAACTCGTCGAGGTTGGTAAGGTCAAGGTGGGATGGTCGGTCTGCCCGCTGAAACGAGAGACAAATTCGGTAGAGAGATGCTTTCAGATGAATGGATTTCGACCACCGGACATTAAACTGGAAAGGCCCGGACAGGTCCGAACACTGCAGGAAATGTGGTGAAAAGGTCACGTATGTAGAGACTGTCTGAAGACACCTAGGTGCAAGCTTTATAAGGAGGAGGATGATAACGTCCATACGACGGGTGGCTTCACATGCCCCAAATATCAGTAGGCGAAGGCAGGGCAGTAATGATGATGAAGATAACGTAGCTGAACCTCAATCATTGCGACGCCGCACAACAACTGTTGTGGCAGTCGACAACGGAAACCAAGTACGACATTGCGATCATTGCAGAACCGTTCCGGGTTTCTTCCGATAACGGCAATTGGGTAGCAGACAGAGCAGAGAATATGGCAATCCAAGTTATGGGCCGATTCTCTATCCAAGAAGTGATTGAACGCTTATATGAGGAATCTTCGTGTGTAGCTGTTACGCATCCCGCGGAAGGCGAAGCGTTTCGACAAGGAACTTTTCGTCGAAGCACTCTCCAAACATGGATGCAAGAGAGCTGACAGAAGCGATGGCGAGGACGTGTAACGCAACAACTATGCCGATAAAATTGGAGCAAAGGTATTAGCGGCGTCCTGCATACAGGTGGAACGACAGACTCAGCGCCCTCCGACCAGCCTGCTTATGAGGTCTTCTGGCTCTGATGTGCAGAGGTAGATCGGAAGCTAAAATGGAAGAGCGTAAGTTCTTCTACCGGCTGGACAGAGCTGCGTTCAAACAGGAGATACCCAGACAACCAGAAATCGCATAAAAGTTCACGTTATAACTCGTTTATTCATACTAATTACATCAAACTCGCAAAACACCGTGGATAAACTCATCAGATTGATGAGTTTCCTCGCCTAAAACACTTTTTTCTGAGTTCATTTGTACATTTTGCTTCGTCCCGTACACTCGTACAAAGTAAGTCGAATCAATCCGTAGCAGCTGTCAAATCAACATATATTATCATATGTTAAGTTGCATAAGATCACAGGTTTGTTCGGTAGAATATATATACACTCGCAATGTATGTTGTTATTCATCACATAATGTATACACGCATATCGCCTCCACTTTTGTACGTAGAAGGCCTTTTCGCGACATCCTATAAGTGAAATTTTTGCACTTACAAAGCCTCCAGGTGATTTCGTTATACGTACATTTTGGTTGTCTGGGTAGTGACGAGTAAATCGAACTGCTACAAGGAGTTGTACCTGGAAGCTGGGCCAACGCCTATCGAGTAGTGATGGCGAAGATTAAGGGCCCAGTAACACCAGCTGAAATGTGCCCGACAAATTGAAGTTGATAGTGGACTGTCTCTTTCTTACGCATGCTCCAACCGCGTCGCCGCTCACATCGTACGCTGAAATAGACGAAGAAAATGCCGGTATCCAAGTTTCTAACGCCAAGTTGATAACGGTTGCGAAAGGATTGAAGCTAAACAAAGTTCCCGGACCAGATGGTACCCTAACGTAGCGCTAAGGGCAACAATCTTGGCGTTCTCAGACATATTTAAGACAGCGTTGCCGAAGTGTCTAGCGGAAGGCTGCTTCCCAGACAGATGGAAGGTGCAGAAGATGGTGTTGCAGCCAAAACCGGTTAAACCGTTAAGAGATCTTGATTCATATACACCAATACTACTACTAATACTTCTTGGCATTAACGTCCCCAATGGGACATAGCCTGCTTCTCAACTGTGTTCTTATGAGCACTTCCACAGTTATCAACTGAGAGCTTTCTTTGCCAAATTTTCCATTTTCGCATTCCTATATCGTGTGGCAGGTACGATAATACTCTGTGCCTAGGGAAGTCAAGGAAATTTCCATTACGAAAAGATCCTGGACCGACCGGGAATCGAACCCATACACCTTCAGCATGGCTTTGCTTTGTAGCCGCGGACTCTAACCACTCGACTAAGGAAGGCCCCAATATGCTTGCTGGATACTTACGTGGAAGCTTGGGATCCTTGCCTTTCCCAAACTTCTGGAGAAGGTCATCCTCGGCAGGTTGACAATCTACATGGAAGGCCAGAACGGATTGTCGAAAAGGCAGTTTGGATTCCGTAAAAAGACTTCGATGGTGGATGCTATTCGGACAGTCATTGCGTGCGCGGAGAAAGCGTCCAAGCAGAAGAGGAGAGGCAATCGATACTGCGCAGTGGTAAGGGGCTGTCCATTAATTATGTAAGGGTTTATGGGGGGTGGGGGTGTTTGTTATTTCTTACACGCCATACAATTTATTTTTAATTTTCATACAAAAAATCTTACCATGGGGGGAGGGGGGGTTGAAAAACCCTGAAAATTGTCTTACGTAATTAATGGATCGCCCCTAACAATAGATGTTAGGAAGGCGTTCAACAGTGCCAGTTGGGAGGCTATCGTCGCAGTCCTACACACGATGCGGGTTCCCAAATATCTGTGTGAAGTTCTGCAAAGCTATTTTCAGAACCGGGTTCTAGTTTACGACACAAACCAGGGACGGATGTCAACGAAGGTAACGGCGGGAGTTCCATAGGGATTCATACTTGGTCCAACACTGTGGAATATGATGTACGATGGACTGCTAACCTTGATACTGCCGAATGGAGTCGAGATCGTCGGGTTCACAGATGACGTCGTTCTTGCGATAACTGGCGAGACTGTGGAGGAGGTGGCGATGCTGATGGCGAAATCGTTAGACATCATTGAATCGTGGATGACTGGAGTCAAACTGCAGTTGGCTCATCACAAAACGGTCAGCAACTGCAAGGCGGTTCAGCAGTTTGAGATCATCGTCGAAGGACACGCAATCCAATCGGAACGCTCTTTAAACTACCTTGGAGTAATGACCGACGACGGACTAAACTGCCTGCAAAAAGGCAGCGAGTGCAGCGAACACTGTAACTAGGATCTTGCCCAACATTGGAGGACTAAGAAGCAGTACGAGACGTCTTCTGACGACCGCATCATCGACCATATTGAGAAATGGAGTCCTGGATTGGGCGGCAGCGTTGGGAACAAAACGTTACCGAGAGAAGCTGGTAGGTACGTTCCGGCTTATGGCTATACGGGTGGTGAGTACCTACCGCACTATATCGTCGGAGGCAGTGTGCGTTATCGCCGGAATGATCTCCATCTGTATCACTCTGGCTGAGGACATAGTATGGTATCAGCAAAGAGACACAAGGAATGTGAGGAACATCATCAGAATGGATAAAATGGTGAGGTGGCAGCAGGAGTGGAATAACTCGAGAAAAGGAAGGTTAACCTACATGCTCATTCCTAATGTGTCAGTGTGGACGACCAGAAAACATGGAGAAGTTAACTTCTTCCTGACCCAGTTTTTGTCAGGACATGTATGCTTTCGGAAATATCTGCACAGATTCGGACACGCAGGGTTTCTATATTGTCCAGTCTGTCCAAATATCGAGGACACCCCGGAGCATGTTATATTTGACTGCCCTCAATTCAGGGATACACGAAGCGAGATTATATCAGAAACCGCAAGTCCGGAAAACATCGTTCAAAACAGGTACCAGCATGAAAGCACTTGCAAAGGAGATGAAGTGAAGACCAGAGACCTTCGGGCCGCGATTGGAGTAGGCTAGCCTCCGTTGGGGACTAGATCGAGTAGAGCGAGTGTAGCGTAGATCGGTAAAAAGTCGTCGGGGCACCTGCAAACCAGAAGTCATCCTCCAACCGGAATTGCAGAACCGACCCTGACACTTGGCCGTCCAACGTCGAGTCGGAGTAGGCTGAGTCCACCGTCGGGGACTAGCTGAGTAGATCGCGGAACAGCACCGGCAAATGATCGTCGGGGCGCCTGTGAACCTGAAGCTTCCCACCACCGGAATCGCAGGACCGAGCCCGGAATCTACCCGTATAGCACCGGTTCGGGAGATCTTCATCCGCCGGGGAAATCTTCGTCGGAGTAGGATAGATCCATTACCGGGGACTACTCTGAGTAGTACGTGACGTCTCACCGGCTTGAGTCGTCGGAGCGCCAAGTCATCCTTCAACCGGAATCGCTGGACCGACTTTGGCACTCTACCGGCCGGTATCGAAGCATGAAGAGACGCGTAGCCGGAGTAGGCTAGCTCCGCCATCGGGCAACAGGCCGAGTAGCATCGATCTTCATAAACCAGTTTTGAGTCGTCGGGGCGCCAGTGAACCGGAATTCATCTCCCAACAGGAATCGCTGGACCGCTCTCGGCATCCAACTGGTCAACCATGAGCAGCGAAGCAACGAATCGTCGTAGAGTAGTGAAATCCAGTAGAAGTTCAACAGGGCTCAGACGTGAGGCTAGCTCAAGAGTAGAATGCGTCATCGCAAAGAAAGCTGTCCAAAACTCCGGTGAGATCTTCAACCCTCAATTGGGCAAAACGAATAGTCACAGAGATACCGTAGAAATGTCCTAGTGAGCAGCGTTTTCGACGACATTAAGCATGTATGATATAGTTGAAGCACAGGAGTATTAGGGAAAGTTTTTTTTAGTGGTTAAGTACGCCTAACGTGAGTCCCACATCGTGTCAACACACAACAGGCAAGCTTTTGAAATTTTTTTGTACCCTTTTTTAAAGAAAAAAAGTTATTAACTGTGAGCTTTCTTTGCCAAAGTTGCCATTTTTACATTCATATATCGTGTGACAGGTACGATGCTACTTTTTGCCCAAGGAGGTCAAGGAAATTCCCATTACGAAAAAATCCTGGACCAAACGGGAATCGAACCCAAACATTTTCAGCATGGATTTGCTATGTAGCCACGGACGCTAACCACTTGGCTAAGAAAGGCCCCCAAAAAGGAGGAAAAATAGTTTTATTCCCAAAAGCGCAGTTGATTCTGAACAGCTCTGAACACGTTCACGAATCAATTTAGTTTCTTTTACTCGTGAGCACAACAGATGCGAGTAAATCAGCACTCTGATGCTAGCGAGAGTTTTGTTCCGGTTCAGCAGACATGTTTGCCACTTTCCATCACTGATACCGTGTAGACCATGTAGCAGTCAGCGACTTCATGCAAGGCACCGAATACACTGAACGTACGCAGTGGAAGAAACCCTGATAAGCCATTCGGGGCAATTGGATGAGCAGAGCATCACCCAAGGCCAACGAAGATGGAGATGTACAATACGGTCTGAAAAAGTGTTCTGCTCAACTGTTCCTATCAAATTATAGATGCCTGCGGATTGACTACACTCATTTTGATTCTAATTGCGTCCATTATTTTCTTTTCCATTTATTCAAAACTCTCTCCCATAGCCGTTAGTAACGTCGTCTGAAAAATTTTCAATCTGCCATTTCCTAGGCGATATCAAGTATCCATCATACATCCCATTCCAAAGAATTGGATCGAAAAAGGAGTCTTGAGGGACTCTCACAATGACCTCTGCCCTAACATTCATCCGATATACCAAGCCACTGCACTGGAAGTACTCTCCACAGATAGTCGGAGACCTGGATTCTGTGCTGCGTCCGAGTTTTTTTAACCCTATAATAAACATCACACTAGTACAAAAGCATTTGTATTGCTCTGCCAAACACTGTTTTAATTGCTGATTCCAATGTAAAATTCAATCACAAAAAACAGTATTCTCAATTTTTAATGAAGCTTCCAGACCACTGATTACACAATTCCTGAGCACGCCAGCGAATTCCGACCTCACAGCTCATCACTGCATTTCCCACGACACCACACTTCTGTCAGTGGTCTGTCATGTGGGTGCTTTTGTTTTATTGGCCGAGCGTGCCTCGAAGCAAACTACAGCCAGCGCCAACAATTTCGCGCGTTGTTTCAACCGATTTTTTCTATTTTTTTTTTCATTGCTTTGCTTTATTTTTCCACCATACCCTGAAATATAATTTAATTGAACCACTGAATTGCGGTTGCACCGATTGAAAAGATCATCCGGCTGAAGCCCACTGACTGTGGGAACGGTATTGAGGTTGACTGCACCGGAATAACGAAATTATTCATTTATTGTCATGAGCCCAAAAAATGTTAATTTTGCCATGCGGGTGAGCATTTGGCAAATGCAATTGCAGATGCCTGCATAGATTCAGCACGAAACAGGAAAAAAAACGAAAAACAATCGCATTCCCTAACCAACCGGGTGGAAATCAATTTTCACCGGCGCTGTTGTGTTGGAAGGGGAGGTTGGCAGCAATATAGAATGCCAATATGATCAAGTGAAGCAACAAGAGCCGTCACCCTGGCAGAAGCTTTTGTTTAAGAGTATTCTATATTATTTTTTCGTGAGGATACGAAACGAAACAATACATGGAATTTTGGCATTGTTAACCTTCTAATATCCTTTTTTGT
This sequence comes from Aedes aegypti, assembly GCF_002204515.2. Classification (NCBI taxonomy): domain Eukaryota; kingdom Metazoa; phylum Arthropoda; class Insecta; order Diptera; family Culicidae; genus Aedes; species Aedes aegypti. The sequence continues at coordinate 280,416,897 of NC_035108.1, read as the reverse complement.
ATTTGTACAAACATATTAACGAATTTTCACGTTAATTCTTATGCCACTTCTGGTTTCCAGGGAACTTTACTGACAGGAAATTAATTTATTGTCATTTAATTACCATAAAAAATCCAGAGATTTTATTTTTCTGGAACAGAAAAATATTCAAATTTCACCTCACTGGTTTCCACGGTATTTCGTTTACAATTGTATTTAACGATATCATTCGAAAAATAGAATACCCTTAATATGGCGCTAGCTTTTGGCCCCCGAGGGAAGGTACATAAATGGATCTCCTCAAAACGACAACGAACAAGCGTGCAAACATGCAACTGGCAGCAGCAGCCAGTCATCCAAACGCCGCCAGATCGAACAGCGATGATACATCGACATAGTTCACGCGAAACACAAATGGCATCAACTCCACCGCCACCAACTTCACCCATTTCAAATAGACAGACAACAAATGTTTAAATTGTTTTAAAGACACTTCGCTTTTGCTGCTTTGGGATTCCAGTGAAGGTGGCTAGAAATGTTCCGTGCTGGGCTTATTACCGATTTGTTTTAGCTGGTTGCGTGCTGCAAAGTGTTTCAACCAGTAATTTATTGTTTTCCCGATCGCGGCCTGGTAACATGTAGCCACTGTGCCGAAGGAGAAATTTTGCGGAGGAAATGATTTGTTTGATCCTGAGAGAAGTATTTGTGTTCCATGTGTTTTCTGGTTGTAAGCAAATCGCTATCTAAAAATCGCAATGAATGAAGTACTAGAAATTCCAAACAAGGAAGCCTATTCTAGTAGGAAATTGGGCATAAAGTCAGCAGTACGTTGAAGCCGCTTTTATTTGAAGTTTTTCGTATCATTTATTGGTAGATTTATGATGGTTCCTCAATTGAATCTCCTTCTCCTTCGTCAGCAATGATACCCATACCCATAAGCCAGGATCTGTGTTTTAGAGTTGATATCGGATTTACAAGCCCTGCACTGCTTGTTACGCAGAACAGAAACAGATTTCATAAATTTTAATCGTGTATTTAGTAAAACTGTACTGATAGAGGAGAGTTTTGACTGGGTTTCAGTCTGGTTTTACAATTGACATTTTTCCATTTGTCAGGAATATCAACCAACGACGATAAGCTACTTTCTTGAAGTTTTTGATGATGATGTAAACAATGTTGATGATGATGTAAACAATGTTGATCATTTTCGAATTTTTGTTTTCACTTCTTTCAAATCAGTCCCACAAGAATTATGCAAACCATTCACTTGATTGAGAATGCTTTTGAAATCCTGAACGACTATTTTTCCAATTGTTTAGGATGAGTCCTAAGTTAAAATTGCATAGCAGAATTTAAAGTTTTTCAGACATTCGTGTTATTTTCCTCTCTCTACGCTTGCTCTGAGGCTTTTTCAAACTTTCAGATCATTTCCAAGAAGCCCAAGAGGCAGGGTCTATTTATGAGATTCTATTTTCAAACTTTTAGCCTTGTACTTAGAACAACAGATGTGATTTATATGCTATCATTTTTTAACAAAGATATCTATCGACACCAAACCAAAATGTATTCCTCAAGAATCTCCTTAAGAACAATACTCAACAGATTTTGTATACAGTATGGCCCTTTATAATGCGTTAAAATCAACAATTGTACATAGAAGTTGCATAATAATGAGCGCACTATATACGGTTCGAATAGAGGTCTTCAGTAAAGTTGTTCTCGATGTGGAGCGCTATCTGATGATACCTCATTTAATTCGGAATTTCTAGTATGCTAGAAACTTTTACTTTTGTTTTGCACATATCTCAGGAGCATGTCTATTTATAAAGATGGCGTTTTCGACAAAGTTGTTCAGTAACTCAAGAGCTTTCATTGTTCGCGCAAATTGATTGAAAATTTTGCCACAATGCGGCGCTAGTGAGCTTGAAACTTTTATTCTGGATGTATTTTGGGAGCCTGGCGTCTTCGGCAAACGTGTTCAGTACCTCAAGGACTATCATTATTCTAGTCAAGAGATTCGAAATTTTGCCAAATTTTGGCGGTGCAAGTGGGCATGCAACTTTTGTTTTACGGATACTTCAGGATCCTGACCATTTAAGTCCTTTCCGCGTATACTTTCAATTCGGCTGACGAGTTTGTAAATCGGCTGGTGCAAGAACAAATTTTCAATGGGTTTGATTAATAGTTTTACAATTATAATCAACGCCGTGCCAGTGTTATAACTGATCGGTTAGTGTTTCATAAAAAAATCAAATTGCGCGTCGTTCCGGCTGGTGAAAGTGAAAATCCAATTAGAACTTATTTTCGTATGTGGAAAAGCTGTGTAGTGCTGCCCGGAAAGAAATAAATCATAATTGTGTTTGATACGAACATTAGTCAAATAATAATTCTAGAAGAAGCAAAGAAAAGTTATGTTATATTTCTATTCCTAACTACTATTCAAATGGTGCCATTGGTGAAGGAAACTAGAAGTCATCCCTTTGGATAGCAAAATCGACTTGGATAATTTGGTGACTTTGTTCCGATATACTTTTTAAATGTGTTTTGAGAGCGAGCAAAGGCGCTTAAACCAAGGCTATTGAGCCAAGGCATAAGGGAAAAATACTTGTGTACTATCCCAAGAAAAAGAGAACCAGCGCATGGAGTGTGCATTAACATTGTTAGCAACGCCACTCCCAACGATTGTATCTATATCCCTGAAATGAAACGGTTGGTATGGTTATCCCGTTCGTTCAATTAAAATTCAAATATTTACATTAATCGCGTTATTCATACATGGATTATTTGGTAGCAGTATTGAATTTGAATTATCTTCAAATCCAAGTCTGCACAGTGTGCCTGGCTGTTTTAATATTTGTACCATATCAAGGATATGCTGTAAATATTAATGCTGACAAGAAAATATTGGGGGAAATTTCGGTATTTTCAGGATGCTTTTAAATATTGGCTGGGCAAGCACATAGAATAGAATAGAATATTTCAGGATCCTTACCATTTAAAAAGATGGCGTCTTCGGCAAAGTTGTTCAGTAGTTCAGGCTGCTAAGATATTTGAGAAAAAAAAACAAATGTTTCATGTTCATAGGCGTCACCAGATCGGGTGAGGAGCTTCAGGAGCGCCACATCCAAGAAACGGTGTAGTATGGAGGAGGAAATGTGATGGTCTGGGGGTGTTTTTCATGGGGTGGAGTAGGAAGCCTCGTGAAAATCGACGGGATAATGACGGCAGATTCCTACATCAACATATTGCGGGAAAATCTGAAGGGTTCACTGATCCAGACGGGCCTTGAGGAGAAATTTATTTTTCAGCAAGACAACTACCCGAAGCACACTGCTAAGAAGACCAAGTCTGTCTTCGGGTCTTGTCAGATTAAGCCGCTGGAATGGCCTCCATAAAGCCTAGACCTCAACCCCATCGAGAATTTGTAGGCGATTCTCGATGCCAGGGTTGACAAAACTGGTGACGTATGCTTTATGAAAATGTCATCGTGTCAGACGATATTCATTTCACAATTTTTGCGTTTCTCGATGTTGATTCTACCGTTGTGCTGTGTGCAAGAGGTGACAGTAGCGGATGATTGTACAGAATTCATTTGACTGCTGACCATGGAAGCGATACGAACAACGCGAGAAATGTCAAATGTTTACAGCACTAATTCTGTTCTAGGGTTTCCACTTCTTGACTATATCAAAGGAACAGCGCTTGAATTGAACATTGCTTATTCTTCTTCTTCTTTCTGGCGTCACGTCCCAACTAATACAAAGCCTACTTCTCAGATTAGTGTTCTTATGAGCACTTCCACAGTTATTAACTGACAGCTTTCTTTGCCGATTGACCATTTTTGCATGTGTATATCGTGTGGCAGGTACGAAGATACTCTATGCCCTGGGAATCGAGAAAATTTCCTTTACGAAAAGATCCTCGACCAGTGGGATTCGAATCGTCAATCTCCAAACTGCATTTTACATATTGCATATTACCCAGACACCAACTCGCATCTGCCTGGAAGAGTTGAATTAATCTCAATAACAACGAGCTTCCAGCGAAAAAAAAAATTCTACTCATACCGATCCCCTTCAATTTTAAAATGGTTTTCTCTAAAAATATAGGGGGAAAATGGTGTTATTATATCTGTAAAATTGTTGTTCCAAAAATAACTTGATTTTTTCCATCAGGCTTCTAGTTGATGATACTTTCGAAGAACGAGCCCTTTTTGAAAATAAAAAATATAAATTGTCGAATTTTCCAGCCAATTTCTAACAATCATTGATTTTGATAACCTCCAAAAACCGACCGTTCTAATCGTTGTTCCATATTCGTGTAAAATTTAATTAATTTGGAGAATTTTTATTATCACAACATTGTACAATACTAGCCAAACGATGTGCAGAAAACCTATTGAAATTTCATTGATAATTTAAAAAATACAGCATGCACAAGGTGTCCACTTTATAAAATGAACAGTCCTTACCATTTTCAATGCATTTCAGACAAAATACTATGTTTCACAATTCATAACAAATGCATTTTGCTCTTACAAAAGCTCTTGCTAAAATGGCCAAACCTTGGTCCCTTTGGCACCGGTTCTGAGCGGCCAAGTCCAACCAAACCAAGATTCAAAATATGTAAGCCTTGACGATAATTTTGAGTACAAAAACATTTAAGGTGAAGATGAATCGTAGCAAAACCTCAAATTTTCAAGAGCACGGATCTGGAGAACCAAGCATCCGTTCGAGCTGAAAACTTAATCGATTGGTCACTCGCTGGTGGTGACCAATCGATTAAGTTTTCAGCTCAAACGGGTGTTCGGTTCTCCAGATTTGTGCTCTTGAAAATTTGAGGTTTGGCTTCGATTCATCTTCACCTTAAATTTGGCGAAAAAAAAGCTGCGAAATTCGTATGTCAAATTCGGGTCAATATGACCCGAGCACCTTAAAGGTAACTTTTTTGTTCAGCCCTTCAGAATTGTCCTCCAAAAAATTTTCAAACGTGAAACTCTTATTTTCCACAAAAGATTTAAAGTCACCAAATTTCATAACAATAGGAAGTAACAAACAAAAGTTGTGGCGCTTTGAAAGTGCATGCGGACCTTCGGTAGTGGTAAACAATGAACATCAATTTTACCGAAAAAGGCCCGAAAGTCAGTAGAGTAAAGTACCGAATTTTCAGTATAAACGATCATGTACTAACAATTCATTAAAATTGAATAATACAATATGTTTGAGATTTGCCTTCTGAAATAGAGCAAAACTGTGGAAAATAATTCCTGTTTCTCTATTATCTATTGGCTTTTCACGGTAAGTAATTAGAAATTTGCAACGAATTGTCTCCAAATCGCAAAAGAAAAGACACAAGGCGACAGAGAAATTCTTTGCGACTAAACAAGCATTTTTGTGAATGGTAGACAATTTTGACGGATTCCTGCATTTCTAACTTCACTTCTATATTAAAACACCAAACATCATGCCACTTTTGTGAAAAAGTGGAAACAATTTCGTTATCGTAGATTTCAGATTAAGTCAAATGTATACAGTACTTTCAGATAACAAAATAGAATATAACGGTGCACAGTGCGTTGAATTTATAAAGATGCGGGACAAAAATCAAAACTGGAAGATCAAGCCATCGGAGCACCTTGGTATGAAAGGAAAAGTTGTTTCTGGTCAAAAGAGTTACAATTTGCATATATAACACATAGTATACGCATAATCGCAAAACTGTCCCAAACGCCAATTCCACACACTAAGCTCTTACGGTGAATTTCACCGTAATCTCAACAGCTGAACAGTTCGGTGAAATACAACACCGTAATTCCGTCGAAATTTTACGGATTCCGGTGATTTTTCACCGAATACTGTAAAAATTTACCGTACTCCGTTGATTTATTTCTTCGAATTGTTCGGCTGTTGAGATTTTACAGGAATCCGTTAAATAATTTAAGTGTGCATTATTTTCCAAGAAAAACCTTGTAATTTGTACTATTATTGCTCATAATGATGTAAGAAGTTATTTGCAAACATGTCAAACCTCACTCGTAGCTGCAAAAGTGACTTATACACCTTTATGTAAAATAATTGCATTTTTTAACTTGCCAGTTTTCAATATTAAATTTTAAAAAAATCTTAGAAACTTCATTTAAAATATATTAATTCAAGCATAAACTTACTCTGGTGTAATGTCTGGTTTAGTTGTAACCACATAGCGTTGCGATATTTTCGGATTTTTTTTTATCACAAACAACTTATTTTCATACTTCTGCAAGTTCAGGAGAATACCTAAAAATAGTCAAAAATCTCGAAGAGTTGTAGGGAGTTGCAGCTGTATCTTTCAGACCTCTTAGAGGATACTCTAAGAAACATGGCTGTGCGTGATTTAGGGTGGAACTCGGTGGAACTTTTTTTGAATCAATAATCAAAGTTATATGTTGGTACCATGCACCCCCGCTAATTTGAACGGTACCTCATGCAAACCATCGGGGTTCATTTTTTAATTTGAACATCTAATCACCCTAGAAACGTGTTTCTGGTTACCTCTTTAACTGTTTTGTTTTGATTCTGCGTTCCGTTCCACAGCGTTCCATTTCACTTTACTCCGTTCCATGAGCTAGATGACGTTTGAAGCATTTTTAATCTGAACGATGTGCAAATGAGCGGGGTACAGATTAAAAATGGGTTCATATTAAATGTGGTCAAACCAATGGGGGTACCCAGTATTTCATAAGCTTGATTTCACAGCCAACTCAAAGTGCCAATTTCTCACATTCAAAGTTATAATTGGTGTTCTTATCACATCAACTATACTTTACCAACCTTCTGCCATGTTCTCTATTAGATTTTGATTGAATAGATTGATTTCAACATACAGTTTTTCTGCTCCTTCGACAACTGTTACTTTCGACGCTTGTAGTAGTAATTTTAATGCATCGTATAGCTTATAAATACTTGTTTCAAGAACGGATGCTATCTATAAACACTTGTGGATACTTATTATCGTCGGGTAAAATAACTTGAAATTTGATTTTTGTCTATGGAGCAACGCACTGTGGCGATGTTTTGAATTATTTAACATACAAAGAGATTTGATAAAACCAAATCTGAACTTTGAACGCTTTTTGAGAGCAGCGATGAGCTTAATAGATGGACATACACAAAACATAATCTACTGGAGAAGCCCGCAAAATACATCTAAAGTTTCTACTCGATAAACCGACTATTTCGAACCCTCCATAAATTTTTCGATTATCTCATATAACTCATTTATAGATCTGGTGATATAACTCATTTGACATTTCGATGTCCTAATACCACCATGCAAATATCAAACTGGGTACCACTTTCTGATCGTGACCTCCGCTTATGTAATGTGATATCACTCTCAAACTACTATTCATGAAAAACTGTTCAGTCTCATAGCATTTGTATGTATGAAATAATTCACCTGGAAGACATAACAGAACGCAATGCAAATGTCAGCATGGAAACTAAATAAACAAGCGAACTGATATTGCAAGAAAAAAAATGTAGCACCAGCACAACTGTCGTTTAGCTATATCCAATTGCTTATAAAATTTATCGACGTTCTATTTCAGCGAATAATACAACACACGTTTTTACCAGTTACCCGTTCTCTAATAGCACTTTTTCCCATCTATTTTTCTCCCATTTCAGAGCGCCACTTTACCTCCCATATGGAGGCTCTCCCCAGCGGATTGGCAGTCCATAAATCACCGCCACCTGAAAGCAATGCGCAAACATGTGTGTGACAACGGAAATTTATCTGTCTGTGCCAAGTGAAACGGAAAATCCTCTCCCGAAACCACTTTTTATCAATATTCACAAAACAATAAAAATAAAAATAAAACATAATCAACGTAATTGAACTCCATAACATTTATCAAGGAAACTTCAAACACACACTCATTTTACGTTCCTTCCCACCCATCTGGCTCTCATTTTTCCGCCTGTCTCAAGCTTGTGGTTTGCGTTGGCAGGAGTACTGATTTTCACAACTGAGGAAAAGCACACTACCCCTCCCCTTTCCTGATGCATGCAAGAGAAAACCGAAACATTCTTCTCGACACCGGTGGAGGAATCTCAGGCTCTCAGTCCCAAAGTCCCACGTGTGGTCTTCGGTATCGAAATCGATGCGTTCAATCACTTCCCAAACCAGGCTTCCCATGTTGCCAACAAGGACGACGTTGAGAACAGCAGCAGTTTAGCTTCACAAACCGTAGAGAAGCGAAAAAGATTCAAGCAACAACCAGCCATAATAATAATACTAATAGTAATAATAATAACGCCCAATCCTCGACGACTTTGGGAAGCAGCCCGGAAGAATCGTTGTGGTGGGCAGCTTCGGTCCTAGGAGAAAATCTTTTGGCACAATAGTGTAGTGGCGTAACAGTAGAGCCAATAGTCAAGAGTGGAGAAAAAGTGTTCAAGTGTGAAAATTCCAATACCCAATCGTATAGTGGGTGGAAAAAGAAGATTCAACCTAAGGAAGAAAAAGTGCAGAATCCCGAGTAAGCTCTCCCTAGTGTTCAGAGGAAAAGAGCTAGCGAGTCGTGCAGTTTATCGCAATTATTATCACGCAGAGGTGCATTCGACGGCGATGGGAAAAATGAAACACGGCATTGCATTCAAATTTAATCAAGTGTTTCATGTTATATTTATAAATGTATTTATCGCGCATTTCACGCTCGGATTACAGCTGCCTGCACTTGACAAGGATAAACATGGTAAGTTGATTTACGAGTTGTGGAAAAAATAAAATGGAATTCCTTTATTTTGTCGGTGTGGAGATATTTTTCGCATGTGACAACGTGCACAATAACCTAAGCTCTATCTCAAATGGGCGTAAAACCTCCTCATCTTTTAGTAACAACAGAAAAACATGCAATCCAAATGATACAATTGAACTTAATATCACACACTTATTTGCAGAATTTTCAATATATAAACGATTTAAATTATTAGCTTCTAAAAGAGGTCAACAAGAATTTTGATGAGACTATGAAATAATCTAAGAGAATTTCATTCGAAGCGTACTTTGAGAGATATGAATGTCTAATTCATGTGAGCAGCAATTGACGGAACGGCACATAGCGGAAAACGGTTCGTTGTATCCGTAATTAGTACGAGCTTCATGAAGAAAAATAAATGTATTACAGTCGCCTCTCCACATCTCGATATCGAAGAGACCATCGAGATAGGGAGAGATCGAGACATAGAACAAATTTTTAACGAATACTAGATTGAAAATCACTCCGTTGCCAGGAAAATCAACAACAAACAGATGTCATTTCGTCTTCCCAAATTGTTTTGAATCTCTAAAATCTAGTCTAGTAACCTTTGATAATGGGCACATCGACATACGGAGAGAAAATTGGGAACGAAAATCACATCGAGATAGGGAGATATCGAGATAAGGAGGATATCGAGATATGGAGAGTGAAAATGTATGCAGGGTGAAGGGACCGAAAAAATCATCGACATAGGGAGAGATATCGAGATGTAGAACATCGAGATGTGGAGAGTCGACTGTAGAAAGAAAAGGACGATGAGGCGGTGGTAGGTCATTTGGCGTAAAGTCGTTTGACATAAAGTCGTTTGGCATAATGGCCGTTTGGCATAATAGTCGTTTGGCATAATGAGTCTGCAACCAAGAATTTCTTAAGATGACATTCGTTCTTACGTTTCCATTGAATCTTTCTGAAGACATCAGGCTTGTTTTGGAACCAATTGATACAAAATGACACTTATTCAAAAATCATATGCTCTTGAATAAACTAAAGCATATAAGGAAAGTTATTGCCAATAGTTTTTATTATTTATCCAGAAATTTCCCTTCTTTCCATAATTCTTCTTTTGTGTTTCGCTATTGGTATGAATTTTTGCACTGAAGATTTATATATATTTAGCACGATTTTACCCATCTTTCAATCATGGAGATGTAGGGTTGTGAAAGAGAATACGGGGTCGTGACGGACTTTGATTTCAGGTTGGCCAATTGCGCTATAGAATCGTTACCCGTTCGGTGGCGTAGTTGGTTAACGTGCCCAGTCTAGCGTACTGGGAGTCGTGGGATCGAAGCCCACCAGAACGATTCCATTATTTTTCTCAATTATACATCTCGATTAGTCCAAATTGACTTTTGTGTCTACCAATTACAGTTTTTTTCAAAACACCGTCGGCTGATTTAAGCCGTAATACACATGTTAACCCTAGCGAAACATTCTACGAATTTATTTTTTTTTCAAATATGATGTAACTATAACTATAGGAATAAAGACTGTTGATTTAAAATTTAAATAAATTTCACCTCCTTTTATACATAGGCTGTTCTTGAGAGATATATTTTTTAGATATTGTTTTGTTTCCAACTGACATAAGAGCGGCAATCGATAACATTGATCTGGTCGAGTTATTGGCGAAAAGAGAAATCGATTACTGCATAGAGGTAATGGGTTGTGCTACTTTTCCCCGAATGTCGTTTCCCTGAACGCCAGTTCCCCGAATTCCAGTTCCCTAAATATCCCGTTTCCCCGATTAGCCCACTTCATCGAAAAGTTTTTGGCGTTCATAATTGTCGTACATTTATACATTCCAGGATGGTGAACGAACTTACCATCTAATATGCACCCTTCTTAAATAAGTTGGCGGTTCTTTCGAGTTTCACCGTCCTCAGCATTTTTGCCAACATGTGTATAGCTGAGAATGACAGAATACCTCCTTTTTGATTGCTTATCGTTCTTTCTCGTTCACTATTCAACCACTGAAGACTATTACTGGGAACTAGCATTCTGGGAACAGATGATTCTGAACGCCATTTTTGATGTCTTTTCGTTTTATTGTGCCACAATATTTTTTTGCGTCCAATCTTCTATTGGTTTTATCATAAATTTTGCCTTCTTTTAAAAGTAAGATGTTCTTTATATTTAAACTGTTTTAAATTTTATTATGTAGTAAAGCTAAATGTTACCCTTTTTAAATGTTGTTGTTTTATCAATTCTTGCAAGACGTGCTGTTAGAATGATTACTTTAAAACCTGCCAATATTTAACTTTTTTTTTGCAAGCGCATGATCTCCTTTCGATATATGCTGAAAAATAAGTCAATCACAAATTTTCCCTTCTTTCGATAATAGACGGTGTTTTTGACGTACACTTCCAAAATTAAAATTTATAGTGAATCGTTCAAACGTTTTGTCACACATATTTTTTTATAAAAATCTGTTGGTCATTTGAGTTATGTGGGAAAATTTTTTTGCGTTAGAGCCTTAAACATTTTAAACGAAAAATAATCTGCTCTCGTATATCAGCCATTCCAAAAACATTTTTTTGAAGAATAAATAAGAACAGCAATAGTCCCTTTGGTCCCGAGGCCATCAAAACACGGAAAAACGGAAATTAATGATTTTTTTTATGTGAAAAACCATTTTTTGTGAAATTTTATATTTTCCCTGGAAAGTCAAAATCTTTAGCTTTCATTTCGTCCAAAAGATTGAAAATCTGTCGAACGGTTCAAAAGTTATAATTTTTTTTTAATAAAAGTTTTGCAAAATCGCTATTTTTCTGGTCAGCCTATTTTGGAAATGGTCACCCTAATCAAAAAAATCTAAAAACACGTGTATCCTTATTTCGAACAAGGAACAAAATAGCTTAGCTTAGCTTAGCTTAGACTGACTACACATATCAATGGTTGCTATTCCGTGATTGACCGAAGTCAGTGAAAATGCACAAAGAATCAACTAAAAGTTCGGCTGGGATTGGCCATAATCTTCTTCAGTGTGCATAATTCAGTGTCTCTATTTATACAGGGTCAATAACGGCGCCGGCCACGTCCTTGCAGTCAGGTGGAATTGGGGAAGGAATGTTAGTGTATAACCTTTGCTATTTGGAGACCGTGTTTGCCTCTGCATCTCCACAAAGGTTACTGGGAGGGATGTTTGTTAATGGGGAGGATCGTTGGGTCATAGGATTCACTTTGATAAGCGATTGGACCATGATAAACAATGATTTGTGAGATATATACATGATTATACGTAAATATAATATTTTCATTTGATATGAACAATTTCTATGTAGTGGAAAATTATGCCGACACTTGAGGTGACGAACCATTCAAAGTTTGTTGAACAAATACCTAAATGTAACATTCCTACAGCTGTCAGGACGAAAGCATGTGTTATTATATTTTACTCATTTGAAAAGAAACAAAAAACTCGATTGGTTGGGACATCATAGAACACTCTTATTCTTATGCCGACACTTACAGTGGCGAACCATCCAAAGTTTGTTGAATAAAGTGAACCTTTCGCAAGTCTACACTTGTAGTGTCGAACCATTCAAAGTTTTTTTAATTGCAAAAATAAAGGTATATAAGAGGTGTTCTGAAAAAAAATGTTAAACATAAATAAATCATGAATCAGAGTTTGTGTCGACTTTCACAGTGACGAACCATCCATAGTTTGTTGAAAAATCATATTTATATCCCACCATTGTAACGATTGAATGTGCAGTCATACATATTTTATAGATTAGAAATAGTAGCATGAAACGAGCTCACCAATTGATCCGTTATCCTTGACTGAGCAGCCACAATCCACTTTCGGCTTCACTCGTTTGCTCGGCTATGAAAAAGCGCTCAGGAAAAAAAAATAAGCGCGCGACCCAAAAAGAATAAAAAAAAAACTGTTCGGGCTTTCTTGACGCACTGCCCAGGAGCAAGCGTCAAGGTCGAAGGATCAAACAGAACTAACCGATCGCTGCACTTTTTCAGTTACTCCAACCGAACTCACCGATCACGCCACTTTTTCACTTACTAGACCAACGCGCGACATGTTTGATCCTGCCCTCGTCGCTTGCCCCGGGAAAAGCAAGTGTCAAGGTCGAAAGATCAAACAGAACTCCGTGTATCCTTACTTCGGACAAGGAACAAAATAGCAAGTTTTCACGGTATTCGGTGACCCACTAGATCGGGTTTTCATGGAATGGCTGATATAGGATATTTTTGTATTATGCTGCAATATTAGATCATTGGATTATAGCTTTTAATAATTTGCAAATAAATTTTCCCTTCTTTTATCAAGTAACTTTCATCAAGTGTTACGTTCAAACTGGGACACAGCTTGACCTGCAGAGAAATATTCTATAAAAATTCCCTTTATTAATAACTGTGAACTTTCTTTGACAATTTGATATGGTGGTGGCGTTGACCTCGATAACAGCTCCAAAAATGCCGGTATTCATTCTAAGTCAATCATTATGCCAAACGACCATTTTGCCAAATGACGATTATGCCAAACGACCATTATGCCAAACGGCTTTATGTCAAACGACTTTATGCCAAACGGGGTACAATCCGATTAGGCACGTTAAAATTGAGAAGGGACAGCACATGTGGACAATCAATTTTCAATTGCAAAAAAGGAATACAAACAAAGATTTTAAAATTTCAAGGCGGACGCTCAACAACTCTAAACCAATCAGTTTACAACGGTCTTCGTAAATGGGTAAGTTAGTTGGGTTGGTTCATAGCAGATGGCGCAAGGCAAAACGTACAAATCTGCGCTGAATTGTACCTATGTGAGAAATACAGTTTTGATAATAGTGCGCACAGACTACTGACGACTCGTTTGGCTACTGTAGAGTGAATTTCAGAATTTTTCCCCACCCTGCTGACGAGTATTCTAATATTGAATTCATGAGCGAACAAAAAATCTTAAACATTGAATGTTTTTAAACTGCTTTGCAACACGAAATATGAAACCGAGTTATTTATCATTGAACATAAGAGAATGCTCCACATGATTAACGTGAGCTCAAATCAAGTTACTGTGAATCCTTTTTTTCTAATGTGAATAAAACGGCAGGAAAGATTTTAGTAACACACATAGTGTGTTGATACAGAAGAGCCTCAGCAAAGCGAATCAGTTTTGTGTAGATGTTATTACTTTTTACCCACATGAAACTACAAGAGAGAAGCACACAAGTTTAATTTGCTTCTTCGTACTAAACAATTTCCTTCTTGGTTTCCTCCAGAAAACCACCAACAGCAACTTGACGTTCTGCAACACACATAACATACGAAAGGTTCTGTAAAGGTACACGTACACTCTTCCACTTTACTCTTCGGTAGCACCATTGCTACTCAATTTAAGTGTGTTAATTGCAGTGCTAGTTTTTGCAAAGATCTTTTTTGCGAGCTGTCTAATTCAAGCTAATTGACGGAATTGAACAATTAGCACACAGTGCAGTGGATTGAATCTTTCATTAGAGCTGCTCCAGCTGGAGCTGGATAACTGGAAGCTAGTTGGCCACTGGACACGTTCAACTGTATGACTGAGCTCTAAGCCTTATATATTCTCAAAACACTTTAATTGGTCTCAGCTCAACTAGATTGAACTAATTTTTCTACTTTCGGCAATTGGCTCAGAATGCCACAAAGCCAAGTTGCTGGTATCTCCAACTTCTATTTTTATTCTGCGACACAGACTGCTTCTAAGAGGGCCTAGATAGCCTAAGCGGTAAACGCGCAGCTATTCAGCAAGAGGGTTCGAATCCGACCGGTCGATGACATTTCGTCAAAGACATATTCTCGACTTCCCAGGGCAATGAGTAACTTCGTGATTGCCACACGGTATACGATTGCAAAAAAAAATGTCAATTGGCAAAGAAAACTCTCAGTTAATAACTGTGGAAGTGCCCATAAGAATAATAAGCTGAGAAGCAGTCTTTGTCTCAGTAAGGATGTAACGCCAGACAGAATAGAACAGACTGATTTTCAGCTTAGTGCCCTAATAAGCACTTCCACAGTTATTAACTAAGAACTTTTATTGCCAATTGACTATTTTTGCATGTGTATATCGCGAGGCAAGCCCAGAGAATCTTCGAGCCCTGGAAAGACGAGAAAGATCCTCCACCAGTGAGATTCGAGCCCACGACCCTTAGCTTGGTCTTGAATAGCTGTGCATTCACCGCTACAGCCAGATGGGTCCCACATTGTCCAAAGTTGTCGATATGTGAAGAATATTTCAATGATTGGAGGGGGCTTTTCTTTTGAAACAAATAAAGTTCTTCAGCTCTTAGGAATTGAAGTATCGAAGTGAAAAACAATCTTCACTACTCTTGTCCTACAACGGTGACTATCATTCATCCGCCGGAAAACACCTTTTTGATGCCGGAGCATACAATAGGTGGTATGCCTCACGGTATCACGGTATTTTGAAATGAAGAACACGGATCTAGAACCACTTTTTTGCTGTTATCCTCCCCACTCCAAACGGCGGCACTTGAATGCCTTCGGTGAACGTTTTTTAGAGATCACTCCTCATGTGGTGAAGAAAGCATAGAGGTACTAGTCGTATGTGGTTTGATTCATCTGCGAAAGTGGCTCTCCTCTCGGGACACATCTTGTCTAGAAGCGCTCAGAAGAGGGTGTCAGACCATTTCCACGAGGCGATACAATATAGTGGTGGCTGAATGGGGCGACCGAGCGTGTGATCTGCGGCACCACATTATATTATGCTTTCCTGTACGGTTTTCTCCGATGATGGCCACATAAGGGTGGCCCAATGTGGGATGGCACAGG
Organism: Aedes aegypti; assembly: GCF_002204515.2. Classification (NCBI taxonomy): domain Eukaryota; kingdom Metazoa; phylum Arthropoda; class Insecta; order Diptera; family Culicidae; genus Aedes; species Aedes aegypti. The sequence goes on along the minus strand of NC_035108.1, from coordinate 280,401,329 downwards.
AAAATATTAAACTCATAAATGTAAAAGTCAGAATAATGTGCTTTAGACCCTCAGAAGTTGTACGAGATTTTTAGCCCTGGGCTAGTTTATCTCGGAACCAACGGCTTTACTAACTTTCCAAAGGAAGTCGTCACTATAACTATAACGTCATAAGTGACTATCTTAAGGATGAGATTCGATCTCAAGTTCTCGGCGTGAGAGGCGTGTTTTCTAACCACTACACCAGGTCCGTCCCTATGAGGACTTAAGTGAAATTTGTATTTTCATACAAATTTGTTGTAATTGTTTCCCTATGAGTAATCGGAATAAAATTTTGACAGAGAACTTTAAATATCCTCAATTTCATCACCACAAAATTTGAACATTTTTACAGTAGCGGTTAAAAAATCAAGCACCAGGTGAAATCGCTCAAAATAATAGTAGTATAAATATTTCAATTATCTGCTGAATTTTGAGTTTTTAAATATTTCTTTACTTATTATTTCAATAATTTCCACCCAAGTTATAAATGTATTAACAAGCCATTTTAGTGATTTTACCAGGTGCTTGCATTTTCAGAAAGTACTGTACACAAATATAAAATTTTGTGATTATTAAATTGAGGATATTTGTAGTTTTCTGCAAAAAAATCATGTCGATTGATTAAAGGGAAACAAAGTTACAGCATGCCAAAGTTGAACATTTTGTATTCTATTATTCTGAACACAACTGTAAATACAGGTCGGACTCGATTATCCGAGATTTGGAGCTTAGATTTAAGATTTATTGAGTTTTTCCGTTTTCCGTTCAAAGTTAGTCCACCCTGAACCGCATCCTACAGCCTGAGAGACCTCTTCGCCAGATGGTATTCGCTTCGTTCAACAAAGGTGCAGCTCTATATACAAGATTGAAAGAAAAGCTTATCAAATACGGCACAAGTGATTGATTGAGAACTTGTTGACGTCTCGCAGATCTCGGCTCATCACTGGCTGTTGGGGTGTTGGGTGAATGTTTCCTTTCTTCTCTTTCGCTATGGACTATGTGAATAGTGGTGTTGACGACGGCTTTGGTATTGTAGTTTCTTATGAGGCTCTCCTTCTGCACGCAAAGCACTGGAAATGGACACTCGAAATGTGAGTGTAGGGGAAAAACTTTGTGGGCTATACAACTACATTTGGAGCAAAAATTCATATTGTCATAAAACTTATAGGTTCATAGGATAAAACATTGTTACTCAGTGTAAACATAAGATGAATGTTTCATTCTCTGTAGTTTTTTTTCTGCCATAAACCATTTTGATGAAATTTTATAACTTTCACAATTGAATATAGCGAATATTTTCCATCTCTGTAGAGAAACTCTTAGGAGGAAGTTTTTTCTTGGTGAATTACCATATCCGATATTGCTATTTTCCCTTCGGAACGCCGTCCTAAACCCTCTAATACCCAATTTTTTTATTTCCTATCTAAATATCATTTTTCGTTTTCTGAAATCGTTCTAAACACGGTTTGAGCAATGATTAATTTATATTCGTGAATTTAAGAATTTTGGTTTTTGATTTTTATAATTTGTATATTTGAACATCCATACCCTTTTTAATTTTTCTTGATCCCTTTTGATGATATTAAATATTTTTTTTCTGGTTCATGTTTTATTTCCATGTGACTAACGGAAGAACAGGTTTAAAATTATTTTTATACCACCAGACTCTTCATCTATTGATTGTAGAAAAATATCAAAGATATGATTTTAACAAAATTCCAAATAGTACCACGTCTTAAGGTGGGGTTGGGTATTAGCGGGTTAAAACAGTAGCATACCTAGGGGGTGCGGTCGGTGTGGTCCGCACTTGGTCCCGAGTTCATAGAGACCTCCAAATCGTGATAAGAATTTTTCTCTAATAATATAAATTTGATTTCTAGAAAACTTACACCCATAATCGCCCATAATCGTATCTGGAATTGATTTAGAAGTATGTTACGGACTATATTATTAAACAAACCGATTTCCATTTCAATTTTACAGTGGATCCTCCATGAGTCGATATTCCATGACTCGATATTGACTCATGGAACCATAACATAAAATGAAAATTTCATGGTTACTAGGATGGTCCCCTCGAACAGGTTTTCAAGTCATTTATGTTCCAGATATTTTCATGAGTTGACGGTCCCTTCAGATATCAACTCGTGGAGGTTTGACTGTAATTGAAAAAAATAAATCAGTTGCCATCTTCAGGACATGGTTTTTATACAATCCTGGCTGGTAGTAGATCTCTTTTTAGAGGCTTAGTCTTTATTTTAACGCAAATCTCTATTTATAACGTAAGATCTTTGAACAAAATGTCTCTTAAGTCATTTTTTTTTCTTTATTCTGCTTGCATTGAATCCTGTTCAACAGAGACACCTTCAGAGATTATGACGCAATTTCTTACAATGCCTTTAGGACATACTTTTCAGATTCATCGAGGAAGTCATCTTGTGTTTTCTACAAAGATCTCTTCAGGTATACTTCTAGGGTCTCCTTCAGAACTTTCTCTATTGATTCCACCTCCAAATCTCCCGAGAAATCTTTTAGCTTTATTTCAAGGTATGGTTAGTGGAATTGCTTCCTTATTTGCTACAGAAAATGAGCACTACACTACAAATTATTCTACACTCCTTAAAACAATTTCTTTGGGCATTTTCCAGGAAGATCTACGAGAATTCCTATGCCAGTTTCTCCAGTTATCCTTGCAGGATTTTCAATATGGATTCCTTCAAGGATTCATCCACATTAACCAAAGGTAGAGCTCCTAAATGTCCTCCAGGGGTTATCCGAGGAGATATATTGATGAGATAATTTGATCTGGTATTCTTCCTGAAGCTCCTTCAGAAATTTTTCTAAAGGCTACCCCACAAGCCTTACTTTCAAATTTAATCAAGTTCCATCAGATGTTGCTTTGGGATTTCCTTCTGAAATATCACGGGGATTTTTTTTTACTATAGACTATTTAACTTTATTGTCATTCAGGTCTTGTGTATGGTGGAACCTTTTATAAACTATTGTATACATTGATATTTTTCAGATAACATGAAAATGTTTAAATTCTTTATTCATCATCTGCTGAAATCTCCCTCAAACATATCGGCAATCCTACATTGTTCCTTTCTTCTTCTCAACTTATACATTCAACTAATAAGTGATTAACATTGAGAAATTCGTGACACCACTGGCACATTAGTGCTGCCATTCGTTCGAATAGATGCTTGTGAGTTAGGACCGTATGACCGATACGTATTCTAGTAAGGAATACAGTTTCTCTCCGAGTCTTGCCTCTAGTTTTGTGTGGAGTGACCGAGTCTTTTACTTCTCTTAATTTGTTTTCTCTAACATTTTCCCATTCGTATTGCCATTTAATTATTATTTGGTTGTTTCAAATTTTCTTCATTTCTTTATAGTCCAATGCTATGCTGATGTCTATTCTTTGATCTAAGGCTTCCTTTGCTTCTCGGCCCGCTTTCTAGTTACCTTCATTACCTATATACTCGGAAAGCGTGCCGTTTGCGAGCACACGATTGGTTCGAAATGCCAGAGATCGTTCTATGAATCTGAGCAGATGTCCACCTATTTTCCAGAACTTCAATATGTCCAGTATGAGCCCTTCCTCCACGTTATTTATTTTATTTATTTATTTATTTATTTATTGAACTAAAAATTTTGAAAGAGGGAAAAACCCCATTGAGTGATATCAATTGGAAATCGTTCTCAAAAGGGCACAAAACCTCTTTATCTTTTCTTATTACGTTACAAAAATAAATCTTAAAACTAAAGGCTCAACCGGAAGTGATCCATATCAGAGCCGAATTCTTGAAAAGGAAGTAACCAAAAAGGGAGGATTATTGCAGGGTACAAGGGAAGGTTATTTTCTTGATTTCTGAAACGAAAGAGATAAAAAGCAAAGCAGTATCAAACAATATAACTAATATCTCTGAAAAAGTTGCACAAAATTTTAACATAGGAAGTGATTTGCTTCCAAGAATATCACGAACAGATATAGGTTCTGTAATTTCTAAATTTTTGTATTTTTCTATTTATTTTTTCCTAGGCAAAATATATTTTTTGCAATAAAAAACTATGTGATCGATATCTTGATAAGATTCTCCACAATCACATAAATTTGAATCAATTATGTTAATACGATATAAATGACTATTACAAATATAATGTTTAGAAATAAGTCTCGAAAACATGCAAATGAAATTTCTTCCGACAGATAGTTTTTTAAATCAGGTACTTTCACCCACAATTGGAAAAATGGAATGACACCATCGACCTTTATCACTAGAATCCCAATCAATTTGCCAAGAATCTAAAGCATTTCTTTTGATTTTAGCATAATATTCCGAATGAAAAACATTTCGTTCATAAATAATTCCGCGAGTAGCTCCTAGTTTAGCTAAATAATTCGCTTGTTCGTTACCAAATATATTACTATGGGCTGGAACCCAAACAAATTTAATAATAAACCCCTGAGAATGCAAATCGTATAACAATTTTCGTATCAATAAAACTAAATAATGGGTTTTAAAATTAAATTTTGAAGATTCGATGGAATTAATACAACTCAAACTATCAGTACAAATAACGAACATATTTGGAGGATGATCCTTTATTATATTACATGTAAAATACAATGCTATCAATTCAGCTACAAAAATAAAACAAGGAGATTTCAATTTGTAAAAATGGACTACATCAATATTATAAACTCCAAAACCTGCACTATTTTGAATTAATGATCCATCTGTGTAATAAATAAATTTTTGGAAGCCACAAAATTTTCGTTCAAAACATAATTTGGCATATCGAACACACATATGTCTTGGTATTTGATTTAATTCCCAATGTAAAGATTTATCAACAAAGATCTGAAAAGAATGTACATTAATATCACAATTATAAAATGTATTTGGAAAACCAGGTAATATGTTTTCGCTAGAACAATGATTAAATGATTTTAACATTTTACTAGAAGGATTTATTCTGTGTAAATCACTTAAAATTTTAATAAGAGGATGCTGATTTGTGAAACATTGACTTAGAAATTTACAATTTAATTCATGAAAACGAATTTTGAGTGGAACCACTCCTGCCAAAATTTCAACAGATTTAGTATGAGTAGAATTCATTAATTTTAAACAAATTCTTAAACAACGAAATTGAATTTTTTCAAGTTTAGAAAAATGAGTTTGAGTGACACAACCAAAAGTAAAACAACCATATTCTTAAACTGAGCGTATTGTAGTTTTATAAAGAATAATCATATCAGAAGGATGAACACCCCATCAAGTACCAGTAATTGTACGAAGAAAATTAATCCTTTTAGAACAAATTTTCTGAATATATTTAATTTGAAAGTTCCAATTTAATTTTGAATCATACCAAATACCAAGATACTTGTATTCAAATACTTGTTCGATTTCATATCCATTAAGAAATAAATCTACACTTACTGAGGAATGTTTACGTGAAAATATAATATATTTAGTTTTTTGCACTGAAAACGTAAAACCATTATCGTAAGCCCACGAACCAATTTTACCTAAACAAATTTGCATATAATGACGTATTATTTCTCTATTATATCCACTTACGGAAATAACATTATCATCAGCAAATTGAACTAAAAAACAGCCATTTGGGATAACAGATGAAAAATCACATGTGAATAAATTGTACAAAAAAGGACTCAAACAAGATCCTTGAGGAAGGCCAAAATAACTATTACGAGTAAATTTAGACGACCCATTGTGATAAAAATGCATAATTTTGAATAAAAATAAGTTGTATATGAAATTGGATAAAATTAAAGGAATTTTATAAGAATTCATTTTATTAAAAAGCAAATCAATAAGTACAGAATCATAAGCTCCAGACACGTCTAAAAAAGTAGAAATAGTATCCTGTTTTTTATTTAAAGCAAGTTCAATTTGAGAAGCCAAAAGTGCTGTACAATCACGAGTACCACGTCCTTTTCTGAAGCCAAATTGACATGGAGATAAAATATTATTATGTTCAGCCCATATCTCAAGACGATTTAAAACCATTCTTTCCATAAGTTTACGAAGACATGATAGTAAACTTATTGGTCTACGACTATCACCCAATGAAGCATCTTTTCCTGGTTTAAGTATACTTACTACTTTAACTGAACGCCAATCTAATGGAATAACATTTTGTAAGAGAAATGAGTTGTAAATTGCAAGTAAATGAACTTTCCCTTCATAGGGTAAATTTTTAAGTACGATAAATTGAATATTGTCAATACCTGGTGCAGTATTATTTGTAATAGATAATGCCAAATTAAATTCTTCTAATGAAAATGGTAAACAAAGCTCCGGAAAATAATTAATCGATTGCTTTGTACTTAAATTAATAGATTGAGGAACAAAATCTGGACAAATTTTAGATGCAAATTGATCAATCCAATTATCAGAATACTCCATTAAAACAGGAGAAGAATTATCATAATTTCTCTAATTTCTTGCTACAGACCACAATGTGGATAATTAAGTGTCTCTGTCAAGGTTTTCAATAAAATTTTTCCAATAATTTCTTTTCTTAAATTTAGTGGTACGGGTAAACCAAGCTTCTGCTTTACAATATAAAAAATAATTTTCTCTAGATTTGAAACGACGAAATTTTTTAAAAGCTTCTGATTTATTTTTTAAGCAATTGAACAATCATTATCCCACCAAAATGTAGGACGTTTATTTTTTTTATTATTGCAAACAATTTTATTTTTTTGAGATTTAAGTAAGCAATTGAACAAAATTTTGATGAATTTAGTGTAATTTTCAATTGGAGTATTTGAATCTTTAAGATTAATAAGTGAAAAAGAAATTAAATCCGAAAATTTAACCCAGTCAACATTTTTTGAATAATCAGGAATAGAAGCATTTACTTGATGATTGTTTTGCATACAATGGCTCATTCGAATCAAAATTAGAAGATGATCACTATAATTTGGATCATTGATTATACTCCAGGTTGACCTAAAAGATAAATTATTTGAACATAAAGATAAATTAATGCATGAATTTTGTAATGGAGGAACAGCAATTCTGGTGAACGATCCATCATTTAAAATGTTTAAATTATATTCATCAATCAAATCCAATAATAATGATCCACGACCATCAATTTTATCACTACCCCAAGCAAAATTATGGGCATTTAAATCACCTAAAATATAAAAAGGATGAGGAACACTATCTTAAACCATTTTCAATTCAGATAATGAAAAATTTACATAAGGAGGAATATACAAACAAATAATATGAAAATGATAATCTGTATGTTTTACAGAAATAATAATATATACACAAAATGTACGTTCAATGATAAATTGATGTATTTAAATTCAATACCATTGCGAATTCCAATCAAAACTCCCCCAAAAGGAATATCTCTATCTTTTCTAATTATATTGAATGATGGAATGCGTACTATTTTTGATTCAGATAACCAAGTTTCATTCAAACAAAATATATCAATTTTGTTATGTTCAAGCATAACTCTCAATCTATCTATTTTAGGAATTATGCTTCTACAGTTCCATTGTAATATATTCAAATAATTATTGGAATTTGAAGCCATTACGATGAAAATAATGAAGCAAAGATGGGTCCAAAAGCATTCAATTTATCAAGTAGGGAGGCAACAAATGGTAAAATAATTTTAATAATTTTTTTCCAGAAATCACTAAATCCCAACAATTCTACTAATTCCTCCAAAATTCCTAAAATTGAAGAATTTTCACCAACATTATTGTTATTGTTTGAAGTATTGACATTTTCATTCACATTACTATTTGATGGATCAGAATCAACTCGTTGAAAACCTGGAATAATACGAGAAGATGAAGAACTCAACGGTGGAAATTTTTCATTGAATGATTTTGCATTAGAATTTTTTTTGAATTATTTTTCTTTTTGGTGGTGGTTTATAAATGTAATTATCTAAATTCAATGTGTCTTCAAATTCATCATCAGTTAAAGATTCATAAATATTCGGAGCAGTATAATCTGTCGAACTTTTCAAAATTTCGGAATAAGAAAACTGATTTCTGTTTTTCAATTTTTGATGAAATTTGGATTCATTATTTTTATACACAGGACAATCTTTCAGAATGTTATGTTTTTGATTACAATAAATACATAAATCAGATTTTTTATTACATTCCGATGATAAGTGTGATTGACCACATTTTGCACATTTAGGTTTATTGGAGCAAAATTGATTCGCATGTCCAAAAAGAAGGCATCGTTCACAATGCATTATTTTTGGGAAAAAAAGTCTAACGCGAAAAATGACATTATTTACTTTTACAAAATCAGGAAGTACTGATCCAGCAAATGTAATTTCAAACAATTAGAATGAACATATTCAGAGCCTTTGTCATCCGAAAAAAAAAATAGACAAACGATGACAATCTAAAACATGAACAGGTGAAATAGCTTGATTTTTTAAAATACCGGTACCATGACTTACAACTTCATCACATTCTAAAGACTCATCATATATAACTCCATTAATTTCGCAAAAATAACTTGGAGCATATACGCGATAAGATTCTGCGAAAAGATGAGATTCTAAAAGTGAATTTGCATCATCACGCGAACCAAACACAACTCATAATTTGTCAAGTGAAACCTTTTTGATTTCCTTGACAGAAGAGTACTTTTCGTAAATTTTGGATGAAATTAGTAAAACATTAATTGGAATTTGTTTTTTTTTTTTCGAAAAAATACCACAAAAGGACCAGCAAAAGAAATTGGATATATTTTTATACGAAATGTTTTAGCAGTAGAAGATTGTGGAGCTCAGAATCGTTGTTGGCAAGCGGGAGCCCCACGAAAAACCTTTCATTCCATTCTGACGTTACTATAGGAGTGAGGCGTCAAAGTTGTGCCATGCCTACTAGATCGTTTGATGTTCGATCCGCTGCTACATTCTCGGATATCTTTCAACAGGCTTTTGATTGTCAGCCATCATAACAGGGTTGGATGACAAGATCTATGACAATGTTCATTCAGTACCACACATCCTCCCTCTTCTCAGGAAAAAAAGTTTTAAGTGATGAGTTTTCACATCGTTTTCGTCATCACGAAAGCTTTTAGGAATTCAGGATACATCTTTCACATCGCTAAGAACTTCCCCGATGTATACTGTCTCATATCTCAACTGTTCACTTGTACATGCGACTTGGAAACATTTTTCCGCTGTAGGATACGGTGTTGAACTTATTGATCGGTTGAATGTCGTTCCATTCATTAGAAACGGCAAGCTTATTCTATGCAATGACATCTCTAAGGCGAACTAATTTTGGACAAAATATTGCTATTAATAAACTGACATATACATGTTGAACAGAGTAGCATCAGCGTTTGACTCTCATCTTGTTGTACATTCAAACCACCTTACTTTCACGGAAATACTCACTCGAAGACTTGTTTGGCTGTTGTTACTTGTTTTGATATAACATACCTTGATCTGCTAAGTTACTAGACATCATTGGGCTTACATATGTTATTCTATAGATACATTTTCGACCGCCAGTCGCGCATGCATGTGAGCATCACTTTTATTAGGAACCAATTTGTGACCACTAGTCGCGATAGCAAGTGTACACCACCATTGCTTAGAGCAAATATACGACCACTAGTCGAGCTTAAAACATCAATAATACTTGATAGGAACAAGTATACGACCACCAGTCGAGTTAACAACATTAATAGCAGTTACTAAGAACAAGTATGCGACCACCAGTCGCGGTAGCAAGTGTACACCACCATTGCTTAGAACAAATATACGACCACTAGTCGAGCTTAAAACATCAATAATACTTGATAGGAAGAAGTATTCGACCACCAGTCGAGTTAACAACATTAATAGCAGTTACTAAGAACAAGTATGCGACCACCAGTCGAGGTAGCAAGTGTACACCACCATTGCTTAGAACAAATATACGACCACTAGTCGAGCTTAAAACATCAATAATACTTGATAGGAAGAAGTATACTACCACCAGTCGAGTTAACAACATTAATAGCAGTTACTAAGAACAAGTATGCGACCACCAGTCGCGGTAGCAAGTGTACACCACCATTGCTTAGAACAAATATACGACCACTAGTCGAGCTTAAAACATCAATAATACTTGATAGGAAGAAGTATACGACCACCAGCCGAGTTAACAACATTAATAGCAGTTACTAAGAACAAGTATGCGACCACCAGTCGAGGTAGCAAGTGTACACCACCATTGCTTAGAACAAATATACGACCACCAGTCGAGCTTACAACATCAATAATACTTGCTAAGAACAAGCATACGACCACCAGTCGAGTTAACAACATTAATAGCAGTTACTAAGAACAAGTATGCGACCACCAGTCGAGGTAGCAAGTGTACACCACCATTGCATAGAACAAATATACGACCACCAGTCGAGCTTACAACATCAATAATACTTGCTAGGAACAAGTATTCGACCATCAGTCGAGTTAACAACATCAATAGCAGTTACTAAGAACAAGTATGCGACCCCCAGTCGCGGTAGCAAGTATCGCTTAGAACAAATATGCGACCACCAGTCGCTCTTGCAATATCAATATTGCTTATATGATTACAGGAAATAGTTTGCGTTTGATTGATAGGAACAAGTTTGCGACCACCAGTCGCTCTAAGGACATATTCATTTCCATCATCTGTCGCGTTAAAGACATTACTTTTTTTTATTGCAACCACCAGTCGCTTTTAGGGACATTTTTTCCATTGCAATCACCAATAGTGGCAAGATTTTTTTATTGCAACCACCAGTCACGTTAAGGACATTTTTTTTTGCATTCCAAACACCAGTTGTGTTAAGGACATTTTTTTTTTCATTGCAACCACCAGTCGCGTTGAGGACATTTTTTTTTGCGTTCAAACATGTTTTTTTTTTAACATGGCATTTATTTAGAAAACAATAATGAATTAAGCAGGTTTCAATAGTTTGGATTTCACCGGTTATCGACACAAAATTCAAAAAAAATCACCGATTCAGTATGCTCCACACTTAACTTGTTCGGTAAACATTACTGGATACACAATGTACTGAAGCAAATAGGAAAGAAAACAATAATGTGCACTATTGGACAAATTTGACCAAAACATCGATAATACTGAATCGATTCAAATTCGATACGTCGCGACGAATCGATTCGTTTATTAAATTGAATCTCTTGTATCGATTCGATTTTTCCGCTCTAAAGCAAATTTAAAAGAACAAAATAAGACCAAATCCCTTGCATTAGGGTTTCATATTGCTTCAACATCAAAAAATCGATTAATTGGAACGAAAAATCTACTTTTGGAACATCAATTCAAAAACGGTAATGACTAGGAAAATTTGCACGCACTATCATTTTTCACTCTATCTTACTTTATTAGAAATGTGTGTATTATTACAGAAGAAACATTAAAATGATCACATACAACCAAAGCGAAGTTTTATTATTGTGAATATAGAAATTTGCAGAGTTGATAAATGTTACGGGAGTTTTTTTTGTACGATTGAAATTACTAGTTGATAAGTTATACAAATTGATTAATATTCAAGAAAACCACTAATAGAGCAACACTTCACTTCTCTTTTGCAAAATCATATTATCATACAGATTATACTTATTATACAAATTATACTTTATTATACGATATTTTTTTTTTTTTTTATACACATGTTGCACGGATATGTTCAATTGCCTTCTGCAAAAAAAATAGTTCAGTTCCTAACGTTATTCTTTTTCCGTTCAACTTATGCAGAAAATAGGTCCCTGATAAAAGCAAAGTGCGCACTTCATAACTTATGAATCAGCTCGAAATAAACATAATCTTTGAATTGGATAAAACAGATGAAACACTTCCGCCATTTTTTTTTTTACATTCAAATATTTTCATCGCAGCAATCTGTTTGAATTCTAAAGCAAAACAAAATATTCACTTCAAAGCCTGCATCGCTCAACTCAAATAGTTGAGGTGATGCTGGTGTTCAATAAGAGCAACAACAAGAACAGATAGAAACATTACTGCTTCAACGAGTAGTAAAGCGACTAATATTACTGTTTGCGTTTGACGTGCAAATCTATTCTAACTTGGCTTCAAATGCAGTAACACAAAGTAACCAAAGGATACTTAGCAACCATAGTCCATATAACCGCCAACCTATCAATGAAAATCAATCTTTGACTTCGCTTTCGTTGTTGAAAATCTTACCGCGTTTGGTGCTCCCACATTTGATATTTGCGCTTCAAACGCACACAGAAATACATATTCATGAAATATTTCCTCTTCAATTAGTTTTCTCTTATTCATAGAAAATACCACATTGCTGTTTACTTACAGATATATGCCTTTTTTATCAGCTTCAAACTTCCCTCCACAATCACTCTGAACACTTATTTTCACACGCGGTTTAAGAAGTATCGACACAAACACATTTTCTAGTGGACACTCCCGCTTGCTAACGAATCCAGGCTCTCCAGGAACATGAAAATGTATTAAAAATTCTGGCAGGTTCGCCAAATGTGGAGCTCAGAATCGTTGTTGGCAAGCGGGAGCCCCACGAAAAACCTTTCATTCCATTCTGACGTTACTATAGGAGTGAGGCGTCAAAGTTGTGCCATGCCTACTAGATCGTTTGATGTTCGATCCGCTGCTACATTCTCGGATATCTTTCAACAGGCTTTTGATTGTCAGCCATCATAACAGGGTTGGATGACAAGATCTATGACAATGTTCATTCAGTACCACACAAAGATGATGGTCCCGGTGGAGGATCACCATCTTTTTAAACAGAATTATGCACATCAACATCCATAATTGGGGTGCAAAAATATCAAAATTTAAAACAAAATCAAAACTTTTAATGAAAACAATTAATAAAAATAATAATAAAAAGATACTTAGGAGCTCCAAACTTAAATTTCCACGCGAAGATGAGATTTAAAGCTTAAACTTGATGTAACGTCCTCTTGATAATATTGTCCTCGCGCACCACACTGCAATAACTTCCTTCGAACCACACAGGTAAATACTTCTTCCGCACCATACAGGAGGAATCCAAAATCGAACAATCCTTTGAATCTTGTTCAGGAGATCTTGAAATACCGACGAATAACATCCGCTTGAAAATCTTCAAACACCGCACCACACAGGATATATTCTCCTACCGCACCACACAGGAATAGCAATAATCAGCCTCTCTTCAAATCGTATCACAAACGGTCCAAATCCACTCAACTTGAAAATTTTCTCTCCTGAAATTCAGAGAAAAATGTCAGTTGCTTGAAAAAAGAACGTCCTGCCAGATCAACGCCTACTGAAGCAATGACCCTCCTCCACGTTGTGTCATAGGCTTTCGATATATCCAGGAAAACAGCCTGAGCATAGTGTCCTTTATCAAGATGATCTCTAATTGTTCCTTCCAATTGCACTGAAGGGTCTGTGGTGGATTTCGTCTTTATGAACCCAAACTGATATTTGTGCAATAACTGTTTGGTTTCCAAAATAAAAAAATATCGAAATCGAATGTTTACCATTTCAAAAAAAAAAATTTGTAACACAACTATGTATTCAAATAAATTGACCTATAGTTCAGTAGATTTGTTCTATTCTCTTTACCCTTGTATATTGGGATCACATTTGACTTAGTCCATTCTGCAGGGTACACCGATTGTTGCCATAACTTGTTATGAGTCTCCAGCCATAACTTGTTATGAGTCTCCAGCAACAGTATCAAAAGGCCGGCTCCAAAGGCACGTTCCCCACCAGTTGGGAGATTTGTGCCATCGCCATATTTGAGCCTATTTCATCATCTACCCGATGGGAGAGGAAAGGGAAGGGAAAGATGGGAGGAAATAGGAGTGGGGTCCCTTGAAGAGGGAAGATCGCATAAGCGAATGGAGAACATGTAGCTCCATACCACAATGGCTTCGAACAGCGCCCTTAAAAGGGCACTGCAAAACGCATGAGCGTAAATAGAGCCTATAGCTCATTACCACAGCGGGTTAAGAATAACAGAATGTCCTGAAGATTCAGGCTTCTGAATTCAGTTTCACTTAATAAGTGTTAACCAAATAATTGGAATCGCATTTGCGAAAAAACTGGACAGTTACATATCAGGTGATACGAAGTTCCATAATCGGAGTCACAACTATCACACACAAATGAGTCAGCACGCTGAATATTTGCCATGTGATAGTTGAGTCGGCAGTGGCCTGTCAACGCTCTGACCAAGAGACTGCAATTCTGCTTTGACAGATTTGTCAAATACTTCGCCACCCTTGGAGATGGCTCAGTAATGTACAATTTTGTTTGACGACACGACTCCTAACTATTCCAACATTGCTTGTGTTGAGTTGCCACCCAAGAATTTATCTGAAGCTTCACCCAGCACTTCGAAATTGGAAAAGCCGGCCAATGAAGTCATGCGATGCTCCATCGCGAGCTAGCTCATCAGCCAATTCATTTCCAGCGATGGAAGAATGGCCAGGTACCCATACAAGGTTTACAGAGTTGACTGAATTATGTTCCTCAATTTGAGTTCGACATGCGATAACAAGCTTCGACCTTGAGTTGGCCAAAGCAAGAGCTTTTATAGCAGCCTGACTATCTGAACAGAAGTGTATGACTTTACCCATTACGCGCTGTTGAAGTGCTGATTGCACTCCACACATAAGAGCAAATATTTCCGACTGAAAAACGGTGCAGTTTCTACCAAGTGAGTAAAACTGATTCAGCCTAAGCACACGAGAATATACTCCTGCACCAGCTCTACCTTCAAGAAGGTATCATACTATATTGTTTGATATACTTCTTTCCAAATAGCCAGACGTCCACCCTTTCCATGAAGGGAATTGTGTGGTAAATGTCCTGTAAGGAAAAAGACAAGCAATTGTGAGATCACTTGGAGCAAGGACAATTTGTCCCAATTCACCAAAAGTGGAAACAGCGAAGTGTGTGTAGATTTACGATTCACTAGATTTTTTTCCAGTAGATCCAGTACCCATAAACGGTAAGAGCAAGAAAGTGCTTCTTGTTTAAGATATATGTGTGTAGTATTAAAGAGCAAATGGAAAAACAGTAATAAATTATTTACGATCGATGATTATGAATATACACAAATTCAATTGTCATTGTATACACAAATAAAAAACCGTTAGTGTATTTCCTTCAGTGTAATCTTAAGCATCACACGACAGTTTTCACGTCCGGTCCGAGCACAAACGATAGAAGATCAACACGAAGATGCATTCTAACAATAAGAACGAATGAGAGCAAGTGAGCCGAATCGACGCGGTAGAGAAATGCGTCGATAGAGACAGCACTGGGATATGGTGGTGGAAGAAATGAAGAAGCGATAGAGAAAAGGAGATGGAATGTTTTCGGTAGCGCACTAGGACTCGCATTGGGATCAGGGTTGTCACATATACAGATTTATCTGTATTTTACAGATTTTATCGTATATTTTGTGACCAAGTATCTGTATATACAGATTACAGATTTTTTTGTAAAAAGACAGATTTACAGATTATGTATGCAGAATTCGGCCAAATTTATACAGATTTTACAGATTATCTAAGTTTGCTTGAAAATATATATAGAGTAAGGTGGGGCAAAAGTTCGAACTTAGTGGTATAATCAAAGTTTCCAGGAAAACAATAGCAGTTAAAACAAAACAAATACCATACAGTGAACCGTCAACATATGGGCTATAATTTTGCTGAACAAACTTGTGTCAAAATATTTACCCATTTTTAGTTATAACAGTTTCAAAATTAATAATAAGACATTTCAGAAGAAAAGAGGTCAGACTGATTGGTCTAAAACTCTTCGCTACTTCATACGACGCACGTCCTCCTTTCGGGATAAACTTTACAGTCATATCACGCCAGGATCTGGGAATGTACCCGGTAGCGAAACTGCTCACAAGTAGCTTTTTCAAAACAGGTTTGATAAACTCAAATCCCTTTTGGAGCAGAACAGGATTAATCCCATCCGCTCCTGAAGATTTGAAAGGAGCAAAACTATTAAGTGCCCATTGAATCGATTCAGTAGTTACGATACTGCGAGCCGAAGCCATAAACTTGTAACTACATGAAAAGACATTTGGTTCATCCGTAGATGCTATGTCCACACATATGGGGAAGTGTGTATTGAATAAACATTCTAAAACTTCTTCATCAGAAAAAGTAAAGTCACCATTAGGTAAGCGAATTTCGTTCACTTGTAAATCCTTAGATTTTGCAAGGAATTTGTTCAGCCGACTGACTTCACTCAAACTGTAAACATTTGTACAAAGGTTTTTCCAGCCGGATCGTTCAGCAGAACGAAGAGCCTTCTTGTAATCCTTGCGAGCCGACTTGAATGACTCTGATCCAGCTGAACGGCGTCTGTTCCAACTCCTTCTACATTGTTTCCTGAGTCTAGTCAGATCGGAATTCCACCATGGGGTCCCTCTTGTAGTCTTTACAGACCGCAGAGTACATGCTTCTTCAAAAGCTTCCATAATGTAGGATGTTGTAGTATCAACGGCATCATCCAGATCACTTGGGTTTTCAATGAATGGAGAATATCCATCAAATTTGGTCGCAATCAATTTATTATAGGTTTCCCAGTTTGTTGACCGGGGATTCCTAAAACGCAAAGTCTGTGCAGTTACATGTGAATGTTCAAAGAAGATGATACATGCCAATTCGTCAACTCGTGACTGATTCTATATGAGCAGAGCGTTATGTCTAACACTTCTTCTCTATTAGAAACCACGAAGGTTGAGCGACTGCCTATGTTAAGTAATCCTGTACTACAAAGTATTCTATCAGACTGGAGCCTCTGAAATTGATATCTGAGCTGCCCCAGATGATGTGATGAGTATTGGCATCACTGACCAAAATCAGCGGAAGGCCTTTTGTTACGCAGTGTACGACAACTCGTTTGAAGTCATCCGTTGGGGATGATTCATCATGTGGTAAATATACCGAACAATAGACGTATTTCCTGTTGAGGTCACCAACAAAAACATCGATTGTGTCAGCACATACATCTCTGGTAGTTAACTCAGAAAAGAGTGTAGCAACGCTTGCTTTATTAACGAGCACGCATGCGCGGGGCTTAGAGCGCGAGTTTGCCATTTCAAGTTTTTTGAAAGTAACACCCAGTCACAAGGTTACCTAGATAGAAGTTCCCTCTACGAAAGTAGAGTTCATGAACTAGCGCCACTTGGACTGCACCATTTTGCATGAGTCCGCAAAGATTGATCGTTGCTGTTCTTTTAGGCTGAAGATTGATCTGAGCTAACCTAACCGTAGCCACTACCCAAACTAGGCAGGATTAGGCTTTTTGCAATCTCAGCACTTAAAAGACCAGCAACGAAAAGACCAGATCGGTATCTATTAAAAGCCACCAAAGACGAAAGAGCACAGAATACACTGTGTAAAACGCATAATGCGAATCCATATAGGTGATAATGTTAATTAAATGTCAACATATTCATAATCCAACCATTATTAAGCCTCAGGATAGAGACTGAAGAAGGGCAGCCGATTATCTCCGAGAAACACAAGGTCACCTGCACTATTGCTCCGGGTAGCACAGGAAGGACTCAATACTGTGGAGGGCGCCCTGGTACCCCACATGCTCCGTTAGCGGTTAGGTTTTATTTAGACCCCCCTAACAATTCATTCTTAGGCACGGTACGCATCACACCATAAATTAAGGTTCACCTGTGAGGTGGACTTTTACCACCGGAACAGGAAGTCCGTAGTGTTAATTCTTAGCCAGTTAAAACAACCGCTACCGACACTACGCGGCTATCTAGGCTGCTCGGGAAAAGGAGGTTAATATTGATGCCCAAGCAGTTGTTTAAAACATTCAAATAACCATTGCAATACCAAAATGTGAAGTAAAATTCGAATATGTGATTATAGACGATGGTCTTAAACTCTTGACCAATCTTGAAAATGTGAGGAGAAGGCAATTTCAACGCACTCGCTAACTGGGGCTGATTAGGAAAAAGTGGGAGCTATTATCAAAAAAAAAAAAAAAAAAATGAAAGTACCTGGCACTGATGATGTTTTTAACATCCTCATCAAGAAACTTCCCGAGAGTTGCTTATCATTCTGGGTTGATATATTTAACTTATGTTTTCGGTTGGAACATTTCCATAACAAATGAAAAATGACAAAGTTGTACCAATTTTAAAACCAGACAAAATCCTACAGAAGCTTCTAGCTATCGTCCGCTTGCTGCCTTCTATCAGGAATTTTTTTTAAAAGGTCATTTTGAACAGAATGATGGTTCACATCAACGTTAATTTTATTTTTGCCAATGAACAGTTCGGATTCCGAAATGAACATTCAACCACTCATCAACTTTTAGGTGTAACAAATTTGGTTCATTACAACAAATCTGAAGGCTTTTTCACTGGTCTTGCTCTTCTTGACATAGAAATAGCATTCGACAGCGGTTGACATGGAGGCTTGAAAGTAAATTAAAAATAACCTTAAATTTTCCAACATACATTGTTATCTGTTAAATCGTAGACTTCAGGTTAATTATCAGAACTCCAAGTCTGAAAGTCTTCCTTTTCTTCAAGGCAGCATTATGGGACTAATATTTTCACTGCTGACTTACCTGACTTACCTCAGGGATGTCAAAATTCTTTGTTTGCGGATGACACAGGCCTCTGGAAGATTTCTCCTAATGCGTTCAAAATTAAATTTATGATATTCCACATGCAGGATTCAGAATTAAATTGCGTAAATGATTCTGAAGCTCCCTCCCTGATAAAGTACAGTATGTTAACAATCAAGCTCTATCCCATGATATGGCTAAACATTTTTTTAACTAAATGATAATTTGCTTGAAATTATTTAGAAGCAATTTACAACTAATGCCAAAAAGATCAAGAAGAAAATTACTTGCATTTTACAACACAAAACGGACAACCATCTATCCTTCCTTCACACGGCTGACTGTTGGTATTCTCCAATAAAAAACACCTGGGTTCATCCCAACCGACCCCAACAGTTTCGCGCATAACTGAGCAATGAACATTCGGGATGGATGCATATTTCATTCGCGCTGTTACAAGCATCTACCAAGTGGCTCTTGCCCTGGCTCAGGTGGATCTTCCTTATCCTTTCTATCCTTGTCGCTGTCGTCTGATTGCACTACCGTTGCAGTTGTCATCCAATCGACCTCATGTGCTACCCCGTGGCTTCTGTTCCACGCTCGCTCCGGTACAACATAACTAGGGGGCTAAATCACGGTGACAGGCAAAATGAAGCAAAATGTCTTGTTACATCATCCTTCTTCGTTAGCTACGAGGCGGCCGAGAGCCGCCACACAATGTTTTATTTCGTGGGTTTTGTGTGCTACACAAATGTGTTATACCGTTGAATAAACCGTTTAAATATTTTCCATGTTGTTCCAACATTCTCAAAGTTGTTAAATATACCGTCGATGGGGGTGACAATGGGTCTTGGGGGTGAGATTGGGTCAAAACGGAAGAATATGTTTTGTGAAATATTTCAGCTAATAACGCTGATATTACTAAAATTAATAATTCATATGTTAGGGAACATATTATTACACATAATTCATAGCAATATGCATTTTTAGAAATAGTAGTTTTTGTTTACTACATCAATAAACTTGCATGTTGAAACTAGATAAAATTTATAACATTATATTTCTCCTGTACAAAGTATCACGCATGTACTCTAGCCTCTATCGTTGTATTAGTAGAATGTTGAAAGTCTTTTCATTACACATCACAGGTATTTTCCGGAATCTGTTTGATTTTCCCACAAAAAAATCATTTTTTTCGGTACGATGTCTAAAACATTGAAAATGGGGGTGAGATTGGGTCAAGCAAGAACGATAGTAAATGAAATTCCAAGTTCACTTTTTTGACATTTTACGGTGCCGGGTGTTCTCTTTTTTCATTAAGATGTGTTTATTCTTTCTGAAACATCAAACAAGTCTACTTGAGTATTCCGTGCATTGAATAACAATACAACTTCTCAAACCGGCAACTGTTTTTCGTGCGCAGCAACATCGTAAATTTTTATCAAAAGAGTGTTTTTTTTTCTAAATTTGATCATTTATCAGTGTTTTCATATTATAGAAACATCTCACGGAAGTACAAATGAGTTGGATCGCTGAAATACTGGGATTATGACGTCAACTTCTGCCTGAAATTTATTGATCGTGGAATGTCGCACCAAAATTTAACTATTTGCGAAGGTTTAAAATGATCACTCTTTCAGTACACCTTTGGGGAAACTGAATGGGCTTTATAGCAATGGGGATGAAGACAATTTGAGGGAAACACCAAGATAATTTATGTAAACTTGACGATAAATGTTGGGTTTACATATTTTTTCTCATAGCTCTTCAATTTTCAGTATAATCTTTCTTTTAAGTGGGTTTATCATACTTGTGAAACATCTTAGATATCTTTTTGTCTTGTTTGCATCGTTTTTTATCAATATTTTTCAGTTGTGAATGGTTTTGAAATCATATTCTCAAAAACAAGTAATTCCAATTACAGTGATCCACTGTCACCCCCTCTAAGGGGTGAGATTGGGTCATTTTTCTTTATCTTGTGGTGCCGCTGTGAATAAATAGTTGTCTTTAATTTTTTTAACAGTTGTTAATGTACCATCAAAGTACATACACACCAAATTTGAAGTTTATTGGAGTTAAATTGCGATAGTTATTCAAAAAATAAATTGCACATATCCCTTTTTGACCCATTGTCACCCCCAACGACGGTATTCAAACATATTTTTGACATTATAACTGTCTAACTATCTGGGCCTTCCTTAGCCGAGTGGTTAGAGTCCGCGGCTACATAGCACAGCCACTCTGAAGAAGGTGTCTGGGTTCGATTCCCGATCAGTCCAGGATCTTTTCATAATGGAAATTTCCTTGACTTCCCTAGGCATAGAGTATCATCGTACCTGCCACACGATATACGAATGAGAAAAATGGCAAGTTTGTCAAAGAAAGCTCTCAGTTAATAACTGTGAAAGTGCTCATAAGAACACTGAGTTGAGAAGTAGGTTCTGTCCCAGTAAGGTCGTTATGCCAATAAGAAGAAGAAGAAGAAAAAGAAGAAGAAGAAGAACTGTCTATCTCTCAAAAATGAGAGGTTATTGGTCAACTTATGTTCGAAGCTTTTTTGTTTAGCATTGAAAACGTATGAAAAGCCGACCAACAAATGAAACAAGATTAGAACAGAATGTGTTAAGTGTCAAGTGTTAAGATTCAAAAACTTAAAAAATATTGCGAATCCTAATATAACTATAACTGTAATAAAAATAAATTTCAAGAGTATTACAGAATAACTTTTTTTGCAAGTTATTTTACTGTTCATAACTATGAAGGTTTTACAACAAACATACAAATGCAATATCAAATATAGAACAAATGTTGTTATAAATGACAAAACAGAACAAAGCCATCTATATGACGTGCCATCATTCCAGTTCAATATATAGTCGTTCTGGCACTAAATCGAATAGCGCCTTCCTCTTTTTTCACTAGCGCTGCCTTTCCTATACGTTTAACTTAGTATCGGAAGTAGTGCGCTGTATGGCACAATATATGCTCTATACAGTGCACTACTTCCGACTATAGGTTTAACATACAGCCCAGGTAACAATTTGAAGTTTCTCAAACGCTTTTACAACTAATTCAATTCAGCCTTTGTTTGAACAAAAGCTGTTCATAGCCTCCATACACTGTTGTTCAGCTATTAAACATCTAATTCTGGCGATTTTATTCAGCCTTAAGCTTAATTGAAGCTATATGGAAGGCTGAATAAAGGTCTAACATCCGCTTATTCAAGCCACTTTCAATAATGATAATTCTATTTTTAGAAAAGATGGCAATCTTCGAAAGCTTAATAATCGCTTATTCATCCATTATTCAACTATAAACCAAAAAATGTTAATATATTTAGAGTGAGGTGGGGCAAAAGTTCGACCTTAGTGGTATAATCAAAGTTTCCAGGAAAATAATAGCAGATGAAAGAAAACAAATACCATACAGCGAACCTTCAACATATTGGCTATAATTTTGCTGAACAAACTTGTGTCAAAATATTTACCCATTTTTAGTTATAACAGTTTCAAAATTGATTGTCTTAAACGAACTTTTGCCCCACCGGTGGGGCAAAAGTTCGTTGGCTAAAACACAAAATATCAATACTTTTATGCCAGGCATACTTTATACCAGCCGTAAACTTATGTTTGCCGAAAAATACAAACTAAATTTTCATCAAAAAATGCCCAAAACAGGATTAATTGTGATACATCAATTTTGTTGTCAACACAAGCTGGTAATGAATACGATTTCGTACAGGTAAATAAAAATGTGACAAAGAAATTTGAGTGATTGAATGTAGTGTTCTATATTGTTGTTACCCAAGGTCATCGATGCCGAATTCAGGAGTTTTTTTTCGACAAATTGTTCGCCCGTGTGCGGCATGTCCACTTTGGGATGTGGACATTTGTTGTTCGATGAAAAAGTTTTATAATAATTAATTAAGTGTTTGGCCCAATAGTTGGAACATGTTTCGCTAATGGCTGTTGATTTGATTAAAGCTTTAAATAACCTTTGATCAATATGGTTCAGGTTGGCTGAACAAGGGTTAAAACTGTAGATGGAAAATAGTTTGTTCAACTTTATATTCAGCTTTGAGTAAACTGCTGAATAAGAGTGTTTAATAAGCTTTTCTTCAAATTATTGTTCAGCATTCACGGTGTTCAGCCTTGTACACCATTAATCAGCCAATGTTCAACAATTACTCTTGCTTTCATTGTTACTTGGGAGGAAAGGCAGCGGAAAGCGCAATTCGGCTCAGTACCAGAACGACTATATTTTGCACTGGAATGATGGCGTGAATGGCAAGGCATACCGCTGACGACTGGAAGGTCTCGAGATCGAAATACTGCTTTCTGTGAGATGGTGCTGCACATGATGAGATTTTATTATGACTGTTATGTCATGATAAGCATTTACACTGCTTTTTGAAGTGCAGTGAGTCGCGAATTATACTTTTTTTAAAGCAAACTCAATTTACGTCACTTTTTTTTACGAAGTACATGAATTGAGCTTAGACAATTTTGTGGGAAAGTATGTAATGGAATGATTTCTGGTTGGAGAAAACCGTTGGAAACCCATGCAATATGGGTATTTTTGAAACGGGCGTGATGAGGAGATTACTAAAATCGATGTCACGGTGCTCCCCTGACCGTTATTATCAGAAAAAAAATCTCCATCAAATCTATGCTCACCAGTTGATTTCTATAGCTAAGCTGCATGTCTGGGCAAAATTTTAAAACAATCGTAGGGCCGGTTTTGAAGTTACGCCATTTTGAATGTGTAAGTCCACTAATTCAAAGGAAATCTGAGATATTTAAACGTTTAAAGTTTTCATTGACCGTGATTATCAGAATAGATATAATATTACAATTTGAATCAATGGTGGTTTATAAAGTTATTTGTAACTTTTGGGAGGAATTTTGAATGAGAAGATCAAAACATTTGGGGTTACGCCCTTTTGGAAATATTACCATTGAAACACTGATTTAAAATAGATTAGTTAGGTTATACCTTTGGGCATATGCAAATGTTTTCACATGTGTTCACATTCCACTTATATGCCGCCAAAGTATTTCACAATCAACTGATTTTTCCTAGGCTCAAGTGTTTTAAGGCATTACAGAGCTTAATGCATCATGTAATCAAATTAGTTCTTGAAGCACAATATTCTTGCTAGTTTGGTGAACCTATGTATCACGATTCAGATTATTTTACATGCAATTGATTGTTACCTGTTGTACATCGAAGCGAAGTATTCGTCATGGAATACTTTATGAGTTGAGTTGAGTTTTCGGGTATGGGTAGCAGTGTATGGAATAAAATAAAATTAACAACGTAGAAAGCAGCGATACAAAATGGAAGTAAACAATACAAAGTTAATTTTAAATGTTTGTCTCTGTCAATTTGGAAAACTTTGTGAAGCTCCCAAAGTATGATTTTTTTTTCGTTTGTAATGAGCCATAGCAGACTCGCCACTTTACTTCTCAAGCACAGTCTGCGATCGAAAACAAATAAAAGTTTACATGTGAATCTTCAGTTTGTGTAGGATTGAAACCATATTGTGGTTGGTAGACCAGCAGGTTATCAACAGGGCCTCAGAACAGTTTACGATCTTCCGGTAATCAAAACTGGAATTTACGTAAAATCCATGAACAACTCTGTTTTGACCATATTTTATATATTAAAAAAAAATGTACCCCTTGACTTTGAATTCTATTACCCCGAATACCCGAATACCATCTCCGCAAGTTCCAGTTTCTAGAATGGCATTACTTCGAATTCCATTATTACGGGACAATGTCATGCAAGGTAATTATATATTCGGGATAATAGCATTCAGTGTAATAGTGCGTTCAGGGTGATGGGAATCGGGTTAATGGAATTCAGAGTTAAGGTATAGAAACTTCTCATGAGAGTTTTCATTTTCAAGGAATACACGTAACATAAAGCTCTGAAAGTGTTATGATTTTAAATTCAATGAAACCAAATTATAACGCATATTTCTTACTTTTCTTAAGCATATTTCAGGTACTGAGGCTTTCTCTTCACGAGTTAGCATGTGAATGGATTGCTTGGTTTATACAATTATTTCACTATTGTATTTATCCAAAGCTTTTACGTGTTTGTGTAATCGAAAAGACCGAGAAACCCAAAGGTAAAATTGTAGATTTGTGAGAAACCTAAATTTAGTAATGTATGCTACAAATGATCACCACAAAAGTATTGACAGTGGTCTAGAGTTCCATAGTTTGACCCATGTGCAATTGAAGTTGATGTTCTGAGGCAGTACAAAATTAGCCGGAATAGTCAAGGAGGTAGCTTCTGCTTTTTCTTCTTGGCATTACGTCCCCACTGTATCTCTACTTAGTGTTCAATGAGCACTTCCACAGTTATCAACTGAGAGCTTTCTTTGCCAAAGTTGCCATTTTCACATCGTATATCGTGTGGTAGGTACGACCATACTCTATGCCCAGGGAAGTCAAGAAAATTTCCATTATGAAAAGATCCTGGACCGACCGATCCTGGCTTTGCGTTGTAGCCGCGGACTCTAACCACTCGGCTAAGGACAGCCCTATGTAGCTAATAGGGCCATAACAATATTTTGTTAATAAAAATAATGACAATGCCTTACAGCGCTTGAGTCTTTAAAAAAATAATCAATTGTGAAAGCCTTTGGCGACATGTAAGTGCAATGTGTCATTGAAAACATTGGGACATGCTTAACGGAATGCCTGCTTTAAAGAATGCCTCAATAATGTATTGGACATTAGTGTTTTCAATGGTTACACTTCCAAAAGGACGTAACTCCAGATTTCGTCTATCTTCTCATTCAAAACTTCACCAAGAGGTTACAAATAACTAAATAAACCAATTTTGATTCAATTTCGATGGTATATTTCATCTGATAATCACGGCCAATGAAAACCCGTTTGAATATCTCAGATTTCCTTTGAATTGGTGGACTTCTACAATCAAATGGGCGTAACTCCAAAACGGGCCCGACGATTTTTTAAAAATTTTGCTCAGACATGCAGCTTAGCTATAGAAATCGACTGGTGAGCACAGATTTGATGGAGATTTTTTTCTGATAATAACGGTCAGGGGAGCACCGTGGATGTCAGATACCATTTTGAAATCCAATATGGCGATTTACTGTTATGGGCAATATGGGTATTTTCGGAACAGGCACGACAAGCGGATGACGAAAATCTATATCCGACGCCATTTTTAAATTCAATTCACAATTTAAGATGATTTATTTTAAATCAACGAAGCTTTTGTACGCAAATTCAATTGATGTCACTTTATTACGAAGTGAATTCAAGAACATCTTTACAGATCAATGAGGAATTCTCGCTGAAACCAGGCCGCCATCGGCACCCATCGTTTGAATTCCAATTTTATGTCATTGATCGATAGTTTTCGATAAAATTTAAGGGTGGTTTTTTCGGTGGACCCCTAGTACGCCAGCTAGCTAAACAGTTTGCAAAAAAGCCCATTTTTTGATAAATCGGGTATTTCTTCACGTGATACGTCCAATATTTCCCTAGGAACACATAGAAAACTTAGTGGCATCGTATAGAGAAAGGATATAGCATTCATTTGAAGTTAAAACAATTTTGGCGGCCATCTTGAATTTTGCTAGTGAAATCGATTTTTCACCATTAGTGCACCGCTTGTTTTGAGTTCTGAGATCACCTTCAGGAAGCTGAGGAAAAATTGCGTAGGATAGGCTTCAAAACCTAGGTGAGCAATGGTATTTACCCTATGAAATGAACTATTTTCTAAATAATGTTCCACGATTTTGACGGCGAGTGCAATCAATGCAAAGATTATTTTTTGTACAACAAAGAAATAAGATTTCAATCGTTGGTGCTTTATTCTATTCAGATGAAGAACAGGAGTATTATATTGAGTGAAAAAATCTGACGGCCATCTTGGATTTTGACGCCATCTTGGTTTTAAGTAGTAGAATGAGTTTTCACCTTGTTAGCATTCAGCATGTCGAATTTAGAGGCTACCAATAAAAACAAGGTTTCGTATACTCTTCTTCTTAATATTCTTAATTTTCCTGACGTTACGTCCCTACCAGAACCGAGCCTGATACACAGCTTTATTAGTTATAAATACAGGTTATTGAATAGATTTTTTTTTATAATGCGATTTTTGAACCAGAATAATTCTTCGACATATCTTTGAATTCAGAAATAAGGAATAAATTAATTCAATGAATGAAAACCATTCTGAACCATAATGTATCGTTTTTACTACCGCCCAACATACATGTGAAAAATAGCGATATTGAAAGATGAGAAGCAGGCTTTGTTCTGATGTGGACGTAATGCCGCAACGCAGGTGTATCATTTTGATGTTGGAAAATCTGGCGTCTATCTTGGATTTTGACGCCATTTTAGTTTTTAGCAGTTGAATGTTTTTTTTACCATCTCAGCGCTCATCATGTTGAATTATAAGGCCTCTATTAAAAAAATAATCAGATTATTTCTTTCTTATCTTATCTCAGTTGCTTAACTGATTGCTCATTTCTATGAATGGTTTTAGACCAAATAAATTAAAGAATGAATGCTATTTTTTGCTAAGAATAAATGGGCTTTTTCACAAACTGCTTAGCTAGCTGGCGTACGAGAGGTCCACCAATCCGAAATCGAAAGAATTGCCCTTAAGTTTTATCGAAAATTAGCGATCAATGACAAAAAATTGTAATTATAACGATGGGTGCCGATGGCGGCCTGGTTTTAGCGAGAATTGCTCAAATGCTATTGAAAAAGCGCCCAAAATCGACAAGTCAAAACACTGTGCGCCGTTATCCTGAAAGTGCAACAGCGGACATGGAAGGGTAGAGAAATTCCTTTTTCTACTTTATTTGCTTCCGGATGAAGGGCATTTTTCTCCCCCAGCTGCTGTTGAGGTAGGTGGCGTGAGGATAAGAAGACCAGGAGCTTTAAACGGGTTAGATGTGAAAATGTCATATTTTTCATCCTTAACGATAAGGAACGGACCGAAGTGGGTGGAAAGAGTCACGTGTCCTGGAAAGCCAAGTACTATTACAGCGTGCTGGTTAGCTGAGCTATTCCGGTTTTGTCGTCCAATGTGGAAGTTGCCGATTGTGACGGGGTTGATTTAGCAGCAAAAAGCCAGGAAGGATGTGATCTTAAGGTTGGCTGACAAGATATGGCTGCGTGCTATCGATGTTTATGACGTTTTGAGGGTATCGATTGACGTTGACTGATTCCGAAAAATAAGTATATAATTTTGAAGTGACTACAGAGAAGCATTAGATATTTGTAAATAGCAACCAAATTAACAAGCATTAGAGTAGAGTAACACTCCGTGTTTTATCATAATGTATTCACTAGAATAATCAGACATAAGCGATTGGTTGAACATTTTAGCGATTAAAATATCGAAATAGCACTAAACAGTACATTTTTTTCTGGTTAATTGTTAATAATAAGCAATGATAAATGTATGCCCTGGGAAGTCGAGAAAATTTCCAACCCGAAAAGATCCTCAACCGGTGGGATTCGAACCCACGACCCTCAGCTTGGTCTTGCTGAATAGCTGCGCGTTTACCGCTACGGCTATCTGGTGCCTTTATTTATATAGGGTCAATAATGGCGCCGGCCACATCCTTGCAGTCAGGTGGGATTGGAGGAAGGAATGTTAGTGTGTAACCTTTGCCATTTGGAGACCGTGTTTGCCTCTGCATCTCCACAAAGGTTACTGGGAGGAATGTTTGTTAATGGGGAGGATCGTTGGGTCACAGGATTCACTTTGATAAGCGATTAGACCATGAGAAAAAAATATTTGTGAGGTATAAACATTCTAATATGTATATATAATATTTTCACATAATATGAACAATTTCTATGTAGATGAAAATTATGCCGACACTTACAGTGACGAATCATCCAATGTTTGTTGAATAAAGTGAAACTTTCGCAAGTCTACACTTGTAGTGTCGAACCATTCAAAGTTTTTTTTAATTACTCAAATAGAGATAAAGAAAAATGGAGTGTTTTGAAAAAAAAAAAAATTAAACATAAATAATTCATGAATCAGAGTTTATGTCGACACTCCCAGTGACGAACCATTCATGGTTTGTTGAAAAATCATGTTTACGATTGAATGTGCAGTCATACATATTTTATAGATTAGAAATAGTAGCATGAAACGAGCTCACCAATTGATCCGTCACCCTTGACTGAGCAGCAACAATCCACTTTCAGCTTCACTCATTTGCTCGGCAATATAAAAGCACTCAGAGAAAATAGGCGCGCGACCCGAGAGGGAAAACAACTGACAACTTCTCGGGCTTTCTTGACGCACTGCGTCAAGGTCGAAGGATCAAACACTATAAAAACAATCAAATTAGCAATTATAAGCAAAAATTTAAAATGTTTCAAGCAGAAAAAATTAATGAGCATTAAAAAACAAAAAACTTTGTGTTCGTGTGAAGAAAAAGTTATGAAAAATTTCTGAAACAGTTGAAAAAAAATGGGCGAAAATTTATTTTTCAATTTGTATGGGAGTCGCCGGTGAAACCGTCGCCAAAATCATCGCCAGCCAACCAGCAGCAGCGAATTTGACGTTTTATCAGTCTTACCAACATAACGGCAAATCACCTCCTTTGATTCGTTTGCTGGCGATGATTTTGTCGGACTGTTTGAAAGTTGGCGGCGCGTTTTGTTGTCAAAGAAACAGACAATACCCAACTAGATGACCCAACAAGCCTTGTTTTGTCTCGCAGTAGGCTGTATAAAAAAATAAACTAAGAAGGTGTCAGGTTTAGTTTTTCTATCCGTAATATTGAGAATGGACCAATGCACGAGTTTACTAATTAGACGTTTGAGCGGTGCCAAATTCACTGGTTACCATGGCCACTTAAATAACACGGCGCCGCTCAAACGTCAAATAGTGAACTCGTGCATTTATCCATAATTAGAAGCACTATAAACAGGTTTAAGGACGAATGAACTTTGGGTTAAAGTCTCTTAAGATAAACAACTGATACTGTAACAGGTTCATTTTCTCACCCACGTGCAATATTTGTTTGGAACTTGTTAAACAGGAACACAAAATTTCCCATCCGTAGGAGAGTAAAAAAACCCACGCATTGTTTCATCTGCAAAATTGAACCACATGCGATTCATTCGAGACTTCATTACCCGTGCTCGAGCAAAACGCCTCCGTCTCCAGAAATCAAAAGCAACACAATATGCCCCTTTTAGCGCTTGAAAGGCATCGGTAACCATGGAATCCAAGCTCACCGTAATCACTTCTCAGTTTGCTTGACAACCACCACACAGTGGCTCTTGGGTGGATAAAACTTGAAAAATTGAAGTCATGAAATCGATCGCCTCTTGAACAGCACTTACTCTTTGTTATCTTGCTAGAAAAAGGTTCCCAGTTCAAACCTATTCTCCAAGTGTTTCCAATGATTTTTGGATCACTTCATTACTTATGGATTTTTGAGGACAAATACCGTTTGGCAATCTCGAGGTACTCTATGCCATGAGAAGTCAAAACATTTTCCAGCCCGAGAAAATCTTCGACCGTTATGATGCAAAACCACCACCCCGATGATGGTCTAACTGTCATGAGGATATCAACGTTGACAAATCGTCATTCTCAAAAGATATAGAAAACTTTTGAGAGTTTGTCCAAATGTTATATGCATCCGCGCCACTGTAATCCGTCCAGCCGTGAATCTCAGCCTTTTATCTTACCTTGCGGGGAACAAATATAGCCATGGAATGCTGGAGTAGGTAAAAAAATATAAAAACCATATCTCCTCTTCAAAAGTACTACTAAGCTGCCGAGCAAAAACTCGGCTAGCACATCTCATCTCACGGAGCGAAGAAAAAACAAAGGCATGAAAAAACAATTGTACTCATCTTTCAGCCTCCGGTCCCCCTCTTTTCCCTGGCTCCGGGAATACTTAACAATTTAATACCCACAAACCACAATCCAGCCGTCGAATAAAACACATTCCCTCTCCTTTGGTGACTGCCTTTCTGAAATAAAGTTACACAAAATCAGGTTCCTATGAACCAACTTATCATGTGTTTCATTTTCAAATATTCAAAAAAATTTTTTTTTATGATTTCTGCATAATTTTCCTTATAACTTACGACGCAAAGAGATCCTTAGTATTAGTAGCGAAGCCTTTTTTTATGTGTTATATATTTTGCAAAAAGAGGAAGAATAATTACAGAAGCAGGTTTTTTAGCATATGTTGAAATAACACACCTGATTTGTTGGTCCAGAAGAGCTTGATTTTGTGCGATTTATACTCATGTTGCGTTACTTCGTTTAAACGTGACTACTTCGCGTATTGCACCACACCACCCATTCGTGAAAACCAAGTGGCACTGAGTAAACCACAAGGACACATCCACGACAACGACGTCGAGTGGAAAAAGTACATGGCCATTGGCAAAGCTGCTAGTGTTGAGCAGCACCGAGTGGGAGATGGAGAAATACCATAGATAAATTATAAGATGACTCAAGTAAACTAAAAACAATAGGTACGTGACGAAAGCACGAGTGTCATTGTGATAAACGGATGAGACCGAGCTTAAAACAGTGTTAAGCTGTTTTAGTGCTCTACAGAGTAGAGCTAGGATCAGTTCAAGATATGAATATGTCGGAATATTAAATGAAAATGCACATCAATCGTGGCAATAGAAGATTGCCACGATTTTTGTCTAAAATGTTTAAAAAGTTTATTCAACATTTGTTCCAATATTTCGACATTGGGAACTTGGGAAGCACTCATCAAAAAAAATCCTGCCGTTGGAATTACTTTGAGAATTATTCCATGATCGATGTTTGGTATTAAAGTCACCAATGACAAAAACATTTGACTTATTGCGAGTAGATTTTCGCAAGTCAGTTTGGAGCAAATTAACTTGCTGTCCAGAGCATTAAAAAGGCAAATAGGCAGCTTTGAAAGTATATTTACCAAGCTGTGTTTCAACAGAAACACCTAAAGTTTCAAAAACTTTAGTTTCAAATAACGAAAACAGTCGAACCTGATTTATACGCCTTTGAATGATGATTGCAACTCCCACACATGCCCCATCAAGTCCATCATTACGATAAACAAAAAAGTTAGGATCTCTTTTGAGTTTAGATCTAGGTTTCAAAAACGTTTCACTAATAATTGCTATATGCACGTTATTAGCTGTAAGAAAATTAAACAGCTCGTCCTCTTTACCATTCAGAGAACGAGCATTCCAATTTAAAATAATTAAATGTTTATTTGGATCCATTCGAAAAACGTAATCCAATAACAATTTGATATGTAAATTTTACACCAACTTGGACTGCTTAAGTCATGGTGGTGGCTTTGAACATTGCATCAATCATTAGATTCAATTGTTCAGTTAGAAAATTAAAATTAGAGGCAGACATATCACTTGAAGTGGGTACATTTGATGATGTTCCGTTAAAATTTTCGGTAGACGAAGAGGCGGAGTAGATGTTACCTGTGGCGGTAGGTTTTTTTTTCCATTTAATTTGAAACAAGAAGAATGGGTACTCATAGTACGAATAGGGGAGGAGTTCAAATTACCTGCTACGATATCTGTAAAGGATTTACCGTACATTCGAATGTACATTCGAAATTAAAAGATACAAACGGCTACCCGAGGGATTCTTTTTTTTGACGTTGGATAACGTCTTACGGCAACATACTGGGGTACAATTTCGAAAAACGAAAAATCGCTCGCGTCACGAAAAGTGGTTAGATTTTGACTGTTAATAACTTACTAACGCCCGGATAGATTTTCAAGATTCTTGCACCAATCGATTGGAAATCTTTCTACGAATCTACTCGAACAATGAAAACTATTGATTCTCATGACTAAACTATTGGAAAATTGAGAAATATCGAAGCATGTCTTATTTTTCATAGAAAAGCACATTTTTCTTGTGTATTCCTGACACAGACATCATTGCGCGATATCTTAGCCACTTTCGTCATTCAAAGGGAAACGCCCCTTTCGGTCTTCTTCTTACTTCTCTCCATTATCTCGTGTTCAGTCGAAGCCAATCAAATTCCACTTCACGCGCACGCGCACGACCGCATTTTAATTAAATCGTCTTCGGTAATCTTTTGGTGTGTTTCTGTCTAAGAATGGAATAAAAACCCAGGTCGATCGATTGTGACTACCACCAACCGTCCTTTTCAGGACAACAATTTCATTTTGAAAGAGAGTTATGAGAATTTTACACCGTGAAGAGCGACATTACTGGTGAATGGATGTGATGGATTCATATTTCGGTCAGTCATTTGCATGCAATCTTTCATAAGCGTCAACATTAGTGCTTTACGAGAATCACAGGGCCAAGAAATCAATTTCCCATCGCACTCTTGCAGGGCAATCTTCGACATTGTGTGCATGAGAGATAAATTGGGGATGGCACTAGAATGAGGATCCCGGTTTGCCTCGCATTATGCGATGATTGAATAATGCCGTTGTCGTCGTCGTCGCTAACCACATGCATGACAAAGCGATCAGTATAAACTTGTCGATTTGAAAGCTATAACTTATCAGCAACAGCTTCGTTGATGATTTGATTTGGTAAGAAATTGTCGATCGAAACCAAATAATCGCACAGAGAAGACTGCAAAAATGCTACCGCCGCCCGACGGGAACCTATGTAAAACTTTGTTTGCCATTTCACTCCGTTGGAAAACTAATCATCCGAAATTTCAATTGGCAATTAAATAAATAAATTAATTAATAATAATAGGTGAAATATCTCTAGCCGCAACTCTTTTACGTGGAATGCATTGTTGTGGCTCTGAAAAGGGCCGTTTTGCTTGTGTCCCAATTCAATTTAAACTCGTTCGTCACGGATACGACGAGCCAGCTAGAAGGCTTTCGGCATGATGGTCACACGGATCGCGCACATGTTGGTAGCCTCAAAGATAGGCCTAGCTCGCTTCCTGCAGGGCCATGACGGCCAAGCTCTGTAATCGCAGATCGGTCTTGAAGTCCTGAGCGATTTCACGGACCAGGTGCTGGAAAAACAATTTGTGGATCAGCAGCTCCGTCGAATTCTGGTAGCGACGGATCTCACGCAGAGAGACCGTTCCTGGCTGATAGCGATACGGCTTCTTGACTCCTCCGGTGGCTGAGGCGCTCTAGCGAGCGACTTTCGTGGGGCCGCTTCCACCAGTGGACTTACGGGCAGTCTGCTTGGTAGAGCCAGTGTTGCCACAAGTACAGATTTATCTGGAAAGGTACAGATTTTTTGATAGTTTTTGGTACAGATTCTGTACGGTACAGATTACAGATTTTTACGAAAAAGTTCAGATTGGTACAGATTTTTGGAATTGGTAATTTTGGGACACAAAATCCAAAAGATACATGAAATTTGTAATCAATTTACACAAAACCTTAATTGAAAGATACAATTTCCAAAAAATTGAAAATTAATTCTATAACTAGTGAAATCATTTCAATAAAAACTATGTTAAATTTCCAAGTTCATTAGGATTTTAATGATTTTTTCAATAATTTTTATTCGATGTGGTACAGATTTTGAGTACAGATATTTAGAATCTCTGGTACAGATAAAAAAGATTTTTGAGCCTTCGGTACAGATAGAAATGTGGCAACACTGGGTAGAGCCATCGTCGTAGTGTTCTCTGGACGGATTGAAACAAATGAATGATTGAATGTGCGCGGCTGCCGGTCCCTTTTATGACCTTCTCTTGCGAGCGAGCGAGACGAACAGTGAACAGCGAGCGAGCAAGAAGAATTCATCCATTGCGTAACGCATAAAAGGAGCCGAGCCGGCGGCCAAGCATCAGTTTTGTTACAATCGTTGCCGAAGATAAACCGGACTCGGTAAAGGAAGCGCCAAGCGTCATCGCAAGATTTTGCGTGACAACATCAATTGCATCATCACCAAACCACAGCCGTCTGGCTCGCCGTGGTGACGTCAAGCGTACCTTCGGTCTCATCTACGAGAAAACCCGCGGTGTGCTGGAGTCATCCAGAATTCTGTCGGCTACGCTCTGAAGTGGCAGGGCCGTACGCTGTACAGATTTTGAGGTTAAATCACCTCCATCACCGAGACCAGAATTCAAAACTAGCACTAAATCCATCAAACCTGAGCATGGAATGGCGATCGACGATATCCAAACCCAACCGTCCTTTTCAGGACGACAATTCAATTTTGAAAGAGTTTTGAAAATATTTCTACCATGAAGCGCATCAGTATTGGCAATTCTCACAGCAACAGAACTGTCGGTGAACTAAATAATAGTTATTCGATTCTCACAGTTCAATCGGCTCTTTTCAGGGCTAACAAATGTGTACTAAAGAGTTATTTGTGTTATATTTGCTAATGTGTTTACCACATTCTTGCTATAATTCATCTCTGATTAGTTATGAATAATTGACAAAACGACAATTTGGGAATGTTTCCGGAGACGCTGCTGCAGTGCTGTCGGAATGCAATATATTTTCTATTGTTAAGGAATGATTCAAATATTTTGAATTAATTGCTCCAAATTAACAATGATTAAGTATACACTTAAAAATCAATTCTTCAATATAACGGACTAAGCTTCTGAATACATGTAAAGTGATTATTTTGTATAAACACAAAATAATAACACAAATGTCTATAATAAATCAGAATCGACATGCAACAAATAGTGTGAAAATTAATTGGATTTTTAGCAGTAGAAATCTTTCATAAGTTCGTGACGGTCCCATGCAAGGAAATAGAAGAGGCTAACGTTATCCAACGTCAACTTGGCGGTCGTATCTTAGAAACAACCTCTTAATTTTTTTTTTTTGATTTCTTTATTAGTATCATTCCAAACATTACATTCATTATTTCTTATATCTAGGTGTTCTGTGTTATTAGACAACACTATCATCCTAATTTGGTAAAACAAATCTAAGATTTTATTAACATTTTGTTAACAACATATAACATTTCATTTGCCGTAGCAGTTCAGATTTTTTACAGGTGAGTAGATTTCACCTGCTTATGAGAGAAAAAAAAAACGCTTTGAATATACTTAACCTAAACATATAACGCATTAATCGTGGCAATAGAAGATTGTAACGATTTTTGCCTGAAATTATTGATTATTTTGTTTGACATTTGTTCCAATGTTTCAACATTGGATATTCTATGTAACTCATTGGTACTATACCAGGGAGGAAATCTCAGAATCATTTTCAAAATTTTATTTTTAATTTTCTGCAGAGCTTTCTTCCTGGTATTACAACAGCTAGTCCATATTGGTACAGCATACAACATGGCTGGCCTGAAAATTTGTTTGAATATCAAAAGCTTGTTCTTAAGACAAAGTTTTGATTTTCTATTAATAAGGTGATAGAGACATTTTACATATTTGTTACATTTGGCTTGAATGCCCTCAATGTGATTTTTGAAAGTTAAATTCTTATCTAGCATGAGCCCTAGATACTTAACTTCATCTGACCAATTTATTGGAACCCCTCTCATCGTGACAACATGTCTACTTGAAGGTTTCAAATAAAGAGCTTTTGGTTTATGTGGGAATATTATTAGTTGAGTTTTGGAAGCATTAGGAGAAATCTTCCATTTTTGCAAGTATGAAGAAAAATATCCAAACTTTTTTGCAATCGACTACAGATGACACGCAAGCTTCGTCCTTTGACGGAGAGGCCTGTGTCATCCGCAAACAAAGATTTTTGACATCCCTGAGGTAACTCAGGTAAGTCAGATGTGAAAATATTGTATAATATTGGTCCCAAAATGCTATCTTGAGGAACACCAGGTCTTACAGGAAGTCTTTCAGATCTGGAGTTCTGATAATTAACCTGAAGTGTACGATTTGACAGATAACTTTGAATTATTCTAACAATGTATGTTGGAAAATTAAAGTTTTTTAATTTTACAATCAAACCTTCATGCCAAACACTGTCGAATGCTTTTTCTATGTCTAGAAGAGCAAGACCAGTAGAGTAGCCTTCAGATTTGTTGGAACGGATCAAATTTGTTACATGTAAAAGTTGATGAGTGGTCGAATGTCCATGGCGGAATCCGAACTGTTCATTGGCAAAAATTGAATTTTCGTTGATGTGGGCCATCATTCTGTTCAAAATAACCTTTTCAAAAAGTTTACTGATGGAGGAAAGCAAACTGATTGGACGATAGCTAGAAGCTTCTGCAGGATTTTTGTCTGGTTTTAAAATTGGAACAACCATAGCATTTGTCCATTTGTCAGGAAAATATGCTAATTGAAAACATTTGTTAAATATATCAACTAAGAATGATAAGCTACTTTCTGGAAGTTTCTTGATGAGGATGTAGAAAATTCCATCATCGCCAGGAGCTTTCATATTTTTGAATTTTTTAATAATAGTTCTCACTTCTTCCAAATCAGTCTCCCAGGCATTTTCGAAAACGTTCTCTTGATTGAGAATATTTTCGAAGTTCTGAGTAACTTGATTTTCAATTGGACTAGTAAGTCCTAAATTAAAATTGTGCGCACTTTCAAACTGCATAGCAAGTTTTTGAGCTTTTTCGCAATAGTAAGTAATAATTTTTTTTCTCTTTCAATGCCGGTATTGGCTTCTGAGGTTTTTTCAAGATTTTAGATAATTTCCAAAAGGGCTTAGAGCCGGGGTCCAATTGAGAAATTTTATTATCAAAATTTTTGTTTCTTAAATCTGCAAAACGTTTCTTGATTTCTTTCTGCAAATCCTGCCATATAATTTTCATAGCAGGATCACGAGTGCGTTGAAATTGCCTTCTCCTCACGTTTTTAAGACGGATCAAGAGTTTAAGATCATCGTCTATAATCACGGATTCAAATTTTACTTCACATCTTGGAATTGCAATGCTCCTGGCTTCAACAATGGATTTTTTTTAAGTTTCAAGAGCATTGTCAATATCAATTTTAGTTTCTAAAGAAATGTTAACATCAAGATTAGAGTCAACATACGTTTCATATATATTCCAGTCGGCTCGTAAATGATTGAAAGTGGAGCTGATAGGATTGAGAATCGCTTCATGCGATATTTGAAATGTAACAGGGACATGATCAGAATCAAAATCAGTATGAGTAACTAATTGGCTACAAAGATGACTAGAGTCGGTTAAGACCAAGTCAATCGTAGATGGATTTCTAGAAGAGGAAAAACATGTAGGGCTATCAGGGTATTGAATTGAGAAATATCCTGAAGAGCACTCATCAAATAAAATTCTGCCGTTGGAATTACTTTGAGAATTATTCCATGACCGATGTTTGGCATTAAAGTTACCAATGACAAAAACATTTGACTTATTGCGAGTCAATTTTTGCAAGTCAGTTTGGAGCAAATTAACTTGCTGTCCAGAGCATTGAAAAGGCAAATAGGCAGCTGGGCATTTTTTTAAATTATCGGACAGGTTTGGGCCGGAGGTTCTCCGATTTGCATGAAATTTTCACCAGAGGTAGAGCTCGTGGATACATGACCAAAAGTGAAATTCAAAAAAATTATAGAGGCCTATTTTCCCGGAAAACTCTAGATGAATTTTCACGATTTCTCTATATACCTCAAACTTTGAAAATTCATATCTCCATCGTAGAACAAAAGTTTTTTAGTGAAATCGAAAGGAAATTTTCTCAGCAATCTATTAAAAATATAAAAAGAAAAACATTTCTCGGAAAATTTTTCACCATGGAGAAAGTTGTCGGAAAAATAGCGAAAAAACTATCGTCTGTATCATGAAAAATTTTCAAAAAAATGATAATAAATCTTCGAGCTCATTAGTGGAATACCTATAAGTAGATGAAGAAACCGAATTTAGTACTTTACCATTTAATTCCACTAGAGTTTGTATCCTTTGACAGATACGCGTATTTCGACCTCAACTGTAAGGCCGTCTTCAGTGTCGTGTACTAGACTCGACTTGAAGAAAACCATCGTATGCACACATTATATATTAACACTAGGTATACACGTAATTCCCTACCCATTTTTTTTTTTTTTTTGTAAACTTAAAATTTATGAGCTTTTAGGTACATTCCATTCCTCCTTTGTTGAAACTTTAAATGCTGAAAGGTACATCACGGGAACGATTAGTAGGTACCAAGTTGAATAGCCATGTATTGCCGTTGCCGTTGTCTCTGTTGAGTAGCGTCGTAGGTACCTGTTTGCAAATTTCCAGACTCTCCGCCACATCCAGTTTCCAAGGAGAAGAAACATTTCTCAAAATTTTGATATCGGCCGATAAAAAAAAAGATAAAAAAAAAAATGGGTAGGGAATTACGTGTATACCTAGTGTTAATATATAATGTGTGCATACGATGGTTTTCTTCAAGTCGAGTCTAGTACACGACACTGAAGACGGCCTTACAGTTGAGGTCGAAATACGCGTATCTGTCAAAGGATACAAACTCTAGTGGAATTAAATGGTAAAGTACTAAATTCGGTTTCTTCATCTACTTCAAAAAAAATATTTTTTGTTTCATCAATCCATACCCTAACTTTCGTCTATAGACGTCAAAGTGGTATCTTTTACCGTTTAGGCGACAGAACTGAAAAACCGATGACCACCCGCACGCTTCCCATAGGAAAATGTGTTCTATTGTGGGCCTCATAACTGTGCGCTAACAGCGGCAGTAATTTACACGCATTGTAAGTGTAACACAGTAAACCATCCTTTCCTTTCCAGTCAGAAGAAGCTTTTCGTCAATCGGACCCCTCTCCATTGGTTAGTTGGGTGTTTTGTGTGATCAGCAATGTTATTTAGTATTAAAGCTAACAGCCTCTATGAAAGCCGCACGGGAAGTTCTTGTTACAATCAATCATTATGGTAACGTTTGAAGGATCAAATCTCAAGATCCACTTTCTTTGAAAACTTATGAATATATTGTTAATATGTTGTTTCGGCCAGGACGTCTTTCCTACTTTGTGTCTTTTACGATACAACGGACAGCAAATCAAGCGAACGGCTTAACTTTAACAGATTTATTACCACTGAGAGGCAGCATGCCTACTCAGTGGAGAAACGAAAGAAACTACATTCTTACTAATTCAATGGGTGCGCCTTATATAGGCGCACGATACGGCCTAACAAAACATACAATAATTATTCATTACGCGCGTACGCTTCTCAATACAGTTTGGCGCGCTGTTGGATTGGCGCCAACTGTAGAGGCTGCACGCTGACTGGCAGTGGAATATTCCACAGCAGCCATCAATGGAACAATAGATAGCGTCCCTGAGTGTTATACAGTTGATTGATATTATTAACATGCAAATACTATACTATATTCTTCCAAGGAACAATCAGAATTTATATCAAATATATCACTTTGTATAGAAAACAAAACTGTAAATTTATTCGCGCGTTTTTAGTTGATTATCTAATCATTTGATAAATTGAACAAAATTTGAAAAAGGCAAGAAAATTACAAATAGCACTTTATGTATGCATAAATATCCTTTTTGCTTTGCAACTATATGATACTGAGGGTCAAGCATGGGAAACACTCACTCAGTTATTGTGTTTCCCTCGCTCGCTTCTACGCACAGTCGGGAGCGAGAAAGCCGTTTTTTAACCAAGCCGAACGTTTCAATTTCCAGTGCCCATTCTGCTTCTTCGGCGAGCACTAAGCGAAACAAAAAACGGCATCTGATCAGTCGAATGCAATACCAAAATTCGGACAAAGGACAAACATTTGAAAAGGGCCCAAGAGGTCTTGAGCTTTTTTCAGAAACGTTGCTGTTGAGCCCTTTTGAGCCCGCCCACGCAAACTAACCCCACTATCAGAAAGATTGGTGTTAGCTCTTCCTGATAGTGGTATTGGTGAGCGTGATCGAGTTGAATTGGGTTCAACAGCGGTTTGCAAAGCCAATGTTTACCAATGTCGATGTGCTCTTTTGAAATGTTTGTCCAGGAATGATTGTTTACATTCTGATTCTGTTCGGACGGCATTCGGGTTTGAGTGCTAATGAGCGCTCACTGATTGGCAGTCTACATCACGGGATGATTCAGTGAGTAAGAATTCTCTCAGTCAGTTCAATGCATTCGGCGAATGGATGCTAAGTGCATTAACTCGTGCCTCGCAGATACAAGTGTATTGGTATTCACTTCTCTTCGCGTTCCTTCCGATTGTCGCTTTTACACAATCGGTTTCGACGCTTTCATGCTACACTCCGCCTAGGACGGTTCAGCTATCACTGAATGTTCGATAGCAGCAGATTTGCTGGCTATTTTTCATCGGTGGAATTCTGGTGAGTGAGTGAATTTTCCCATGCTTGCTGAGGGTCAGTTCCTATTACCTATATCATTAAATGTTAGGATCGTTTTCAATTAAAAACTGTTGGTCTCAATAGTAAATTTTACGAATAAAGGACCAACAGACCAAAGGAGAGTGCTCCGATTGACGAAAAGCTTCTTCTGACTGGAAAGGAAAGGATGGTTTACTGCGTTACACTTACAATGCGTGTAAATTACTGCCGCTGTTAGCGCACAGTTATGAGGCCCACAATAGAACACATTTTCCTATGGGAAGCGTGCGAGTGGTCATCGGTTTTTCAGTTCTGTCGCCTAAACGGTAAAAGATACCACTTTGGCATCTATGGACGAAAGTTAGGGTATGGATTGATGAAACAAAAAATATTTTTTTGAAATTT
Organism: Aedes aegypti; assembly: GCF_002204515.2. Classification (NCBI taxonomy): domain Eukaryota; kingdom Metazoa; phylum Arthropoda; class Insecta; order Diptera; family Culicidae; genus Aedes; species Aedes aegypti. Next base: position 280,359,977 of record NC_035108.1, on the reverse strand, counting down.
TTTCATGATACAGACGATAGTTTTTTCGCTATTATTCCGACAATTTTCTCCATGGTGAAAATTTTTCCGAAAAATGTTTTTCTTTTTATATTTTCAATAGATTTCTGAGAAAATTTCCTTTTGATTTCACTAAAAAACTTTTGTTCTACGATGCATAGTTCAGGAGATTTGAATTTTCAAAGTTTGAGGTATATAGAGAAATCGTGAAAATTCATCTAGAGTTTTCCGGGAAAATAGGCCACTATATTTTTTTTGAATTTCACTTTTGGTCATGTATCCACGAGCTCTACCTCTGGTGAAAATTTCATGCAAGTCGGAAAACCTCCGGCCCAAACCTGTCCGATAATAAAAAAAATCCCCAGCTATGAAAGTAAATATACCAAGCTGTGTTTCAACTGAAACACCTAAGGTTTCAAAAACTTTAGTTTCAAATGACGAAAATAGTTTATGTTTTATACGCCTATGAATGATGATTGCAACTCCCCCACATGCATATCAAGCCGATCTTTACGATAAACAAAAAAGTTAGGATCTTTTTTTAGTTTGGATCCAGGTTTTAAATACGTTTCGGTTATAACTGCTATATGCACGTTATTAACCGTAAGAAAATTAAACAGCTCGTCCTCTTTACCATTCAGAGAACGAGCATTCCAATTTATTTGGATCCATTAGAAAAACGTAATCCAATAACAATTTGATTTGTAAATTTTACACCTACTTGGACTGCTTCAGTCATAGTGGTGGCTTTGAACATTGCATCAATCATTAGATTCAATTGTTCAGTTAGAAAATTAAAATCAGAGGCAGACATATCATCTGATGATTTCCCATTGGAATTTTCGGTAGACGAAGAAGCGGGGTAGGAGTTACCTGTGGCGGTAGGTTTTTTTTTTCCATTTGATTTGAAACAAGTAGAATGGGTACTCATGGAACGAATAGGGGAAGAGTTCAAATTACCTGCTACGATATCGGCAAAAGATTTACCGTGGGTAGATACATTCGAAATTGAAAGATTCGAACGGCTACCCGACGGATTAAAATTTGTTTGTTAATGAGCATGACTATGATCTTCCTGGTGGGTATGATTCCTAATCAAGCGATCGTTACCTGAAAAATGAGTATTGTTCGATACTCGTAACGGATATTATCTTTCATCTGCCTGGCACGTGCCTCAATGCCTCTCCTTCGCGAAATGCAATCCCAAAAATTGGACTTATGTTTCTTCCCGCATTTTGAGCATATAAACTTGGTGGCACCTTCTTTCACTGGACAGACGTCCTTGGCGTGAGAAGAACCTCCGCAAATCATACATTTAGCATCCATGCGACAATTTTTTGTACCATGACCCCACTTTTGGCACCGACGGCACTGAGTGGGGTTCTTGAAATTTCCGCCATGTTTCTGGAAATGTTCCCATGTCCCACGGACATCGAACATAAGTTTTGCTTTTTCTAAAGCTTTAATATTATTTAGTTCTTTTTTGTTAAAGTGAACCAAATAATATTCTTGAGAAAGCCCTTTCCGAACAATGCCAGATTGGGTTCTCTTTTTCATAATGATTACTTGGACTGGGGAAAACCCAAGTAAATCATTTATTCCATTTTTGATCTCTTCAGGTGACTTGAGAGACCTTTCAAGACAACTTCGAACAAACGTTCAGTTTTGTCGTCATAAGTAAAAAAATGTGCCCCTTCTCTTCAAGATGTTTGAGAAGAAGTTCGTGATCTTTAAAAGTTTCCGGCAAAGCGCGACAGTTTGCTTTCTTCGCAATTTGGAAGGAAACCTTGATTCCCCTAATGGAGTTCAAGATCTCTTGCCTAAATCCCCCAAATTCGGACCAACTGACCACGATAAGCGGCACTCTTTGCTTCCTCACTTGAATAAAAGAGCCTTGGCTAGAGGCTGCTTCGATTTGGTGTTCGGCAAATTTGTCTAGAGCATCGAACAGATTGCTCATTTCGAAGCAATTATCAACATTATTCATTTCACCCCTGGAAGAAAGTTCGCATTCCAGAGAACCTTTTTTTCTTCCATTCTTGCCACGTTTAGTGACAGTTTTAAAACCCACTTTTTTGGAAGGAAGTAGTGAATTTAGAGATTCACCCTTCCTTTTGTTAGTTGTTGATACCATGTTTAGCTAATAAACGAGAAAGACGTGACCTTCGAGAGGTTTTTTTTTTCCAAGAAGGATTACCACCGCTAGCTTTCGCCAACGGGTCCAACGAAAAATCTAAGACACGGGTCCAAACAAGGATCGTAAATGGATCAATAGTAGAAAAAATAGTACTGAAAAGTCTTAGGTAGTTTTTAAGAAAACTTCTTAGCGCAGAGAGAATTCGTGTACGCTCAGCCCGAAGGTACGATGCGCACTGATACAGCAAGAAGTAATTATCTTGAACGCTTGGTTTCACATTTCAAGCAACCACACAACCCAGTTTAACGCCCATTCAATAATTTTCCCGAATTCAACCGACAGAGTTTCACCTGTTCTCGTGTTAGCTACCGGACGAAAAACAGCCGGAGTAAAACAAAGCACCAGAGAAATTGTCTGCCAGAAGAGCATCACTGCAATAAAATATAGAATGGATTTCTGTTTATTTTAAAAACCGCAGATGCACACGGAACGAACGAATGTGCCGGTCGGTGTCCTTGTCGTCGTTCCTACAGAGGCATGGAACCGAACGGTGTCTGGGGAGACTTCGTGGCCTTTAGTGCCGGCATCCTATCCGGTGGCCATCGGTGACGGCTTTCGGTGCATCTTTTCCATCGCCCACAGCAAGAAGTGGGGCCATCCAGTTGAACCAACAGCGAACGTTGAAAAAACTATGATTCACTCACCTATTGGATTGATGGGTCTTTTGTATTACCTAGAAGGTAGTTGTCTAGGGGCCTAAAACGCCGTAGCTTTTCAGCAAGACCAAGCTGAGGGACGCTGCTTCGAACACTTCTGGTAGAAGCTCTCTTCAGGTTAGAAATGTTCTCGCCTTCCTTGGGCATAAAGTATCTACGTGCTTCGCACACGAAATACACATGTAAAAATGGTCCAGCGGCAAAAAAACTTTCAGTTGATAATTGTGGAAGTGCTCTTAAACACACTATGCTGAGAAACAAGCTCTGTCCCAGTTGAGATGTAACGCCAGAAAGAAGATGATAAAGCAGTTTTCTAGATTAAACTATGAGGACAGAATACAGTATCGTTTTGCTAAATAGTTATATGGTTTCAGAAACATGTCAAAAGTTGTGCTCACAAATGTTTTTATAAGGTTGCTGTTTTTCCGTGGAAGTTAGTGTACCATTCACAGTGCATTTCAATTTTGTAGCTTTTTTGTTCTTGAAAAAAACTTAATTCTGATTTTTTTTTTCTATCTTTATTAACGAGATTTTTAGGACCAACGGCTTTATTTCCCTTCCGAAGGAAGTCGTCACTGAAAAATTTTTGGTGACTATCTCGGGGATGGGATTCGATCCCAGGACCTTGGCGTGAGAGGCGTGTGTTCTAACCACTACACCAGGTCCGTCCTCTAATTCTGAAATTGATTTTTTAAAATGATCTACGATCAGACTTGGCGTCCACATATCTTGCACCAGTTGAACCGTTTGAGTGTGGGAAACTGCAAAAAATCTTGTATTTTCGATTTTATTAAATTTCATCTTTTTCGTGTTTGCTATGGGAGTTCACTATCAACTCAAAAATCCCAAGACAGTGTCGTTCTTCAAGTTTCGGTTCTTGCTGTATTGCTGTTTTTGTTAGCCAAGAATTCCGTATTTGAAGCAGTACCTAAGTATGTTTGAATTCTAGTTTATGTTGATGATATAATTTTACAGTACTTTATCACTTGGCAAATGCGGTTAGCGTGGTTAACATTTAGGCCAAGCAAGTGAACTTAGGTTAGATTCCCACTTCAGGCCAGAAAACCTTTCGTGAGGAATGTTTTCCGGCTGTGCTACTGGGCGATGCATGCTAGTTCGTTGTTTAGTTTGGTCTAGTAAGTTCAAAGTTCCTTCAAAGGGCAAAATGTCCACTAGAAGCATTAACGTGTCGGTGTCTTTAAAGTAAACTTCACCAGAGCTTTATCGCCTAAAACTAGAAGATCGAAACTTTAGAAAATCTCCAATGCAGTGTGCATATCAAAACATACTTATGGCTTAGTATTAGACGGAATCACTGCGCTGTAACGAAATTAAGAATCTCTTCAGGTGGTCTTCGAACCTCACCCACCCTTAGTCTGGCCACAGAGGCAGGTGAACTTCCATTCGACCTACATCTACGAACGCAGAATTGTTGGTACGCAAATATTGTAAAATCATCGAAAAAATAAACAACAAAACTTTCGGCACTTTCATGTAACCGTTGTTCGCATATTGAATCAACTAGTAGAACAGAAAACTCCATGTATTACCTAACTACGGCGAGTTTGTCGTTCATGGAATTTTTCCCAAATTCAAGCTGACTGGTTTTTCAAAAGAGAGTTAAAAAAAAAGGACAGAATCCTGGAATTGCTAGGATGTTAACATCGAACCGAATAGACGCCCAGAACGCTACACACAAAAATCTTCACAGACTAATCGAAAAGCTCTGACGAGAGTGTTGTAGTAATAGGATCAAATTTTTTTTTTGTCAAAAGAAGTCTGTCTCCTCAATGTAGCATATTAAAAAAAAAAAATAAAAGAGAATGTGCAAGTTGAGGATCAAAGGCCGGTTCTTCAACTTCAGCATAATAAACGTGCACAGCTCTCACTCCGGAAGCACTGATGATGATAAAGACGATTTTTACGCGTAGCTCGAACGCGAGTACGACAGCTGCCCAAGCCACGATGTCTAAATCATCATAGGAGATCTAAATGCTCAGGTTGGCCAGAAGGAGGAATTCAGACCGACGATTGGAAAGTTCAGCGCCCACCGGCTGACGAACGAAAACGGCCTACGACTTATTGTTTTTGCCACCTCCAAGAATATGGCCATTCGTAGCACCTACTTCCAGCACAGCCTTCCAACCGATACACCTGGAGATCACCACAGCAAACGGAATCGACGTGGCGTTAACATCGACTCTGACCACTATCTGGTGATGGTGAAACTTCGCCCAAAACTCTCCGTCGTTAACAACGTACGGTACCGACGACCGCCCCGGTATGACCTAGAGCGGCTCAAGCAACCGGATGTCGCAGCGGCATACGCGCAGCACCTCGAGGCTGCATTATCGGAAGAGGGTCAGCTGGACAAAGCCCCTCTTGAAGACTGCTGGAGAACAGTAAAAGCAGCCATCAACGATGCAGCTGAGAGCAACGTCGGGTACGTGGGACGGAGTCGACGGAACGATTGGTTCGACCAGGAGTGCCAGGAGGTTTTGGAGGAGAAGAATGCAGCGCGGGCGGTCATGCTGCAGTAAGGGCCCGGAAGAACGTGGAACGCTATAAACGGAAACGGCAACAGCAGACCCGCCTCTTTCGGGTGAAAAAACGCCGCCTGGAGGAGACGGAGTGCGAGGAGATGGAACAGCTGTGCCGGTCTCAAGAAACGCGAAAGTTCTATCAGAAGCTCAACGCATCCCGCAACGGCTTCGTGCCGCAGAGCCGAGATGTACATGGATAAGGATGGGAGCATTCTGACGGACGAGTGTGAGGTGATCAAAAGGTGGAAGCAGCACTTCGACGAACATCTGAATGGCGCTGAGAGCACAATTAAGAAGGGAAGCACAATTGGAAGATGGAAACCAACCCACTTTGAGGGAGGTTAAGGATGCCATTCATTAGCTCAAGAACAATAAAGCTGCTTGTAAGGATGGTATCGGAGTTGAACTCATAAAGATGGGTCTGGAGTGGCTGGCCATTTGTCTGCACCGGCTGATAGGCACAATCTGGGAAACAGAACAGCTACCGGAGGAGTGGAAGGAAGGGGTAATATGCCCCATCTACAAGAAAGGCGACAAGTTGAATTGTGAGAACTTTCGAGCGATCACCATTCTAAATGCGGTCTACAAAGTTTTATCCTAGATCATCTTCCGTCGTCTGTCACCTGTAGTAAATGAGTTCGTGGGAAGTTATCAAGCCGGCTTCGTTTTCGGCCGATCGACAACGGACCAGATCTTTACTGTACGGCAAATCCTACAAAAATGTCGTGAATACCAGGTCCCAACGCATCACCTCTTCATCGATTTCAAGGCGGCATACAACAGTATCGACCGCGTAGAGCTTTAGAAAATCATGGACGAGAACAGCTTTCCCGGGAAGCTCACGAGACTGATAAGAACGACGATGGAAGGTGTGCAAAATTGTGTGAAGGTTTCAGGCGAACACTCCAGTTCGTTTGGATCCCACCAGGGACTACGGATAGGTGATGGACTTTCGTGCCTGTTGTTCAGTATTGCGCTCGAAGGTGTTATGCGGAGAGCCGGGCTTAACAGCCGGGGTACGATTTTTACGAGATCCAGTCAATTTAATTGCTTCGCGGATGATATGGACATCGTCGGCCGAACATTTGAAAAGGTGGCAGACCTGTACACCCGCCTGAAACGCGAGGCAGCAAAAGTTAGACTGTCGGTGAATGCGGCCAAAACAAAGTACTAGCGACAGGGCTCGCCTAGGTAGCAGTGTTACGACAGACGGGGATACGTTCGAGGTGGTCGACGAGTTCGTCTACCTTGGATCCTTGCTGATGGCTGACAATAACGTTAGCCGTGAAATACGGAGGCAAATCATCAGTGGAAGTCGGGCCTACTATGGCCTCCACAAGAAGCTGCGGTCAAAAAAGATTCACCCCCGCACCAAATGTACCATGTACAAAACGCTCATAAGGCCGGTAGTCCTCTATGGGCATGAAACGTGGACGATGCTCGAGGAGGACCTGCAAGCACTTGGAGTCTTTGAACGTCGAGTGCTTAGGACGATCTTTGGCGGTGTGCAGAAAAACGGTGAGTGGCGGCGAAGGATGAACCACGAGCTCGCCCAACTCTACGGCGAACCCAGTATCCAGAAGGTGGCCAAAGCTGGAAGGATACGATGGGCAGGACATGTTGCAAGAATGCCGGACAGAAACCCTGCAAAGATGGTGTTCGCTTCGGATCCGATTGGTACCAGAAGGCGTGCAGCGCAGCGAGCTAGGTGGGCGGATCAAGTGCGTATCGATTTGGCGAACGTGGGGCAGAACCGAGGATGGAGAGATGCGGCCACGAACCGAGTATTGTGGCGTGAAATTGTTGATTCAGTGTTATCTGTGTAGATGTTCAATTAATAAATAAATGAATGGATTCCTTTGGAGATTTCGCAAGGATAACGGAATAGTGATTCCTTCAAAGGTTCCTTCGGATTTTTTTATTGAGTTTCTTCCAGGAATTTCTCCCAGAAATCCTCTAAGATCAGTTATAGGGAGTCTTTCAGAAAACTCCGGAAATTCTCCAGAGATGTTTGAAGTGATTTCTTCTGATATGCCTTCAAATATTCCTCTAGAAAATCGAAGATTCTTGCAGAGATATCTTTAAGGCTACACTTTTTTAATATTATGAAGATATTATTAGAGTATTTTAAAGTTTAATTAGTGGTTTTCATTTCATCAAGGTTTTCGCCAGGAGTTATGCTAGGACAATTTCTTCAAGGATTACTCAAGATACATCTGTAGTGATTTCTTCTAATTTTCCTCCGAGAATTCCTCTACGGAAACATACAAAGATATCCCCAAGTAGTCCTCTCAAGATTCTTCCAGGAATTATTGCGAAGCTTTTTTTCCGAAGTCTATTTTATGTTTTCTCCAGGAAATGCTCCTGGAATCTCTTCAGGAACAGGTTTTTTTTAACGTTGTTTGGGAAATGAGTTCTTAAAAGAATCTAAAAAAAACGCAGATGAAAATCTGAATGTTTTCTTATTAATTTTGATGAAATCCCTGGAGGAATTTATGAGCGAATCTCTGTAGGAATTTCTAGAGGATATCTCGGAGAGCTCCCCGGAGGAGTTTATGGAGGCCCATAATGAATCTCTGGAGAAATTTTAAGGAGAATCCCTGGAAGGTTACCTCAAAAAGCCCTAGAATAATTCATTCAGCGATTTTCCTGGATGCATGCTTGGGAAAATTCCTAAAGGAAGCTCTTAAAGAGCCTCTATAGGAAGTTATTGCTTGAAGAATCCCTTGATGAATTTCTCCCGAAGAATTTCTGGAGCGATCCCGGAGGAAATCTCAAGAATAATTCCTAAAATAATTCCTAACTGGAGTAATACCTTGAGTAATCCTTGAAGAAATCGTTCTAATGTAACTTGGAGAAAGCTTTGAAGACATCTCTGCATATATTCCTTAGAAGAAACATTATTATAACAGAATATGTTGCTCTGATATAATTTTATTATCCCCAGTTGTAATAAGGCATATACCGTTAGTAGTTAAATTAACTAAAATCTAACAAAGATTTCACCTAATAAATGTAGAATAGAACAAATCCTATTAATATTCTTGCACAATTATTTCAAACATGTCACAAAATAACAAAACTAATGAACTTTAGATGTTATTAACAACCAACTCACAAATACAATGTCAAATATACAACAAATGTTGTAATGAACCTGTTACAAAAAATGAGACATGTTAAAAACAAAGCCATCTTGATAACAAAATCATATCAACTTCTATTATTTTTAACAGCTTTTGTTACAATATGTAATAATATTGTTACGTGATTCTGGTCGGGCTTTTGAAAGAAATATTGGATGAATATCAGGAGGAGTCCCAGAAGTGATCTCTGGAAAAATTCCCTGAGGAATCCTTGCTGAGATTCCTGGAGAAATTCTAGTGAAGCCTTACTGGCGGATTCTAAATATGGAGGAATCACTGGATAAAATCCTGGCAGCCCTATTGAAATCGTTTTAATAGCGAACAAAATTTCTTCCTAGAGGAATCTCATGAAAACCGCTTGAGGAATCCCTGGAGAAATCGCTGTAAGAATCACAGTAGAGATTATCTTGTATCTTGTGGCTCCTACATTAGGGCGGTTCAAAATTTAAAAATGTTTGATAATCCAATCTCCCATATGTTCCTAACCATCCTTACCATAAAAATAGTGTTCTGTGAAATTTTCAGCTTTATAGGTGGTGATTTAAAGGTGACCCAAAGACAATGTAGGTTTACATTGAAATTACTATGAAGTTATTTTAAGATACGTTCTAAACACGCTAGTACAGTAATGTAAGTACGAACTTATTATCCAATAGTAAAAACACATTCTTCAAACCATAATAAAGAAATTTGCTGAAGAGAGATATTCAATCCGACGGATAGCAGAAGAGATATTCATGAGATTGTTTGCTATTATTTAGCTTAATATGGGATTATAGCCCTGGAAACATGTACAAAAATTTCAAACAAAATGAGCTCAAAAGAAATTTGTTTCTTCAGCAACATCCTTCATTCAAACATTTTCAAACATGTTTTAAATTTGGAACGCCCTACTCCTATATATAAGGGACGGTTTTTTAATTACGAAAGATAACTTAGGCCGAGACCCCCCACCTCCCCCTGTCTCCATGACAATATTGTTTGTGTGAAACATGAAAATAATTTGCATGGCGTGTAAGAAATTTCATGAGGACGAAAAATATTATATGAAAATGTCCACATCACCCCAGCGAAAACGGGTCCGGAATACTCCAACCAAAATCGGCCAAATCTAAATGTTGGTCTGTTAGGTGTAAATCGTAATGAAAAACCATGAAATTTGAATCGTCGTTACATACACGTGTATGAAGTGCTGAATATGATACACGCCAGTTCCTTATGAAACAGGTTTCAAGTTACCTTGTGCCCTTGTACCCAGAATTGAAATACTCATAACAAATTCCAGGGTTCCATTCTCGAGTTTTATATATTCCATATGAGGTTAAAAGAACAAAAATCGGTACTACAATGGATTTTTAATAGCGTTTTAAAGCCATGGGTTATTTTTGACCCTTAATGCATGATGTGTCATTTTTTTAATAGCGCTGCTGCTTAGGTCGCTGAAAGCTTTTTTATGCAACGGAAATGTTTGTTTTCAGAAGTTAGTATAAGTCAGAAAATTTCAGATTTCTATCTCTTTTTTCTACAAAATCACAGCTCACTTACTTGCCTGATACATTTACTGCACGTACATTTTGGTTGTCTGGGAATGAATTTGTGTTAAAAAATGGCGCAAGTGCTGTACAGAATTTGATGCGTTTAACGTAACTTCTTAAGATTATTCGTTCCATAGTAGCTCCAGAGCTCCATTGATTTTTGTTCAAGCATTTTTTATAAAAATGTTTTTTTGTAACAAAAATAGTCGACCAAAGTCATGGGAATAAAAAAGTTGAACCCAAAGTGTGTGCGTTTAGCCTAGTTGAGGAGGTTGAATATAACAACCTCGCGTAACCCCTCTACCGGAAGCTTCATTTTTTACCGCAAGAAAATAAAAATAAAATTGCGATAACTTTTTTGTTTCTCGATACTTTTGCACCATTTTTTCACAAGTTCTCAAAAAACGGTTCTAGTTTTAGAATCCGTTGGCGATATTGATGATTGGTGATATAATTTTATAGATATTCCAATGTTTCTTGGGGAATTTTCCATACAAAATGTCTTGGGCGGCCATTTTGTTTTACGTCAACTTATCGAAAAAATAAAATATAGGCTATACAATACCACGTAATAAGATACCTCTGGGTAAAGTCTCTTTAAACAAAAAAAAAAAGATAGCTCCAGAAAAAATCACACAAATTGACTAAGTATTCTTAGATATATCTGAATAATACGATAAAAGGTTTCTTGAAGTTTTTAAGATCCTTATTTGGCTAGTGTGGTACGAGCAACATAAATGCTTATTACTCATGGACGGTTGCACAAAAAGTTTTTGGTGATTATTTTTGTCTATTGCAATTATTTTTTTGAGTACATTAAGCTAGAAACATTACGTTTGTTACTTGGGTAATTTCAAAATCACTACGATTATGTGATATCTGAACCCTTCCAGATACTTTTCGCATCCTGATGTGATATTTACTTTCCGTGGCCGTTTTAATACGCTTCTAGGATGTACAAAAACATAACAAGTATCGGGAAACGTTCATCTGGGAGCTGGGGCGCCTTGTGCTCCGTGCGTTCAGACCTTGCCAACGAATGGCTCGGTAGCAGTAGGTAGGAGGTAGAGGCGGTAGTTGTGTTATGTGCCTGTCGGATGGTGTCTGAAGTATCACAATACCGCTGCTGGTGCTGTCCCTGTGGAGGGACCCCGAGCGGGACAAGAGAGATAGTACCATAAACAGCTTTCCCGGTGCGGTTCGTTCCTGCTTTTGGGCACCATAAAGTGCACCGTGGTGCAAAGTGGGGTCAATGCCTCGAAATCAAAGATTTGTTATTTTCGAAGGTAATATTTTTCATATCTTTTTTAACACGTTCGTGTTTTAAGCTCTGAATCATTGTAATGCTGTTTTTTTTCTGGAGTTACGCTCTTTTGCGGTCACCATCGTCAACGGGTTTTTTTTCTCATAGTAGCGTGACAATGAACCAAATTGATTCAAACTTTTTACTGGAAGGGACATTTCGATCAATATTACCCCGCTGATCAATGTTACCCCGTTTAACGATACCATTCAAAAGAGAATTTGTGATTTTGGCCGTCATTTGTTCTACATCGAACCACTGTGCGAGCGGGCCATAGGAAAACCATGGAGTGAGGGATTAGAAGTGCTTCGTGAGATCAGTTGGTGGAAAATTTATTGATTTTTCACTTGGACTGTACACAATGTGCAGTTTGTGCGGTTGTTGGGAACGGCACTTGCCTCCAGACTGTTTTGCAAAACTTAGCTGCGGAGTTGGCGTTGGAGCGCTGGAGCGGGATCGATCGGGAGAAAATAAAGTAATTGGTTTTTCTCCCGGCAGTTTTACTACTGCTGTCTGCTGTTGATGTTCGACTTGTCTAAATAAGCTCTTGATCTGGTAAACGTGCCCCATCCTCCGCACACAGCACAGAAAACCAGAGACAGAGATATGGCGTTGAACCGTATACGATTGTTGATTGGAAAGTTGGAGAACTGTAAAGAGATTAAAAATTTATTAGCTAAATTAGAAAGTGCTTAAGATCTGGCTAAACTTTGGGGAACAGAAATATGCTCTCAGCATCCGCCGGATTATTTCACTGTGGTTGGTGTCGGAAGAACGATTACTGTCGTCGTTTTTAGCTGGAATCGAAAATTTCTTGCGAAGTCCATTTGGTTTCTGGTTGTCTGGCTGATATGACAAAGAGATTGATGGATTGGTATCGTGAACCCCCGAATTGTGCCAATCGAAATATTAGCTCAATGTAATAGAAAGTTATTCCGCTAAAAACGTACTGAAACGTCTAAAAGTTATCACATAAATTCATGTTTTTTTGACAGAATTCATAATATAGAGTAAGATGGGGCAAAACTTCGACCTTAGTGGTATAATCAAAGATTCCAAGAAAATAATAGCACTTGAAACAAAACAAATACCATACAGTGAACCTTCAATATATTGGCTATAATTTTGCTGATCAAACCTGTGTCAAAATATTTACCCATTTTTAGTTATAACAGTTTCAAAGTTGATTGTCTTAAACGGACTTTTGCCCCACCGGTGGGTTAACAGTGTTAAAAGTGTTGTTGATTAACAGAAACTTCGTTATTTCGTTTAATATGTTGTGGGTCTCGCACTATCAAAGTTACCAGCATTATCAAAGCTACCCCGTTTTATGGTAAGTATTGCTACACTTTCTTTGCCAATGATGTGGAAAAATATGAGATTTGTGCAGTTCCATTATAAAAAATAGTAACAAAACAGTATCTATATGAACCTTCAACTCAAATTGTTGTTGCTAGGTAAATTTTGTTCAGGTTGTATTTTTGCTGGTCGATAAAAGCAACACGAGTATTTTTTGTGGTGTTGCTAAATTTGATTTCAATCCATGTATCGTAAAGACAATCCTTTTTTAAATGTGACACTGTGGTGAATTTAGTTTGTTAAGGAACAATTTCAACTCTACATCTAGTTTATGTTCCTGAATTTGACTATTTGACGTTTACACCGTATTCGTTCGATCTCAGCCCTTTCTGAAGACTAAGATTGAGGAAGATGGTTTGAGTAAGGGAGATAAACAATTCCAATTATGAATGCCTCTCACAATCAAAGATTGACCACAATATGCCGAAGAATGCTGAGGTATGACTAGACTCAATGTCCTTTCTCAAAAACTGAAGTTTACTATATAGATAGCGAGGTGAATTAGGTTTAATAATTTTATATATTTGTACGCAAGTTCTAGAGGTGTAAAACTGGCTAAACTGGCACTCAAGAAGAACATCTTGTAAATGGGTAACATGTGAGAACCTATTAAGGTAAAAACATATCTGATACACGCAATTAGGGCAACTCGTAACTTATTTAATAGCAATGCTGAAGCATGACTATACAGGAACTCCCCGTAAATTAAATGAGGTAGTATCAGCGACTTAAATAGCTTAATTTTCAATGATGTGTCATAATGTCTGCTAATCGTGATGAGTCTTTTGAGTGTTCCATAGATTGTACCACATTGACCATCAATAAAAGCAGCCCATGATAAGTTTGTGGTAAATATCACACCAAGATTATTTTGTCGATCGAAAAACTGTATTATCTGTCCGTCCAAAAAGATGATTGGAGGGTTGGGAGGATTTTTATGCTTGCTCATAAGCCTAACCTTAGTTTTAGATAGATTTATCTCAAGAAAGTTATTACGTGACCAACGTGAAATATTCACCTGATCGTAATTTGACGATTTCGTGCATATCAACATCACCGGAAATACATACATAAATTTGCACATCATCCGCGAACATTTGCATGGAGCAATATTCAAGAACAGCAGACAAGTCATTTATGAACAGTGAAAATAATAAAGGCCCAAGTACAGACCCCAGCGGTACTCCAGATTTGATTTCACTAAATGTAGAAAGGAGTCCATTGTGCAAAACAGCTTGCTGCCTTCCACTCAAATAGGACTGAAGCAGTTTAGCTGCGGTTTGAGAAAAACTAAACTTAGTAGATTGTCCACTAGCTTTGAATGTGAAACACGATCAAACGTTTTTGCGAAGTCGATAAGGAGCAAGATGGCTAATCCTTTCTTATCAATTACGCGGGAAATATCGTCGTGTACCTTGATTAACGCAGAGTTCGTGTTATGATTACTACGGAATCCAGATTGATGTGGATTGAAGAAATCGTTGTCGGAAATAAATTTGGTAATTTGACATTTAATCAGCTTTTCGAAAACTTTTGACAAAGCACAAAGAATGCTGATCGGGCGCATATTTAAAATAGCTGAGCAGTTTCCTTTCTTTTTGATTGTAATTATTTTTGAGTTTTTCCAAACCCGAGGAAAAATAGAAGTTTTAATTATGGAGTCAAATTAGCACTTATAAATTGGCAGAGTCAGAGGTAATATGATCTAATATTATCTAATCCAACTGCATTGGACTTAACTGAAAAAATACAGTTAATAATATCGTGTTCAAGAAATTCTTGAAATTCGAAACCACCAGTAGAGAGATTTCGAAATGGAGTAGAATCATCATTAGTGAAATTAGATATGAAGTAATTATCCGCAGTCAAATCGTTCTGTTCAAGAAACCGAGAATCTTTAGATTATCCTAATTGTTTTATATTATTCCATAGTTGTTTACTCGGTAGGTCAACTTTCAACTTTTGTTTATCATTGCCTGTATAATCAGTTCATTAGTTTTATTTCAAAGCCTTTTGTAAGAATTTCTGTCGATTTGTTATTTAGTCCTTTTCCATCTATTGTATGCTAGGTTTCTATTTATAGTCGCATGAGAAATATCATATATATGAGACGCAGAAATGTATTGAAAAATTATCAAAATTAATATGAGATGCCCACTTTTTATAAGGAACAGGTATGCTTTTAAGGGCAGTACAGTAATCATACCAATTTTTAATCAAATCATTAAATCATTCTTGGGTAATGTTGAAACACCGTTTGTTTCAACTCAAGAATAAGCATATCTCTTGAAACTAATCACAGTTGAAAGTCGTATAAAATATCACTTACAATTGCACTGAACAGCAGCGCAAAAATCTGTTTCTAGAACATGTTTTCGTTGTTTCATGGTACGAAAGGTACAACCCAACTATATTGCAACTGGATTGAAACAAAAAAACCTTCCTGCTGTCAAACAGATAGTTTAATACACCATTCGTGCATCTGGGATGAATCGTTATTTAAAACATTACTTTAAAATCAGCTTTTTGGGAGAAGTTGCAAGAGTTTGTATGAAAATTTACTGAACTCATCTTGGTGAATTGACTTCGCAGATGAAAGTTGCATCAAATCTCGTAGTTTCAATAATGTTGAACGTTAAACGCAAGGTAAAATGGAAGTTCATTGGAAAGGCAATGATACTTTATGAGCTTTTAATATTAATATGTAGCGGAGCTAGAACTAGGTAAGTTGTACATGCTCTTATTGATACATCTTTGTAACCATCTCTGGGAAACATTTTTTAAAATATGTTTCGCGTGCTACTTGGGTAGAGGCAACTCGGATAAAAATTATGAAGTTATTTCTGGAGGATGAATTTCATTCAAATTCTTGTTGAAATCTTTTGAAATAATAAGTAGATGAAAAAACCGAATTTAGTACTATACCATTTAATTCCACTAGAGTTTGTATCCTTTGACAGATACGCGTATTTCGACCTCAACTGTAAGGCCGTCTTCAGTGTCGTGTACTAGACTCAACTTTCTTTTATTTTTTTTTTTAATTTCTACATTTATTACTTTGAAATAATGTTCAAATTATTCCCGTGGAAATTGATTCCTGGAAGAATACCTGAAGGTATTCCTTAAGGCAGTAGTCACCAAACAGCGGCCTGCGGGCCGCATGCGACTCTCGGAATCAGTTTGTCCGCGTTTCTCTTCGAATAACTAGAAGTTATTATCAATACATTTACTGCAATTTATTTTAGGAAAATGAACATTTCAAAATCGGAAAGGTTCTTCAAGTATAGAAAAGCCAAAAAACTTCACAATTTACTTAAAATTCAAAAAAAAAAGCGGAGCCTAGAGCTCTTACCCGAGGAGGAACAAATAACTCCCCAATAACTTATGCATACCATTTTTTGGTATCATACCAAAATTAGGTATTGTTCAGTTGTCAATACCTCAATTTGCTATTATAATGGTATTGAAAAAAATCTTTAAAACAATTAAAAATACTTCATTGAGGTATTAAACAGCTATTGAGGTCTGCTGGAGGTATTGAACTACAATTGAAAAATTTCATTTTTATATGAAAATCCATCAAGTATTATTGAGGTATTACAAAACCTGATCTAGTTATCAGTTTGGTGTTCGTAGAATATGCTTGAGATATTATTTGAGGTATTTTACCTCTTATGCAGGGCTAATTCATACCTCATTCAGGTATGTAGTATTGGAAATTATCTGGTATGGAATGCCTCAATTTGGTATTCAGTAGTTATTTTCTTCTGCTCGGGTAGAGCTGTATTGGTTCATTACTTAATAAAAACTTCATGGATGGTTTTGAATATTATGTACTCTTAAAAAAATATTATTGTGAATCCGGAAATCTAATCTCAGGGTTGAAAAAAAAATAATATTTGCAATCCCATGAGAACTCGTTTAAATAAATCCACTCATATTGTTGCAGCCCGCATATTTTTTCAAATGAATTGAAGTGGCCCGTCTGATTAGTTCAACTGAAGACCACTGCCTTACGGAATATCTGGTGAATTTCAGAAATGCTGATAAAATCTCAGAAAAAATAACTGAAGAAATCTCTGAGGATTTCCAGTAAGAATCACTGAAAGAACTCCTGTAAGCATCCTCGGATAATTCATGGCAGAATTTATGGAGAAATTCACGACGGAATCTCAAAAATATTTATTTGAACTCTTGGTAAATCTGAGTAATTTTTCGGTGTAATTTCTGGGGTAGAAAAGAAAACACATACAGACTTCGCTGCAGTAATCTCTGTTAGTAAAACTGGAGAATCGCTCGGATGAAAGCCTTGAAGATTTAAAAATAATGTTCCAGAAGATGTACAGGGAGGTGATTTTGAAACATTTGAGAAACAATTATTAGAATAATCATAAAAAATGACCAGAATATCATTTGGAAGAATGATTTGAAAGATTTTTTTGCAGGCCGGAGGAACTTCTCAATGAATCCTTGCAGAAATTTCCAGATCAATCCTTAAAGGAATTGTTAAAGGAATCTCAAGGGAAATTTTTGAAGCAATCTCTGGGGGAATTCCTGGGGGCAATTCTGAAAAACCTGTTAGAAATACCTGAAAGAATAACTGTACAAATACTCTTAACACTTTCTGGATGGATCCTTGGAAAAAAATCTTGAAATAATTGAGAACCTGGAATCGAATCCCATCCCCGCAATAGTCACGTATGACAAACTAGGTTATAGTAATCAGGGTAGTCAATCGTCGACGTCAAATGGAAAAAGTCAGCGACGAAACTAATAAAAGAATCGTCATCGTTACTCAACCAGCACACCGGTCACATAGGCTCGGCGTCATGACGAACAAATACGACCCCTTTGTTATGGGAGAATCTACGTTCGGGAGCACTTAGTCGACTTAAAAAACTAAATCGTGTCTTCAACAGATTATGAGCATGTTTCTTGAAAAAATAAAACACAAATAAAAAATAACAAGGCAGGTTTGTAATCGACCAAGCGATCTCTGTATTGTCAATTCCACGCGTTTACCAACAGAGCTATTGAAGATCAGAGAGAGGGGAATCACTGGAAGGAATCATGGAGAAGAGGGGTATCACTTGCCAATACTAGCAATACATGCATTCTTTCGTCGAAGACGAGACGACAACCTGCCAGAGTTATTATAATGAATGACGGTGTTTATCTTATTGAGTTAGTAGTGTTTGATCCTTCGACCTTGACGTTTACTCCTGCGGGGGCGGGCGACGAGGGCAGGATCGAACATGTCGCGCGTCGGTAGTACAGTAGTGAAAAAGTGCGCGGTTCGTTAGTAGTGCAGCCCACATTTTGATCTATTGATCGTGTCGCTTGCTCCAGCGTGGGCGAGTGACGAACACTTGTTCGGCGTACAATGCGATTATTGAATTATTTCGCGAATCCGGTTAGGCGTGATTATATCATGGATCGCATCACCAAACATTGGTTACTCCCAAATCTCTACCTTATCCCACTAACCCAATATCTTTCCATGGCATCTGTGGAGATGCTGAGGTAATCTCGGTCTCTAGTAACAACGGTTGTCGAACTAGCATTCATTTCCTTCCCCAATGACCGTAGGGACGTGGCCGGCGCCGTTATTGACTTATAAAATTTGAGCTCTAGATTTGTGCACATTGAGAATGGTAAACCCCATTCAATTTATCTCTGTGCAACTTCGATTGTTCTACCCGAGCAGAAGCGAAGTTCTGACCATCAAATCGAGATATTGATTTGATTGACATAAGAGATAAAAGATCTGAAAATAATATCTAAATTTTATTCTTGGAACTTCTAAGCCATATCAAAATTTGCTGTTTGCAGATCAAATGAATAGCTCGCTGATGTTGGTTAGATCTTACAAAAGCTAAATATGATATGCTAATGATATTCTAGGAGTAAATTTTAGATATCATTTTCAGATCTTTTATCTCTTATATCTATCAAGTTAATATCACTTTTAGATGTCCATATCAAAATTAGCTATTGCTGAGCTTTTTTCACCTGCTCGGGTAGTCAATCACGGAGTAGCAACTACGAATTGTACGGTTATCTATGCTTATGCTTATGGATGACGGTGTTTTGCTTATTTCGTCGCCAGTCGGATTTGACCACCATGAATCTGACAATTGTCTGCCCTCATAGTAACAACTTTCTTCGGAAGAAAGGACAGCCGTTGATCCTGAGATAAACTAGCCCAAGGCTAAAAATCTTGTTAATTAAAATAACATCGTATCAGACGGTATGCATTCCAAAGTTTTTGTACTTCTCGTGCTGTGTAAGAGTAGTGACGGTAGCGAATGAGTGTAGACAAATCAATTGACTGCCTACCATGGAAGGGAAACGAACATCGTGAGAAATGTCGAATGTTTACAGCACTGCCCTCGGCATTTACATTCGATTGGAGACAAAGCCTAATATACCGTTCGTTTAATATGCTTGGTCATAGTTCAATCAATCGATTAAATGTTGAAAACTAAGAGAAATTTATGCTTTTAGCCCAGAAATCTAAAAAAAATATATTCGAAAAATTCTTGACGACAATTTGCCGAGTAGTTAGAGTTCGCGGCTACAAAGCAAAACCATTCTGAAGGTTTCTGGGTTTGATTCCCGGTCGGTCCAGGATCTTTTCGTAATGGAAATTTCCTTAACTTCCCTGGGCATATAGTATAATCATACCTGCCATACGATATACGAATGCAAAAATGACAATTTAGGTAAAGAAAGCTCTCAGTTAATAACTGTGGAGGTGCCCATAAGCTGAGAAGCAGGCTTTCCCAGTGAGGACGTTAATGCCAAGAAGAATACGAAAAAGAAGAAGAAGTGTATTGTGATGCATGGATTGATCAATGGATGAACCAATTGAATTAAAGTGATTTCAATTGAAATAAAGACATTTTTCATGCACATACAATTGATGCAAGCGTACAACAGTATGTATGGACAAAATTTCCCCGATAGAATATTCTTAAACCTTCTGATTATAAAAATATAAACCAAATACTTCAGCTTAAAAAAACCCTGATTACATTCGATTTTTATAATCGTCTGGTTCTGACATAGTAAGTAATCTTATGAAGAATTCATACGGCCATGAATGTGGGATTGCAAGAGAAATCGTTGTAGAAATGTGTTAGTATTTTCCTTCTTTGTTTTCTCTTGACATTACGTCACTACTGGGCTTCTCAGCTAAGTGTTCTAAGATCACTTCTACAGTTATTGACTGAAAGTTTGTTTCGCCGAAGTTGTCATTTTAGCATTTGTTTATCCAAATGGCGGGTACGATCATACTCTATGCCCAGGACCGATCGAGAGTCAAATTTTCAGCATGGCATAATTTTCTTTTATGTTTGGTTTGTGGCGTGATGTGTATGTGAACCATGTTGAAAAAATTTGAGCTTTTGAACAGTGTTTTAAGATGTTCTAAAAATGTCCGCATACCCCTTTACCGGAACGGGTAACGATATATTTCGAAATGACCTAACCAATCGTTCGTGAAATCATTTTCTTGTAAATAAGAATAAAAAACTCACGATGAGAGGGTTTCCAAAAAAAATTGGTTAGATGAAGTTAAATATCTAGGGCTCATGCTACATAAAAATTAAACTTTCAAAATTCAAATTGGAGACATCCAAGCCAAATCTAACAAATACATAAAATGTCTGTATCCACTTATCAACAGAAAACCGAAACTTTGTCTTAAGAACAAGCTTCTGATCTTAAAACAAATTCTCAGGGCAGCAATGTTGTATGCTGGACCAATATGGACTAGCTGTTGCAATACCTGGAAGGAAGCTCTGCGGAGGATTCAAAATACAATTTTTAAAATGATTCTGAAGCTCTCTCCTTGGTATAGTACCAATGAATTACCCAGAACATCCATTGTTGGAGCATTGGAACAAATGATAAATAATATTTTAATAATTTTAGACAAAAATCGTTGCAATCTTCTATTGCCACGATAAATGCGTTATATATCCAGGATAAGTAAATTAAAGTAAATAAGTAAATTAAAGTAAATAAGCGTTTTATCTCTTATAAGTAGGTAAAATCAACACACCTGTAAAAAACTGAACTGCTACGGTAAATGAAATGTAATATGTTATTACAAAATTTTAATAAAAGCTTAGTTTTACCAAATTAGGATGATAATATTTTCTAACACAAAGCACCTAGATATATAAAATGAATGTAATGTTTGGAATGATACTGAAGAAGAGTTGAAAAAAAATGAGGTCGATTAAAAATCTGAATATGATGTGTACCAGTTCCTTCTGAAATAGGTTCCAGATGCCATAGTGTTCAAAACGGCCAAACTTACGGAAAACTTCACCTCAAAATTAATGCTCTTGGAAATATATTTGCCTTCGTTTATTGATGCACTGCCAAACCACCTTTAAGATGCAATAGAAGGACCACATCAAGCACCGTCGTAAATATTAATTTTAAACATGACTGATGCAACCGGTTGCGCTCCGAACGGAAACTTTTCAATTGCTTTACAAAACTCCTTCCGAAATTGCCTTTGCGAACTGGTGAAGCAGCCCTAATTGAAAACACCCGGCCCAGAGAGTGCACTCTTTGAAGGGCATCCTTTGGAAGCATTATGTTCGACTTGTGCGAAAGCTTTCAAGGTTGCTTCGAATTTTGGTATTGCTGAGGAATGTGAACAAACCGCTTCTGGTACCTACCAGCGTTAAACGTCAAACTTTGTACCAGCAGGCACTAGTGGCAACCCGTCTGCTTGCATCCGATCGAAATTGAGTGTTGCTAGAAGCAAAACTTAGTTATGACATCCCACTTGACACCAGATACTCGTCGTCATTATGAAAACACCGACAAACAGACTTCAGCTGGTATTCTGTATTCGGTAACACTAGCATCCTTATGTGTTGCAATCAATTTGAGCAATTATTAACATTTTGTTAACTACATATTACATTTAATTTGCCAAAGCAGTTCAGCATTTGTACAGGTAAATTGAATTCACCTGCTTATTAAAAAAAAACGCTTCCAAAAACAAAACCTAGCTTCAATTAAATTTATAATATATACCCCTTACCACCTTGATGTTCTGCGCCATTCAGGTATTCATCGTATCGTTACTTCCACCTTTCAATTACTTTTGACATATTTCACAATGCCTTGCGATATGTTTCTTGTAATTATTACCTTTCCTGAGAACAGAATGACTTTGCATATCTAATATCAGATTTGATATTCCCGAATTAAGCTGTTATCATAAATAAAATTTTGAAAATGATTCTGAAGTTTCCTCCCTGGTATAGTACCAATGAGTTACATAGAATATGGAATGTTGAAACATTGGAACAAATGTCAAATAAAATAATGAATAATTTCAGGCAAAAATCGTTACAATCTTGTAATGCCTCGATTAATGAGTTATATATTTAGGTTAAGTTAGGTTGAGTAAATTGAAAATGTGTTTTTTCTCTTATAAGCAGGCGAGATCAACTCACCTGTAAAAAATTTGAACTGCAACGGCAAATGAAATGTTATATGTTAACAAAATGTTAATAAAATATTCAATTTGTTTTACCAAATAAGGATGATAGTGTTCTCTCGTAACACAGAACACCTAGATATAGGAAATGAATCTTATGTTTGGAATAATACTAATAAAGACATTAAAAAAAGCTGTTTATCACACACACCGTATTCCATATTTTCAAATTGCTTCACTCAACCTCGGATGGAAGCAAAACACGGCACAGTAATTGCAATAATCGCACTGACACACTTAACGAAACATTTCATCCTCGTCCTTCGCTCGTCGTTTAAATTCAACCTGATTCGCTGGTTAAACGATGTTATAACACCTCTACCATCTCACTCTATATGTTATCATCATGTGAAGGAACGCCAGTTTTGCATCCCAGCAGCTCTCCTTACAATGTTTCAACACACATAAAACCGACACCGAATGCAGAGTCGTTTAACCTGTATCAACCAACCGATGCTCAGCGAGACGTACGAAATTCAGAGATAATTTAAATTTGAGGTACCTCGAAAGGAATGGGTGGTTCGTATCTCACCAAGATACGACTCCGAAATGGAGGGTTAAAACGTGTCGTAAAGTTAATTTTGGAGGAGGATAAAAGGGTTATTCGCAACGGAAAGTCATTGAAGGTTGAAGGTTTTTTTTTATTGTCGAACCCTTCCTCCATCGGCGCTTTCGTCAACGAAGGGTTAAATTCCCAGACTGTTGCATGGTTTTTTCGGGTGAGCCCTGGGCACGTTATAAATTGGACGCTTTCAAAGGGGTGAAATTTACCAGTTAAATGTTTAATTCTAAATCACTCTCAATCTATTCTTAACAAATCTGAAACTAAAAGGCGAAAACCAGAAAAAATATTCACTTTGATGGTGAAAACTAAGAAACCGCTTGCTAGGGCTTCCGAAACTTATTGCGTTTAATGTGGTTTACTATATTATTCACAATGTTTAATTTTAAAAAATCCTGATACATTAACAAATTGTAAGATTTTTGAGGCTTGCTTAAAATTCAGTTAACTCATAATTTTTAAGTAACATACCTCTGATTCATAGGGGCCTTCCTTAGCGGAGTGGTTAGAGTCCGCGGCTATAAAGCAAAGGCATGCTGAAGATGTCTGAGTTCTATTCCTGGTTGGTCCAGGATCTTTTCGCAATGACAATTTTCTTCACTTCCCTGGGCATAGAGTATAATCGTACCTGCCACACGAATATGA
This sequence comes from Aedes aegypti, assembly GCF_002204515.2. Taxonomy (NCBI): domain Eukaryota; kingdom Metazoa; phylum Arthropoda; class Insecta; order Diptera; family Culicidae; genus Aedes; species Aedes aegypti. Next base: position 280,336,502 of record NC_035108.1, on the reverse strand, counting down.
ATGCGAAAATGGCAACCTTGGCAAAGAAAGCTCTCAGTTAATAAATGTGGAAGTGCTCATAAGAACACTAAGCTGAGAAGCAGGCTCTGTCCCAGTGAGGACGTAATGCTAAGAAGAAGAAATAGATATCTCTTTCATATTGAAAACATTTTGCAGTAATTGATCAACTTCAACCCGAAAACTTCACTGTTTCGATTTCGAAAAATTATTATTTTTATTGTAATATTATTCTGTCAAAATTTTGTTAACATAATTCGATAAACATCCAACCAATACTTGTTTAAAAAATATTTGGATGATAATGCATGCTTCCTAGCAGATCTCATTGAACAAAATCAAAGATGGAAATTTCAAATCCCAAAAGGGTATCCAGGTAAAATGAGTTGGGTGTTAGAGGGTTAACTGAAAATAGATATCCAAAGTTTAACAGGCACAGATTTAAATTTTCAACTTTATAGCTCTAATTTAACTTGCATTTCAATTTTGTCAGTGTGGAACTTCAAGCTGAACATTTTTGACTTCAGTATGAGTTTTGAAAGTGTAATTTTTGAAAATGCATATGAAACACTTACCTTTTCCAAATGCTGTAGCTGGTATAAATTAAAAAGTTGAAAATTATCGAAAATTCCAAAACCACCCTTTCGCTCGGTACACCCTTACTCGATGCCATCGCAGAAAGCTACTTCATTACGGGGCGACACTGTGGTATGAGTCAATGGGTGAAAAAGATTTTCACCCTTTCGTGAAGATGTTTCCACTCGACGAACGGTGAGCGCTCTTATTGCGAAGGTGATGGGGCGCGCCCTTTCTTCAACATACTACAATCCCTAGCCGTGACGGTTCAGTTTTGAGTGGGACAATATTTCCTTTTTGGCTCATTTACCTCGCTGGGCCATAAAAACAAGTGACTTAATATTTTCCAGCCGCAGAAAAACCGTTTCCTTCTTACCTATTGCGCTAATGGTGATGAGGGTTCGCGAGAAAACAAAAAGATTTGAGAACCCGACTCTAAGTGAACCAGATTAAACAACCTTAATGGTGAGCTAGGAAAATGTTTGAGGGAAAAACTGACCGTTCGTTTGGAACACCAAACAAAACCGAATGACAACGATGGTTTGCTTGTTTAATGTGATGCAAGTGATTGATGGGCATGGTACAATGGAGGTGTCTATTTTTCTTTAGGCTGGTCAGCATTTGATTAATGCACAGTGTGGAAGGAGTTACACGGGTAGAAATCAGAATCCAAAAACAAGATTTTGACTCATGATATCATGATTCCAGCGTGTTTTCGTCCTATGAAAATACACCATGATTTGGACTCATGATATCATGAGTCAGATTGCCGTAACGCAATACACGCAATAGTCGCGCATCCGTTTATGATCGAGAAAAAAAAATTAAAATAGCATACCTTGAGATTCGATCCAAGAACCTTCCGATTGTGAGTCACATACTCTATCACTCAACCGCTTCGTTATCTTGAATTAAGAATGATCGATACGAATGTAATGAAGCAAAGTGCGCTGCTTAGTGTTTTCACACTGGATGTTACGCTTATGAGGAATCATGATTATGACTCCAGGAACCATGATTTGTGATCCTGATATCATGCCCTAACCAATTTATGAATTTCATGATTTGTAAATCATGGTGTGGGGATAAGATTTTTATCCGTGTACGTGAAGCTACAGTGTTTATTATTGCGTCCGTAGCTTACTTCTTAGGATTAGAGATTTTACATGCAATCTATAGAAACAACTGATCAACAGACAATAACTCATATTTCTCTGTACTATGGAATGCATTAACTTAATATGCAAAGGGGGCTATTTGGGTACGTCGGGAGTTAATAATCAATATCAACCTCCTTTTCCCGGGCAGCTTAGATACCCACGTAGTGTCGATAGCAGTTGTTTGATTAGCATTAGCATTAAGCATTTCGCACAAATTCGTAGGTGGTACAGTCTTAGACCATTGAGGGTTGCCTCCTTCCCGTCCCTTACCAAGCTCAGAAATTTGGGACTAGCATCTAACTTTTAGACAAGATTAAAGCATCCTCCAATAGTCGAGAGCTGTCTTGGCGAAAGCTGGGGAGTGGAAAAGGATGATTGATTGAACACCTACTTAAGAAAGATGCAGAGAACTCTACGACCTCTCATAGGTGTTACGGGATGTTGTGGAATGTTGATTGATAGGATACGTTCGGTAAACGTTCTGGCCGACAAATGGTTAATATTCACGCATTGTGATCATGCGATGTTGATCAGAACAAACTCATTAAATTCCTTTTTCAAAACTGCAACCCGTCTCTCCTCTATCAATAAACAATAACGTGAGCCGTAAACTTCTACTTATCAAAATGCACGCACCGCACGTAAAATCGACAAAAAACTGTAATTTATAAGCCATACCGAATCGAGCATCCACGAATCACATACAATGTGTATATAAACACGTTTAACACACACAGGAGAAACGAGTCGCACGAAACGAATTCAATTGTGGAGCTATCACAGAGCACTCTCGAGTAAAACGCAAGCAAATCGAATAAAAGTAAAACAAAACTCCACTAATATCTGAAAAAACACTTATCATTTTGAAAAACATCCCATAGCACATTTGCACGTGGCATAGCACCATCAACCAAATGGCCGAAACGAAAAGAAAAAATAATATTGTGACCTTCCTGTGCTACCCGGAGCAATGGTGTGGGTGAACTTGTGTTCCTACGAGATATTCGGCTGTCCTTCTTCAATCTCAAGCCAGAGGCAGAATATGAATGGGATTATAAACATGTTGTAATAAAGTTTGACTTTTCATCTTTATGGTTTCTCATTATGCGTTTTACATAGTGTATTCTGTGCTTTTCGTTATTAGCATAGCATAGCATAGACTGACTGTACATGTCAATGGTTGCTACTCCGTGATTGATCGGAACTGGTAAGAATTGCACTACGATCCAAATGAATAAGGGATGGGAGTTTCCGCTTACTCTCGAAGTGCAATTTTAGCAGATCTAATATTATTGATCAATAACGGCGCCGGCCAAGTCCTTACAGTCAGTTGGGATGGGGAAGGAATGTTAGGGTGTAATGATTGTTGCTTCTAGAGACCGAGAATACCTCTGCATCTCCACAATCACCACGGGAAGGGTGTTTATTAGTGAGGGAGGAAAAGATCTGGGAGTCACCTCTGGTCGGTGATGCGATTAATGGACAAGGGGGAAATATACGACTTGTATTTAAAGCTAGTTTTGTATTTTTGTCTCGAGAAGTTTTTGGAAAAATACGTCAACATCTATAATGTCGAACAATTCAAAAGACGTTTTTATTAATGACGAAAACTGAAAATTACATGTATATATTTTAACTTATATGAAACAGGAATAATGCCGACACTTGTAGTGACGAACCATACATAGTTTGTTTGAAAATTACATATGAGTATTACTGTGCATTTTGTCTCGATATGGTAGAAGTTTTAGAAAATACGTCAACATTCACAATGTCGAACAATTCAAAAGATTTTTTTTAATAAATAATTTTTAATAATGTCAAAAAGAGAAAAATATATGTATATTCAAATTGTATAAGAAAAAAGCATAATGCCGACACATATAGTGACGAACCATACAAAGTTTGTTTTAATATTACATAAAAGTTACGCTTTCAAGAAAATATGTGTTATCATAAGCATGAAACGAACTCACCAGTTGGTAATCCATTCTCGACTGAACACAAAACTGACACTGACAGCAAAACTTCTTGGCGTCCCGAAAATAAACCGTCTTGCTTGGGCCTTCCCAAATACGTACCCAGCAAGACGCTCCAAAACAGGTGAAAAAAAAAAAATCTCCGGCGACGAAAACACGCGCGAATCCGTCAGCAAAATCAATCGGACGACGCAAAACCGAACTGTCCTGCTTGGGCTTCACGAAGCACTACCCAGCAAGACGCTCCAAAACAGGGGAAAAAATTCTCCGGCAACAAAAACGCGCGAGTCCGTCACCAAAATCAATCGGACGACGCAAAACCGAACTGTCCTGCTTGGGCTTCACGAAGCACTACCCAGCAAGACGATCCAAAACAGGGGTGTATTCTGTGCTTTTCGTTATTGGAGATTTTCAATATATACCTTAACACTGGTTTTTCGCTGATGGTCTTTGTCATGCTGAAATTGCAAATAAGCTTAGTCCTGCCCAGTTTGGGTAGTGGTTACGGTTACGGCTCAGATCATTCCTTAGCATAAAAGAACAGTAACGATCAATCTTTACAGTCCCATGCAAAGTACTACAGCCCAAGCGGCGTTGCCAACTGTGGACCCAGTTTTGCTACTTTCAGGAAACATAAAATTGCAAACTTGCCATCATGCCACGTGAATACGTGGTTGTAAAAAGCGCTTTAGTTACGTTCGAGGCTTGTTAACACATGTTGAACTTGTGACAGTTTTCCCTTTTAGCGTGGGAGGCAAGTCAACGGAAACGCTTTAGATTCAGTAATCGTGCTTATACTAAACTCATTGACCGAGATAAGTCCCAAAATGGTCAATCGGGTGGTGTTTTACCTGTATACTCAAATGTTTGCTCTCCGGCTAGCCTCACGAATGGATTGAAGTGTGCTAGCAGCCGATAGGCCAATACGACATAATCAAGCAAAAGTAAACGAACTCAATTACAAATGTGGCGAAAATAGGGACTAATGTTGCTTAATTGATAACTAGTAACTCATAGTCAACTTAACTCTACATACGGTTACACGTTTCTACCCGCTACATCGATTTCACCGCTTACTGCTAACGACGATCGGTGGGGGTCCCTTGCTGCATCTGCTGCACTTTCGATGTCGCACCGACTGATGTTTCGCCCTTGAGCAAGAGGGTTTGACTGCTCTGTTCCATAGATGCACTTTCTCTTGGCTCAAAATGTCATGCAACAACCAATTGTCGCAAGTCCGACTGCACTACACCGACGTGACAATTATGCACGTCACGCCTTTTCTCCGACTCAACCAATGCACTCGAGTGACACTATCTTCTACGAGGTCGCAATCCTTTGTTGCATGCCTCTCTCGCGAACCTCGATCGTATGGTGTGTACGACACCGTTTCAGATGTGTGCGACACCGATGCACTTCTGCGCGACGTATTCCACATGTCATCCAATCCCGCATAGCAACCATAGTTTCTAGAAGGACCACATCAGTGGTACCCGAGCAGAAGCGAAGTTCTGACCATCAAATCGAGATATTGATTTGATTGACATAAGAGATAAAAGATCTGAAGATAATATCTAAATTTTATTCCTGGAACTTCTAAGCCATATCAAAATTTGATGTTTGCAGATCAAATGAATAACTTGCTGATATTGGTTAGATCTTACAAAAGCTAAATATGATATGCTAATGATATTCTATGAGTAAATTTTAGATATCATTTTTAGATCTTTTATCTCTTATATCTATCAAGTTAATATCACTTTTAGATGTCCATATCAAAATTAGCTATTGCTGAGCTTTTTTCACCTGCTCGGGTACCTACCGCGAAAGTCAAAACGTTCCCATAGCATCGAACTGCTTAGGCGACACATGCAATGTACGCATAAGCAGGACGATGACCACCAACCGTTTCGACAAATCTGACATGACAATAATGTGTCATACTCATATTTCAATTTCTCAAAGCACAGTCAGTAAGTTATCACCAAGTGCCTTCAGCCTTGAAACTGCCTTCTCCACATGTGCATTCATTCTCTCTCTTTCTTTCTCGATACCGATCGTTATCGATCGCTCACACGAATACATGCATATGATATCCAGCTACCTCCAGTAGGACCTAATGTGAAACGAAACTTTGAATAAACGATTCATACTATTATCAACCTCAGTCAAGTAGAGTTGAGGATCATTTCACTTCGAAAAACCATTATCAAGGCTGATCGCCTCACTATGGAGACGCGGAGCGTGGACAGCTGGGTGCCTGGCTACGAGCTAGGGTTCCTTTCGGGTCTGTGGGACGCTTCAGGCTGCAAATAAAAGGCCTTCTGTTGAAGGAGCATCACGTGAGGTTAGATACTCTCTGTTGGACAACTTTCTACAATGGATTTACCTGTTGAAGGCCTTATTATTGTCTCGTGTACTTCGAGATTGCTAAACGTCGATCATGCAGGCAGACTGGAACTGAAATTGGTGTCATGAGTACCAGTGAAGCTAATGACGGACATGATAGTACCTGGTTCTGCTTATAGGCCTTGGAGACTATTGTACACTGGTGCATCCGATACACCGAGATCGAAGAGGCGTCTTGCACTGTCCAGGGTATCGCGTTGCGCGAATGGATCATGCGAAAGAACTGTGGGACTTGTGAGCATATCCCTTTCGGGACGAACCAGCACAATTGTGCTGTTCGGCACCCTTGACATCGAATGACTATTTCAGCCAATAAATCATTGTTTTACTAAACTTTTTCCATTTCGATTATTGAATTATCATTGATACTTGTAATCAAGCACAACAGCCTTTGTTTACATCGTGTTTAGAAAACACCAGCTCAGGGTAAACAAAAAGTAAACAAACACCGTAAGAATTGAAAAAGTTTTATCTGTCGCAACTTTTCAACTATTCGTTTTTTCTAGGTATGCACAGATACGAATCGAGAGTGAAAGAGTCATTCTTTGAAATGGTGAAGACCAAATGAGAATTGATTCACACAGCAAATATTTCTGGAGGGACAAAGTGGGACCAGCACAATTGTGCTGGTGCCGGCACTTACCCGGTCGATGTTCGTTGTAGACTACCAATTTTCATTTTCAGTATTTTGATCGAAATAAGTGGCTGAATCTGGTTCTAATGTCCACAATAGTGCATAGTATTGCATTAAAACATGAATGAGTGATTTCATACGAATCATAAGGATGATGTACCGTTCGAAAACTATGTAACAGAAACTCATAGCTTTGGTTTAAAAACTTTTATTTTTTATATGTCCATATTTGAAATAGATTCGGAATCACATTTAATGTTTTAAATCTCCTTTAGCAAAATTTAAGACAAAGTAAAAGTTTAGGGGAACGTTCAAAAATAACGTCACTCATTTAGGGAAGTGGAGGTGTATGAAAGTGCGACAGTACATGTGGGAAAAAGCGTGATAGTGGACATGGGGAGGATTTAGATTGACTTAAAAACAATGGACGTAATTTTTGAATTTCCCCTTGCTTTGATAATCGATCAATACCATGTTGACGCGATAATCCATTTTGGTGTTCTACAATGTATGCCGGTTCAATATCTGCGATGATATTTATGAAATTTGACAACTGAAGCTGAAAACCTTTATTTACTATTTGCTTCCGAACCACAGATTCCTTTAAATGGCATACTTTTGATGTATGCAGCCCATGCTGGTCTTCTTCTTCTTCTTCTTGGCATTACATCCTCACTGGGACAGAGCCTGCTTCTCAGCTTAGTGTTCAATGAGCACTTCCATAGTTATTACCTGAGAGCTTGCATTGCCAAAGTTGCCATTTTCACATTCGTATATTATGTGGCAGGTACGATGAAACTCTATGCCCAAGGAAGTCAAAGAAATTTCCATTACGAAAAGATCCTGCACTGACAGGGAATCGAACCCAGACACCCTCAGCATGGCTTTGCTTTTTAGTCGTGGACTCTAACCACTCGGCTAAGGAAGGCCCCTGCTGGTATTACTCACAAATATGTTGTTTATGATGTATGAAATGCGTTTGAAATACTCTACTTAACTATTAAACAATGTATGAAGTTATGGAGTCCAGATTATCCGCTCATATTAAAAATATCGATTCATTCCTTTTACATTTGAATATATATTGTCCAAATCTCGAATTTTGAGACTTAGATAAGCTGATATATTAAAAATAAAAACCTGTACTTTATTGCCGTGCGTATAGTTTTGCAAAGTAACTAGCAGTATCGATCAAAGAAGTTTAGGTTCGATTCCCGCTGCAGTATTTTTTTTCGTCAGATACGTATTACGATTGTGCCATTTGGCGTTGCATGCTAGTCCGTTGATTCGTGTGATGCTCCCTTTAAAGGCTATAATCGTACATAATGCTTTCCAGGAAACTTTCCACGGTAGGATTGACAGCTAAAAATGTACATGCAACCGAAACGAAAGGGAAAACAAAACTTACGAGTATGGTCGAGCTTTACATTTTCCTTAGTAATCTAACGGTGACACCGATTGCGAAACTTTAAAAGCTCATGGCAAATCAAAAAGTCTACTGTTTGCAGCTGTCTTCTGTATTGTCTCATTAGAAGCATTGTCAGTGTCTTTATTTTCAAATCTGGTAGTTTCCAAATATTTAAATACATTTGAAAAAATTGATTGTTCTATGTAATTTTTAAATTAGCTGGAATATATGTATGTACAATTTAAAAAATCAAATTCATTCTTTAATATGATTATTAACCTGATTTTGTCAATCCTTTTTAAATGGGTTTTTGAATTCCCTGTTATATGTAAGCTATTCGTCATAGTTCTTTCAATCCCACACTTCTAAAAACTAATACAGTACTGAACCGATTTTGTCAGCTTTTTGACCCGATTTTGTCAGCCTATCTTGAATATATCCAAAAATTGTCTTTGTCATGTTGTACCCGTTCACATTAAAACTGATGACGATGTTCGATGTCATGCACGCATGGGCGTAGCCAGAGGGGGCAATGGCAATCCTCTGTACAAAAGAACAATTTTACTATGAGAATTAATCTTTTGTTTGAATTCTTCAAAGATTGTCTCCAGCACTCGTATTTATACAGTAGTTACGTCATGGTAGATTATAAAACTTAAAAAGTCTACCAAACATCAGACTTTTTGAAAACATCTTGCCAGAAATTGTTCGAAGGTTTTATCAACAGTCCGCAATGGAGATATGCACAGCTGAGTAGTTGACAAACGAATTACATACATTCTCAAGTATCATTAAATCGTGCTTCGTTACTTGGCAACCTGTCAATTATTTGTTAAAAATGAAAAACCGAAAAACACAACTGAGTTCACGAAAAAGAAATTTGGTATAAAGGTTCATACATGAATTCCTCTAAGAATTTCTCTAAAGGTTAAGATGCATCGAAGCCAAACCTCGAAATTTCAAGAGCACATATTAAGAGAACCAGGCAACCGTTTGTACTGGAAATTTAACTCATTGATCACATATTGTTACATTCTTTCAGGTTTTTTTTTTAAGTAATATCTCGAAGATTAAAATTTGCTCCTAATGTTTTATTGGTTTTCTGCCTTGAATAACTCTATAAGCCTTTGAAAGTATCCCTTCAAAACTACATTTTAATGAAATTTTCTCACAGTATTCTTAATGTAGTTTGGCCTAGGACTCATCAATAGTTTCAAAAACTCCTCTTAAAACTGTCTTAGAAATTCCTTCAGAAATTCCTCTATTTGCACTTCTATTTTTTTGCAAAATTGCTAAGATTATGAAGGATTCTTACTGGAATCATCTCACGAGATTTTTCATTATTTCGACCAGGAATTTCACGAAGATCTTTTTCAAGCATTTAATCATCCCATAGGTATAGAAATAATTTCAGATATTTATTCACGACTTTATCGAATGTCACTTATGAATACCCCTAAGAACACAAACAAAACGCAAACTAAAGAAAGTTTCTTAAAATATTACTAATGCCATTTTAAAAAGAAATTCTGGGAAAAAACCTAAAGAAATTTTCGTTTGATTTTTCTTAGGAATTGCGGTGTCCTAAGAAAAATTCTCAAATAATTCAACGGTTAGGTAGAACTAAGATTCAGATTGATGCCGGTAGTCTTACAGGCCAGAGTAAAATTGCCGATCAAAGGGATCCTTGGCGCGAAATTTGAGAATGAAATTATGAGGGCCGCTTTTCTCCCCCTGATAAACAAAAAAAAAACCCTGACTACGCCCATGTCCCTCGCCCCCTTTAAAGGCTATGTAGGTCGTAAACGTAGTCCATAAGCAAATATTAACACGTTAAAATTTGAAAAACAGAAACAAAATATATGTCCCGATTTTGTCAGGTTCCCCATTTTGTCAGCCTAAAATTCATCGGGGGCTGACAAAATCGGGTCTCTACTGTATTGCAATGACTTAAATTCCATTTTAAGCAAATAGACTCGATGTAAAAAATAAAATAAAGTAAATTTGATATTGGGAGCCAGATAGCCATAACGGTAAACACGCAGATACTAAACAAGATCATGCTGAGGGTCGTAGGTTAGAGTCCAGCCGGTCGAGCATCTTTTTGTAAAGGGAATTTTCTCGACTTCCCTGAGCGTAGAGTATGATCGTACCTGTCACACGATATACACATGCAACATTGGTCGATTGACAAAGAGAGCTGTTAGTTAATATCTGTGGAAGTGCTCATGAGAAGTTGAGAAGCAGGCTTCTTTAGCGTCAGAAAGAAAAAGAAGACATTTTATGGTAATTATTTTGCACTTAAAAATGCGCCATTCTAGTGGAGGTCGAATTATGCGTAACTGTTAAAGGATACAAACTGTAGTGGAATAAAATGATATGGTTCTCAATTCGGTTTTCATTTATTTATAGGTATTCCACTGAACAATTTGAAGGTTTATTATTATTTTCAATTTTAATTTTTATTGCATAATTATTTTTGAGGAAAAATCCCACATAATTTAGGAGGATATAAACAAACAAAGCAAAACAAAGACGATTTGATAGAGCCAATTAGTTTTGAAGTTATTCACACATGTATGTTTACCCATTTTCATATGACGTAGACTAGTTCTTGAATAATCTCGATAAACGTCATCTTCATGTAATGCTTTGAATCTTAGAGAGAATATAAAGTATTTTTATCTCTCGTACATTGTTCTCGTTCCATTTATAACAAAAAAAATCATATTAATTAAAGTACATTATTTTTTTAAAATTTCAATGTGCATTAAAAACATAATTGTTTCTGAATTTTTGGGTCACCCTATCTCACGAAAGAGCACCCTAATGACGAAATAAAAAAATACGGGTCCAATATTTTTTAAAAAGGCATGACTTGAACAATTTTCTAAATAAATAAAAAAAATATTTTTTTTTCGAACATCGACCGCCTTGGGGACGGACCAGCACAATTGTGCTGGTCTGAATTTGACCCTAAAAAGTTCATGGAGTGATAGAATAGCCAAAATAAAGAATGTTTGGTCTACGAGATTATGAGTTTATAAGGTAAATTTTGAAATAATCACTCAAATATGGTCCGTCCCGAAAGGGATATGGGGGCATGATTTTCTAGATTCATGTTACCTTATGGCGAAGGATGGCGAGATAAACTCCGGCCGAATCAGCACATGGTTGGCATGAGGTTGTTCGTCTGTGCAAATGATTTGTCGCTATTAGTGCTGCTATAAGGATCGGATTCACATCAATTACCTTTCGTAACTGGATAATCGTGCACTTATCACTTCGCAGGACGATCTTTAGCTGATAAGAACTTTTATAAATTACATGCACTGATTAGCTTGCACCGGGAAAAACCAACCATTCGCCAGGTCTATAGAAAGCATTCTGGCTATTCTATTTTCCACGTTCGAGTTTTGCAATACAACACAATATACAATGTGTCTTGGTGAGAGAGTGTGTGCTTGCTTGGGAGGCATAGCAATCGGTTGATTCAGTGTGCGAGAGGGATTGGACGCTGTGATGTCTGATGATCTACGTTTATTGCTGACCGGTATGCACTCAAAAAAAAAAAACTTTTACAATTTTGTCGGCATAATCTCAAAATTTGGTAACAAACTCAAATTGTGAAACTGAATTCAGTAAACTCTGTTAGCCTTGTAGGGGTACCTGACTATGCTTCTGAATTGGCTAATGAGAGTTAGCTCGCATTGGAGCATCGCTTGACTTCATTGGACCTTAACCAGATTTTTAAGTTTCGAAATGCTTCAGATCAATTCTTGGATGGCAACTTAGTACAAGCAATATTGAAATAATTTAGAGTCGTGTCATCACACAAAACTGTACATTACTGAGCTATTCCAAGGGTTGGTGCAGTATTTAATAAATCTGTAGAAGCAGAATTAAAGTCTCTTGGCCAGAGCATTAACTGCCCACTGCTAACCCTACTATCACATGGCAAATATTCAGCGTGCTAACTCATTTGCATAAGATAGCCGTGAATTCGATTATGTAACTTCATTCATTTCATTTATTTAGTTAACATCCTAACAGATAACACTAAATCAACAATTTCACACCACAATACTCGGATCGTGGCCGCATCTCTCCATCATCGGTTCTGCCTTACTCTCGTCAAATCGATGCGCACTTAAACCGCCCACCCAGCTCGCTGCGCTCCACGCCTTCTGGTACCAACCGAATCCAATGCGAACACCATCTTTGCAGGGTTGCTGTCCGAAATTCTTGCAACATGCCCTGCCCATCGTATCCTTCCATTTTTGGCCACCTTCTGGATACTGGGTTCGCCGTAGAGTTGAGCGAGCTCGTGGTTCATCCTTCGCCACCACACACCGTTACTCTTAGGTACGTCTCTCGGGTTCATCCCACGACTCTTTTAGAAATATTTCCAGAAATGATCACGAGAGTTCTGGGATTTCTTTAGTGAATCCTTCATGAATTTCTTTGTAGGTTTTTTTAGGAAGTTTGAGAGGATTTTTTTATATTCCTATTAGAACCATTTAAAATTTCTTCTTGTATTTCCATAAAAAATATCTTAAGATTTCTACAAAAGTTATTTCAAAGATTACTGAAATCATTCTTTGTAACATATTATCACTAAATTCTCTACATATTAATGTGAGTATTTATTTGAATATTCGTGTAAAAACTTCTTCAGATTATTATATGTTTTTTGCACGATTTATTGAAGAAAATTTACAAGAATCATCAAAAAATTCCTCCAAGTATTACTTCATGCCAGAATTCCTGCAAGGGTTCACTAAAAATAAATCTTCAGATATTCCTCAAAAGAATATCTTTATGAATTCTTCCAGACATTTATCCCTGTGGTTTTCCTTGATTTTCCAAAGAAAATCTTCATGAGAGCTCCTGCAAAAAACATTCATTTTAGCAAGAGTTTTTCAGGTTTTGCTGCAGAAATTTCTGAAGAGGGATCATGCATAAATGATGTCTGGCTCCAAGAGGGAGGGGGTTAAGTCAAGCATGACAAGCCTTATGATTTTTGTAATCACATGACAGCCACACCGTACACCATACCGTACGGCTTAAAATCGTACTAGCAATTAAGTTTTTATCAACAATAAAATTGTCTGTGCCCCTGAAAAGTTAGATGAAATACGTTAGATATAAATTTTGAATATTTTCAATTTATTGTATGGTATTGTATTGGAACAAATGTCTTAATTTGGTTAAAACCTATTTTGAATATTATGAAATTAAAATGTATATTGACCAAAATCTCTCATATACCCAATTCCCTTTCAGGATAGGCTAAATTCCCCCCAAAGTGAGAATTCCATCCCACCAGCTCCCCCACCGGAATAAGTCATTGCCTTAAGAAGAACTTGAAACTCACTAAGAATCTCCTAAGAAGAAAACTTGGGAACCTTTGAGAACCTTGTAAACATATTTTCAAATCTATTGGGAAGTCTTTGGTAATCTATAGGTGCAACATTTTGTAACCCTTCGGAAACCACTGCAAGCCCTTAAGACAACCTCAAGAACCTTTTGAGTATCATTAGAAAATTCAAATATTTCCCTTGTGAAGTCTTTGTGAACCACTTGGATCTTTGTTATGACGTTTAAGAATTTTCTTTTCCTTTAAAAACAATCGGAATCATTCCAAAATCTTTAAAGACCACTGTGGCATCAAATTCCTAAGATTCCATTTTAATTTCCCTCAAAATACCTTGTGAACTCGTAGCAAACATTTATAACAATATGGGTTACTCTTAATTTTCCGGCAACGCAGTCTTTATTAAAGTAAAACGAGGTGCTTATTTGCCAGCAGCTCGTTTTACTTTAATAAAAACTGCGTTGCCGGAAAATTAAGATTAAAACATACAGTCGATACTCCACAAAATATGGGTTACACTAGGGGGAACGGTCCTCCGGAAATCTAGGGGATTGGTGTCAGGCCTTGCAAGCCAGCCGTAAAAAAAAAACAAGCAACGAGAGAATACGAACCGGGACAATCAGCGAAGACCACAGCGACGTAATGGGACTAACGATTGGAAGCTCAGTACGTGTAACTGTAAATCTCTCAACTTCATCGGGAAAATGATCTTCCGTCGTCTGTCACCTCTAGTAAACGAGTTCGTGGGAAGTTATCGAGCCGGCTTCGTTGACGGCCGATCGAAAACGGACCATCATGATCGAGAACAGCTTTCCCGGGAAGCTCACGAGATTGATAAGAGCGACGATTGAAGGTGTGCAAAATTGTGTGAAGGTTTCAGGCGCACACTCCAGTTCGTTTGGATCCCACCGGGGACTACGACAAGGTGATGGACTTTCGTGCCTGTTGTTCAATATTGCGCTAGAAGGTGTTATGCGGAGAGCCGGGCTTATCAGCCGGGGTACGATTTTTACGAGATCCAGTCAATTTAATTGCTTCGCGGATGATATGGACATCGTCGGCCGAACATTTGAAAAGGTGGCAGACCTGTACACCCGCCTGAAACGCGAGGCAGCAAAGGTTTGACTGGTGGTGAATGCGGCCAAGACAAAGTACTAGCGACAGGGCTCGCCTAGGTAGCAGTGTTACGACAGACGGGGATACGTTCGAGGTGGTCGACGTGTTCGTCTACCTTGGATCCTTGCTGACGGCTGACAATAACGTTAGCCGTGAAATACGAAGGCAAATCATCAGTGGAAGTCGGGCCTACTATGGCCTCCACAAGAAGCTGCGGTCAAGAAAGATTCACACCCGCACCAAATGTACCATGTACAAAACGCTCATAAGGCCGGTAGTCCTCTATGGGCATGAAACGTGAACCACAAGCTCGCCCAACTCTACGGCGAACCCAGTATCCAAGAGGTGGCCAAAGTTGGAAGGATATGATGGGCAGGGCATGTTGCAAGAATGCCGGACAGCAATCCTGCAAAGATGGTGTTCGCTTCGGATCCGGTTGGTTCAAGAAGGCGTGGAGTGCAGCGAGCTAGGTGGGCGGATCAAGTGCGTATCGATTTGGTGAGCGTGGGGCAGAACCGAGGATGGAGAGATGCCTCCACGAACCGAGTATTGTGGCGTGAAATTGTTGCTTCAGTGTTATCTATCTAGATGTTAACTAAATAAATGAATGACACTAGGAACCACTAGTAATCTTTGGAGATCTCCTGGAAACCCTTGAAATCCTATTACGAACCAAAAGAAACATCTGAAAGATTATTGGAAACTCCTGAGAATTATCCGTGAATCCCTGGGAATGCTTTGGAAACCCCTGGCATTTTTTGTGTTTGAAGTTCCATTTTGTAACCTGGGGAAACCTTCGAAAGTCCCTTAGGTTTCCCTGAAATGGCCTCCTTCTTTGAAGGTTCTTGATCTTCCTTTGCAAATTTTTGAAGGAGATGACATCTTCAAACATTTTTGTATTAAAGTTCTGATTTCCATCTTTTCTAATATTAGTAGGCACACATGTACAATTTCTCTTAAATTTCGAACATGACTCAAATTTTGAACACTCGACTTTTTATACCATTTTTTACGAAAACCACTCAAATTTCTTCACTGGATGATGAATTGTTTAATGCTTTAAGTCCTCTATTTTTGAATGTTGCTAAAAACTCAATTCTTATTATCGAAATCGCCATTGTTCAGAAAGTTCCAAAGCCATGTTCGGAATTAATTTTTTTTCAAATCCTCAAACAACTATAGGGATTATATTTTTAAATATCTTTTGCTTTCTCTGAGAGAACATTTGATTGTTTTGGTACTTGAAAAAATTGGTATTCAAAATTTAAAAATGATTTCAGTTTAATTTTCTTATTAATCCACGACTTTTTCGACAATTTCTTCATAAATTCCCTAAAGAGTAAAAAAATAAATGAGGCAAAGTCTCAATCTCCTACATGGTAGGTATTTTGATTTCTCGCTACGTGACTATTCCAAGTATTTGTGTACCCCTCTTTTCCTTCACTTTGTGTTAGCGTACCTTTGCACCGACTGTTTGGCTCCTTCCATGGGAGAGCTGCCTACAATAAAGAGCTCCCACCTGTACAGAAAGCAGCCATTGAGCGGGAAAGCTTTGAGTTTTGTTTTGTTCCGTAGGTCGACTACACGACAACAACCACGAGGTGGAGTAGACTTGCTCTTGGACTGTTGTTGTCATTGTTTACTTATTCAAATAGCATGGTCCGAGCAACTGTGTAGAATAAGGTGGCTCGTTTTTATTTTAAAATCGAACTGCAAATAAGGTACCGTGGGGCAAGTGGGTAATGGAATTTGCATAGTTGAGATTCTTCCAATTCTAGTGACTTTAAATTGAAACAAATGAGTTTGTGTATATTTTTAGCTTGACTCCCACCATATATAAGCAGCATGCTGAAATTGATTTTTTTGAAAAATTTAAGAAAAAAATACAGAAAAAGTTTTTGAAAAATGTCTTCTTACTTTTCATTTGCCCCAAAAGTGTTCAGTTATGTTAGTTGAAATGATTCGACAACATTATAACTGCAACATTTCTAATGTTAGTTCTCACATCATGGGACAGCAATTGCATTTCTGATCTGTAGAATTTCCACCGCTCGTTATTTGTTTTTAAGAAAATCGATGATGACGTCGGTTAACTCTTCGGAAGACATAATTTATTGGACCGGAATCCTTCAATTAAGTATTTACAACCTTTTTAATGTGGATAGACCTATATCCCATTTTTATGTTTTGAACTAGCTTTACATAGACATTCCACGAGATTTCCGTGTGTTCTCTAATATTGCAACTTTTCAGTCAACGTCTTCCTTTTAATTGGCTGCCCGAAGTAGACATATTGATATTGTAATATTTGGCAACATCTTTTAGAGAATTTCCATGATTTCTAATAGCTTTTGACACTTGAGTATAGTGTTTCTTGAATTATCAGCACGTTATGTTTTTCTATGATAATTGCGAACCATGTTTACTTATGGCTACTTAAAGAGAAAGCACAAATTCAATATCTAATGATAAACTTTTCGCTTGCCCCACCTGATAAGAAAATCGACGGTTCTTAAATTTAGTTATTTTTAGGTCTACGTCGCATTAATTCCAGAACTTTTTTTATTGCAGTTTGAAACTGTCACAGAGGACAACTAAGAAAAGGTATAGGAATTTATTGTCCGCAACTTTTTTCCACTGAAAATATTAAAATAAGATTGTACGCCGCCAACTTGTTACGGAGTAACAGTTGACAGGTTAACAACTTTTCACTCTATTATGCAATAATGGCTGAAAAATGTCAGAAATCTCTTACCTATCATAATGTTCTCAATGACCTCAAAGGTTTACGCATGAGTTGAAAACGTTAATTCACATATTCAGTAAAATATATTAATTGTTTTCACTTACCCCATCTACCCACTTGCCCCGCGGTACCTTATTTCAAACAACATAAATCGATCAAATATATAGAAAAGGCAGTTTCAACCACTTTGCCAAACATAGGTGCCGCTGTAATCAATGTATTTCTTCCAATATTGATTTTAAATTGTCCTATCAATATAGAAGAGACTGGAACAAACCAGGAGTATGTTTTTAAGAAAAAATAATGTAATACCTATATAATTTCCGATTTATTCATGAGGTGAAACGAGCTGAAACAAGGCAGACCAGAATACATAAACATGGGTATAATATTTTTGAAAAATAGGGTGCTGGTGCCAATAGTGGACAAAATAACGAAAAGTCTTAACAGAGATCTTTTGGCGTCAACAGAAAGATTTCAACCTCTACTATATTTGAAAAATATAAAATGAGTGATAAAACTAATTATTTAACATGAAATCGCTTGAGCCACTATTGGTACACGTGTCCTAGTAGTTGCGCTATTGCTCCAGTAGTAGACGTTCGGAAATGATACATGGAATTTTAAACACAATGATAATTTTTTACATAGGTTTAACATTTTTCCCTCGGAACAGCAACTAATATCTTTCGAATGACGCATAAAGATCATCTCTGGGACTTTTCTTCATTTTCATACATTAATTTTAAAAACTGCTTCCATTCGTTGATCCACTACTGGAACATGACGGCAACTATTGGTGCAAAAGAGCTCATTTGTTGCGTAAACCTAATTATTTATATGACTTTTTGATAAAATTAAAAGCTGAAATTCGGCAAATTGACTAAACTAGAGGCGATCTATCCATCAAAAATAGCACATGTCGGTTTTATCGAAAAATGTACGTTTTATTCCATAGTCCAATCTACTAGTACATTGCAACCATTGGTACAGGCACCCTAATTCGACACGCAATATTTCAACGAACAAACACAACATGTCTCCTTAGTTCAACAAACTGCTGGTGAGCTTCAATCATGTTAACTCATATATCTGAAGTTTGAGTTACAATAGAAGACTTGGTGTCTTACTTAAATTGCCTCTCACAAACTCCTTCTGTCTGCCCTTAAAAATAATGTAATGTAACGTGGGTTGTGGCTATATAGTTGAGAACCACTTAATTTTAAACCCTTAATAATTGAGTTGAAATCGAATTCAGGTTAACTTCTGCGTCCATGAGTCCTCTCGTCATGCAGGGCTAACGCGCCCTATCTAGTGAACAGGGGGTCGATACTTTGATTCTCACCGAGATGACGTGTAACTTTTTCACAAGTTCCACTTTAATTTAGGCATATTATCCAATTGCAAAGCATATGTAATGTTTGGTTTTATGGTAGTTGTTAAAACTTTCTCTCGGGTGGAACAACAACTAACAACAAAACAAACTCTCTTCAGGAGGAACTATCCCCCTTCTGAAGTTTCTAATATTCTGTAGTATAATGAATTAATTTTCTTCCCATGCTGTTTTGGGTTGGGAAAGCCCAAAATCCCTTGAATTGCAAAATTATCATGATTTGAATTTGGGTTCAATGTGATTACAAGGCACAGACAACGTATCTTTTTGGCAAGTACAGAAGTTACAAGTACACTAATGAAAGAATTTTATCGTCCATAAATGTAGTGAAAAAACGTTTTGTCATATATTAAGCCGATTTTCACCATATAAGCTACATTTTGTTTAGTCCTCTCTAAGAAAAGACAAATTTCACTGAAACTGTCATAGTAGATTCTGGAAGTTCAACATAAGTTTTTTTTTTGTAATTTATGGACCACCCTAGCGTGGAAAGGCGGCCGAGAGAGAAGAGGTCAAACGGATGAACGGGAGTTCACGTAGAGACATAGGTCGAGTTGTTGGCATTGTGATGATGAACCGATGCGATGGCTGAAGGGCAAGAAGGGGAACAACATGCTGGTCGTTTCTACTGCTTCAAATATCTCAGATTGGGGCCACCACCCGGCCGTTTTTGCTGTTGTAACGCTGAAGCCTTGTTTCACGACTGGCTAAGCAGCAAGACAAGTTGGTTGCAATTGTTTGCTGTATAGAGCTGGGGTTTTGCGGTTCGTCGTCATAGTCGACGATGTCATTGTCGTTGTGGTGGGCGAATAAAGGACTGGGGCCCACAGCAAGGTCTTCCAGTGCAAAAGTTATCAGATGGAAACGATGACTGTTGTTTACTGTTAGGTGTTTGTGTTCGACTGATGGCTGATGCGGGTGCGGTTCTCTACGAAAGGATACCCTTGATTATCTCAGATAATTTCTCACTTTTTCTATTACAAAGTAAGAAGAGGTTTGGTCGAATGGAATGATTTAATGGATGAGTTTAAATGATCCAAACTAAAAGCTTCTGTTTACAGATGTCTTTTCTCAAATGTGCAACATGCTTTGCATGAGTTCCTAAATTTTCCAGCTTGATTCAATAATAACCTAAATATATACAAAATCAAGTTATATGTTGCATAGAAAAAAAATAAAAGAACTACATATCAGATGAACGATTTTTGTTTATATGTGTAGCCAGATCATTCAGCAGATCGAAAAGCTGTTTTATAAGACTTGCTTGCCGCCTTCATAGACTTTCACCCAACGGCGTCTGTTCCAACTCTTTCTACATTGATTTATGATTCCAGTCAGATCAGAATTCAATCATGGTCACTAGTCTTCACAATCCATGACGGACAAAATTCCATGATATAGGTCCTTGGGGCAACTCTAACGAGTTTAAAACATGCCTCCGTGTCGAAACAGGTTGGAGGAGTTTTTTTATAGTAGCGTACAAAAAGCTCAAAAGCCTGGCCTGTTTAATGTTGGCACGTGTGTGTCTCGATCTCCCCCGGAACTACATCAGGCAAATTCATCGGGGGAGGGCTGTGCTCATGCACTTCGTCAGTCTCAGCCTATAGCTGTTCTGCTAGTTCGCTGTTGGAGTCCCCGACCGTGGAGTTAGCCTACTCCGGCTACGCGTTTCTTCATGCTTCGATACTTGCCGGTGGAGTGACAAAGCCGCTCCGACGACTCAAGTCGGTGGTACGTTACGTACTCTTCAGAGTAGTCCTCCGACGAAGATTTCCCCGGCGGTGGAAGATCTCCTGAACTAATGCTGTCCGGGCAGATGCCGAGGTCGGTCCTGCGATTGCGGTGGAGGGAAACTTCCGGTTAACAGGCGCCCCGACGACCTTTTTTTGGTGCTACTTCGTGATCTTCTCAACAAGTCCCCGAAGGTAAACGTAGTATACTCGAACCCGTCGTTGGTCGGCCTAATGCCAGGGTCGTTTCTGCAATTCCGGTTTGCAGATGCCTCGACGACTTATTATCTATACTACGCTACGTCCACTCTACTCGTTCTAGTCCCGACGGATGATCCAGCCTCCTCCGATCGTGGCCCGGAGTTCTCTGGTCTTCACGCCATCTCCTTTGCAGCGACGACATAATCTGCGTTATTCCTCTATTCAAGCATTCCAAGTGCTTTCATGCTGGCACATGTTCTGCACGATACTGTTCGGATTTAGGACGCTTGCGGTTTCTGACACCATCTCGCTTCGTATAATCCTTAATCGAGGGCAGTCGAATATAACATGCTCCGGTGTCATCTGCGATCCCAACGATCTCGACTCCATTTGTGTCGTAAACCAGTACCCGGGTTTGAAAGTTGCTTTGCAGAAGTTTACACAGATATTCGGGAAACCACATTCTGTGTAGGGCTGTGGCGCTATGATGATACTGTTGAAGGCGTTATTAATATCAATAGCTACCAGTGCGCATTATCGATTGCCTCTCCTCTTCTGCTTGCACGCTTTCTCCATGCGCGCGAAGATCGTCCGCAAAGCATACATCCGAAGACTTTCTACGGAACCCGAAATGCCTTGTCAGCCTGCCGATGATGACCTTCTCCAGAAG